>NC_084465.1:131358302-131983302 GCF_027409185.1 Cynocephalus volans | reverse complement strand
TAGTATTTTAGTAGTATTGAGATTGCATTGAATTTAAGATTTTTGAGAGAAAATTGTTATTTTAAAAATTGGGTTTTTCTAAGTGGAAGGTTTTACTTTCAGTTGCTTGAGTTTAGTAGCCCTCAGTAGAGTTTGTTTTCTTCATATGACTGTCACGCATTTCTTATCTACCCACTCCAACCCCTACTTATGGTAAAACCTGCCTTCATCAGAGAGTCATCCGCTGACTCCAGGCTGACTCCAGGCATATTGCAGTTTTACCAGCTCACTGAAGTCCCTATGCATGTGGAGGTCACCACTGGGGTGGTCATAGAGCTGCTAAGTAGGGGCCCCACAGAGGACAGCACAGGCAGAGTCAAGGCTGGGGGCCCCTGACTCCCAGGGGGGATAATTTTATCTTTTTTACTGCTATTAAGTTGAGTATTTTCTTCCACTTTTTTTCTAGTGATTATGAAAATTTGGGGTACATTTTTTATGTTGTTTTTGTAGCTAATATATTTGGTTGATTATTTTAGATATCATATCTTCAACAAATAATAGTAATTTTTTCCTCTTTTTAATATTCATGCTTCTTATTCCTTTTTCATCTCAAGAAAGTATCCAACTATTACTGTTTTTCTGAATGTTAAATTGAAGAGGATGTTCAATTTTTTGAAATGCCTTTTGAGCACAAACAAGACAATTATTTTTTCTTTTTAGAAACTTTTCATATGGTGAATTTTGTTTACATGTTTCCCAATGGTGAGCCATTGTTGCATTTCTTGGATAAACTTCACTTGGTTGTGATAAATTATTCCTTTATCCTACTGCTGTTTTATACTCACTAATAAATTACTTAACGTTTTTAATTGTTATTTCTAAGTGAGATTTCATTGCAGTTAACTAAAATATCTGTGTATTGTCAAGTTATGCTGGCTTCATAATTTGGGAGCTTTTCTTTTTTTGTGTTCTAGAAAATTGTACATAGAATTAAAATTATTCCTTAATGGTTCGGAAATATACTTGTGAAACTGTTTTAATCTGAAGTAATTGTTTTGGGGAGAGTTACTCTGATAACTTTATTCCTTTCTGGTTATTGGTTATTGTATTTTTGTTTGTTTTTTGTTTTTATCTTCTAAGGTCAATGTGGTCATTTATATTTTCCTAGAAAGTTGTACTAATGTATTTGCGTAAGGCTTTGCAAAGTAATCTCTTATGGTTCTTTTATCTTTATATCTGTAGTCATCTATGTTAATAGTTAAAACTATCACACGGGTATATGGGTGTTCATTTGTAATTTTTCTATATTTTTGATTTTTCATAAGCAAAGTTTAAAAAAAGATGCCAAACCCTAAAAAAAAAAAGCCCACAAAACACCCTCAAATTCAGGCAGTAAAAAATTGAAAACTTAAACTGTAGGCAGTGTAAAATATAGCAATGATAAAAATACTACATGTCAAAAAAACAGTGGATACAGTGACAGAAAATTCGTGCCTTTTAACATTTATGTTAAAAATTACCCCCTAATATGAAATAAAAGAATTAAGCATTCAACCTTATGGAAAAAAGGAGATAAACTAGAAAAATCAGAGTTGATAAATTTAAGAGCTGATTCTTGGTACAAGCCAATTAAGGAAGACTAAATTCTGGATAATTTAATCAAGGAGCGGGAGAAAGAACAAATAAAGTAAACAATGAAAAGTTTAAAATCAAAAGTTCAAGTCAACGACTCATTTACTTATTTTAAATTGGTGTGAAAAGGCCAACCTGGCCAAATTCTCTTAAATATAAATATATTAAAATACATAAAATACTAAATACAAGCAGATTCCTTATTGCAAAAAAAATACATGTGTTTGATTCTCTTAAACTTTTCCATACTTAATTCTAGATCTTCAGGAATTAAAAGATGTTTTTTCAGACAAATTTTAGGGGTGTTTTCTCAGTCAGTTGAAATATTAGCTAAGACCCTGTCAGGCCTCACCGCTTTTTATCATTGAGAGGTCAGTGCCTGTTGGATAGTTTTTTCACAGTAGTTCAGGTACCTTGGATTCTAGTTGCGCACTACCTGCCCCTTCCTTCTCCTCAAGGAAGTCTGCATCTTTTCACCCAGGAGGGTAGGATTTTGCATTTCTTCAGTATTTTACCTTTCCCTTTTACTTTTAGAGATCTTTGAACCTGATGGAATCCTGTGTTCTTTTTTTTTGTTTGTTTCTTGTTTGGCAGGGCCATAATTCTTACATTAACTGGCATTTATTTTAATTTTAAATAGTTTTCATGATTATTCTGCAATCAGTATTATTATTAGTAGTAGCTTATAGATGAGGAAACTTGGGCTTCCTAGTTAAGTCCCTGCCCAAGGTCATAAAAATATAAGTGATAAAAGTCTCTTGATTGACCCCAGGCCTGACTCCAAAGCCAGTGCTGAACATTATACCAAACTGGCTACTACTATTTAAAGTAATTAATTTGCTTTTGAATATGCTTTTTCTCCAAAATGCCCCTAATAGTTCTGCAAATACCTCTGTCCTCATCCATTCTGCTTAGTTTTCACGACTTGGCTTAAGCATTACCACCTTCCTGAAGACTGCTCAGCCAGTCCCTAGCCTCCCCAAACCCATGGAATTTGATCCGCTGTATTTTGTGCCTGAATCTTCCCCCTGCACGTTTCTGTCCTCACACTTCTGGTGCTTGTATGTCCTTATTAGGCAGAGTAAATTCCTGAGGACAGCATCTCTGCATCTCCAGCACCTAATACAGTGCCTGCCTTGTAGTAGACATGCAAACGATATTTTTAATGAGTAAATGAAGTTCTAATATATCTTTTAGATGATAAAAGCCTACTGTGTACAAAAGATTAGCACGAGGCAGTTTTTTGGGGTGACGAGACTGTTCTATACCCTGATTGCACGCATACAAACACAAACAAGTCAATTTTATTATGTGTTAGTTTCAAAAACTGTTTCACTTTTTGAAGATTTGAGTGGGTTTTCACTTCTGTTTTTATAATGTAAACTGCTGTTATACTCTACAGTTTTTGCATATGTGTGAATTGAAACTCTAGGAAACACAAAGTTCAGGTTGTAAAAATTAAATTATTTCACAAATGAATTGAATTAATGTGGCATTAAATATGTTTATAGTGAGAACTGTGTTTAAATAATTGTTTCCTCTCTGCTTCCCCTATCTTTCAAGTTTAATCTGCTGGAAGAAAGTGAAGCCTATAAGCCTAACTACAGTTTTTTTGAACTTTTAAAAAATTTTGTAGCTATAATTTAGAAAGCAAACTGTATTTCTTTTAGTCACCATATTGAAGGTTATAATAATATTCAAATTGTGTATTCTTCTGACTAATGGCACATTCAACAGAAATAAAGTCATCTGAGTTTTCAGATATATCTTTGAAATCAGTAATTTGGTGAGAATATTTTAAAACTCTATTGGACTTAATGTCTGATCTGGAAAGGGATAAGATAACTCTTCCCAGAATAGTAGAATAATTTTCATGACAGCAGTCCCCCACCATTTCTTACTGAAAACTGTAACAGTCAGAGTGCATATATTCTGTTGCTGAAATTTAAAAGTAGAACGATGCTGATGGGAGAGAGCACTCAGAACACTTTGCTGTAATTATGTCTCTTGTTGGGTGCAGAAAGCTGCTAATGCCTCCAAGGCAGTTTATCTGCAAGTCCTGTAGTTGAGAGTGGCATCCACTGGGTGGTGACAGAGCCCTGAGTACAATCCCAGATGGAGAAACCTAAAGGCCTTTTGGGGGTCTCTCTCTTTTATCTTTTCAGGGAAGGTTAGAGTGTTCTTTTACTGGATTTTTTTTTTTTTAAGAAAAAAATGTTAAGAAAAAAACTAATAAACATGTTTACTTTTATTCTAAAATGTATCAAGATATATTTCTCTTTTAGGGTCAGATTATTCTCATTGTCAGTACTGACAAAAATACTCACCACTTATGTGACAGAACACTGGTGAAAAATGTCATTAATGTGGTATTTTCTCAAAAGCATCTCCTGTGATATCTGGTAGGAATCGTGGTGCTTCCTTACCCTTTAAAGAGTAGGGCAGTAATTGGACTCTTGTTTTCAGGGGGAAGAAGGGGAAAATAAAATTTTAGGCATGAAGCTATAGTGGAGTGAGCAAAAATGTGATTATGTCTATTGAAAAGAGGCCCAGAATGAAAGCATGGATAGTTCATATTAATACTTTATTGCCTGGAAATGGCTGTTTTGACATCAGTTTTGCTTGACTATTTTAGTGACAGTTGCTTAGGGGTGAAAGGAGGTGTTCAAACCCAGCAAAGACTGAGTGTTGCAGTTTTTGTGTGCGTGCATGTGTGTGTGTGTGTGTGTGCACATGTGTGTGTATGTGTGCATGTCCATGTGGTAGTTCAACTAGGTTGAGATAGCTCTAAAAAGAGATTGTATCAAAATGTTTAATGCTTTGTTTGGATCTACTTTTATGGGAAAAGTAGAGAATGTGAAAATATTACTGGTGACGGCATTTGTACTTCTAAGAGGGTCTACACAGTATATCCTTCCTCAGTTCAGTGAAAGCTGAATAATCTTCCAAATGGAATTGTCTTTATAATGAAGGCAAGGAGATTTTTCCTCTTAATTTCATAATTCCAGATCATGTGGGCACAGAGCGAGTCCTTGAGTTTTGCTACTGCTGTTGGAGCTGAGAGCCCTCTGTCCTGTCCAGTTTTTGTAAAACATGAGTGAGTTCCCACAGACGTGAAAGTTACAGCCTGCCCCCAAGCCACCTCCACTCACAGACATGAGAGTTACAGCCCTGCTCATGGGCTCCCTGTGGCCACCTCCACTCTCTGCCTTTGCCATTCTTGTTGCCCTCTGCTCACCGTCCTTTTCTTCCTGGTCCTCTCCATTATTGCCCACCTTGACCTCTGCCTCCTCCCCTCTCCCTCTCTCTTTTCTCCCCTCCTCACTTCTTCCCACCCTTCCTCTTTCCTCCTTCCTCCTCCTCTTGAGAGGCTCAGCTTCCTCCACAGACACTGTGGCCCTGAGGGCTCCTTAGGACTTTTCTGTTAAGTGTAAACAGCATGCGTACATTGATCCTTGTGGAATTACTGAGAATTTCACATTACTCAGAGGTGTAAGGGCGGTTATGGGAGTCACTTGTATATGGCATAATCCAGTGGTGTTTTCAGTTAGCGGATACTTCTGGAAGATACATGTGGTGCTGGTATCGCGAGCCATGTAATGGTCACATGTGTTGTGTTCAGCATGCTCCCTTGTCACACAAAATCACTATGGAAAGTAGGAGTGATGCTGCTTGAAATTCAGCAAACCCCAGTGCTGCAGCCTGGCCCTGCACCGGTGAGCACCCTTCCCCTGCTATGTGGCCCCCTAGCCTAAACTGCTCTCCTGGCTTTGAAATTTGGGGGAATTGGTTTTTTTAAGTGCTGCTATTTTAGGAGGCTCTTTTTTACAGCCCTTTCTACTGCCTTCTTCCATCCTCATTGGAAATCTTTATGGGGACAAAGAGGCCCTATCCTCTCAATTTTTTTGTACATTTGAGATATTTGCCATGTACCTCTTACACACTAGTTTCTAATGAGAAGTTATCATTTAGGAATTAATTAGATGCAATGTCATTTTTGTCTGTATGGAAATTTTTTCCCCCCAAACCCTGCTACATCTAGTTGCTTACCTATGTGGATATTGGTGGGTATTTATAACCAATATGTTTCTGACCTGTTTATATGGACAGTGTATCATTACTCTAATTCTTCTAAATTATATGGAAAGGAATGGACATCCTGTCAACACCTTACTTATAATTCTGTTACTATTTGAGATACTGCAGGAAGGAATACAAAGCAAGGAGAAGTCACTGGAAGTAGGCTATAGTCTGCTGGGGGGAAAGGAAAATGTACTATGGGCTATCATGAAAAAACTGTAAGGTGCTACTTTTGGATATTTTAGAACAGTCACAGATTTTTTTCACCGGTGTGCATTTTGGCCTCTTGCCCATTCAATAAATGTAATATATTAAATTTTTTCTTTAATTCTGATATGATGTGTAAATGCATAGAATATTAATCACTCCTCCTTAGGGAAATTCCTGTGTTTTCTTGAATATAAATTCCTGTGTTTTCTAGTGTTAAGTGTAAGGTAAGTACTTTTCTTACCCCCTATATTGAAAAATTAAATTGTATGGATGGCACATTCTTTGCATTTTGTTTCATGCCTGAAATTACCACCTCAGTCTATTCTCAATTTTTAAAATTTCTTCTCCTGAGAAATACATGCCTTATATCTATAATCCCACATTTTACTATGTGTCCTGTTACATCTTTACTGATACGTGCCTTTTATGTATCTAAAGGATTTTCAGAGTGAAAATCTGTGGATGTTACAACATAGGGATAGTCTGTGCCATGGCAGTGTTTTCCCAAAGAGGTTCAACTTTCTTAGTCCTCTTGATTGCCCACCCTCTTCCTTCTAGCCCCCACTCTAAAGTTTTCTTTCTTCTGTCCCCTTCACTGTTCTGGGCCTTTATGAAGCCATCTGCTGCCTTCTCACTGCCATCCTTGGCCTGTCTTCCCTGCCCCGACAGTGTGACGAAAGCCAGCCAAGTGGCTCTCTCTGATCAGGGTTGAGGAACCAGGGGAAGTATAGGACCCACTTCTATCTGACCAGTTATGTTTTGCTCCCTTCTTTTCAGTAAAAAGAGGTTTTAGAGTGGGAAAGTTTGAATAAGCATTTAAAAGAGGAACTTGGAACCAAATGAGGCCAAGGTGTGACTTAAAGGCCAGCTTCTTGATCTGAGCGAGTGTGTTCTGGAACATCCATTCGACTAGGTGAACTTGTGGGTGGGATCGCTGTGATCCTTGGTCATCTTCGAAAAATTGTGGGACAAAACAAGTGTTTGAAGAATGGAGATAAGAAAAATGTATTTTCATTTTCTAAAAGGGATAAAAGTTAGATAATGTAAATCACAGACCAGTAAATGTGATATCTGGGGCAGGAATCAATAAGTTGATAAATTTAAAAATAAATTTTTGAGCACTTAGAAAGCAAAGAAGGTGATCACTTATCATGGCTCCATTAAGAATGCCATAGCTGATTAATCTGGATTTGTTTTTTGTTAAGATTGCTCAATTAGTGAATCAGAAGAATGCTGTCAACCTAGTGTATTTAACCTAAAGTGTTTGATAATGTCTTATGGTACTTTTGGGAATAAGCTAAAAATATTGTTTATAAGTCATACACCAAAACTGCAGATTTATGTCATCCTACCTATAGAAGAGTATTCTGTGCTTTTTAACTTCATACTTCTTTATTATATAAGTAATACATGTTTGTAGTAGAAAAATAATGTAGTAGGTAAGCAAAAATAATATTCAACTTAAGAACACTTTTTTTATGAGTTAACCACTCCTATATTATAAATACTACTAGTATTTATTCGTCATAGTCATTTTTGTAGACATATACAGACATATGCCTGTACAGATGGTCCCCAACTTGCAATGGTTCAATTTATGATTTTTCGACTTTACCATGGAGCAAAGGTGATATTCATGCAGTAGAAACCTACTTCAAGTGCACATACAATCATTCTGTTTTTCACTTTCAGTACAGTATTCAAGAGATTATATGAGATATTCAACACATTATAAAATAGGTTTTGTTTTAGGTGATTTTGCCCAACTGTAGGCTAATGTAAGTGTGCTGAGCGTGTTTCAGGTAGGCTAGGTCAGGTGTATTCAATGCATTTTCTACTTAATGGTATTCTCAACTTACAATGGGTTTATCCCCATTGTGAATCAAGGAGCACATGTATATCATTCATAATAAATGGGATTATACTGCACATAGTTGAAACTTGCTTTTGTACCAGTCAATATAAAAAATATACAGTAGTCCCCCTTATCTATGGGGGACACATTCTAAGACCCTCCATGGATGCCTGAAACCATGGATGGTACCAAACCTTATATGTACAGTTGGCCCTCCAGTTCCTCATATCTGTGAGTTCTGCATCAATGTATTCAACCAGTGGTGGATCAAAAATATTTGTGAAAAAATTTGCTTCTGCACTGAACATGTACAGACTTTTTCTTGTCCTTATTCCCTAAACAGTACAGTATAACAACTACTTACATTTTGCTAAGTATTATATGTAATCTAGAGATGATTTAAAGTATATAGGAGGATGTGCATAGGTTATGTGCAAATACTATGCCATTTTACATTAGGGACTTGAGCATCTGTAGATTTTGGTTTCTGAGGGAGGTCCTGGAACTGATCCCCCCTGGATATGAAGGGACTACTGCACTGCTTTTTCCTGTACATACATATTTAAAATAAAATTTAATTTATCAATTAGGCAAAGTAAGAGATTGCAACAATAACTAATAATAAATAGAACAATTATAACAATATACTGTAATAAAAGTGATGTGAATCTGTTCTCTCTCTCAAAATGTCTTACTCAAAATATCTCAATAATACGCACCTACTTTTGGACCCACTGTGGACCATGGCTAATTGAAACCATAGAAAGATAACGCCAATAAATAGAAATTATCAAAAAGATATAAAGACCTGTTAAATAGAAAAGCTAAATTTATAAGCTTTCTCTTAGTCTGCACTCTCGGACAGTTTTCTAAGTGTGGAACACAGTAATCTGATTGGCTAATTCAATGGCTAGTTGATATTCTATCAGATAATAATATCCGCCAATCATCGATACCCTTTTTCAGGTTAGTAAGTAAAAACCTGATGAAAAACATAACTATTAGAAAAAAGGGAAAACATGGTGCCCAGAGAGTGGTGCATTTAAGTCTGCAAGAGGCACTGCTGCAGGGGCACAGCTGGATTAGTTGGGGACCATCTGTACAGGCATATGTCTGTATATGTCTACAAAAATGACTGTATGGAATAAATACTAGTAGTATTTATAATATAGTAGTGGTTAACTCATACAAAAAAAGTGTTCTTAGGTTGAATATATAGATAAGGTGGCCTACTATATTAACATGGCAATAGACTGCTCCAAGTTTATTATGGATTTCAGAACTTATTTCACCTCCACTGTAATGAGAGCAACTTTGTTTATATTTTCTTTATATATTGGGGTTTCATATGAAATTTGATTTGAAAACAAAGAGTCTACTTTTAAAAAGTTTTAAAAGCACTGAATTAGAAGAGCACAAAGCTTATTTTTAGCTCAATTATCCTGATTCTATTTAATTTTATTTTCTTTTACTTCTCAAAATACACTGTAGTTGATTTTCATGACCCTTTACCTGTTCCTCTCCACCCCTTCCCCCCCACATCATATCTGTTCATTTGACTTAAATTGTTCAAGGAATTTTTGTGGTTATTCTGTCTTCTTCCCCTCACCCTTTAGTTGTTTGTACGTTTATTTATTTATTAATTTTTAGTTCCCACAAATAAGTGAGAACATATGGTATTTCTCTTTCTGTGCCTGACTTGTTTCACATAGTATAATTTTCTCTGAGTCCATCCATGTTGTTGAGAATGGTAGTATTTGGTTCTTTTTTATAGCAAAGTAGCATTCCATTGTGTAGATAGACCACAGTTTCCCACTCATCAAATGATGGACATCAATTATCCTGTTTCTGGTAGTTTAATTACTTAAGTGATATTGTTTCCTCATCGTTCTCTGCTCCCTTCCCTTCCCCCCCAAAAATCACTGGATATTTTTTTCAAAATATCCTAAGGAAAATTATGATGTGTTGATAAATCATAACCAGGTCCGTGAGCTACGTGAAATACAGATCGTGTCTGCATGGTCACCACCGATGTACCCATTGCTTAGCACAGCACCCGAAGCAGAGCTGGTTCATTAAACATTTGTTTAATGGATGGATGTGTAGATATTTGAAGGAGAAAAAACTTATTTTTAAGTGACAATAAATGATTTTGTAAAATAGGTGAAAAACATATTGGAATTTTTGCAAGAGAGGTCTGTTGTTTTTTTCAAGATGATATTTATTGGATCCCCACATTGTAATAGATTACTTTTAAACATTGTTTACTAAATGGTCAATTTGTTACAACTTGTGAATTTTCCGTGTTAGTTATTTAAAATATAAACAAAGTATTCAATATGATTTTCTTTTTAAAATTCTTCTTTTTTTTGCAAAGTTGGATCCTTTTAGAATGTTAACTTTCAGATATAGAGTACTTTTTCTTTGTATCAGAAAAATGTCCAGTTGGGGGTACTTGAGATAATAAATAATCTATTTTGGGACAACTTTGAGACTGTGGTTGGTCATCAGTTGACTTTTAAATTTGGTAGACCTGCTTGAAGTTGACAGGAAAAGTTTTACTGAGATTTCAAAACCATTTTAGGTGAGGTAGGTTAAAGTGGAAGTAATGTAATGCCTGAGACAATGAACTACTGACCTGCAGGATTGAGTTAGAAACCAAAATGAGAATATCAGCCTTTCATTCTTGAAAAAGCATGTGTCAATATGTGTTAATAGGATGTAAGAATTGTACACAATTGTTCCCCATAAGATTACAAAATACTCTTACCTGCACATTGCCTAATATGATTTTGACTTTTGGTATGTTTTAGTATCAGTCTCTCTAAAAATACTTCAGCCACTAAAACTCCGTGGTGGAAAGTGTGCGTGTGTATCTCTGTGCATGTGTGAAAGGTATGCGGTTATTAGTAACGTTTCTCGTACTGAATACTGTTTACTCATGTTTATTTTACTTATGAATTCATCTTTCCCTTTAGGTAAGGAGGAGGAATATCCAAAGAAACCTTTGGGGCAGCTTCCACCCGAACTTCAGTCCGGTGTTAACCACCTGAGCAACGGACAAAGGAGTGTGGGCCGGCCGAGTCCCCACGCCGGCAACAGGAGAGAGAGTGCAGCGTCGCCTCACAGAAGACATGTGCCCTCCCCGCACCCTCAGAGCACAGCTGGCACCCCAGAAAGAGTACGACAGCTGAGATGGAAGTCAGTGGATGAGGACAGCAAAAAGCTTAAAGGTGAGGCAGATTTTCGAAGAAAAGCTTCGTCAGGCCCACAGGACAGTTCCAGGCAATATAATCATGCAGCTGCTAACCAAAACAGTAATGCTACTTCACATGTCAGGAAAGGATTTGTGCCCAGATGGAATAAACCATCAGATGTGTCAGCTGTTGAGAGAACTACCAAGTATGCCATCGAAAGCAGAAGTCAATTAGCCCACCCCACACTCACAGTTAACATCCCAAGTGCTGGCGACAGCTGGGTAGCAAACGTGAGGCAGAGGATTAAGGCTTTGGATGCCGATGAAGGGAAGCGTGGCTCTAACGCATCACAGTACGACAATGTACCTGGAATGGAAAATGAAAATGGAGCTGCTGTTGAAGAGGCACTAGAAAGGGCTTACTCTCACAGTCCAAGGAGTGGGGTTTACTCCAGCAGTCCAAGAAGGCATGCTGAGCCCAGCACTAGTCCATCAAAAGCATCCAACAAGTTTACTTTTAAAGTACAGCCTCCAAGTCACGCAAGGTATCCGTCCCAGTTAGAAGTGGAGGATCGGGGAGCAGCGCACCCACCGTCCTACAGTAACCCCCCTACTTATCATGGGAATTCACCGAAACACATCCCTACTGCTAACAGCAGCTTTGTGTCTCCTCAGTTTAGCCCTGGGACTCAAGTCAGTCCTTCCAGGAGACCTTATGGTTCTACTCTTTCCATCGATATTTCTCCAGAGAAATCTTACAGCCGCCCAACTCCTCTTGTACTTCCATCTAGTCGAATAGAAGTCCTTCCTGTTGATATTGGTGCTGGGGGGTATTCGGGCAGTTCAGGGTCACCAAAGAATGGAAAATTCATCATTCCTCCGGTGGATTATTTGCCAGATAACAGAAAATGGTCAGAAGTTAGTTATATATACAGACCTGAGATGCATGGACAATCATGGACTCGAGATGCTAACCATGGCCACATCAGCCATTTACCAAAATATACAGCCTTTCAGCATGTGCCCTTTCAGGACCATAATCTCCCACCAGTTTCTGTAGATAGTCCAGTGCGGTATAAAACTTCACCAGCTGTAGAAGATGCCAGTCCATCTGGGTATCAGTATTCAGGGCCTTCTCCTCCAGCATATCACTACAGAAACCGGGACGGACTTTCTATTCAAGAATCAGTGTTGCTGTGAGAATTCATCTGTACTTGATAAAGACAAGAGAATAGAAAGCATATAGAACCTACATTGCTATGTTTATAATTGCCAAAGCAGTATTTTATACGATTGTAAACAACTTGCACAATTCTCATGTACATTAGTAATAAGAATATGTGGAAATGTTTTCATCCCCACGTAGATGCTGCTTAAGATGAGCATTTTAAACTGCATCATCACTGAACCTTCAAAGAATTTAACCTGGAAACATAGCAATAGCGTTTAGGGATGCACGCACAATAATAATTCATTACTCAGTTTCATTTATATCTTTCTCCAAAACCTGAATATTTTTAATCTCTTGGCCCATTCTATTTTGACTAATGTTACAAAGCACTGAAAAACTGTAGAGTAGATATTTTTAAGGCTATATGTAGTGTACATGTCTTTTAATAGAAATTATAGGTATCTATGCATACGCATTTGAACACAGAGCTAAAGAAATGTTTAAGAAAACTACTTTTAATCTAGATCCTGGAATATGTTACTCTTCTTTTCTAACTCGTCTTTTAGTTTATTTCTTTCCCTTCATATTTTTAACCCAGGCCCTAAACTGACTAAAGAGTTTGCCCAGGCTTTATTAATTCAACATCTTACAAAATGCTCATCATTCTCCTTCAGTTGCTGCCATTTTCTTTCATTCTGAAAATTAAAGACATTGGAGAGAAAGGCTAACCACTTAATGGTACTTATAAAATCAGGGCAGTAAAATAAGTTTATGGCCAAATGTGCAGCTCTCATATCCGTTCACTCCGAGATGAGTCTCTGTTTTTGTGCCCCATGTGCTGGTGTGACTCTTGCAGAGCTCAGCGCAGACTGTTCCTCTCCAGATGCAATGCGGAGCAGTTGCACACGCGTGGGGCAGTGGTACAGTGCCTTTGAAATTCATGTGAAGCAGGATAACAGTGGTGACTTCTCACTTCTGCCCTGAAATTCACGCGGGGCCTCACTGCAAAGGGCCCGGGGTGGCCATTTATGTCATCTGTTTCTGGCACTTTTTCTTTAAGGAATGTAGTCAGTGGATATTGCTGCACTTATTGGGCCATTAAGATATTCACGTTAAAATTGTTAAAAAACGGTCTTAATTATTAATAGGAGTCTAGGATTTTGGTCTTTTTTAAAAAAAACATAGTGTGACTTTCAAACTTTTCTTTTTCAGTGAAAAAATTTAGGTTCATGGTAAAAAATGAAATTAGTAATGTCTTTGAAAATATTCTGTTACACCGCAATTACCAAAACATTGACAAAGTTTTGGGCACTCCAAAAAAGTTTGACTTTGTGTGTAATTGGAGAGCTTGTTTTCAACGTTACTTTGCTCACATAGAGAGTAGAAAATCTAACATTGATGGTTCTTCATGTTGCAAGCTGGGGCTTTGAGCTTTCAAGGTACAAAAGTGTGTCTTAAAATGAAAGTAACATTTGTTTAGCTAATGAATGTGACTATATTGCTTATGTATATAATGAGTCTAATGTAATTTTAATCAACTTGGTAATGAAGTTATTAAATGGCAAAACAAATACAGCGAATTAAAGCTGAACACTACACTGAAGATCAAACAAAATCCTGATAGAATAACTGGGCTCTTGGTTTAGATCATGTGGAAGCTGAGAAATAAATGTATATAAAAATGTAGCTGAGGATACTAATTCTAATTTCTAAACCATGATTTTGTGACTCGTAATAAACCAAGCTGTACAATTTATTTTGTGATAGCAGCATCTGAGCTGCTCCAATATATATATATCAACAGTGGTAAATACTGTAGATTTTTATATATATATATGCAAAATATATATATATACACACACACTATTTTCTTATATCATCTGTGACATTTTTTATCTGTATGCTTTTTTTGATGTGATTGTTTTAACATGCTAAAAGTAATAAGTATATTTTGTGTCTTTTATGTGCATTTTTTTGTGGCAGAAATGCTGCATCCCTGATGCTGCTAAAGCTGACTCTCTTCCAAGTGAGTAGGAGTTGCCTAGTATTCATTTCTTCATACATGCATATCACAGTTCTGTGCTTTATTAATTTCTGGTAAGACTATTTAGAATTATATCACCTTTATTTTATTAAATATGTCATTATTAATAACAATAAGATATTATTTCTAGTCTTCCCCATTATAAAATGCAGCTCTCTGTTTTTTAAACTTAAGTAGGAAAATTTAATTTGAAATTATTTTGCCACCATACACTTTTACTCTTTCAAATTTATTTTTTAATAAAAGATTACAAAATAGTGATAAAAGATGAAATAATACTGGTAAAGCGGGTCAAAATATATTTATGAAAAACCTATAGGGAGGATTTTTCTGATGTGGAGACAGATTTTACTCCGTAATTGCATGTGCATGGTGTAGATATTTTGCCACTATTAAGTCTTCTCCTCATGGCAGTTTCGCCTTACATAATAAGCACTTGGGTGTAGTTTTTATTTTTTTAATGTTTAGTTTGAGAATTTAAAGAAACTAGATCCAGGGTCCCAAAGGGTTTTCGAACTTTGACTCTTTCAGGTCTTTATGTTGTTTAATAGGATTCTTCAAAAATGTACAGCTTTTTAAAGCTGGGTGGTATATATATATATATATATATAGATTCATTCAGATATCAAAGTATCAATGATAGAATGTTTCTTGAAAGAATAAAAAGAGATGCCATCAATAGGACATTACTAGAGAAGAAAAATAGATGTTTACAGGATGAGATTATTTTAACTTTCTTTTTCCATTTTAAGAAGATTCTGATACTAAGTTTTGTCACACTCATTGTAGCTTTAAAGTAGACTTTCAGAGTTTTCATAACTGTCACAGCCACTTCAGATCTCTCCCTTGGGTCCCATTGTAAAGCGAGCACAAAACAGTACCCAGTCAGTGCCTTGCTCAGATTCCTTTTCTTTTCACTTTCATGGTTAGAGAAAAACATGCCATGTCTGGGAATAAGGATTTAGTCACAGAGAACATACAGCTTCATCTTCTGGAAATAAGACTATTGGAATCACACCTTTATTTTAGTATGCATTTGATTGTGTATATGCACCTTAGTCTTATTAAGATTATGATTTTGGGGTTTTCTGTTTTAAATTGTCCTTTAATGGATTTTAAATGTCTGTTTCTAATATGGATACTAATGCTTATTGACCAGGTGGATTTAATAAGTCACACTTTATTTTTAAGATGACCCAAGGTATTGAGAATACGAGAAAGGACTCCATTTAACATTTATTTCTGCACTTTCAGAAAGACTTTCAGTTATTGACAAATCTAAGCATAACTGCAACCATTTCATAGAGAAAACTGAGAAACAAAGGAACTAGTTTAAGATTTCATGAGCGTGAATCCCAACCTTTGTTGCTCTTTAGAATTATCTGATGAAATTTAAATATTTTTTCTGCTTGGGTTCTGCCCCAGACCACTTAAGTCAGAATATCTGGGATGGAAGTCAGGCATCAGATAATTTTATTTACTGCCCACCCCCACCCCCCAACTTAAAGTTCAGTCATTAAGCTCTTAAAAAAAAAAATCCTGAAGTTGATTGTCTTATATTTCTACTTTGGGATATCTCAAAAATTCTTAACAGATGAAGAGTTTCAGAGTTTACAAGCTCTGATGTCAGGAGACTTAGAAAAAATTCCACTGGCAAAATTACCATTACCAAACAAACCTATAAATTTTGACAAACCACTCGCAATCATAGTGTAAATGGCATCAAATGGAAAGTGGCATGACTGTGTGCTTTCTCTCATTTGCTGCTTACAATAGTCCTTCAAAATAGGCAGAGCCTTATTAAGAGTTCCATTTTCCTAGGCAACCTCTGTCTCTCATTTTCCTTAAGTGACATGCTTAAAAAGGCCTATGCTGTTTGGAAGCCTAAGAGCATTTTCAGTATATGAGGAGCTGAGAAAATGCTGAATCGTATGTTTCTTAGTCAACATTTTACTGAACATCTACAATGTGCTGGGGATGAACTATGCTTGGTTCATGCTTCAGGATGTGAGATGTGTTTTGTAACCTGGGTGTCTCAGTTCAGTGTTGGAGATAGGCACAGGCTGTTACTTATAGCCACAGAAAAGCCAAATTGTGAACCCAGCTCAAGAGGCTCAGGGAAGCCTTGTAAGGGAGTTGCCTCACCTGAGCCCAAAAGGATTAGGAGACAGAAGGGAGGGAGCAAGGTACACTTCTGCAGAGGGGACAAATGGCAAGAGCAGCTGCACAGTGTGTGTGGGGAGTTTTGCCACACTGCTGTGTACCTGGGTGGGTGTGTAGAGGAGTAAGAGGTTCCTCAGGGAGAGTCATGGAGAGCCTTGTATGCAGTGGAACTTGATCCCATAGGCAGGTTTTGCTGTGGTTATATTTACGTGTCCTGTGTGGTCCCTGGAGGCAGTGGAGGCAGGATGTGAAGGAACAAGCCTGGAGAGAGTCAGAAAAACAGGAGACTGTGGCAAGTGTTTTACTAGAAGGTGGTGCAGAGATTAAAGCCAGAGAAGAAGTTAGGAAGAAAGGTGGTTAATTTCAGAACTCTTTACTAAGTGAAACTGGCAGGACTTGACAATAGGATAAATGTAATCCTAATAATCCTAATCAGAAAAATAGCTAACACTGCTTCCTGTGCTAGGCCTTTTACTTATACTAATTCATTTAGTCCTCTTGGTAACTGTGAAGTATGTACTAATGCTTGAAGAAGTCCTAGTTTCCAGATGAGAAAGCTCAGGCAGAAAGATAAGTAACTTCCCCTCAGTGACGCAGCTGGTGAGCATAGACTGGGACTTGATTCCAAACCATCCGAATCCAGAGCCTGTGCTTCCTTCCCTCCTCTGAACAGGTTTAAGGAGATATACTTGACTCACTTTAAAAATTGCCCAGTTTATACGTAGATGATTTTAGTAAGTTTACAAAAGGACTGTGCAACTATCACAACCAATTTTAGAACATTTCCATCACCTCAAAAATATCTCTTGTGCCCATAAGCAATCTAGCCCTGTTCCCAGTGCTAGCCACAGGCACCCACTGATCCACTCTCTCCCTTTATGATTTGCCTTTTCTGGACATTTCATATAAATGGAATCAGACAATGTATGGTCTTTTGCATCTGGCTGCTTTCACTTAGCCATGTTTTTGAGGCTCATCCATGTTGCAGCATGTGTCAGTAATTACTTTCCTTTTTAGTGTTGAGTAGTATTCCATTGTATAGCTATGTCACATTTTGTTTATTTGTTCATCAGTTGATAGACACATGGGTTGTTTTCACATGCTTCTGGGACCATTTGTGTACAAGTCTTTGTGTGGACATATATTTAACTTATTTTATTTATTTTCTTTTTTCTTTTTTCTTTTTCTTTTTTTTTTTTTTTTGGTAACAAAAAATAAATTTTTAAGGAACTGCCAGACTATTCCAGACTTTTCCAAAGCAGTTGCACCATTTTACGTTTCCACTGACAATGTCGATGGGTTCTGGTTTGTTCACATCCTTGTCAACACTTGTGACTATCTGTCTTTTGTGATTATAGTTATCCCAGTGGATGTGAAGTGGTATCTCATTGTGGCTTTGATTGCATTTCCCTGAGAGCTAATGATGTTAACCATCTTTTCATGTGCTGTGGTCCATTTGTATATCTTCTCTGGTGAAATGTCTATTTAAAACTTTTGCTCACTTTTTAATTGGGTTGTTCTCTTATTATTGAATAGTAAGAGTTCTTTAATATATTCTGGATACAAGTCCTCTATGACATGCAAATATTTTCTCCTACTCTATGACTTGTCTTTTCGATATCTTAATGGTGTTACTTGAAGTGCACGTTTTTAATTTTAATGAAGTTTGATTTATTAGTTCTTTCTTGTAAGGATTGTGTTTTTAGTACTGTATCTCTCTGCCTAACTCAAGGTCACAATGATTTTCTCCTATGTTTTTTTCTGGACGTTTTATAATTTTAGCTCTTAAATTTGAGTCTATGGGTCATTTCGAATTAATTTTTACATATGGTGTGAGGTAAAGATCTAAATTCCTGTGATTACCCAGTGGTTTTAACACCATGTGTTAAAGAGATATGCTTTGTCCCATTGTACCTCTGTCAAAAACCAATTGAACGTGTGTGTAAGAGTTTATTTAAATTTAGATATTGGGAAATATGTGTTCTTCACCTTTATTCTTTTTAAAATTATTTTGGCATTCTGAGTTCTTTGTATTTCTATGTAAATTTTAGGATCTTTTCAGTTTCTGCAAAAAAAAAAAAAAAAAACCTGCTGGTATTTTGATAGGAATTGTTTGGAATCCATAGATCAATTTAGGAAGAATCGCCATCTTAACAACATTGAGTCTTCTGATCCATGAACAGAACATCTCTTGATTTATTTTGGTCTCCTTTAACATCTGTCAGCAGTGTTTTGTAGTTTCAGTCCATGCTTTGCCCTAGGTTTGTTGAATTTATCCCTATTTTATTCTCTTGTGAATGGGGCTGTTTTCCTCAAAGCCTGTGCTCGGAAACCTCATGCTTTACTGTTGAGGGGAAAGGAAGAATCAAAGGTGCTCTCTGCAGTTCCTAGCTGGGCTGGCAGGACGGATGGTGGGGCCACCATCTCATAAAAAGAATTCAGGGGAGGGGACTGGTTTACGTTTAGAGGGAAAATGACTTCTGTTTTGACATGTAGAATTTCAGATTGGGGGACTGGTGGATGGCATTGTCTGACAGGCAGTTAGCTACTGCAGAAAGAGTTGGGACTTGCCAGCGTGGAGAAGGTGAAGTCCTGGGAGAGAATGAGCAAGCCGGAGATGGGGAAAGCCTGGGGATGACACAGATAGCTGATGCTGCAGACGTGAAGAAGCTTTAAGTTATCCACCAGATCTACCCCCATGAGTACTACCATTCAGTGCAGTTGCCTTTAGAGGGAACGACAGCGACATCCCTGAACAGCTGTCAGTTTGGGAGAGTGGACTGGAAGCCCTCAGCTCTGCTCTGTAGTCTGAGTTTGCCACTCACCAGCAGTGTGACCTGAGGCAGGTCACATTCCCTTTCTGGACCTCACTTTCCTCAGCTATGTAAAATTGGGACATTTAAGAGGTGTCAGGGGAAGAGGAGTTGATGAAAGACGTGGAGGGGACAATCATGGGCTGATTCCACAATGTTTGCATGCCCAGTGATTGGAGTCAGACTGGCTTAGGTTTGAACCTTGCAGCCGTGGCTGCCACTGTTCTAGGTCGTGGTGAAATCATGATGTGATAGCACAACCAGGTCCCTGTCCTCGTGGAGCTTATGTCTGACCCATTTCCTCAAATGGATCAGAAAATGAAAATCGTAGTTTTTATTTCATAGAGTTGTGAGGATTGAGTTAGTTTGTATAAAGTGCTCAGCACAGTGTCGTCACCCACTAATAAACTGGAATATTGTCTGTAATCACATGCCAGCACAGTGCTAGGTTTTAGTGACCAGGAGGGACATGGCCTTGTCTTCATGCAGCTAAGAGTCTAGTGAGGAGCACGGAAGTGAAGAGGCAGTGGATTTACCTAAGTTACTTGAGAGGAAAGCATGATTAGGATGCTGAGAAGACGGCGCCATGACTGATGCTGTAGAGATCCCAAGAAGGAGGAAACCATCTGGTGTGTAAAATGCAGCCGGAAGGCCCAGTGATGTAGGACTGAAAAGCCAATTTGGATTTGACAATTAGGAGCTCTTTGCTGTCATCTGCTGTCATTCCTGGAGCCATAATCAGGTTGTGATGGTCGCAGGCACAAGTGGGAAGTGACGGGGCTCTTGAAAGGTTTGGATGAGATGGGGTGGGCAGTTACTGAATGATGGCTGCAGTGAAGGATGGGTTACGTTAGCTGGTGGGAGGAAGGGTGCATTTACACAAAAAAAGAATGCTAACTAGAAGTCAGTTGGACTTCAGACTTCTCAAGTACCTCTACAAGTCATCCCTTGATTCTATTTCAGTTTGTTACTTTATGTATTCCTAAGTATTAAAACACTAATTATTAAACTTTCTGTAATTCAGACTCTCCACTTTATTTGGCAGAAAATCAGCATAATCTGAATACATAGCAGGCAGCATCAAGAAGACTATGTACTGCCCGTGAACATCACTGCCTCTGTGGAGCAGTCATTAGGTTTTGTAGCACATGAAGAGAAATGGCATATGTGCAAAAGGTGGAGGGCTTAACTCCTCTGCAAGCTAAATATGAACAGTAATGAACCGTGGTTCCCCGAAAAGCTGAATCCATCGTGAATGAGTTAATAAACTCGGCCACAAATTCATGGTATGAGTCAGGCAGGTCCCCGAGCCCCTCGGGGACTCGCTTTCCTGATCTGCACACTCTGGAGGAAGGGAAGAGAAGTTTGAAAGGGTTCTGCCAAGATTAACGGGAGGGTATCCCTACCCTGGGTCTGTTGGCCTCTCGTGCTAGGTGCAGTGGGCGCCCAGTGCTGGGGAAACTTTGGTGAGCAAAGACCAGACGGTGCCTGCTCTCAGGCAGCGGATCAGTTGGCGGAGAAGGCAGGCGTTACCCACGTCCTTGGCAAGGACCAGGAAGCAGGGGCAACCAGTGCCTTGAGTAATAATGACAAAACCCAAAGATGACTCCCATGAGGAGAGATGTGGCTTGAACTGGACATGTTGGGGAAGGAGCCCTGATGATAGATGGAGGAAACCAGCCCATAGCCCTGGACGGGAGGCACCTCTCGCAGTGCAGCCAGGGAGCAAAGAAAGCAGAGTAGCAAATGTTGACACAACAGCTAAAGTGGCAACAAGGACACTTTTAGGCTATCCACCACGTATGCGCCCTTGAGTACTACCATTAGCACAGTTATCTTTGAAAAAACGACAACCTCTACATTTGTCAGCCCTCAAATCTGCGCTGTCATCTCGTTCGCAGTGTGGCCTGGGGCACGCGTATTCCCCTCTGGGCCTCACTTTCCTCAGCTATAAAAGGTGGGCGTGAGGGTCAGGAGGGATTGTGGAGATGATGGAAGACAGTGGATCTCAGCCGTGACTACAGGTAAGAATCACCTGGGAGCTTCCAGAGCAGTGGTGTGCGAGACACGCCAGACAAACTGAATCAATCTTTCGGGGTGGGGCCCAGGAATTAGGTTTGTTTTTGTTTTTTAAGTTAAATCTACAGTCCAACATTTCATGATTCAATAATCTAATCCTCAGAACCTACCTTGTCTCATGTAGTGCAATTGTAGAGAATATACTGTGAGAAATTGGACCCTCGGGTGCTAAACCTTTGATGGGAAACCATGAATGACCTGCCTCTGTCAACAAAGTGATTCCATCCATAGGGAAAGAAAGGAGGTGCCAGTGTCTTCACACTCAGTTCTTCATTCTTTTAGCTCCCATGTCTCTTTTCCGTTACTATCAGGAAACCATCTTCAACACATATTAGGGAACGTAGAAGCTTTGGATGGTGTCCTGGAAAGAACACACTTGAAAACAAACCAGGAGGCGAGTCTCAGCTTTCCACTAACTTTGCTGGACCTCAGTCTCATGAATAAAATAGAGAAAAGGAGGCCTCCTCTACAAGGTGGTTCTGAGGATTCCTTGAGACAGTGTAGTGTGCTCCAGTGCCTGGGGCATAGATGCTCAGTGAAGGTTAGGTGGGGAACCTAAGTGTTTGCATAGAGAAAGGGCTAACGTCACTCATACTGAATGAGCTTTTTTTCCCTTTTGACTTGTAAAGTGCCCCCAAATGGATTATGGGGCAAGAATATGAAAAGGAAATGTACAGATAAGTACAAAGTTATTCATTCCCATTAATGTTTTATGTCCCCATTTATTAGAGATTGAAATTGAAACAATGATTGGCAGAGGTGGTTGGCACAAGGAATGTTGTTCATGCCATGCTAGGGAGAGGAAAATTGCATTCCAAAATTGTGCCACTTTTCCAGTATCAGAATTTATAGCATATAAAATTCTGCTATAAATTCTGATACTGTTCTGTTCTTTGGTCCAGTAATACTACTTCTATGAACAGAACACAAGTAAAAAAAGATATATGTAAAAGCATGTGTTTTGCATCATTCTTTGTAACTGAGAAAAACTGGAGATAAACAATGTCCTTCAATGGAGGGTAGGTTTAATTATGCTGCACCCATGTAAAAGAAGACTGTTCACCCTTTAAAAGCATGTAGGTGGCTTCATGTGTACTGACGTGGAAACACACCTATGATTTCCTGCTAAGTGAAAAGAGCCATGAAACACTGTTCATGTAGTCCTCAGCTGGCTCTCTAGCTTCTGGCTTTGCCTCAGACTAGCCTTGAAGCATTGCAGTGTCACAGGTCATGGGTGGGTTGAGGATGGGAGCTGCTAACTATGGGCTTGAAAACCGTGAGCTGTCAGGAGGGTCATGAGAAGTTCTGTTTGCATGAAGACTTGGAGGCCTTTTAGGACAGTGACAGTTTTAGAACTGATGGCCAGACACCTGGGATGTGAGAATTAGCTCCATTGAAGTAAGATGGAGATGACAAGGGGAAGGGGGTAGGGTGCATCCCAGGTAGGTGGGGATGGGAGCTGGGAGTGAAGCAGGACCTGGGTCACCATTCAGGCGTTAACTTTGAACGATCAATGACAGAGCTTTGGGTGGAATTCAGCCAAGTCTGGCCCTCAGTGGACGGGCTGTCAGGCTGCTGCCTCTCCTCTGGACAGCCTTGTTCTTTCAGTCAGTTGGGGGAAAGGGGCAAGACAGGTTGCTGGGGCAGCCCCAAAAGACAGCAGGTGGTCAGAGGCCCGGGGGGCCTGGAGGGCCACTGGGGAGCAGCCACGCTCGGATTGCCCCAAGGTGGGTGTGAGAGGGATGAAAGGTGCTTTATTATTTCTACCTCGGACGCTGAAGGTCATGATGATGCCTAGTGAGTGAAAGTTCAAGAAGCAGCAGTAATTTTTCACAAGGCAGAGATCTCAGAAATACTAAGACTTTGAGATATGGAGGGAGTCTCAGATCAGACACCCCATATTCTCTTCCTGCTGAATAAACTGATGTTAGGCTTGAAGGCTTCTTTTTAAAAGCGTGTCTGGGCAGCCAGTCTTTTCATTGCTGGCTGATCCTGATCAGAAGCGATGGGAAGGTGTTTGCTGATACAAGAAAAGAGGTGGAGGAGGTTTTAAATATGCTTTGCACCAACTTTTTAAGAACACTGAATGATCCATTAGTCCAGGATAGACTATTCTTTTGGACTTTGTGAAGTAGTAAAATGTTCTCCAGAATTTGGGGCACTGTCACAGAGCTGTTCATTTTTATTTTGCCAAATATGTTTATTAAAAGAAAAATAAAGAATATTGTAACATACACACAAAAAAGAACATAAACTCAAAAACAGGCAGTTCTTTAAGTTGAACGTATTTAGCCTTTAAAAAAATCCTCTATATTGACTTTTTGTTTTACCCTCATTGCAAATTGGGAAAAACCTTATGGATCAGCACTGGTCTACACAGCAGCACTTAAGGGCCCTGATCTAGTGTTTGTTTGTCTAGATACTGTGATTAGATTATGTGGTTTATAGAAAATTAAATTCTTTTGCCAAACCAGATGCTTAGCAGCTTCTGCCCAGAATCAATATACTATTGGAAGTCTGGAAATGAATAAACACACCATAACTAATAATTTATGGATAGCTGTTGGAAATAACCTCAAAGAAGGAAACTAGGCTTGAAACGGCCTTTGTAACACCAGCTGGAAAGTGTGAATTTAATCAGAGTCCTGAAAAGGGGAACTGTACGATGTATTTTTTTTTTAATTTACCATAATCTATGAGTTAAGTCTGAGATAAGCTGAGAGAAGTGTAGAAAACTAGAACTTAATTGAAACAGCTATCAGAATTCATGACCGATGCAGAGAAACTCAGAAGTTCTTTTATGGAAGTGTGTTGATGAGAAGCAGGGTAACAGACCTCTCCAGAGCCCTGTCACAGGGCAGCTTTTCCTGAGGAGGAAGAGGTCAAGAAGAGCCTGGCCTGACTGGTGTGGCAGTACTTCTGGTGACAGCGCCGAAAGGCTGTGCTGTTTGGAGACACTTCAGGCATCTCAGATCATGCCCAACGCCAGGAGGCTCATTTACACCTCTCAGTAGTCCCCAACAAGGCAACCGCTAGAACTCTCCCAGTTTGTGAATGGCCATGTGCAGATGAAGAAGCGAGCCCAGAGTTGTCAAAGGACTTGCCCAATGTCCCACAACTAGGCAGGAACCAGACCTCACCTTTCCCAGCTCCTCCATCCCAAAGCAGATCGAAGGTGGGAACCAAAAGGAGGGAAGGGACACTGCATGTGCACCCCGCCTGCAGCTGGCCAGCCCATGCCCACGGGTGACAAGAGGACAGAAAGCTAGTTATATTGCAGACCGATCAACCAACAACCCAGTCACGAATACGCAAGAAATGGTATCTTGGCCCAGTTCCTATGGGTGAAAGTAGCTCAACAAAACTTAGGGCTTAACTACTCTGCTGTGTAGACTGGAACAGGGAATGCTGTCCCTAAGCCACTCACATTCATTCGTTCAACATAGTGCTATTGACCGTGTACCGGGAGCCAGGAAGTGTTCATCAGAATACAGTTAAATTTTGTTCACTACATTCCTAATTAAAAAAACAAACAAAACCCCCTAGTTGAAGCCTTTGGTAACACTTGCTTGGATTATTGCAATAACTTTCTACGTCATCTGTCTCAAATCTTAAAGCCCAATTTGTGTTATGTAATTTTTCCTGCTTACAAACCTTCAGTAGCTCCCCCCCACCGTCAAATTAAATAGGCAGCTCTCATTCAGCCTGGCTGTCGAGGCTGTCTGCGACATATGCTGTGGACCTCTTTTGCTGTGGGGTTTTTCTGTCTCTGCTTGCTGGGGCCCCAGGGCCACCTTGGAGATGACTAAGGTGGTGGTGGAGTTTGGGAGCAGTGAAGCTGGATGTTTGTGTGCAAATACAAGCAACACCACTGGCTTAATAGCTCAGCAAAGAGGAAAGGTGGGACTCAGCTTTGTGGGTTGTGGGTTTCCCTGGGTAGATGTTCAATAGGTCGGTCAATGCTCCAAACCCCATGGTGTCTGCCCTACCGTGGGAAGATGATCTTCCAGGTGCAGACCAAGTCCGTCCCCCACCAGCCTACTGGCACAATTATGAAGTGTGGTTTGCCATTAGTGTCCCCCACACCCTTCCTGTCTCTATTCTCCATTGTTGTGTACCCCCTTCCGTATCTAAGTCTCTGACCACCTTGTGTCACTCTCTTGCAAACCCCAATATTATATTTAAATAAGGGTGTCAAATCTCAGTTATGGGCCTCTGGCCAGCAGCTTAGGTTTTTCATAAAACTCTTCTTACACAGTTTCAAGTTGCACAGAATGTTTTAGGAAAGGGTTCATTTTAACTGGCAGTTAGACTGCAGTACCCATTACCCAGGTCACTGATTCCAGACTTCAGTGTGCACACACATCACCTGGTGGTCTTCCTCAAATGCAGAGTCCGATCCCGTAGGGCTGCCATCTGTTCTGAGATTCTGTATTTCTTATAAGCTCCCAGGTGAGATTGGTGCTGCCAGTCAGCAACCAGGCTGTGAGCAACAAGGATCGAGGCCAGGCTTCCCTGAAGAGCAGTCAGCAGGAGGTTCAAGTCCCCCAGCCCACCCCGGAGGGCCAAGGCGGCTGCGCAGCGCACCCAGGGCACATAGCAGTTCCCATGCAGCGCCTGCGACACCCTGGGTGGCCTGTCTGCCTTCTCCCTCCATGTCCCTGTGACATCATGCATTTCACAGGCTTGGAACCTTTGAAGGCTCTAATCTGGCTGTTGGAGTTGATGCTTCTTATCTTCAGAAGCAATTTGGCAAGCTCTGGATGGAAAAGGTAAACACTTGCCTTTGGGGTTCCCTAGCAGGGCTTCCAGCCAGTGGAGGGAGTACCCATTACCTTTTCTCCTCGACGAGTCACTTCTCTCCTGTCCTGCCTGCGGACAGACCCCACCGCTCTAGCAGCAGCTCCTGAGGGACGAGCCTGCTCCTCATGTACCTCTGTATATGTGTTTCTGCAGGAAAGGGGGATCATGAAATCTAGCTTAACCAAGCTGCAGGTTGGAAGTTATAACCTATCTAATTCCTTAATGAAGCAATCACTTAAGGCCATGTCTGTGCCACCTGCTATGCCTGGGCCTTGTGCCATGTGCAAGCGCCAGCTCTGACAAACATGCCCCCGCAGAACTCGGAGCTCCAGTCCGTCTTTCGTCATGGCTCTCCTGCCATCCCCCGTGGCTTTCTCTTTCGGATTTTTCGAAGTCCACATGGAGGTTGACTGACTTGTTTGTCATGCAGATGGGTTACAGAATTTTAGGGACCGGCAGACTTCACTGGACGTTTTGAGGGCTCTAACGTCCCCACCGAGGCCATCTGTGTTGATCATTTGCACAGGAGACAGCCACCTTTGCCTTAGAGGCCCCGAGCCTCACCCCAGGGAGAAGCATTAGGTACAGAGCTCAGAGAGAAAGAAAAAATGGAGTGGAAGACACAGAGAAGGAAGGAGGGCCCTCTGAGGGTGAAACCCACCGCAAATGTATCTCTACCCTAGATGGGCGTGAGTAGTGTTTGTCAAATGAATACATGAGTGAAAACAAGAAGAGCAAGAAGGAAAAAGCGATTGCATGTGAGGCATGGCTGTCACACCCATTCTTAGTTGCTGATGGCTCTTTAACATGCTGGGGGTCTGCTGAGACATCTGTGATGTTCCCCTCCGGGGAGGGTGAAGAGTAGCTCATTCCATGGGGTCCTGGCTGGTTCCTGGGATGTGGAGTGGCACCCTTCAGCTGGTAGAGCTTATGGCTCTGGTTGATACCAGTGCCTGGACTAAAACCTGCATCCTGGGACCTCCAGCTCCTCACACTTCCAATCTGTCACGCCGTTGGTATATCCAGGAAACGTGCATCACCCATGTTACCTTGCTATGGGCAAGGGGTGGTAGCAAACAAAGTAGCAGGTCTGCCACTGGCTGCGCCAGAGAGCCTCCCCAAGAACTGGCCTTCCAGAAAGAAGACTGGACTTTGACCTTGGGCACATCTCGATCCAACGAGGCTAACTATATTTCTCTTTACCAATGGGGGTGGTGCCTAAGATTGAGCATTTACTTCGTATCAGGCACTGTTTCTAGGCACTGGGAATACAGCAGTGCACAGAACAGATGTCCCCACGCCCCCACAGCAGTGTAGAAAACAGCCCTCCTCGCCCCATATTCCCAGGAATTGCAGGTGCACTCTGGATCAAGGCGAAGTGTGTGTGTAGTATGTCAGATGGCTGTGAGGGCTATGGGGAAATGAGAGCCAGGAGGAGGGACAGAGAAGCTGGCCTTTGAAACACACTGGATGGAGCTGAGGAGCAACCCATCTAGGAATTTGGGGAAGCATCTCTCGAGCAGAAGATGCAGTAAGTGCACCTGTCCTGAGGCAGGCGCGGGGCTGGTAGCCACGAGATACAGCCAAGAGAGCGCTGGGGTGGGCAAGTGACGCGGGCGGGGACTGTGCAGCAGCGGCCAGGTCATGAGGTCACACCGTCATGGAGGGACTTGGCTTTAGCCTGAGAAAGATGGGAAAGCACTGGAGGATTCTGAGCAGAAAACCGATGCACCTTCTGTTTGGGCACAGTCCCCCTGGCTGCTGGTTGAGAGGGCATGAGGGTGGGGTGGGGGCAGATGGGAGAGGATGGACACAGGCAGGGGTGGTAGCAAATCTTGGCTGTAAACCAGAGAGCTGATGACAGCTGGGACGGTGGAGGAGCAGGGTGAGAAGTCAATCCCGAATCAATTTTGAAGATGGAACTACAAAGCTTTGCCATTGGGTGGGATGTGGTGGGTGAGGTTAGGAGAGGTGGCAGGGGCGACTCCAGGTGTTTTGGGCTTTGGGTTTGCTGGCTGAACACCTGGCAGGATTCTGTGCTATTAAGTAAGCAGGGAAGACAGGAGGAACACAGAGAACGTTAGGAGCTCAGTGTCCACATGTGAAACTTGAGGTCCGCTGGAGGAAGGATGAGATTAGCCTACGTTTGTCAAGCTCTTCCTCTACACCAGGTGCAGTGAGAAGCATCTCACGTGTCCCATTTCATCCTCACAGCAGCACGATGATCTTCTCTACGTGTGAGAGAAGAGAATTGGTAGCTGTGCCCATTCCCAGCCTTACCAGACCTTGGACAACAAAAAACAGGACTTGCCCAGTTAATTTTCCTGTCCTAACTGCACACATTCCTGGTGGGTGTTGGCTGCTCATGCTGGTAATGAAGATCTAGGTTTTCTCCACCCTCCTGCTGATCAGGGAGAGATTATTGTCCAGGAGCACTTGAGTGGGTTCATGAAGCGCACATGGAAACTGTAGGCACCCGCAGGGCCTGGACTGACTGCTCCTTGCCCTGAGCAGGAAGCTAAGGAAGAAGGTCTCGGGGGTGCCCAGGGATGGGGACATCCACCTACCAGCTGCACGCAGAGGGGAGAGCTGGGTTACTAACCAGGAAGATGGAAGCGTCCCGGGTTAGCAACCAAGTAACCCACTGGGTTTTGTAACTAGAAGCTTCTGAAACAGACCAGAGTCAGCCACCAGGACATGAATGGTGTGAAGCCAGATGTGGTGAGTGGAGGGGACAGCTCAGGGACAAGCATGCTCTGTGTTCCCTCCAATTGCACCTTGCTGGCTGGCAAAGGCTCAGAGAGGCCACGGGGTGTGCTGAGAGAGAGACGTGCACGGGAGTTCTGATCCCGCCCCATTTGAGAAGTGGGTGAGTTACCTATTGCTGAGTAGCAATCACCCCCAAACTTAGCAGCCTAAGCCATTGTAATCATTACCTCACGACTGAGGGATCCTGGGACCAAACACAGCTCTGGGCCATCTTCACTCGCATGCCGGCAGCAGTTAAAAGCGGGCGCCCATGGCTGACCCACCTTCCAGGCAAGGGGAGCAGCCTCGACCTTTTTCTGGGAGGCATATGAAAGAATTGGCTGACATGCCATACACCTCAAAGAACCCTGCAACATAGTCTGCGAGCCCCTCATTATGCCCTATGCCAGTGGAAAGTCTCTTGGCGCCCGCGATGGCTGGCCATTTGTGCAGGCTTTGTGATGTGCAGACAAATAGCTCAATTTTCTGAGACCAAACAGTATGTCTGTTTGGTCACTGGGGAACCCCCGTTTTTCCTGACTCTGGATGGCACATATCAGAGTAGACTGTGAAGTAGTAATCCCACAGGGAGACAACATCGTTTTAGGAAGGCAGGAAACAAGGAGATTGAGCTGTAGACAAGAGAGTGGCCTTGACCTTGGTTTGTGTTTGGTTTGGGAGACAGCAGCAGGGAACGGAGGTCTCTGAAAGGCAGAGCGTCCTGGGCTGCTGTAGTAGCCACCTGGTCCTCTGCTGTTAAACCCACGGTGAGCTGAGCCCAGGTGTCCCCAGACTCTGTTCTCCCAACCTCAGTGTGAATGACACTTGGCATTCCTTGTGCAGAAATTGAACTATAGATATTTGTTTCCTTAGAGGGGAATTGGGAGGTCTAGAGAATTCAAATGTACCTCCAAGCAGTATTCAAGAGCCTCCTGTAAGGAAATTGACTGCACCACAGGATGTTTGCCTGATGCCAACTAATTAGGAAAACTCATTCTGGGGCTGAGCTTGAGTGAGCCCAGGGAAGGATAAAGAGTGTCTCTGGAGCGCCTGCACATGTCTCCCAGTCTCCTTACACTTGACTGAGTTTATTCCGTGCACAGACTTTTGCTAAAGGCCACTGTGGCCCAAAGCGCTAGGCCAGTGCCAGCATGGGGTAGCCCTGCCAATGAGTTCTTACCCACTGCAGCCAAAAATTTCCTGAAAGAGGAACCTGAGTTTCTCCGGAAGTAATTCCCTGCACTGTTTGGTGTGGTCAGCACATGGGTCCTGGCATCACCCTCTTGGGCTTGACCAGCTGACAAAGCCTCTCTGACCTTGGGGGACTTTCCACTTTCCCAGCACTCCCGACCTCCTTCTACCAGGCTGGGCAGACTCCCACGAGGCCAGACCCCAGGCTGGAATTTCGTAGTGTGTGGCTGGTGGAAGGTAGTTTGGCCAATGTTGCAGGTGATATGTAAAACTAAATAAATAAGCAATTAAAATGGAAAGGGAGAGAAAGAGAAAGTGACAAATAATCAAATAAATATATTTGGAAACTGAGCTCAATAGAGGTAAGTGGATGTTTTAAAAAATAGGACTTCTCGGAGGCTTTACTATGCCACCATGTGTCATGCATGTCTAAGAGCATGCGCACTTTATTTGACCATTGGACCCATTTTCCCGTGATCGTCTTGTGTACAGCATATTCCAGTGACAACTTTGGGATATGCTGTCCTAGACCAGAACTACTTAACATGTGGCCCGAGGACTGGGGCTAGTTGGGAGACTGCTTGCTGCAATCTGCACTGAGGTAAGTCCAGAAATGGAAGGTAAGATTTTAGAAATCTTTATAGCAATTTGACAGAGTCATTTTTATGTCTTTTGAACCTAATCCTAAACTAGTAGGGCTTGTGTTTCTTTGTTTTATTAATTTCATTTTTCTAGAAATTAATTTTTAAAGTACTTTACAAACAATATTCATCTATAGCACACTGAACATTTTTAAAAATGTGTCCTTCCTTTCCTACTTGGAGAATATCCCTACCAACATCAAACTGCTGATCGGATCTTTCTAGCCTCAGGCACAAGGTTATCCCAAACTCCTGACCACCTGACTGCCGGGATCCCCTAACCCTATGTGGCAGCCACCCTCTCCTTTCTCAGAATCTTGCCGTGGGCCATGTGACTCCATCCATCAGACGAGTCACAGCACCAGAAACCCTTGTCTGGCAAGAGGCTCAGAGGAAGAAAGAAGGTGACAGCCATTGGCTGGTACGGCACCACATGCAGCTCTGCTCAGGTGTTGGTCCCACCACCCTGGGGATGTGGCTGACAGCTCTTTGAACACTTCAGAAAGTGTGACACACTTTCGGGAATGGTGGCTGCCCACGAAAGAAGGGAGGCACGGGAGGACGTAAGCAGATAAGTTTAAACAATACTTGGCCTTTGTTCTCCCTAATCGTGCTGGTCATGTGGCTTTTTTTTTTTTCCCCCTCCTTTCTGAAGTGTTCTGCAATAGAGGATTTTGGTCTTTTAAAAACAGTAATTTTTGTAACAATGTAATTACTTTAATTGGAGTCCTTGAGGTAGATCTTCTCGCCCACCTCCTAAGAGTGACTCATGTTCTGATATTTTGCATTCCTCTAAATCAATGCGGTTTTATTTCTTCTTTATAGCTATTAATGAGGAATGTAGGAGGGGAGTCCAAAAAGTTCCAAAACTTGCTATTTTTCAGTCTTGAGTAATTTTTCTTGGTTTCCAATTAATGGCAGATAATCAGCTTTGTGTATAGAAAGAAGTGCACATTGTATATGGGGGTTTGACTTTCCATTTAGGCCTTTCCCAGAGGATTAGAAACACTCTTACAATCCCACCAGGCTCTATTTCATCATAAAAGCTTCTCCTGCCCCCCAGCAGAATCTATTTGCCATTTACGTTTCTGGGGACTTACTGTTATTAAGTGACAGTAGTTAACCCTGCATAGGGTCTTTCATCTCCGAATACCCACATTCTTTAGAACAGTATTTGTTTGAGTGTTTGACACACTCTAGGGAAATGGGCGACATGCCCAACCTTCTCTTCCCTACAGGGACAGTGAGGGACAGAGGAGCCACCATGGAAAGAAACACACGGCCCTAGGGTGGGAGGTGCTGGGCTGCCCCAGGTGGACAGCTTCCTCTTTTTCTCAGGGTCTTCTGTGCAACATGGGGGACAGAGACGGACACTCTTTGATTCTTAGAGTTCTGTTTCATGTCGAGTTTTGATCTCCTGGTTGGTGTTGGGTGAAATGGCTTGAAATGCATCCGTCACGGATCTCTAGAAAGGGGGAGGCTGGGAACCACCGAGCTGTGCCTCTAAAACCCCCAGAGGGTGCAGAGCAAGCAAAAGTGAGTCATTTGTATCCCATGTTCTCATGTGGTTATGTTTCCCTGTCCTTCTTTGGCCACTTGTCCACATTTTAGGAAGAGAATAAAAATGTTTCCTCCATCATTTTCTATCTATCCATCATCCATCTATTTCATCTCCCGACCTACCTCCCTGTCACCTATCTATCCATCTGCCCTTTCTCTCTCTCCTTCCTGTGTGTCTATCCGATCCATCGTCCATCTTTTTCATTTATCCTGTCCCTACATCTGTATCTGTTCATCCACTCATCCATTCATACCTATATCTCCATCCATCCATCCTCTACCTCTCTCTCTATCAATGTTCTATCTATCCACATCTATCATCTATCAGTCTCCATATATTATCTCTATCTGTCCATCTGTGTACCTATCATCTACCTATCCATGCCTGTCTATCATTTATCTATTAATCTATCTAATCTACCTACCTATAGATCTATCATCTATCTATCTTCATTTATATATTATCTATTATTTATCCATAGCTGTCTATTATCTATTAATCTATTATTGTCATTATCTACCTATCTGTCTGTCTACGTCTATCTCGTTTATCGACAGCCTGCATTCCAGGCCTCACCAGACCGCCGATTGAGCCGCACTTCCCTTGCCCATGAATTCCCCAGCTGCTTGTTGATCTTGTGAATCATTCATATTGGGTCCCCTCCCTGCCCGGGGTCTCAGCCTCCTGAGTGCTGTCCTGCATCTGAGTTTGAGGTCTGGGGGTCCAGGCATGTCATGGAGCCGGCACTGTGTGGCCACCTCGCGCCCCTGGTGGCTCCCCTCATGACACACCGGCAGCACTTCACGTGCAGGCCAGGCCTCCCTGAGATTCTGCACCATGGCAGACTCAGGCTGTCCTGCTGAGCTGGGGAAGAAGACTGGAAGGGCTACAGCAGAGGTCATTGCACGCCTGCCGATGTGCATACCATTAGAGCCTCTAGGCAGGACTGTCCCACAGTCCCGTACAGGGTCCTCCCACCTAGCCTCCAGGTGTGTCCCTGACTCAGCATCCAGCCCAGCTGCTGTGAGCCCAGGGAGCATGGCCGTCTCTGCAGCCTGAGGCTGGCCTCCCTAGTGCTCATTGCCTGCCTCAAGGCCAGCCTGTCCCCAGGAGGACTGACGGCAGAAGTGTCACTGTGCTGGAGGGGCACCTGCTTGCCTTCTGGCCCCTTCGAAAATACTGTCCAACACCAGCTCTTGCAGAGCTTCAGCCTTGGATAACAGCCAGCTGAGGGACGACCGCCACGGTTCCCTGTCCCGGGATTTCTTGGGGGTGGGGAGAGACGCTGCCCGCCTTCCCTTCTGCAGCCCAACCCTGGCCTCCTGGAGACGCCACACCACAGGCCACAGAGGTCAGGTGCAGCCACTGCAGACCCACTCCAGGAAACATGTCCTAGCCCCTTGCCCCCGAGTAATTTTTTTATCAGAAACAATTCCAATTCCACTGTTGACTCCGCACAGAATACGTAGCTTCTCAGCCTGAAACATCTCCACTCAGGCCAGTGGTTTAGTGTCTGCAGGAAAGACAGCGACTGCCTCATGTTTAGTAATCAAGGCTCATGTAAGCCTTCCTCCCCAAGGAAAGAACCCATCTGCCCCAAAGGTGAATTCAACTTTCTTCTTTCTGTTAGGTAAATACTGCCTGCAGGTTTTAAATGATTCTTAAAAGGCAAGAGAACAAAACAAAATCCCAAAACCCAGGGCCTGGGATTCTCTGGGCATGTCTCTTTTCTTGCACACCTGCCTGTCCCCCCTCCCACCTACCTTTTTGGCCCCACACACCTAACCTTCCTGCCCCAGCTGCCCTGAGGACGGATTCGTGTCACGCTGGGTTATTCACCCTTGGGAGCTGTCACCCGTGCCCAGCTGCAACCATATTTCCCCACTCTACCCATTCCTTTCTGTCTCCCTCAGCTGGAAGGAGGCTGCGTGGCACATGCGGTTTGAGCCGGGACCCCCACAGCTGCTGGGACCCCTATGCCTTGGAATCAGCCAGTCACATAGGAGGGTCTTCCCCTTCTCAGTTCCTGGCTCACGTGTGCTTGTTTAAAAGAAAGGAATGAGGAAAAAAGGTGGATGGCCTGTCCTTTCAGTGTCAAGATGGGCATCGTTTAATAGCTTTGCCAAGAATTATCTAATTACCTAAGGCAATCATTCTTAGGCTGGGGGCCTCCAGAGGACATTTGAAATATCAGGTGACATTTTTGATTGTCGTGACTGGGTGGGGGATGCTACAACAGCAAGTAGATTGAGGCCAGGGAACATCTGCTGTGGATTAATTGAATTGTGCCCCCCAAGGTTCATGAATTGGAAGCTTAACCCCCACAGTAACTGTTGCAGGTGGGAAGTCCTATTATGGTAATTGAAAGGTGGGGCCTTGAAGAGGTTGTTAGATTGTGGGAGCATGCCCTAGAGAATGGTGGATTAATAATGGTGGTCAGGGGCATGGTTCTGAGGCTTTAAATGGGGAGCAAATGAGGAGGTTGGCCTCTCACCCTCTCTGCTCTGCCATTTCTGCAATGTGATGCCTGTCATTGCTAGATGTGTTCCATGGACTTTGGACCTCCCAGCCTAAGAAACAAATAAATTTCATTTTCTTATAAATCATCCAGTTTCAGGTATTTTGTTATAAGCAACAGAAACAGACTAATACAACAGGACAGCCCCCACAACAAAGGTCCCAGAAGTTCTCTGTGAACTCTAGATTTTTGACTGATTGAGATGAAGATAACTTCTGTCTGGTAGAAATGGTAACCTCAAAGATTGCAGTTTATCACTCTGTAGAACATTAACCACTTTTGTGTTATTTGGCATCGTTAACCTAGCGCTCAGATTCTAACAGCCCTTTATTAAATTGCCTAAAACTGTCAAGTTCCTCAGAGGCTCCTGGAACCACCTTACTGTTTCCACCATTAATTAATGAACTGAATAATAAAATACTTGACATATGCTCATTTCAATACTGTAATAGTTATCTATTGCTGTGTAGCAAATTACCCCAAAACTAAGTGGTTTAAAACAATGCACAGTTGCTCTGGGTCAAGGAATTCAAGAGCAGTTGTATAGTTGTATAGAGTGGTCTAGCCTGGGCTCTCTCATGAGGTTGAAATCCAACTGTCAGTCAGGGCAGCAACCACTGGAGCAGCCAGGGGATCTGCTCTCCAGGGTGTCTTGGTACACAGCTGGTAAGTCAGTGTTCATTGTGGGCAGGAGGCCTCAATTCCTTGCCACATGGATCTCTCCATGAACCTGCTAGAGTGTCTGCATGACATGACAGCTGTCTTCTCCCAGAGTGATCTGAGAGAGTAAGGGAGAGTCACATGTCACATACTTCAGTTCTTCAATATCCTATTGGTTCTGTAGTCAGCCTGGTTCAGTATGGGAAGAGATTATGCAGGGGTGATAATACCAGAAGGTGGGGATCATTAGAGGTCAGCTTAGAAGCTGGCAGCCAAATTCTCCTCAGTCCCCCAGTGATACACATCCTTTCCACACACAACATGTGCCCAGCCTCTCCCAAGTCCCCCAAAACTCTCATCCCAATATCATATGACTTTGAAGTCAGAATCTCAGTATCAAAGCCAAATTAGTATATATATATTGATGAAGCTCCTTAGATGTGGTTCCTTGAGTACAAATCCTCAAGTCCAGTTCTTTTTTATCTGAAATTTGTGAACTAGAGAGACAAGTTAACTGCTCACCCTCCCCTAACCACCCCCAACACACCCAACAACATGCAGTGATACACAAGAATAGGATAATTGTTATAGACCTTGTTAAAAAAGGGCAGAAATTAGAGATACACAGAAATCATGGGTTCATAGCAATTCTGAAATCCACTGGGGCACACATTAATTGCTCCTGGGAATAATTTTCCCTGGCTTTTGGCTTCATTGTCTGGGCTTTTGGTTCCACTGTCTGAGTCATCCTTTCTTTTCCTGTGTTAGAGTAGTTTTCTTGGCCTGCTTCCTGCCTGTAGAAGTTTCCAGATCCAAAGGCATCTTTTCAATGTGTGTGGTTTCTGTCCTGTTCAGTCTAAGCTGCCAATGTTTCATCCAACACAATTCTCTTAAAAACTTTGTGGGTGTCCTGTGAATCTTATTGTGGCTTTCTCCATTAGGAAAAAAGACTCACCCACAAATATCTTTTTCTTTTTTCAGATATAAAGAGAATATTTATTTTCACAAAGTGGCTCTAGTTTAATGTAAATTCTGCTGAATGGATGGACTGAGAAGAATTCTTAAGGTGCTATTACAGAACATATATAGATAAAATTTAACTCACACTGTTTACCCAAGTGACAAAAATATTTTTCTCAATGAATTTGGATTAAGGAAGAAAAAGCTATGTGTTGTAGCAAACCTTCATTCTGTCATTTGATGTCTCTAGGGACACAGTACAGAATTGAGGACATCAGACCAAAGTGCATTGTGGGAACTCTAGATAATTTCCAATGAATATGGATGTCAATAGCCATATAGCCAGCAGCTTGATATGACCTATCTGTATGCAATTTTTTTTTTCTTTTTTCCTGTAATAGCATGAACTTTAGTGGGTTTCTGAAAATAGCTATCTCATAGAGGACAATGCTGGTTTGGTCGAAAATGTGAGCAGTGCCCAAACTACAATATATTTGTTAATTATTTTTTCCTAGACATTTTATTTATTTATTTTTGATTATACACATTATGGGGTACAGAGTTGACTCTCAGTATTTGCGTACAGTATATGATGATCAAATCAATATTATTAGCATGTTTATCATTACAAATCGGAATTATTCTTTGTGTCCCTTACTCAATTACTCCCTAGCCCCCTCCCCTCTCCCTCCCCTTGTCCAACCTCTAGTAACTTCTGAAAGTTCAATGTTTTATTATGGTCTTAATGACTGGATAAGGAAAATGTGGTATATATACTCAATGGAATACTACTCAGTCATTAAAAAAGAATGAAATTCTGCCATTCACAGTGACACAGATGAGCTTGGAGAAAATTATGTTAAATGAAATAAGTCAGGCACAGAAAGAGAAATACTGCCTGTTCTCACTCATAACTGGGAGCTAAGAAAGAAAGAGAGAAAGCCACAAATATCTTTAATATAAGCCCTTTTCTCCCTTGGTTTTCTGCTGAGAAGGCTGAGGGACCATATCCTTAAGCTTCTTAGAAGCCCATTGTTTCAGCAGCTCAGTGAGGCACTGCCTTGGATCTTTCTGAGATCTGAGGAAAGGGTTTTATAGTCTGTTATGGATTGAATTGTGTCCCCCCAAAATTCATATGTTGAAGCCTTAACCCGCAGTGTGACTGCATTTGAAGATAGGGCCTTTAAGGAGATAATTAAGGTTAAATGAGGTGATAAGTATGGGGCCCTCATCCAATAGGACTGGTGTCCTTCTAAGAAGAGGAAGAGGGAGTTTCAAGATGGCGGCGGCTGCGGCGGCTGGCGCGGAGTAGCTGAGGTGGAAAAGGTGGCCGCTGGGCCTCAGGCAGCCGGGAAACTTGTGGACCTTCCTCTGGCCATCTCTTAAGGGAGGACTGCTGCTGCTGGCCGGTTGTGGGGGCTCAACGCCACTTTGCCCCCGGCAGGAGAGGCTGCCTCATTTACAGGCAACAGCTTTGAAGTGTGGAACAGGAAAAGAACTGATTCTTAGCTGCAAAAGCGAGTCTTGAAACAGGGAACACGGCGCCAGGGCTGCTGTGGATGCAGCCAGGATCCCGGAGGCTGGGGCCGCACTGAAGGCGGCCAGCTGCCCTATTCAGGATTCGAGGTTTCAGGCCGGCATTAAAGAAGATTCCTGGGAGCGCCCGAGCGGCGCCGCGACTGAACAGCCCGAGGCGGCAGCGCCGAGAACACGGAAGGCAACAAACCAGAGACAGAGCGAGCGCCCGACCTGGCACAGCACTGTGAGTGATCCCTGGCACAGCTCTGTTCGGGGGGTGGATGCCCATGCGGCTCCTGCCTGCACCACCAGGCCACTCACTGCCCCGGTGCTGCCTCCATTTTCCCAGGTGCGGGCAGCTCCGCCCTGCTCGGCCATCACTGAGCCCATTTGCTTGGCCTGGCGCGGGGCTTTCCGGACCCTGCAGGCCAGCCTCCTCTCCCACTCCCTCCGCGGTTCTCTGGCGGGGCTGGGGGTGTGGGGCGTCCCGACCAGTGTTGGGAGGGCTAGGAAGTACGGGCGGGCCGACTGTCACTCCACCACACCCTGGACTCCGGCCCCGGTAAACTTCCTGTTACTGGGAGGCAGATAACATCTCTGTGACCACCAGTTTGGAAAAAAGCCTAACGAATTTCTGGTTGGGAATAGTGTGGTAGGAGAGTTCCCAGGTCCGCTTGAACCTGCCGGAGAGCAGGCTGCAGGCGGGCACTAGACTCGGTTTATACCGGGGGAATACAAAGGTGAACAAGACCCGAGAAAGATCTACACAGTGCTACAAAGGCACCCAGAGAGACCGGTCGTCTGTGCCTAGCAGAAACCTGGTAGACTTCCTGGGCGAGGCGGTGCTGAGCAGGGTCTTGAAGGCCCAGTTGATAGACGAGGGGTGCAGAAGACACTCCCCAGCCCAGCACAGTGTGCACAGAGGGGGGAGACGTGCGGCCAGGGAGGCGGAGACTCGACAGAAACCACACACCCGGTGGGGTCGCCACTGCACGATCTAACAGCCTGGGCCAGAGCACACGGAACGGGGAGAAGTCCTGTACAGGAAGTGAAAGCTCAACAGAGATCACACACCCTGTGGGACGTGATCCACCAGCCCAGCAGAGTACAAGCTGACCAGAAAGGTGGATCCCCGGAGAAGCCCAAGACCTGAGGCAACCACACACACAAGACACTAGAGGCCAACTGAGCAGTCACGGCGGGAGCCATACCAAATTGGCAACCACAGCAACATCCTAGTTAGTCATTAGTCTCAAACCGGTGGACTGTGAAACCCCCTGCCACAATGAATAAACACCAAAAAAAAGACACCAGAAATACAAAAAATCAAGAAAGTACACCACCAAAAGTTAATAAATCTCATACTCTAGATCCTATAGAACAAGAAGCCCTTGAAATAACTGACAAGGAATTTCGAGTGATAATTCTAAGGAAACTGAATGAGATACAAGAAAACTCAGCTAGACATCATGATGAAATGAGGAAAAGTATACAGGATCTGAAAGAGGAAATATACAAGGAAATCAATGTCCTGAAAAAAAATGTAGCAGAACTTGCTGAACTGAAGAAGTTATTCAGCGAAATAAAAAACACAACGGAGAGTTTAACCAGCAGGCTTGTCGAAGTTGAAGAGAGAACCTCTGAACTTGAAGATGGGCTGTTTGAAATAACACAAGCAGACAAAAAGAAAGAAAAAAGAATCAAGGACATGGAAGAAAATCTGAGAGAGATATCAGACAACCTCAAGCGCTCAAATATCCGAGTCATGGGTATTCCAGAAGGGGAGGAAAATGGAGATTCCATTGAAAACATATTCAACAAAATAGTGGCAGAAAACTTCCCAGGTATAGGAAAAATCACAAATCTTCAGATTCAGGAAGCTCAACGATCTCCAAACGTATTCAACCCAAAAAGGCCTTCTCCAAGACATGTCATAGTCAAATTGGCAAAACTCAGAGACAAAGAGAGAATCTTAAAAGCTGCAAGAGAGAAGCGTCAAATCACCTATAAGGGAGCCCCAATCAGGTTAACATCAGACTTCTCATCACAAACCCTAAAAGCTAGAAAGGAATGGGATGATATTTTCAAAATACTAAAAGACAAAGATTGCCAGCCAAGAATACTCTACCCTGCAAGGCTATCCTTCCGAAATGAGGGGCAAATAGTATATTTCTCAGACAAACAAAAACTGCGGGAGTTCACTACCACAAGACCACCCTTACAAGAAATCCTCAAGGGAGTACTGGGTTTGGTTCCTGAAAAATAACTACCACTGCCATAAAAACCTAAGAAAAATCTAAACCCGCTAGTACAATAAAAATGGCATTCATGAAGAGAAAACAAGCTAACAAAAACACTATCTACAACCTAAGGAACCAACAAACAAAGAAACCAAACAGTAAATCAGAAAGCAAGGAACAAAAGACACCTAAGACAACCAAATAACCAATAAAATGCTAGGAATAAATCAACACCTTTCAATAACAACTCTTAATGTTAAAGGCTTAAATTCCCCAATTAAAAGACACAGACTGGCTGACTGGATCAAAAAGCAGGACCCAACTATATGCTGCCTACAAGAGACCCACCTCACCCATAAAGATTCACACAGACTAAGAGTGAAAGGATGGAAAAAGATTTACCATGCAAACAGAAAAGAAAAACGAGCTGGAGTGGCTATTCTTATATCTGACAAAATAGACTTTAAACTAAAAACCATAAAAAGAGACAATGAGGGACACTACTTAATGATAAAAGGACTGATCCATCAAGAAGACATAACAATCATAAATACGTATGCACCCAATGTTGGAGCAGCCAGATTTATAAAACAAACTCTATTAGACCTAAAGAAGGAAATAGACACTAATACCATAATAGCAGGGGACATGAACACTCCACTGTCAATATTAGACAGATCATCTAGGCAAAGAATCAGTAGAGAAACACAAGATCTAAACAAGACTCTAGACCAATTGGAATTGGCAGATATCTACAGAACATTCCACCCAACAACCTCAGAATATTCATTCTTCTCATCAGCACATGGATCATTCTCCAGGATAGATCACATATTAGGTCACAAATCAAGTCTCAATAAATTCAAAAAAATTGGAATTATCCCATGTATCTTCTCAGACCACAATGGATTAAAACTAGAAATTAATAACAAACAAAACTCTGGAAACTATACAAACACATGGAAATTAAACAGCATTCTACTTAATGACATATGGGTCCAAGAAGAAATCAAGCAGGAAATCAAAAAGTTTATTGAAACTAATGAAAACAATGATACATCATACCAAAACCTGTGGGATACTGCAAAAGCAGTATTGAGGGGAAAATTTATTGCATTAAATGCTCACTTCAGAAGAATGGAAAGATGGCAAGTGAACAACCTAACACTTCACCTTAAAGAACTAGAAAAACAAGAACAATCCAATCCTAAAGTTAGCAGACGGAAAGAAATCATTAAGATCAGAGCAGAACTGAATGAAATTGAAAACCAAAAAACAATTCAAAAGATCAACGAATCAAAAAGTTGGTTTTTTGAAAAGATAAATAAAATTGACAAACCATTAGCATGGCTAACAAAAAAAAGAAGAGAGAAGACTCAAATAACAAAAATTAGAAATGAAAAAGGCGATATTACAACTGATTCATCTGAAATACAAGGAATCATTCGAGACTACTATAAACAACTATACGCCAACAAATTTGAAAATCTGGAGGAAATGGATAAATTTCTGGACACACACAAGCTCCCAAAACTGAACCGTGAAGACGTAGAAAATTTGAACAGACCAATAACAATAAAGGAGATTGAAGCTGTTATCAGAAGGCTCCCAACAAAGAAAAGCCCAGGACCAGATGGATTCACAGCAGAATTTTACCAAACATTCAAAGAGGAATTGACACCGATTCTTTACAAACTATTCCAAAAGATTGAAACGGACGCAAATCTCCCAAACTCATTCTATGAAGCAAACATCATCCTGATACCAAAACCAGGTAAAGATATAACCAAAAAAGAAAACTACAGGCCGATATCCTTGATGAATATAGATGCAAAAATCCTCACTAAAATACTAGCAAACAGAATACAGCAACACATACGAAAAATTATTCATCACGATCAAGTGGGATTCATCCCAGGGATGCAAGGTTGGTTCAACATACGCAAATCAATAAATGTGATACACCATATTAATAAACTCAAACACAAGGACCATATGATCATCTCTATAGATGCTGAAAAAGCATTTGATAAAGTTCAGCACTCATTCATGACAAAGACCCTCTATAAGTTAGGTATAGAGGGAAAGTATCTCAACATAATTAAAGCCATATATGCCAAACCTACTGCCAATATCATCCTGAATGGGGAAAAGCTGAAAGCTTTTCCTTTAAGAACAGGCACTAGACAAGGATGCCCACTCTCACCACTCCTATTCAACATAGTGTTGGAAGTACTAGCCAGAGCAATCAGAGAAGAGAAGGAAATAAAGGGCATCCAGATTGGAAAAGATGAAGTCAAACTGTCCCTGTTTGCAGATGACATGATCCTATATATCGAACAGCCTAAAACCTCTACAAAAAAACTGTTGGAATTGATAAATGATTTCAGCACAGTAGCAGGATACAAAATCAACACACAAAAGTCAGTAGCATTTCTTTTCTCCAATAGTGAACATGCAGAAGGAGAAATCAAGAAAGCCTGCCCATTTACAATAGCCACCAAAAAAATAAAATACTTAGGAATTGAGTTAACCAAGGAGGTGAAAAATCTCTATAATGAGAACTACAAACCACTGCTGAGAGAAATTAGAGAGGATACAAGAAGATGGAAAGATATTCCATGCTCTTGGATTGGAAGAATCAACATAGTGAAAATGTCCATACTACCTAAAGTGATATACAAATTCAATGCAATCCCCATCAAAATTCCAAAGACATTTTTCTCAGAAATGGAAAAAACTATCCAGACATTTATATGGAACAATAAAAGACCACGAATAGCCAAAGCAATGCTCAGAAAAAAAAATAAAGCTGGAGGCATAACACTACCTGACTTTAATCTATACTACAAAGCTATAATAACCAAAACAGTATGGTACTGGCATAAAAACAGACACACTGACCAATGGAATAGAATAGAGAATCCAGAAATCAACCCACACACTTACTGCCATCTGATCTTTGACAAAGGCACCAAGCCTATTCACTGGGGAAGGGACTGCCTCTTCAGCAAGTGGTGCTGGGATAACTGGATATCGATATGCAGGAGAATGAAACTAGATCCATACCTCTCACCGTATACTAAAATCAACTCAAAATGGATTAAGGATTTAAATATACACCCTGAGACAATAAAACTTCTTAAAGAAAACATAGGGGAAACACTTCAGGAAATAGGACTGGGCACAGACTTCATGAATACGACCCCAAAAGCACGGGCAACCAAAGGAAAAATAAACAAATGGGATTATATCAAACTAAAAAGCTTCTGCACAGCAAAAGAAACAATTAAAAGAGTTAAAAGACAACCAACAGAGTGGGAGAAAATATTTGCAAAATATACATCTGACAAAGGATTAATATCCAGAATATATAAGGAACTCAAACAACTTTACAAGAAGAAAACAAGCAACCCAATTAAAAAATGGGCAAAAGAGCTAAGTAGGCATTTCTCTAAGGAAGATATCCAAATGGCCAACAGACATATGAAAAAATGCTCAACATCACTCAGCATCCGGGAAATGCAAATCAAAACCACATTGAGATACCATCTAACCCCAGTTAGGATGGCTAAAATCCAAAAGACTCTGAACGATAAATGCTGGCGAGGCTGCGGAGAAAAAGGAACTCTCATACATTGTTGGTGGGACTGCAAAATGGTGCAGCCTCTATGGAAAATGGTATGGAGGTTCCTTAAACAATTGCAAATAGATCTACCATACGACCCAGCCATCCCACTGTTGGGAATATACCCAGAGGAATGGAAATCATCAAGTCGAAGGTATACCTGTTCCCCAATGTTCATCGCAGCACTCTTTACAATAGCCAAGAGTTGGAACCAGCCCAAATGCCCATCATCAGATGAGTGGATACGGAAAATGTGGTACATCTACACAATGGAATACTACTCAGCTATAAAAACGAATGAAATACTGCCGTTTGCAACAACATGGATGGACCTTGAGAGAATTATATTAAGTGAAACAAGTCAGGCACAGAAAGAGAAATACCACATGTTCTCACTTATTGGAGGGAGCTAAACATTAATATATAAATTCACACACACACACACACAAATCGGGGGGGGGAGGGAAGAAGATATAACAACCACAATTATTTGAAGTTGATACAACAAGCAAACAGAAAGGACATTGTTGGGGGGGAGGGGGGGAGGGAGAAGGGAGGGAGGTTTTGGTGATGGGGAGCATTAATCAGCTACAATGTATATCGACAAAATAAAATTAAAAAAAATAAAAAATAAAAAAAAATAAAATGCAAAGTCTTCCTGTAAAAAAAAAAAAAAAAAAAAAAAAAAAGAAGAGGAAGACACCAGAGATCTCAGTCTCTCCACATGTGCACAAAGAGTCCGTGTGAGGACACAGTGAGGAGCCAGCCATCTAGAAGTTAGGAGAAGAGGCCTCACCAGACACCAGCCATGATGGCACGTTGATCTTAGACTTCCAGCCTCCAGAACTGTGGGAAAGTGAATGTCTGTTGTTTAAACCACCCAGTCTGTGGCGTTTGTTATGCACATGAGTAGACTCACACTCAGCCACACTCTTGGACTCGTCTTCAGACCGGATCTTCCTGACTTGGTCCTTGCCTGGCAGTCCTTTCTTAACTTTGGTATCATCTGCCATCTGGATGGCGTGAGAATTTTCAAAAGCAGGAAGTTCTGGCTCCCACTTGTCAAACAGTCCTCCCTTAGCTTACCTCTTTCTTGTCGCATTTTGCTAGAAGCGGTCAGAAGGAATCAGATGGCACCTTCAACAGTCAATGGGATCATGAATACAGCAGTACGGAAGGCAGTTTCTGCTTTCCACACGACCTCAGGCGACAGTGTTGGTGAGATTTTGGCCACTATTACATAACCGTTCCCAGTAAGGTCCTCTTTCCTTTAGGCCTTTTCCTGAGGCCTCCTCAGTGACAATCATGCTTCTCTACACAGTTTCTCAAGGCTCTCAAGTTTGCACTGACACTTTCCCAAAGTCTTTCCAGCTCCTGCTCACTACCTGGTTCCAAAGCCATGCCTGTGTTTTTAGGTTTTCATTGTAACAGCACCCCAGATAAATTACCTTGACAAATTACCTCCAAACTTAGCAGGAAACAGTGACTGCTGGTGGACAGATGCCTGAACTCCTCACCTGGGGGCCTCTATTTGGGCATCCTCACAACCTGGCAGCCAGCTGCCCCCAGAGCAGGTGATGCTGCAGAATGTGGGGGAAGCCATGGGATCTTTGTCTAGTCTCAGACGTCACACTGTCATCTGCAGCACCCTATTGGCTACACAGGCCAGCCCTCTTCAGTAGGGGAGGGCACATACAGGGCAGGAACACCAGGAGATGGGGATCACTGGGGGCTCCACAAACCCCAGGGGAGCCCAGGGACTCCTGAGGGTCTGTGTCTAGCAAGGCTCTATAGGAAGTGGGCTCAAGGGAATTTTAATTTCCCCAAACTTATCTGGGAACTTTATGGAAGTTCCCGTGAGACAAGGGCCTCTTCTCAGGAACCCGTCCTTTCCCTCCAGCCCTCTTCTTTTCAGGCCTCTCTCTCTCTCTCTCTCATGGAGGGGAGGCATCGTGTGTGATTAGCTCATCTGGTATTCTTTAGTCTTCTTGTCTTACACAGAGACCATAGCTCTTAAACTCTGGCCAAGGATGGAAGGTGCTAGAGGTGGAAACCCCAGCTACTGTGCGTGGGTTAAGTGGGAGCTCAGGAGCTTCCACGTCACATGTCATCCAGAGTCTAATTATGCCACCTGTCATTCTAGGTGCTATTCCAGTTCATTCCTTCAGAACCTTACCAGCAGATTTACTGATGAGCAAATGGCAATGTTACATCATTCTCTCAAGTTCACATGGTATGTGGCAGAGCCCAGATTTGAAAACAAGTCTTTCTGTGAGGCTGTGACATTTGTGCCACATTACGCAGCAGCTTGTCTAAGGGTGACCCCTTGTCTTTCCTCGAAGTTGGCTCTGCCACTTCCCTGGGTGTTCTAGTGAGAACACGGGGGGCTTTCTGTTAGAGGAGCATGAGTGCGTGTGGCTGACCTCTGTGGACACTTATGACAGAGAAGGTCATTCAACTCAGTGACTGATTGAAGCCGTCAGGATCAACTCAAGTGATCCATCTCTATTCCCAACTGAACATGAGTCTGGGCATTCATGGGTCACCTGTGACATCAGGTACTGTAGGTGCTGCCATGGAGGCCACCATCCCTCCACTCTATTGCCACAGTCCCTCAGGTTCCCATGCCCAAACCACCTTCGTGCATGGCACTTAGAGGGGGGTGGCTTGGCTTCATCATGGCCCCTCCTGCAAACCAGCTTCCTGCCCCTTCGTGTCCACAGAAAGGAGTAGCCCTTGCACCCTGGCCCCCATCTCTGAGAGCAGCCTCGGCCCGAGAAGGGCCGGCAGGGGTGGGTTTGTTCATCTGCTCTGTCTGCTCCTGCCACCGTGGATGGAAACTTGACAGCCTGCGTGTGGGCGGCCAATAAACCTACAAGGGTTTTGCTGAGATTATAAGGAGCATGCACAGGCTCTGGAGTTGGCTAGATCATGGCTAGCTGTGTGACTTTGGCAGGTGACTGAACCTCTCTGAGCCTTTGCGTCCCCATCCATGAAATGGGAATAACAATGCCAACCTTGTAGCAGTGTTGGGAGGGAACTGGAGGTGTTCAAAGATATGTTTCCTTACTAAGGAAGAAGGAAAATTTTTATCTGGGAGAAAGTAGGGCTTATGAATGTGAAAAAATTCAATAGCTTATCTCTATTAGCTCGACTTAGAAAAAGATATTACAGGACCCCCAGACTTCTATGCCTCCCACCAGAGAACAGCAAAGCCCCTCCCGTCTGCTATCAGGCCAGCTTCAGGCCCTGTGGCTTACTTGGTCCCCGTGGCTCATTTGAACCCAAACAAAATTATAGGATTCCTGACACAATAGTCCTGTGATTTAGAAGCAGACACAGACTTTATTATTATATTTTGAAAGTTTATGTTTTATTTATTGTCTCTGCAGCTCGGTTTCTTTACCTGGAAGGTGAAGGACTAGTCTTGTCCTCAGATGAGTCCTTCTGAGGATAACAGCCCCTAATTCCAAGGCTCCTTGGTCTTTTTTCCCTTCGGTCCTGAACTGCTCATGCCTGCCTCACCCCACTTGGCTCCAGAGCGTAATACGTGCTCAGGAAGCCCAGGATGACTCCCTGGCAGGTTCATCTCTCATTCTGCCTTATCGTTACTGCGCCCTGCCCCCACCCAACTGCTGCTGAAATTGAAGCAGAAATTCCCATTTGCCAAGCTCTGGCTCTTTCCAGTGGCTTCTACCTGCCCAGCTCTTCTGAGTCCTGGTGTGTGTGCATTTTTTAGCCCTGATAAAATGTGTGTTTGGGCACTTGATCGGAAAGGTGTGCTTGCAAATAAAAAGCAGATGAGAAAAAGAACCCCTTCTCCTCCAACACAGACTCAACTCTCACGCCATCGCGAATTATCCCTGAAGCTTAACCAAGCGCGCAGCCTTGACACGCAGTCCTGGGAAAAGAAGCGACATGGAGATGGTCAGATTCATTCTGTCCGACTACAAGGACCTCTTTGCAATTTACAGAAAAGAATGTTTTTAAGTCGAAGACAAAACCTTGGTCCAAACAGGCTGTGGGGACCGTGGGGTCTTCGTAGCCGGCTCTCAACAGAGAAAGCCAGCTGCAGACCAGACTTTCCCAGTGTGAAGCATTGCCTTCAAGCACCACTGATGCAGAGCCCAGACAGGAGGTTCTGTCTGCCCTGAAGCACATTGTGCGCCAGATGACTGTGACCTTGGCACTGAGGGCGCAGCTGGTCTGCACCCTCCTGCCTTCTCACAGGAGTGGCCCCAGGATGCTAGTTGGTTTACCAGCCTATGGCCTCCATTTCGGGTTGCACCATGTGCTCCCTGCTCAGTGGCCTGGGAGCTGCAGACCTTGCTAAGGGCTCCTGTGAAGCCTCGGCAGTCAGGCCAAGGGGTCTGTGTTGCTTTCCTCTAAGAGTCAGCTGCTCTGTGTCCTTCTGGAGGCAGCAAGGTCTCAGTGGCAGCTTTGGGTTTTTATTTATTCATGTGCGTGTTCTCGGAGCTGTGTGTTGTTGCCAAAGGGTTTACAGCCTCTTAAAGTTTCAGAGTGTCTGCGTTTATGGCCGTTGTTTGTAGAAGAGAAGTGCTGTTTGGGGAAATGGCTGGTTTGCCTTCTGACTGGATGATGGAGGATGGGATTTTCCTCTTTCATCTCAAGCTCTCCCACAACCCAGGCATATGCTTTCCAGGGTCACTGGCTCTCCTGGACATTCATGAATTCATGCATTTGCACACACATGCCATAGGATCCACTCAGTGCCGTGCTCAGTGCTAGGCATGTGCTATGTTTGTGTCACTTGTTGTGGCAAATCCAGTGGCTTAAAAGTTCCTCTGAGAACTGCTGCAGCCGTGATGCAATTTGGAGGGACACATATGCATCCTCCAAGTTATGACACAGGTGCACCCTGACCCGGCCCTGTCAGAGAGTATGGACTCCAGATTGGGTAGGTGGACTGCAGACCTGCTGAATCACATGGCTAGGAATCAGGGTGTCTCAGTCTGTCCAGGATGCTATAACAAAGTACCACAGATGGGTGGCTTATAAACAATAGAAATTTATTTCTCACAGTTCTGTAGGCTGGAAATTTGTGGTCTGGGTGCCAGTATGGTCAGTTTCTGGTGAGGGCTCCCCTCCTCATAGATGGCCATCTTCTTGCTGTATCCTCATGTGGTAGAAGGGAAGATTTCTAGTCTCTTCAGCCTCCTACAAGGGCACTAATTTCATTCATGAGATCCCCACCCTCATGGCCTAATCACCTTCCAAAGGCCCCACTGCTAATACCATCACCTTGAGGATTAGCATTCAACATATGAATTTAGGGTGGACACAAACATTCAGTACATAGAATGGGGTGACTGTCATCAATGTTATTAGGTGAAGGGAGTTCAGGAACATGTGGTTCTGTCTTGGCCCAGTCCTGCCTGTCAAGTTGCAAGGGAGCTACAGACATAAGAAGCAAGAGCAAATGGGGAACCAGGTGCCACTTTAATGTTAGTTGGGCCCATGTGATAGCACTGTGCAGGTCTGCATCATAAGGCTGGGTGGATCCTGCAACAGCCACAACCCTGGGACACAGGATTTTACCACCTTCTGACCTGCTACCCTTAGGGATGAAGGCATCTCAGGATGCAGTTAAGGACAGGGCCCTGTAGTCAGGCTATGGGTTAGCCAAGCTCCATCATCTACCCACCATGTGACTCTGGGTCATTCACAATTACCTTGTGTCTCAGTTTCTGCAGCTATTAATTGGGGATGACAGCATAACCTGCACACGTACAAATGAGATAATATATAAAAAATGCTTAACATGGTGTGGTAAGCAGAATCCCACCGCTCCACCCAACACCATCAAAGATATCTGTGCCCTAATTCCAGGAACCTGTAAATGTGTTATATTTCATGGCAAGACAGACTTTGCAGACATAATTAACATTATGAATCTTAAAATAAGGAGATGATCCTGGATTATGTGGGTGGGCCCAATGTCATCACACGAGCCCTGTTGTGGGCTGAGTTGTGTCCCCCCAAAAATGCATACATTGAAGCCCTAAGCCCCAGTACCTGAGAACATGACTGTATTTGCAGATAAGATATTTAAAGAGGTGATGAAGTTAAAATGAGGCCGTTAGGGTGGGCCCTATTCCAATCCAAATGGTGTCCTTATGACAAGAGGGATTAGAACACAAACACGCAGACAGGAAAGACCATGTGAAAACACATCTACCAACCAAGGAGAAAGGCCTCACAAGAAGCTAATCCTGCTGACACCTTGATCTTGGACTTCCAGCTCTAGAATTGTGCAAAAATGAATATCTGTTCTTTAAACCACCCAGTCTACGGTACTTTGTTATTTGTAGCCCCAGCAGGCCCATAAACCCATGGTTCACTTTTTCTTCTTGATTTCAATTTTAAAAACAAAAAAGAAACAAGTGAAAATGCTAGAATCGCTATTGCCACGTCCACACCTGGAGCTTCACTGCCTGTGTGGTGCTGTGCTTTCTTTACCCCGAGCAGCAGCAGTAGAAGAGGAAAAGGTCAGTGGAGGCCTGACTCTGAGGAGCCTGCAGAGCTCTGCTTCCTTAGAATTAGGCCTCCTGCAGCCCCAGCAGGATGCAGTCTTCTGCTTGTGTGACTTTGCCGGCCATGACTGAAAATGTCTCTGCCAGAGATCTCTGCTGGCCCCAAGAAAAGGTCACTATTTCCACCATGGGCAGACTCCTGCCAGCTCAGTTTGACCTCACCTAAAGTGGGTCCACTTTTCTGCTATGACCCTCTGCAGTTGTGCTGGCAATTAGAGGTAAGAACACCGGGGGCCCTGGCCAGCACTGTAGCCTGTAAGTGCCACATGATGCTGTTTCCAAATGCCAGCACCTGCGCGACCCCTCCCTCTTCCTGCTGAATCAGCTCCAGTATCTTACAAAAAGACCACCTGTATTAGTCAGGGTGTTCAGAGAAAGAGAACCCAAAGGAGATATGTATGTGAGAGTGTGTGTGTGTGTGTGTGTGTGTGTGTGTGTGTGTGTATTTACCTGTGGAGATTTATTATGGGAATCATATCACATAATTATGGGAGGCTGAGAAGTCCCACCATCAGGGGTCTGCAAACTGGAGACCCAGGAAAGCCAGTGGTGAAATTCAGTCCAAGTGCAAAGGCCTAAGAACCAGGGCAGCTGATGGTGTAAGTCCAGTCAAGGGCAGGAGAAGATGAGATGAGACAGACAAGCAGACAGGCAAGAAGCAGAAGGGGTGGACTCCTTCTCCCAGCTCTCGTTCTAGTCGGGCCCTCAGTGGACCGGGTGGTGCCCGCTCCCCTCGGGGAGGGCCGTCTGCTTTCCTGAGTCCACCAATCCAAAGGCTAACCTCGTCCAGAAACACCCAGAAACAATGGTTAAACTGGGCACCCCATGACCAGTCAAGTTGACACATAGTCTAAACCACTTCCACCCCCCATCCCCAATGTCAGATCTTGTCACACCACCCAGTTGAAGAGGTGGAAGTGACCAGGGCACCCAAGGTGGCGTGAGAGAGGAAGAGAATGGAGGAGAAAGCCCAACTGGATCCTGGCGGTGTGGGCTCCTTGCCCGTGGGGTATTGGGGAGGAGGAAAGGACACCATTTCAAGCAGCCATCCTGCCCCCAGTGAGCCCGGCACAGTCAGTGTCCTGGAATCTGATGACTTCGGGGCGCAGCGTGCTCCAGGACTAGACAGGAGTTGGAATGAATGCCCTGGGTAGGGAAGGGGAGAGACTCGGCCATGGCTGCCTTCTGGGTGGAGACACCATCAGCCTCAGTTTAAAAAATGTCAATCAAGTGGGATTAACAATAACGCCAGCCTACCCCATCAGAGGTTATTATTATCTAAAACCATAATTTCTGTGTATGATTGTGCCATGTAAATTCTAGGTCCTTTCCTCACCCTTTTTTCTTTAAGCTCTGAAATTAATGAAGAATAAGCCACTGGGAACAGTGATATTGAGGGTTTCTTCAAAATATTCTGCTCCAGCCCCATTCAAATGTGTTGTCCTTACACAGATCGTCTTCTGAACCGTGGCACTGCCAGGTGGACGCAGCACAGGAAGCTGGATAGAGCCTTTCCATCCCCGTGACGAGGGTACCTGGTTGGGCCACATTTCAGGCTGCTGGGGGGTGGGGAAGCCGCCCCCTCCCAGGCTCCAGACACCCTGGCCCTGGCATGGGCTGGCTCTTTGACATCTTCTATTACATGATCCCAATGACTTCCGTTGGGTATTAGCTGTCACTCATTTAGCCTGACAGTTACAACAATTTCTGGGCCAAATTGGAAATTTTCACAATCTACCCGGGTTGGGTTTTTGTGAGTTTGTCCTACAGAGGAGTTGGAGAGTGGAGGCAGGTGGAAATTCCACTCTTGTTTCACATTCCTTCAGAGACAGCAGGGTTAATGGAAAGTGTGCCAAGCAGGGAGTGTCCTTTAAGCTGCACATAACAGAAAGCCAACTCAAGTGGCTAGAACATCTCCAGATTTATTTTTCTCACATAACCAGATGTTCAGGGGTGGGCATTTGCTTCCTACCACTGGTGCTTTAATACGTGATGCTTACTGCTATAGACTGAATGTTTGTGTCCCCCCCCCCCAATTCCTATGTTGGAATCTTGTCACCAAGGTGATGGTATTAGGAGATGGTGTCTTTGGGAGGTGATCAGGTCATGAGAGTGGAACCCTCATGAATGGGATTAGTGCCCTTTTAAAAAGGGAGCTCTTCTCCCCTTTTGCTATGTGAGGACACAGTTAGAAAATGGCCATTTGTGAACTTGGACTGGGCCCTCACCAGACATCATATCTGCTGACACCTTGATCTTGGACATCTCAGCCTCCAGAACTGTGAGAAATAAGTTTCTGTTATTCATAAGCCACCCAGTCTATGGTATTTTGTTTAGCAGCCTGAGCAGACTAAGACACCTACTCAATCTCTTTGCTTTGTGGTTGCAAAATAGATGCTACAGCTCCAGACATCATGTCTGTTGCTGTGGACTGATGTCCCCCCAAAACTTAGTCCCCACTATGACAGTGTAAAGAGAGTGGGAAATCCTATTACGGTAATTGAACAGTAATTGAACCTCGAAGAGATGATTCGATTTTAGGACCATGCCATAGGGAATGGATTCCAGGTATTTTGTTAGAAGCAAAAGAAACAGACTGATACATCTGCGCTGAAGGCAGAAAGAAAGGAGGTATGGAGTAGGACCAGCTATATCTGTCCATTTAATTAGAAAAGCAAAAGTTTTTCAGAAGTATTCTCCCCGGACCTCCGTTTAGGTTTCATTGGTCGGCAGTGGGTCCTACGGCCACCCTAGTTGCCAGAGAAGTTGGGAAAGCAAGGAAGAGGATTGTCACAATTCATTATCTGGTGCTGGATGTGTGGCCACTGTGCACAAAGAGGAAAAGGGAGAGGGGGTCGTGCAGGTAGTTAGCAGGTGGCTCGCCTGAACTTGTTTCTGAGAATCACAGCTCCGTGTAGAATATTTCAGATGGAGATTAGTTGACGATATCATCTTTAGAGCAAACAGGGTCTTTTTTCACTGCTGTCTTATGTAAACAAAATTGCTTCTGCAAGTGACATTATTAACATCCCGGCTGAGCAACCCTGTGGTTTGACCTTGGCTTGCCAGTTTAGAGGAAACTGCTGAATACTGTGTATGTACCAGCTGTTCTGTTCAAAGTGTTTGAGTATTTGGAAAGAAAACAAAGCAGGTGGATCTGAGGTTTCAGGATGAAGTTGAAGGTCTGGGGAGGGGAGTCATCCCTTAACAAAGAAAATCCTTTCCTTACCAGAGAAGTGTTTGTTTGTAAGAGGGCCTGAGAGAGTGGAGGGACTAGTGGTGGTTGCCCATGGTAACCAAGGTGCACTTGATTCCTGATTGGACAGATTCACGAAGAGAGCAGTGGTGTCTGGCTGCTACGCTTCTAGGTAGATTTTCTTTTAATTATATGAATTGAGAGAGAACTGAGGATACAGGATAAGAGCCCAAGCAGAGGAGCTTTTTCTTTTCTTTGCTAATTATCAGTTGTGGAAGCCTCTTCCACATAAGGCTAATGGAGAGGGGGCCTAACATGGAGTGAATATTGCTCCTGTTCTTTTTAACATTAAAAATATTCAGCAGTGTTGGTAACACCAGGGTCAAGGGTTCAGATCCCCAAACCGGCCAGCCACCAAAATAATTTAAAAATTTCAGGAAGATTTTTTTAACCCAAGATAAAGTTAAGTGGTGGAGTTTTTAGTGAGTTGACCCCACATTGCTCTTATAGATAAAAACTTCGGGAAGTTTAAAATAATATCTGTTTATTTATTTATATATTTTTAAAAAAGAACTGTTGGCTGGCACATCAGTTTTCCAATTCTCTCAGCTTTGGGGGCTGGAGAGGTTTTGTCCCTCAGACACTGCGGGCCACCTAGCGGCCACTGCGCACTTCAAAGTGTCCAGAGGGAACCAGGCTTTCCTCTGGGATATCTGTGACAAAGCAGCTCAGCTCCTTTTTAGTGACAGAAAGGACACACGCGCTGATGGGCAGCGCCACCTGGCTCACCCGGGGTTCTGCTTTTGGGTTCTGGTTTCCTCGTCCTCACTGAGATTTGCTGCTTCCTAATCACTGGGTGGGAAGCGTTTAAGCATCGCGCTGATAGTGGGGGACGTGTCACTTCAGCAGAGGGCTGGCAATTTGGAAGACCGTGAAGTGCCACTCGTCCCCTGACTAAGAGCAGGGGACGAGTGGCACATGGAGCTGAAGAAAATAGAGCAAAACGTGGAGAATACGGGAGGAGGTCAACGGCAAGAATGGAGTGGCCGAAGAGGGTGGTTTGGCGCTGGCCGTGGGCGAGTCCTGCTTCCCTGGCCCGGGGCCTTCCTTCCCTCTGCCTGGAGCGCCCGGCATCAGCACGCTCAGGGGTTCTCGAAGGGGAGGGCAGGTGGTCCCACCAGCGCAGTGTGCAAGGTGCTTTAATGTTATTTCAGGAGCCTGAATTGGGTCTGCTTCTCTTACATGCCATTTGCCTCATTTGGGGACATAAAGAAGATGGTATTTTCCTATCGGTTAATGCAAATTAAGTTGTATTTGCTACCTTTGAGAGATCATCTTGCTACAGGTCAAATGTGTCCCCCTGGAGTTCATGTACTGGAAAACTTAATTCCCACTACAATAGTGTTAAGAGGGTGGGAAATCCAATTATGGTATTTGAAAGGTGGGGTCTTTAAGAGGTGATTAGATTGTAAGGACTGTGCCCTTGAGAATAGATGGAACCATTGATGGAGCCTTGGGTTGATGGTTTAATGGGTGGTCATGGACGTCATTCTCATGGCTTTATAAGGAGAACAAGTGAGGAGGTGAGCTCTCTCTTGCTCAGCTCATTCTCACCATGTGACACTCTGGTCACCACGGGACCCTGTAGAGAGTTTCCATCCAGAAGAAGTCCCTCACCAGATGCCTCCCCTGGACTGTGGGCTTCCCAGCCTCCAAACTGTAAGAAATAAATTTCATTTCTTTATCAGTTACCCAGTTTCAAGTATTCTGTTATAAGCAACAGAAAACAAACTAATCCACATGTCAAAGTGATAGGAAGCTCTTTTCCCATGTCACTTTCTGCTGCTTGGGGTCATTTTGGCCACCACCCACTTCAACACCTTATTAGCCCTTATGAGACTGGTGATGTGGTGACGTTTTCTCTTCTCTCCCTCATTCCCACCACGGAGTACACAGTCTACGTAAATGTGTAGGAGTGTGTTTGCTTGTGTTTATAAAATGGAATGATAAATCAAAAACTGCAGGGTGCAGGGGACAGGGAGAGAAAGTAGATCTCTCTGTTCAGGCTGTCACAGGGACAGGATAAGAGCAGACCCTGCTCTGGCCTGGCTCCAGCACGATTCTTTTCTATGGGATGAGGAATCCACGGGGCCGAGTGATGTGGCACCCACACCCTCCTTTCTACAACACTGGATTCCGGAATCCCCTACCCAAATGATCTCAAGCCTAACTCTAGGGCCTGGGAAGTCCTCGTCCCTGGGCCCTTCCTCCTGAGGGCTGACCAGGAGCTGACACATCTACACATTTCAAGGCCCCTTGTGGTGTGGGAGGGCATGAGGAATGGAAAGAGAAAGAAGGAAGAGCAGGGCAGGCCCCCTCCATGCCGACATGCTCCAGTGTGGAACTCTAAGGAGCCCAGAGGTCTAAGTCGGACATTGGCCCTCCATGTCAATGTGAAGAAGTACTTGTCTAAGTGAGAGGACAGGACATATTCTATGTAAGAATGTGTTTGTTTCAATTTATAACTTTTAAATACATATCCACATGGGGTGTGGGCCTCTCTACCTTTGACCTTGTCCCAGGACCCACAAATACTAAGACCAGTCAACTCAATTCTCCCTTGTTTTTTATTTTATATACTCGACTTTGGAATTGTTTAAATGTTTTACATAATTATGAACTGAAATTAAATTTTAAAAAGTAATCCCTAAATATGGAAAGCAAAATGAAACAAATGAAATGATTATTGAATTGGTAGCTTCACCACCTAGAAAGGAACTATTTCAAGTGACTATAAAACACAATAACTTGACACTACATCTCTAATTGGACTGGATTCTGGGGACAAAAAGAACCGTAAACATTTTAAAACCCTATATTCTTTCAAATTTTCTACATAGATAATTATGTTATCTGCAAAAAAAGGCAACTTCATTTCTTACTTCCCAATCTGTATATCTTTTATTCTATTTTCTTGTCTAATTACATTAGCCAGGACTTCCAGTACAGTGTAGAAATGAATAGTGAAAGGTGATATCATTGCCTTTTTCCTGATCTTCGTGGCAAAGCTTCAAATTTCCCACTATTAAATATGATGTTAGCTGTAGGGTTTTTGTAGATATTCTTTATCAAGTTGAGAAAGTTCTCCTCTATTCATAGTTCATTGAGAGTTTTTTTTTTTTTCATGAACGGGTACTAGCTTCTGTTGAATGTGTTTTCTGCACTATTGATATGACTTGTGATTTTTTTTCGTTAGCCTGTTTATGTAATGGATGATATTAATTGATTTTTAGATGTTGAATCAGCCTCACATTCCTGGGATAAATCCCACTTGGTTGTATATAAGTCTTTTTATATATCATTGAGTTTAAGTTGCTAATATTTTGTTGATTTTTGCATCTGTATTCATGAAAGATATTGGTATGTCATTTGTGTTCTTGTCATGTCTCTGTCTGCTTTTTTTGTACTAAGGTAATGCTAGCCTCACAGAATGAGTGAGGAAGTATTCCCTCTGGTTCTATCTTCTGAAAGAGATTGTAGAGAATTTATATTATTTCTTCCTAAAATGTTTGGTAGAATTCACCAGTGAACCCATCTGGGCCTGGTGTCAAGAAATTGATCAGAGTTCATACTATTCCTTGATTATTCTTTCATTGTGCATAGGATCTGTAGTGCTGTCCCTCTACTTTTCATTTCTGATATTAGTAATTTGTGTCCTCTCTCTTTTTTTCTTTACCTGTCTTGAGGCTTATCGATTTTGTTGATCTTGTCAAAGAACCAGCTTTAGGTTTCGTTGATTTTCTCTATTGATTTTCTGATCTCATTGATTTCTGCTCTAATTTTTATTATTTATTTTCCTCTGCTTATTTTGGATTTAATTTGCTCTTCTTTTTCTAGTTGCCTGAGGTGGAAGCTTAGATCATTGATTTTAGGTCTTTCTTCTTCTGTAATATGTTCATTCAATGCCATAAATTTCTATTTAAGGACTGTTTTCACTGCATTCCACAAATTTTGATAAGTTATATTTTTATTTTTATTTAATTCAAAATAGTTTATTGTTTCTCTTAGATTTCTTTGACCCATGTATTATTTAGAAGTGTTTTGTTTAATTTCCAAGTATGTTGAATTTTCCAGCTGTATTCGTGTTATTGATAGCTAGTTTAATTTTATTTTAGCCTAAGAATAGACATTGTATAATTTCTATTCTTTTGAATTTATTAAGGTGTATTTTATGGCCCAGAATATGGTCTGTCTTGGTGAAAATTTCATGTGAGCTTGAGAAGAATGTGTGATGTGCTATCATTGGATGAAGTAGTTCATGTCCAGTTGATTGATGGTATTATTGAGTTCAACTACATCCTTACTGATTTTCTGCCTGCCATATCTGTTTCTGAAAGAGGGGTGTTGAAGTCTCCAACTATGATGGAGGATTAATTTATTTTTCCTTGCAGTTCTATTACTTTTTGCCTCACGTATTTTGACACTCTATTGTGAGGCACATACGTGTTAAGGATTATTTATCTTCTTGGAGAATTGATCCCTTTATCATTATGTGATGTCCCTTTTTATCCCTGATAACTTTCAATTCTCTGAAGTCTGCTCTGTCTGAAACTAATATAACTATTCTTGCTTCCTTTTGATTAGTATTAACAGAATATATCATTCTCCATCCATTTACTTTTAATCATATGTGTATTTATATTTAAAGTGGGTTTCTTGTAGGCAACATATAGTTAGGTCTTGTTTTTTGATCTACTCTGACAATCTTTGTCTTTTAATTGGTGCATTTAAACCATTGATGTTTGAAGTGATTACAGACTGATGGAGTTTGGATGTGTTGTCCCCTCCAAAACTCATGTGCAAATTTGATCCCCAATGTGGCAGTGTTGGAAACAGATTGAGTCATGGGGGTGGATCCCTCATGAATGGATTAATGCTCTCCCTGGGGGAGGGGGAATTAATGAGTGAGTTCCCGTTCTATTATTTCCCATGAGAGCTGGTTGTTTAAAAAGACCCTGGCACCTCCTCTCTCTCTCTCTCTTGCTTCCTCTTGTCATGTGATCTGCTTGTACCTGCTGGATGCCTGCTGCTTTCCACCACGAATAGAAGCAGCCTGAGGACCATGCAAGATGCAGCTGTCCCAGAATCATAAGCCAAATAAACCTCTGTTCTTTATAATTACCCAGTCTCAAGTATTTCTGTTATAGCAGCACAAAATGGACTAAGACACAGACATTGTTGGATTAGATACTGCTTTCTATTTTTTGCCCTTGTTCTTTGTTACTATTTTTGTCTTCTATTCTTTCTTTTCTCTCTCTCTCTCTCTCTCTGTGTGTGTGTGTGTGTGTGTGTCTCTCTCTGTGTGTGTGTGTGTGTGTGTGTGTGCGTGTGGTTTTAATTGAGTATTTTATGTGATTCCATTTTCTCTTATTTTTTTAGCATATCAGATGTACTTTTTGTTTTTAACTTTTTTTTAGTGGTTGCCCCAGAATTTGCAATGTACATTTACAACTTATCCAAGTCTACTTTCAAATAACACTATACCACTTCATGGGTAGAGTATCTCATAATAACAAAATGATCCTAACTCCTCCCTCCTGTCCTTTGTGTTTTGCTATCATTCATTTTGCTTAGACATGACTCTACATAAGCATATACAAGAGTACTTTAAAAGTTTGTGGAAAATTAGAATTAAAAGATAATATGAATCTTTCCATGAACTTTTGGAAGCAACCTCATATATATGAATATATAATCAAATACATTGTTGCTATTTTGAACAAACTGTTATCTGTTAGATCAATTAAAAATAAGAAAAATAAAAGTTTTGATTTTACTTTAACATTTTCCATCTCTGATGGTCTTCCTTTCTTTGTACTGACCTGAGCTCCTGGTGTATATCATTTTCCCTCTCTCTAAAAAGCTTCTTTTAGCATTTCCTGCAAAGCAAATCTACTGGCAACAAATTCCGTCAATTTTTGTTTGTCTGATAACATCTTCATTTCTCCTTCACTTTTCAAGAATAATTTTGCAGAGTACAGCATTTCTTTTTGTTTTTGTTTTCTTAGAATTTCCGTCTCTCTGCTTACATTGCCCATCTGTTCTTGCACACTATCTGCTTTATCCATTAGAGCCCTTAGCATCTTAATCATAGATGTTTTCCATTCCCAATATGATAATTCCTGCCATATCTGAGCCTGGTTCTGATGCTTGCTCTGTCTCTTCAAACTGGGGGTGGGGGGGAGTGGAGGTTGGTTATTTTTTTTGCCTTTTAGTATGCCTTGTAGTTTTTTCTTGAGAGACAGACATAAGTTAGTGGGTAAGAGGAACTGTGGTAAATAGGCCTTTAGTAATGTGGTGGTGATGTGTGGGGGCAGGGAGGCTATAGTCCTATGAATAGGTCTGAGTCTTCTTGTGAGCCTGCGCCTCTGAACTGTGAACTTCACAAGTGCTTCTAAGTCCCACCACCACCTTTGGTGGGACGGTATGGCTGGAGTGGGCTGGAGCTGGGTATTTCCCTTTCTCCACACAGTAATCTGGAGTTGGATATTTCCCTTTCTGCAAGTAGCGGGAAACCCTAGCATGTTCGGGTCTGGTTAACCAGTTTCCCCTGAGGGCAGACCTTGTTAAGAAGAATAGAATGCTCTGTTGTGTTTTAAAATGTTTCCTTTCCCCCTTCCACAGCCAGAAGCATGAAGGAATTTTTCTCCAGTATTCACTGTGAGAATCTGATCGAGCACCTGGAGATAAAATTCACAAAAGTGTGGAACCCCCCCATGTCTGGGTTCCTCTGGTGCTTTTATCTCAGAGTTGTCCACATTGAGTCTCCAGCAATTTGTCCTGAGTTCAGGTTCTGCAGCCAACAATGGTTCCTGCAGAGTTTTCTGCTCGTGGGTGCCTGCTCCTGTATTTTGTGATTCTGTGCCTACTATGTGTCAGGCACTGTGCTAAATGCTTTATTTAGAACCAGTTGAATTCTGTGTGGCAGATACCAGTGGACTCCTTTTACAGTGGAGGAAATTAAGGCTTAATGATGAAATTTATCTCCTGGGGCACAGAGCCAGTGGGATGGGGAGTAGATTTTGAGCCCAGGGCAGAGTGATAGCAAATCCTGTGTTTTTGTACCTGCATTGTGCCACCTCCTATGGGAAAAGGGACTCACAGTGGCTTTTAAAGGGGAGCAGTGATTTTATAAGAGATGTCACCAGCATGCATTTACATGAGCATCTCCAAGGTTCTTTGGTCTGTGGTGTTTTGAGTCAGAGACTGAAAGTTAGGGACCAAAACCCCCTAACTTCAGGATGACTTCCCCCTAAGATGGGGCTGAGGGCTAGATAGCATAAGAATCTTCTGCTGGTTTGCATTTTTCAACAGTTTTTCCTGAGCAGCACTTTCCCATTGGTTCAAAGTCAGGAAAATGAGGCTCTGGGGCAAAGAACAAAGAATTCGTAGGAATCTACTCTGTGGTCTTGGTGAGCTAAGTTCTTGGTGATTAGAAACCTTGCCTTTTTAACCTTTCTGTATTTTCCAGTGAGACTTTACAATGATTGTGTCATCTAAGGCTTGCGGCTGCTCTGTGAGTTAGGACACCTGTTACTATTCCCACTTTCAGAGGAGGAAACTGAGGCTGAGAGGGTCAGTGAGTTGTTCAAGGTTACAAAGAGTGTCAGCGATGGAGGAAAGGTGAGAATTTAAGTCTCTTCCCTCCTCATTCAGTCCTTGCTTTGTGACAAATGCTGTTCTGCAATGCCGGGGATTCCTGGCATATTAGTTAGGGTACAGGCTAAGCTGTTGCAACAAAGAGGCCCCAAAATACAGTGGCTCAAACAAGGTAGGACTTTGTTTCTTTCTCATGGAATGATCCAGGATGAGCAGGAATCCAGGTTTCTTTGCTGTCTGTAGGCTGTGGTCTTTGCCTGGTTTGAAGGTAACTTGTATTACCACATTCATGTCCCAGACCATAGGAAGGAAGCACAAGAGGAAAGAGAGGACAAGCAATTTCCATTAAAAACAAAAATGAAGAAAGCATGATCTGGAAGTTGTACACATGTCTTCTGCTCGTATCCCACTGGCCCAGCCTTTATCACATAGTCACACTAAGTGCAAGGGAGTGTAGAATCATGCCCAGCTGAAACTCAGTGGATGGAGGTCCTATTACTGAATGAGGTAAGGGGAGAATAGAGAATGGATCCTGTTGATAATCAGCAGTTGGTCCCCCTGGCCACCCAGCTACCTGGTGCACCTCTCTTTCCGCACATAGATCACCCTCACACTCACCCCTGCAGAGCGCAGCTCCAAGACCCATCCAGTTGCTCCATCTAGCCCAGTGACCAGGATCTCTGAGTGGTGTGCCATCTTCCCCATCAGGCCCCCAAAAGGCTCTTCCTGCTCTGGCACCCTAGACACAGAGAGAGAAGTTCACTGCCCCACTCACCCCACACTCACCCAGTTTTCAGTGGTGGGCTAGGCACTAGATAGAGTCATCCTGAGGAGATCCAGGTACATGGTGGCTCTGCTCCACAAGGTCATCAAGGACTCCAGGACCTCACTCATTATTGCTCTCCAGTCCCTGAGGGTGTCTTCCCTGACTGCAGGATTGCATTTGGATCATCCTGTCATATCCATTCCAGTCCACATGAAGGCAGAATAAGAAGACATGGAGGGGAAGGAATTTCCTCATAGAAACAATCTGTAACTTGCACAAACCACTTCTTCTCGCAGTCCACGGGCCCAAATCTAGCCACATAGTCACCCAAATGCAAGGGAGTCTGGAAAATGTAGTTTCTAACTGGGACGACATGTGCCCATCTAATATAGGGTTCGATGCCTAAAAGGAAAGAAAGAATACACTGGGGACAATTCACTGCCTCTGCTCTTATTTGGAGATAGGGTCTTTGCGGAGGTAATGAAGTTAAAATGGGGCCATTAGGGCAGGCCTTGTCCAACATGACTGGTGTCCTTACAAAAGAAGGAAACTTGGGTGCAGAGACATGCACACAGGGAGAACACCGTGAGAACATGAAGGCAGAGATCTACAAGCCAAGGAGAGCCGGATTGCCACCAAACCACCAGGGACCAGGGAGAGGCGTGGAACATGTCCTCTCTCGCAGCCCTGAGAAGGGACCAACCCTGCCAACACCTTGACCTTGGACATGCAGCCTCCAGAACCACCACCTATCTGGTTCAGTTCAGTTCCATCTCAGTAAGGCAATGAGGGCTTCTTTATGTTCACCAGCAGACAGCGTCCCAGACCCCTGCCTTCTGCCCTGGGGAGCTTGAGGGTGTCCAGGACAGTAAAATGGCCACAGGTGAGAGCTCAGCAGAGGCCGCTGTGTTCTCCAAGAGGAAGGCCGTTCCTCTCATCTCTCCGGACCCTCCATCACTGCCATTCCTGTTTAATTGCCCTCAGTTTTTTCTCTCTCCTTCTTCTGAGCCCAACCTTACTCTTTCCAAATGGAAACCCCGCTAGCAGGTCTCTTGTCTGCTAGTAACTGACCCAGTCACGGAGAAATGGACCGACCAGTGATGCAACAGGAGAAAAAAAAAAAAAAAAAGCAAACCCAGCATGCTGAAATGAGGAACAGAAGGCCACCACCTCTTGTAGTGTCCCTCTCCTGCCCTCTACTGACAAAGCTTAACATTGCACTCACTGTAAAGGAGCGATGCTTAGAGTCTGTCCAAGTACCTTAGAGCAGGTACCGAACGGTCAATTTGGAGCCAATAGGCAATAAATTGAAAACTAGCACAGTGGGTAAAAAAATTTTGGTATTTGTCTACAAGATAGAATAATATAAAGTAATTAAAATTATGTTTTAGTAGACTATATAATTTGCATTTTTCTGATGATTAGTGATGTTTGAGCACATTTTCATGTACCCGGTGGCCATTTGTATATCTTCTTTGGAGGAATGACTAATCAAGTTTTTTGCCAGTTTTTAAATTGGGTTTATTTTATTTTACTTTATTTGCTTTTTGCTATTTAGTTGTAGGAGTTTCTTATCTATTTTGGATATTAATCTCTTACCAGATAAATGGTTTGCAAATATTTTCTATCATTATGCAGATTGCCTTTTCACCCTGTTGATTGTTTCCTTTGCTGTACAAAAGCTTCTTAATTTAATGTAGTCCTACTTGTATATTTTTTGCTTTCGCTGACTGCTTTTGTTGTCATATCCAAGAAATGACTGCCAAGACCAATGTCAAGAAGTTTTTCCCATATGTTTTCTTCTAGGAGTTTTATAGTTTCGTAAATCTTTAATCCATTTTGAGTTGACTTTTGTGTATGGTATAAGATAGGGGTCTAATTTTATTCTTTTGTATTTTCTCAAGGCCAGGTGTGGAAAAGACTATTCTATCCCTGCTGTGTATTCTTGGCACCTAGGTGATCATTGGTTGACCACATATGCATGGGTTTATTTGGGGGCTCTCTATTCTGTTTCAATCAGTTGATATATCTGTCTTTATGCCAGTACCATGCTGTTTTGATTACTGTAGCTTTGTAATATATTTAGAAACCAGAACATGTGATGCCTCCAGTTTTGTTCTTTCTCAAGACCATTTTGGCTGTTTGGGGTTTGTTGTGGATCCATATGAATTTTAGGGTTGTTTTTTCTATTTCTGTGACAAATTTTTTGATAGGAATTGCACTGAATCTGTAAACAGCTTTGGGTTGTATGGACCTTTAAATAATATTGTCTTTCAATCAATGAAAACCTAGAATTTTAATTACATTACCTTGGTAGGGGTGATGGTATCACAGGTGTATGGATATGTACAGACTCCTCAAAGTGTAGCCATTAAACATGTGCAGGATTTTTGAGTATGTCAATTATACCTCAATAAAGCTATTTTTTTAAAAAGGAAAAAGAAGGCTATTTAATGCCTTGAGAAAATTCATGATCTATTAAGTGAAAGAAGCAAATTACAAAAGCCATCAGTACAGTGTCATCCTAATTTTACAAAAAAGAGTAAAGCTCTTTATTTAAAAAAAATAGATTCCTGAATGTTCTCCTTCCTCCCACTGCCTGTCACCCCCTCCCATCCCTTACTTACCTTATTTAGTAAGAGTGAAAAGGTAAGAAAAAGTTAGAGCAGGATAGTTGCCTTATGTGTTAGAGAACTTCTTGTTTTCCTTCCTTTCCTGCCATCATCCCTTTTCCAGGAAGAGCTGGGGGAATGTGTTTAGTTACCTGGAACTGCAACCAGTAAATACTAATCAGCCACTTCCCCTCTCCTTCTTGCTCTCATGGTTTCCCCAGTGACATTGAAATGGCTGCTCCTTAGGTCCAGGAGAACCGGAAAGGGTTTGTACACAGGCTTGAGGAAAGGCCATGAGAAAATACGATTCCCTGTATTATGCAGATCAGCACAGATCAGTGCTAGCAGCGGGGTGGGGCGGGGAGAAGTGGGCTCTGGCCAACAGTGCTGGCTAAACAATGGGTTTCTTCGCTGCTGGACTTTGCAGGGTGTTTATATGCCCTGGGCATCTCTATATGGTCTTCAGCATTCCCTGGCTTTTATTATAATTAGTTTGTTTTGTGGAACACAGTTTGGAAAATGCTGCTAGAAAAATCTATGAAACATGTTTATAAACAAACATTTTTTAAAAATTTAAGTATTAAAATGACCATTATTTCGTAGCATCTTTTTCTGAGACTGGTGATGGACTTCTGTTATAAACAAAAGTCTTTTCTCATAAAAACATCACTGCCTACATGTATGTATATATACGTATATACATGCAAACATATATATGCATTGGCAAAGATCGGAGAATTTTCTACCCTAGTGGTAGCAGCTTTCATTTCTCAGGGATGAAATTATGGACAGTTTATTCCATCTGTGTGCTTTGCCATAATCTCTAACATTTCTATGACTGTTTGTTCCTTTTGTATTACTACAGCAATAACCATGGAGTGCTCCTTTTCCATTATTATTATGGCATTTTAAACCATCTGCCCAATGCCACTCTGCAGGAGGCCTGAGCACCCCACCCCCACACACTCCATCAAGGTGACTGCACAGGGGGGTGTCATTGATGTCAAATTTCCTGATGAGGCAGCAGCTACATAAATGTCAGCTGGGGAAGGTCCCCTGACCCGCTAATGGGCAGGACCTGCTGTCCTCTTAAGGGGCACGCTTGTGTTTTCTAAGCCCTGACCCTCTTCTGACAATTATTACTTCCTGTCAAAAGGCTGACGCACAGAGCTGTCCACATCCGACAGCAGAAGATAGAGCAGCCGCCATCAAACTCCGGGCTCCAGTGGAGGGTTAAAGGTTCTGGAGTTTTCTGTGCAGACACATAACAGCCTCTTTCCTGCACTCCTGCAGCCAGCCTCTGAAGTCAGACCTCACCAGCCTGCAGCTCCCTGCGCTGGGGCAGAGGCCTTCAGGTGCTGGCACCACTGGGTCCTGGCCATGCACCATGAAAAAGGGACAGGGGACACAGTCTGCCAGCTGACCATCTTCAGGACAGAGGATCGTAACATCCTGGAATGTGTTCAAAGAAGAATTGGAAAGGGCTTCTCTCTCCATATAGTGAAAAATGACCTAGTGCAGACCCCGGGCTCTCTGCAAGCGTGGAAAGAGAGGAGGAGGCCGTCCTTTGACAACCACTCCATGTGGTTTCTGAAGGGCTGACAGTGGGCTCCAGGCTGCACATAGCCTGCTTGGAAGGTGTGATTCATCTGTGAGGGTGCAGAGGGCCACAGATCAGCCAGCAGCTCCCACCACAGAGGATCTCCAGAAAATGGTAACCAAGCCGAGGGGGACCATCCCAGCTCCAGAGGCAGTATCTGGTAGTACTTCCAGGTATGTTCTCAAAAGCACCAGTGACCTTGATCCTAACTGGTAACTTGTGCCAGCTCTGTGTGGGCACATGGGGTGGCCGTGGGAACACGTGGCTGCTTCCTGGTGGTACTGAGTCCTGCTCTGTGTGTAAATCCCATCTACACAGATGAGTTTAGAGTGAAGATGACTGATCAAAGCCATTGCTGAGACTTTTAAAAGGCATATTATGCACCCGAAAGAAGTGCTTCGGATGGATGAGTTCATCTAAATTATCTTTCAGCACGTGCTTGAACACCTCCTGTGTGCCAGCACCATTCCAGGTGCTACAATCGGGCAGTGGACAAAAGAGACCAAGCCCCATGGGTAAGCAAAACATGGTCTATCCCTACAGTGGGATAGTATTCAGCCTTAAAGAAGAAGGAAGTTTGGACACAGGCTGCAGCATGGATGAGCCTTGAGGACACAGAGCTAAGTGAAATAAGCCAACCACAAAACGACAAATTCTATATGGTTCCACTTATGTGAGGTTCCTAGAATAGTCAAACCCACAGTCACAGAAAGTAGAGTGGTGGTTGCCAGGGCCTGGACTTAGGGGGAATGGCGAGTTAGTGTTTAATGAGAACAGAGTTTCAGCTTCAGTTGATGAAAAAGTCCTGGAGATGGATGTTGGTGATGGCTGCACAATGCAAATGGACTTAATGCCACTGAACTGGGCCATTAAAAATGGTTAAAATGGTAAATTTCATGTTATATGTATTTGACCACAATAAGAAAAAGAGACAACATAGCTGCTTTCCAGGGGCCCACATTCCCGTGGGATGCTTATGTTCCAGTGGGTTACATTTAATTCAGAATTTGGCATGGTAATTCAGTGGTCACGATAAGCCCAGCGGCAGCCTGTGATCCTGGCGGGAGAGGTGAAGGACCTGCCCAGCATCAGGCTGGGCAGGGTGTGAACCAGGCCTCTGGATCCTCCTTTGACCCTCCCCCACCCACGCCACGATGCCCTTCCACTTTCTGGGGTGGTATAAGCCGAGATCCCCCGCAGACTTCCCCAGGGGGTCTGAAGGTGCTGCAGGGTGGCCTCCCCATCCTGGGCCTGTCCCCGGTGTCTTGGTTTCAGACTCAGAATCTCCATCCTCTCCTCCTTGGCCCCCTGCTCAAGAAACCGGAGCCCAGAGCCTCAGAGGTGCCCACCTGGGAGGTGGGGCTCAGTCAGCTGGGGCCAGTGGGACCGCACGGCCTCCACCGCAGCTCTCCAGCCACTCCTTCTGTCCTGAGCCTTCATCCTCCAGGGCAGTCCCTTAGATCCCTCCATCTCCCAGGTGGAAACTGTCAGAAGCAGGCCACTCCCCTGCAGGGGGCCGTTTCCTGCACCCCTACAGTCGGGACCGTCCTGGTGGGACAGACACAGCAGACTGTGTCCCTTTTCAGCTTGTCTGTTTTGGGATGCCCTAGGATGTGGGTGCATAATCAGCAACCCTCCCTTTCCTCCCCTCCCGCCACCCTGCCTTTAGTACTGGTTCTGGGTAGACACAGTATTGTAGTTTCTGTGTGGGTACTTTGGCCATATTCAGTGTTGGAGCTGTGTGTGAGTGCCTCTGTGGTCTAGGTACTGGGGCACTTAGTATGTCCTTGTTGAGGTTAGTGACACTGTGTTGGATCATCAAGGACATGGGTGAGCTCTCGAGTTCTTAGGAGAAATGCATGGGTGCCTTGTCACTCTTTGGCTGGGGTGGGTAACCCGGGGCAGGCTTGTTGGCACCTGGCTGGCATCCTATGACCATCATGGGTACACAGGGGATACTGGAACTCCTCAGTTTGAATGGGCAACCCTGGGTGGCATTTCTTGTTGCTCTTTTCTACAGGCAGAGGCTCCTCCTGGGTCCTTGCTTCCCCTGGTTGGGGGATGGGTTGGGAGTGGTTGGGAATTTTCTTCCTTACTCTATTTTGAGTCTCCTGGGCTTCTGCCCTCACCCGGGGTTCTGTGAGTGTCTCTCCCTGGATCAAGGCACTCAAGTGGGCTGTGCATGTACCTCCCACCTCCAGGTATGCCACCACAGGGGGCAGCAGAATTCTCCCTGTGGGTTGGGCCAGTGGGTCACGGGTCTGTGCTTGCTCATCTCTTTCCCTGGGCTCTGCTGGTGACCCTTCTTGGGTCAATGCAGTCAAGAGGCTGGCAGGCCACCTGCATGATGGCAGTGATTGCTGCTGTGGTGGTGGTTTTGGTGGTGGCTGTGGCAGACCACCCACATGGCAGCAGTGTCTGCAGCAGTGGTAGGCTGCCTGTGTGACAGTGCCCCACACTCCTGCCAGCTGACAGTCAGTTCCCAAGGTCCCCACACTCCTGCCAGCCATCTCAGTTGACCTTAAAATAGGGAGATGACCCTGGATTATCAGGATGGGCTCAGTATAATCACCTGAGCCCATAAACACAGAGGCAGAGAGGAAAGCAGAGAAATTCAATATATCAAAGAGCTCATAGAAATGTTTTAGTTGTCATTTCTTTTAAAATCAGTAGAAAAATATGAATGTTTAGGCTGAAGAAAATATTGTCATAGATAATATTAATATATTCATCTTCCTACCAACACAGTCATAAAATATAATTTTTGATATTTGGGGGGAAAAGTGTCCATAGAGGGCATCGAGTAGCCACTGTCTGTCTTGCTCCTGGCTGTAACCCATCCCCCATTCACAGCTTTGCAGCCAGCAGGCAGGGAGTGAATGAGAAGGGACTCGAAGGGTTACATAGCTCTAAGGGGGCTGGCTGGCTAGCTCAGTTGGCTGGAGCATGGTGTTATAACACCAAGTTTAAGAGTTCGGATACCCCATGCTGGCCAGCCACTTTAAAAAAAAAAAAAAAAAAGCTCTAAGGAAAATAGAATGTGTTGTGATGGAGGGGATGCTGGTGGGAGGTCTCATGCAACCAAACCCCCTAGCGGAGGTTGGAAGAGGTGGGCAGATCAGGCTTCAAAGAACGAGGAAGGAAAGTGAGGTTGGGGAGGAAGCTGCTGAAGTCTAATACGAAGGGTGACTGGTAGGACCTGGTGGAGTCTCTCTCTCTCTCTCTCTCTTGCAACAAGAGCTACAAGCTTTATTCACTTTGAAGCAGAAGGATTTAGGGTGGATGTGGGGGAAAACTTCCAGAATCTGCCAATGATCCAACACTAGAAGGGATCATTTCCAAGCAGAGCTGAGGGAAGTGAGGTGCCGGGCGCGAGAGCCAAGGGGACCCTCAGACGCGTCTGGGAGGTGGCTGGCCTGGCCCCTTGGGTTTGCACCGGGAGGCCTCGCTCACCTGACCCTAGTCGCTACTCTGTTCCGGGGGTCAGTGTGGCCTGCCCTTGCACAGTGACATTTGAGATGGCAGACGGCTGTCTTTCTGGGGTTCTCTGAGCATCCCTTGTGCAGGAGCAGGGAATGGAGGTGTTAACTCACTGAGTTCCATTCCCCTGGACAAGGCAGCCTTCTTGAGAAAGCAGGACAGGACCCTGGCCTTTGGCTCATTTAAAAATAATTCAACTAGAAAAGCGAGCTGACTTTAAAGAGTTTCCTGGGACCCAGAGGGAGTGACCTCAACCTACCATGCTGAGCGGGGAGAAGGACTCTAAAAATTCTGCTGTCAGAGCCTCCTGGGAGGCCTGGCCCAGGCGGCTCCTGTCTCCCTTTTGGTGGCTCTGGTGCCCCAGTTGAGAATCCTGGTAGGTGAGCTGTGGAAGGAGAGCCTATCCATGTGACTTGCTCTGGAAAGAAGCACAAAAGCATGTTCTATTTATGTGTTAGGAATAACGAGCAGCCCACACGTTTTTTCCTAGGCACGCGCACCTGCATTTCTCACAGTCAGGCCTGTCCCTGGAGGATGGGAAGAGGGCGAGTCTCCCTGGTACCAGCAGAGAAACCGAGCCTCAGAGCCATGCAGGACTGGGTGCAGGGTCTCTGCGAGTGGAGTGGCTGGCAGCTGGGGGGTGTGGGGGCTCTTTCAGCCCCGAGACACATTGTTCCTGTGACAAACGTGTGGAGGAGGTGGGGCTGGCATTTTTGAGCCACTGTTAGTATGCCACCTGGGGCTTTGTGAGCTGTTATTACATGTTGTTATGTGATGACACCAGGTGCCTCTGTTGCTAGGAACTTCCTCTTGCTCTCAACCCCATGATGCCCCGGAAGTGGTTGACCCAATATTTGAGATCCGTGCTGGGCCACATGCCAGCAGGTTCCAAAGAGCCTCCACCACTTCCTTGAATCCCTAAACACCTGCAACTCAATGTGTCCCCAAGTGCTGTGCCCATTTTGGGTGGAGGGCAACACATTCCTTCACATCCCATAAAGCAACCTGAGCTCCCATTTGCACTCTTGTAAAAAATGTGCAGCCCATCCCCATCTATTCAAGGGCCACTTTCCTCCAGAATAACAGGCTGTCTCGTGGCTGCTCAGCAACCATCACATGGCAGCCTGCGTTTGTGACACTGCTGCCAGAGCCCTTCATCCCATGAAACACATCAGCCCAGGGCCTCTTCCTCACAGTCTGGGACAGCAGAGGATGGGCAAGGACTTAAAGTGTCCCTGTCCTAAGCAGCCCCTGCCCGCCCTGCCAGGGACTTTACTGACCATCTTTGTGGGACACTGCCAACTCCTCTCCATTTCAGTGGCCACCACCTCCCCTAACCCCTAATCCTCTCCAATCCTCTAGGAGAAAATTCCAGGTTTATTTGATTAATTGCTATTCTTTATTATGCTGGTCTTTTAACCCTGCTTTAGCTAAACCCCCTTTATCTGGGTGATGCTTTCAGGGGGAGGGACAGGCATGTCTTTTTTTTTTTTTTTTTTTGGGTGGCTAGCCAGTATGGGGATCCAAGCCCTTGACCTTGGTGTTGCCAGCACTGCGCTCTCCCAAGTGAGCTAACCAGATAGCCCTGGCATGTCTTTTAAACCCAAAAGACCCAAGAAAGCCCATCAAAGCTTTGTTTTTTTTCCCCAAACAAAAGATTAGCTACCCTGAAGCTCAATTTTGTCACTAGCCAAGAAAGCCAAAGAGCCTGCAGCTGGGCTTTGTTTGAACAGCAATTCTTTCTTTCCCTCTGCACAGCAGTAATCAAGAACAGCCTTTGGACTTGACCCTGAGACAAACCATGGGGATCCCGGGGGGCTGTGGGTGGACATCACATTTCGTGGTTGCCTTTCTGGGTTTTGTGGCACCTTGGGCAGGTGATGAAGTTGCTGGGTGGGGTTGTCCTGTCTCAGGGAGCAGAGGCCAGTCCTGCTGAGCGTCCTTCCTCATTGCTACTCCTGGGGGCAGTTCTTCCAAGGAAAAGTTCTGCATTGAGTATGTGTTTGGTTTAGAATCTGGCCACTGAATCTGGACGGGGATGTTTCCTAGTCATTTACGGCTCTTCTTGTTCCAGATGGGGGTCACATCTGGTTTAGAAAACTGAGATCCCCAAGGAGACCATCATTGGATCTCTGTAAAGGTCAGGGTCCAATTGTCCTCAATGTCCTGGCTGGAGTCTCAGGGATGGGCAGAGCCTCAGGAACTCTGAGTGATTCCGTCTGTGTCAGAGGATATTCAGGGAGACAGCTTCCTGCAGGGTGTTGGTCACATGGGCATACATGTACATAGGTGCATGCCCACATAGAGACATATATCTGTGCATGTACATGCACATGCATACACATGCATGCACAAGAGAACACATACATGCATGGGTGCGCATATGTGTGCACATACATACATGCACATGCAGAACAGACATGCTTATATGCCCACATGCAAAAATGCATGCACACACATACGTGTACATGTTTACATAGACACCTATATGTGCAGGCACACACTTGCATATCCATGGACACAAGTGCACATAGAACATGCCTATATATGTGTGCACACATGCATACACATGCACGCTCATGCACGCATACACCCACGCATGCATGCCCAAACACACCCTGAGGCTAGTTGTGCTACAGTCACTGTCACACACAGAGATGGGAACCTAGAGATCATTGCAGCTTCAGAAAGAGCAGTGCCCAAAGTGTGTTCTGCCCAGGCAGTAAGTATTAGTGAAAGTGGCCACGGCAGAGTTTGGGTACCTCTGGTAAGCTTTTATGGGACAAGAAGAAAAGGAGGGCTGGAGGGTCAGGGAAAAAGGAGGATCTGAGTTGAGTCTTGACAGATGAGTAGAATTGGAATAAACGGGAGAAACGTGGGGCATTTAAGACAAAGGGGCCATGTAAGGAAAGGTCGGCAAGGAAGTTAGTAACTCAGGTGAGAGCAGGCTGGTTGCACTAGGGTGGCAGGTGCATAGCGAGGACAGTCTGAAAACAAGATTAGGTGGATACGGTGGGGCCAGACCAACAGGGGCCTGAAAGTTTGAGCAATGGGATGGATGTCAGGAGCCACTGATGTTTCTTGGAAAAAGAAGACAAGGAATGTATATCAACACGCTCTTCCCATTTGCCAGATTCTGCACTAGATGCTTCACACGTATCTCCCCTCACCACAGTCCTGTGAGGTCAGATATTCTTATTCCTGTTTTTACAAATGAGATAACTGAGGCTCAGAGAGGTGGTCTAAGCAGCCCAGGGTTACCCAACTTGTCATTGATCCAACCAGCTTCCAAATTCTGCTCTGCCCTGTTCCGAAGCCATGCGTGTTCCTCTGTAGCACAGGGCTGCCCAAGAAGAGAAAGAGAGCTGGCATCAACTTACGGAAAGATTAATCTCACTGCAGTGAAGACACAGAGAGAATGGAGGCCGGGGTAAGGGGACGTGCCATGGAAATAAACAAGAGTGAGATGAATATACAAGAGGAGCCTGGAACATCTCGTCACACCAGAAAGCAAGGGATCTATCAAAATGGACACAGAAGCCAAAGTCGTTCCTCCTGGCCAAAGATGAGGCGATTCAAGCATCGATTGGTACAGTAACTACAAGGGATCGATATGTTGAAATCCAAGCCTTGATAACGATGCCAAAAATAATACCCACATTGACCGCTTTTGGAGGATGTTCAGGCAACCATTCTTTGGGAAACTGGTATAAGAGAGAATCAAACATTTAGTCTGCTTTTTCCATACGAAGTTTCTCTTTTTCAGAAGCAGTTTAGCTTATCAGTGAAGAAAGAATTGTAGGGTAAGGTCTTCACCATTTGGCAGCCTCTCATGAATGAGTGGATCTGAGCAATGATCGTCGATGCCTACTAACGTCACCAAGAGAGCCGGCCGGATACGATGTACCTCCTGATGGAAGGGACATCGCCACCTTCGGAGTTTCTTGCCAAAAATAATCATACCTGAATCAGATTAAGTCTCTAGATCTACATACCAATTTACAGGAATTTCAAGGGACAGAGGAACATACGAAATGACATTTGGGGATATAATCAGCACGATGCAGACTGCAGGATTCTTGGCCAGATATTTGGTAATATTCAGAAAATAATTTTTTTTTTTTGGTGGCTGGCAGTATGGGGATCCAAACCCTTGACGTTGGTTTTATAACACTGTGTTCTAACCAACTGAACTAACCGGCCAGCACAGGATACCATTTTTTTTTAAAGAAATGATAATGGCATTGTGGACATGGGTTAAGAAAACGCTGATCTTTTGGAGATACATTTGGAAATATTTATGGATGAAATGATATGATGTCTGGGGTAAAGGTCGGGGAACATGGGGGGAGGATGTGGATGAAACAAGACTGGCCGTGAGTTGAAAATTGTGGAATTTAGATGACAGACACTCATTATGTCATTTTATCTACTTGTGTAAATGTTTAAAACATGCGCAAAGTGGAGTGATGATGTTGCCGAGTGAGGATGGAGAAGCAGTGCATAAAGGAGGCATTTTGAGCAGGGAAAGATTAATGAATCAGAGTAGGATCCAGCGCATGGAGTAGAGGACGGGCACAGCTGAGCCTAAGCCTTGACGTTCGTGCCCCCACCACACCCCCCATCAGTGCTGCCAGGAATGGGGCCTGGCACGACCAGGGTTCCCACAGAGCCAGGCCCTGCCTGCAGACAAGCTCCTCTGCCCTGGGGGAGCTGAGACATGTTCTCAGCCCAGCTGGGGAAATTGTCTGCCAATTGTTAATGATCTGCTCAATACTCCCAGCTCCCCTGTCACCTCCCTGCAGATCCCCCGGGCAGAAGCACTCATTTCCTCCTCTGGACTCCCCAGGTGCCTCGCTCAGACTTCCTGCCCTGATCCCAGCCTGAGTTGCATTTTGGTGGCTGTTCAGTCCTTTGCCTGTGTGGACTGCCACGTGTGCTCCTGCAGCAGGGTCCATGTGGGAGCCCAGAGTCCTCCACATGGGAGATCCATTGATTAGGAAACTCGCTGCCCTGCCAGGAGAAGACAGTCAGGTATTGGCTGTAAATTTGAGTGAAGGGCACAGGGATGGACATGATTGGAAAGCTGTGTGCATCATGATGTCTGACATTTGCCATCTTCACCCATGGCCAGGACAGGCTCAGCCAGAATCAAGACCTTCTGCTGTTTCCGTGTCCCCTGAGCTGCTGGCTTCAGAATCCCTTTCTCAAAGTCAGGTACATTGAGGACCTGGGACCTGAATGTACCTGAATGTACGTCAGGGCATTTTCTGGGTCCTCCACACCCTGCTTTGGGCTTCCGAAGGTGAGCATCTCTGTGATGGGCTGCTGGCTGGGTCACCTTGCCCTGGGGACCCGCAGAGAAGGCATAGCAGCAGAGATAGCTCGGGCAATCCCAGTGCACTCAGAGGAGAGTGCAAAGCGACAAGGCTGGGTGCCAGAGACACAGTCACACGCCGCTCTCTAAATCCCCTCTCTGCTTAGATCTTGGGAAGCTGGGCTGTCTCTCATGCCATTTTGTGCTACTGCTACTGAGACCAAGAGGCCCCCCCTGGGAGTGCGACGTCTTGGATGCATTCCAACCTGCGTAATTACATTTCGCCTGCTAAACTCCCTCTGCAGTATCAACTGGAGACTGTTTCCATTGCATCTACTTTTTCAAATCAGCTTTGAGAGAAACAGCTGCAGACAGCAGAACTGGAAGCTGTCACACAGGGTGAAGACACAGAGTGGAGGCCCAGGCCTTGCTGACACAGGTCTCAGGAGCTCCCAGCCACATCCCCATGGCTGGGAACCAGGACCCATGGGGGGATGGGGTGGGGAGGCCTGTGCACTGGTCCTACTCCAGCTGGAGGCAGAGTGGTTCATGGTGGGGAGAGTACTGGGCCTGTGGGTCTGATGACAGACTCGAGGTGTGGGACCACCTGGGCTGTAGCCCACGGGGCTAGCTGGGCACTGGGCAAGGTACACTATATGACCTGGAGACCTCTGAGGTCTCTTCTAATTTTAACATGGTGCTTTTCAGAGTTTTGGAATTGTCTCAGTACTAGGAAATCAGCCGGCCACCTCCAGGCAACCTGGTGGGAGGCGGCCACCAAGGCTTGCCAGCTCCATACAGCCATGAGGGGCAGGATCAGCAGAGCAGGGACCTCCTGCAGGCAGAGCATCCCTGGCCAAGAGGATCCAGAGAGCATCCAGCCGAGTATGGTAGAAACTTCCAGAGATGCAGACCCTTCCGGAAACTCTGCACGTAACACAGAGAAAAGTGGAGCTGCTTGGTGGGCTCCTCCTCCTCCTCCCATCGCCCCCCACCCCCAGGGGCTTTGAATTGCAGGCCTCAGCAGTGTCATCTGTAGGTGCAGTTCACGTGGGCTCTGGGTGCAGGTGAAACCCCCTCAACTCTGCCACCCCCAGACATGTAGGTTTATCTTGGAATCCTGGGGGTCCTCAGAGCCCAGCTTGAATTCACTTAGTCCAATCCCCCTCATTCTGCAAGTGGGAAACTGAAGCTCGAGGTCACACAGCTCATCAGGGGGCAGACTGGGACCAGAAATAGCTCCTAATGACCTAATTTCTTAGCACGTAAGCATGGTGGGAGGTGGGCTAAGGCTCAGGATTGGAGTCAGACATGTGGGCAACCAGGGGTACCCCCTTTTCTCTGTAGTCCCTGCCACTAGTAGGAGTCCCAATGGAGTCCTGACCCAGGAAGTGCTCTGAGCCCAGAATGGTCCCTGTTTTCCTTAGGCAGCAGATGTGGGGGCCAGCCCTGCACACAGGGCTGAGTGCTAGGAGTGCCTTGGTAAACTTCCTCACTTCCAGCTGTCTGCTCACTGTCAAGTTCTTCATCACCACCGGAGAGGGGAACCTTGTCCAGAATCTGTGGTTCCTGCTTTACGAGTCCACACAAACTAGGCTGCTCCTAGCAGACCTCACTTTTCCTAGCAAGCAGCCCCCACAGCTTCTGCAGCCTTCAAAGACCTCACATGACCCCTGCCTACAGATGGGATTAGCAATGGAACATTCTGGAATGATAAATTCCAGAGCTCTGGACTTTGGTTGCTGGGACACAGGAATGAATGGCAACTCTGTTTATAAGCACATCTCGGTGAAGCCGTTTTTCATGCTCCAGATCTCCCATGGTCAGGAGAAAGTTCTTCTAAAGCACTAAAAACTTTGGGGCTTTAGTCAGTGACCCCTTTCTCCCTGTTTCTCTTTACTGAAGTAGTAAAAGGGTCAGTTTCTCTCCTTCACTTGCTCCTGGGCCATTCGTGGGAGGAGATGTTCCATTACCTGAGCCCAAATGAGCCCAGCGACTGGAGAGAGAAGGGCCTGTGGGGGTGATTTAATTTGGAATCCAATGGTCCAGTTATTCTAGCGGGCTTTAATCTGGACGCAGAGCCCACAGAGGGGGTGTCCTGTGCAGTCAGACGCAGTGCCTGCCCTGGGGTTGGGGGAGGAGGGGCCCAGCTCAAAGGCAGCACCGCCTGTCGTTTCTGCTCCTGACAATACCCCTTCAGGTTACCTGGACGACGGCTCTCGCATGCTCCGTGGTCTTCAGCGTTAGGGCCTTTAATCACGGTCCTCCAGCTTTTGTAGTTAATTCAAAATGTTCTGGAGGAAACAATTGGCTTGCGTGAGGGTAGTTTAATGGCCCACTTCCATGTGGTAATAGATGGTTTCTATCTTCTACTCTAGATACCAAATAGCCAAGGGGCAAAGCTGGCCATCTTAGGACAAATCTTATATTGAAAACCAACCCTGATTTGTATGTCTCTCACCACATGTGCTGGGCATTCAGTCCTCCGTTCATTCCTTTACTAATTCGTCCATTCAACCCACATTCATGATCTACATAAAATATCCCTCTGTGCCAACTATTTCCCTACGCACACCCTTCACTGGGGTTCCGTTGCTTCAATTAGAGGCCCTGGTCGCTCTTGCTAAAATGGAAGAATTGTCCCTTCTCTTTCCTAAAGCCAATGTTCCCTCTTGCCTTCTCAGGGACTGATGCTCCTTTGCTGCTGGCTCTTCTCCAATATCACCTAAGTGTGTTCAAATCTTTTCCCTTGCAGAACGCTCCTTTGGGACCTCTAATCTCTCCAGTTGTGATTCCTTCTCTCTCTTCCCATTTCCAGCCAAAATATGCCAGGGTGCCCCCACACCCTCTTCCCATGAAAATTTGACTTTCAACTCAACACACCCCCAAGGCTGCCTTCACACGGGCCACAAGGGACCAACAGACACTCTCCACGCCCACTGTGTGTCCGTGCCACCCTGTTGACCCTCCTCTCTGGGAACACTCTGGTCCCCTGACTCCTGTGTTGCCACATTCTCTTGATTTCCTCTTACCTTTATGGTTGCTCCATACTGAATTCTTGTTCTTTTCTTCTTATTCTTTTTTTTTTTTTGAGATTAATTTTTTTTACTAATTATAAAACCCTTGAGACCTGTCCAAGTTGCTGCATAGAGCAAAAGCTCATTCTTTTTTACTGCTGAGCGGTATCCCATTCAACCACTCACCTATTTAGGGACATTTTGGTTGTTCCCAGTTTGGGGCTATGAAGAAGAAATCTGCTGTGAACATTGTGTATAAGTTTTTGTGTGAACATAAATTTTCATTTCTTGGGGATAAATGCTCGAGAGTGTGATTGCTGGGTCAGATGGCATGATGGTTAATGTTAGGGGTCGACTGGATGAAGAGACACCCAGCTGGCTGGTAAAGCATTATTTCTGGGTGTCTCTGTAGGGGTTGCCAGAAGAGCTTGGCATTTGAGTCAGTGGATTGAGTAAGAAGAACCTGTCCTCACCAATGTGGGTGGGCACCATCCAACAGAACAAACAAGCAGAGGAAAGGCGGTTCTCTCTCTCCTGGAGCTGGGACACCCTTCTTCTCCTGCCTGTGGGCTCCAAACTCCAGGTTCTTCGGCCTTCGGGCTTCAGGGCTTGCACCAGCTGCCCCTCAGGTTCTCAGGCCTTTGGCCTCAAACTGAGAGTTACCTCATTGGCTTCCCTGGTTCTCAGGCCTTGGACTGAGCCATGCTATGGCTTCCCTGGTTCTCCAGAGTACAGATGGCCTATCGTGGGACTTCTCACCCTCCATAATCGCATGAGCCAATTTCCCTAGTAAATCCCCTCTCACAGACCTATGATTCTACAGGCATGCCTTGTTTTATTGTGGTTTTCTTCACTGCACTTTGCAAAAGTTAGGTCCTCTTTTCTCCTCTCAGTCTGCATGTGCCAACACTTCCCAGGGCTCTGTCTCTCCATCGCCCACTCCCGTGGCTCAGCTTGCATTCACATGCCATCACCTCCCACACCACACCCTTTACCCAGGACTCTCTCTTCTCTCCAGCTGTCTATTTTGATATCTCTGTTTAGACAGCCCAGAGACAGGTCAAGTTTTTCATTTCTGTTGCCATCTCCAAAAATCAGAATCTCCCTCTGGTTTCCTACCTTACTTCCCTCATTGTGCCTGAGCTTACCCCAACCCCCCGCCCACTCCTCACATCCACTCCATAGCCCAGTGCAAAGATTCCAGTCCTGAGTATCTCTCTAGTACTCCGACTACTCCCCACACCCAGTGTCCTCTCCAGTCCGTGCCACCTTCACCTGCCACCTGGAGTGCCAGCAGTACCTGGTCTCCCTGCATCCCTTCCAACTCATTTTCCATAATGTCACCAGAATGATTTTTCTAAAATGTAAAGCTTGTCATGTGAAAATGTTTGTCATGCAGGCTTCTTCTGCATGAAACCGGTCAACAATCTTAAGGTTACCTGTAAAGTCTAGAATATTTAACCTGACTTCTTAGACCCTTTACAATCACACCCTGCTCTTCTCCAAGCTATTTTTTCTTTCTAGAACATTATTTCCAGGATTGGTCACCTGGCTAGCACCTAATAGCCTAATAGGCTATTATGGTCTGAATCATGTCCCTCCCAAAATTCATATGTTGAAGTCTTAATCCCCAGCATCTCAGATTGTGACTGTGTTTGGAGATAGGATTTTTAAAGAGGTGATTAAATTACAATGAGGTTACTAGGGTGGGTCCTAATCCAGTAGGACTGGTGTCTTTATAAGAAAAGGAGATTAGGACACAGACATGCACAAAAGAAGACCATGTGAGGACACAGGGAGAAGATGGCCATTTATAAGCCAAGGAGAGTGGCCTCAGAAGAAACCAACCCTGGTGACACCTTGATCTCAGACTTCCAGCTTCCCGATCTGTGAGAGAATAAATGTCTGTTGTTTAAGCCTCGCAGTCTGTGGTACTTAGTTGCAGCAGCCCTAAGGGACTGTTACACAGACTTCCAAGTCTCTAAATTTCCTGTAGTCATGAGCCCTTCTTTGCCTCACCTCCCCATGTCCTGATTCCCGTTTTGTGACACTTGTTACATGGGGCATTCTTTCTTCAGAGGCAGTGCTGCTCCCAAGTCTTTGAGGTTCTCTGAAAAGAGACACTTGAGTTTGTCCTGATGATGGCTGTGTCACCAGTGCTTAGCACATGGCCTGGTATCTGGAAGACGTGCACGACTGACTGAATGAGCAAGTGAACAAAACAGAAAGTAGTACTGGGAGGACCCCTGGGGCTGGGGGATGCCCACTTCATGCAAAGTGTGTTGACCACAGAACTGGAGCTTAACTGTTGGGTGCGAGGGAGGATGTGGGAACCTCGATTCCTCGATCTTGTCTATAGCCTTTGCACGACTTAACATTTAGGAGTGAATGGAGATAAAAGCAAAGTTTAAAAATATTATTAAAGGATTTGACAATCAGATCCTATCTGGCCTCTTTACTGAGGAGCCTATCTGGAAAAGAAGAGGTAAGAGGGAGGTGTCTGAGGTGGGGAGGTGGAGTCTGAGGAGTCAGAGAGAGAGAGCCAGGGGTGGTGGCCAGGACTACTGTCCTCACCCTGGGCTCATTTCCCCCAGGCTCTCCCTCAGCGAGAAGGGTCTGACAGGCTGCTTCTGTTTCGTAGCTACAGAGAGAGGCAGTGATGTGGAAGGGGGATTCCAGAAGCTTCTATGATATGTACCAGATTTCCCAGAATAGGAAGATAAGAGGTTCCTCTGTCCTCCTTTGCCCCTTTCCACATTTTCCCTTTCCTCTACCCCTTTCCCGAACCTTCCCTTCCCTCATCTTTTGCATTATCTCTCTAGCCCAGGAATCCTGCTCCAGGGGTGGACTCTGGCCAGGCTTGCATAATGCAACCCCCTTTCTGCCGGGATTGGGCTGAGTGGGCCCATGGGCCACCAAACTCCCACTGTGGGGAAGTTGGATTTAGGATTCAGAAGTGGCCAGGTGGCTTCTGCAGGTGGCCTGTGTGAGGGATGTGTGTATATGATCTTAAACACAGCCATGGGTTGAGATGTACAGAGAGGGCAGGGAGCGGCGATAAAGGTGTAGGGAGGAGACTGAGAACAGCCTGGGCTTCTGAAGAGTTTCTAGTTCCTCCTTCCAGAGCTTTCTGGATGCCCACCTGGGTGGATTTCCATGAATCACCCCTCTGTCTTCATCATCCATGCCCCTTTCTTCTTACCTGGCTTGAGCTGGTTTCTATTCTGTGACCAAAGGCACCTGGCACCCTCCCCTCCCTTCACCTTTTCCCCTCTCCTGTCCTCTGCTCTCTTGCTCTGCTCGCCTCTCCCGCCTTCCCTTCCTTTCTAGGCATCAAGCCTCAAGGGACCAGCGCTGGAAACAAAAAGGTCCAGACTGCAGTGATCAGCCATTCTCTCCCGGGTTCCTCCAAGCGCTGGGCTTTGGTTCCTGTCCTGGTCAGCCTTTTGCAGAGGGGCCTCCCCATGAGTGTGCCAGGGTTTTTGCTCTGGCTTCCCATAAATCACATTCCCAAACCTTGATCTGCATCATTGCACTATTCAATATCTTTCTATTTTGTTCCCCAGTTCAAAACCGCCACCCTAGCAATGCAAGCAAGCACTTGTGTTTATATATTTATATATGGGGCCACTTTTGTATATAACTTTATATGTACAGCTTTTTCCCACCAGGACCTAAAAGTGATATTCATTTCTACAGAGGGTCGTATTGTCCCCATTGGGATGAAGCGACACAGCATGCAGGTATATATCTGTATTGTATATAGAATTGGATCACCATAGTACAATTTTAATGAAAGAGGGAGGGAATAAAACCTTTTAAAGTACTTTGCTTGATCAAAATGTCCAGGCCTGATACTTCATATTTGTTAATCCTCCTGGAAGAGACGTGCTACGGTAATGACTACAGCATGCTGAGTTTAGCCTCTCTTTATTGAAAATATTTTCTTTCTTTTTTTTTTTAAAGGAGTTTAATTTGAACAGCACCATCAGCCAGTCTTGCTTTAATTACAGTCTTCATTTCTATTGCCAGTTGTATCAAGCTCGAGAGAGTCACAGGGTGAAGCGCGGGCTGGGGACAGGCAGGGGAAGTCTTTCCAGGAGAATTTCAATTGCTTTTATATATAATTGCTTTTATACTTTTTTTTTTCTTTTTTAGTGAGCCTACGCTTAAAATACAGGGTGAACAGTTGGATTTCCGGAACAGGGCTTGGGGTGAAGGCCTGTGATTATGTACTTTTTCCCATGACAAACTTTCTCTGAATTTTTGTGTGTTGGTTTCCTCTCCTCCTCCTGCCCTTGCTGGCTGCTTTTTGAGTTTTGAGAATCAAAGCTCATCACATGCTGGAGGAAACAGGGCTGCAGGCAGGTGCTGTCTTCTGTGGGTCATAGATCCACATGCTGTTGGATTCCACCAACTGTCCCCAGGACATGTGGTCATATCCGCCATCCTGGCTCTCTCACCTGCGTCCCCCAAAGGATTGTCTTCTGGACCCCTCAGGCTACATTTGACATCAGGTGACTCCATGATCCACCTGCACTGTGGAAGCAGACTTGATTTTCATCCTGTGCTAACTTGGGAGCAGAACTCAAAAAGATTTCCCTCACACGACAGCAGTAGTGAGCAAAGTAGAACTTAAAGCAGATCTCAGAGAGAAGACAGATGTAGGGGTTTATATCACAGTGAACGACTTAAAGACCCATTTTAGATGTTTTGTTTCTCTAAAATTTTTTCTCTGAGTGTTTTTCTATCTCCCTGTCCCCAGGAAGTGCCCAATCTAGGTGGCTGTCCCTGTCCCCAGCTCTACTCCCAAACTTGCATAAAAACTCTCTACATTCCACAGCAAAACAAAGCTACCAGGTTAACTAGACTCACCTTCCATAAAAGCCTGTTTTATGATCATCTTTGATCCATAATTATGTCACTCACCATAAGTGACATGTGAAAATATTTCTTTCAAAGAGGTTTCTCTAAGAGCAAAAATTAAACATTTCTTCTTCTTATCGAGCTTTTAACACTCATTAGATACTCCCTCCACTTTGGGTCCCATATCCTGCTGTCCATTAATTAGTTCAGGAAATTCTTTTTTTCTTTTTTAATTAAATTTTTTTTATCTTAACATTTACTTGTACATATTTATGGTGTACAGGGTATTGTTTCAATACATGCATATAATGCACAATGAGTCACTTAGGGTACATAGCATAGTTTTGTACCCGTTAGTCCACCCCTTCTGCTTCCCTCCCCTGCCCCTCCCGGCCTCTGGTAACCATTATTCTATTCTCTACTCCTAGGAGAACCACTTCATTTTTTTTCTTTCTTTTTTTAGATTCCACATATGCTTGAGACCATACAGTATTTGTCTTTCTGTGCCTGACTTACTTCACTTAACATGATGGTTTCCAGTTCCATCCATGTTGCTGCAAATGATAGGATGTCATTTCTTTTTATAGTTGAATAGTATTCCATTCTGTGCATATACCACAGTTTTTTATCCATTCACCCGTTGATGGGCATTTAGGTTGGTTCCGTCTCTTGGTGACTGTGAATAGTGCTGCAATGAACATGGGAGAGCAGGTGTCCTTTTCATCTACTGATTTCATTTTAGTTCAGGAAATTCTTCATGTGCCCTGCTCAGTGCCAGGCACAGGTCTGCAGAGCTGGCTGGGGCGGAAAGAATGGAAGGGGGTCAGAGGCGGCTGCAGGTGCACGTTGCTGGCCCCTGCCTAGCTCGTCTTCCCACAGCTTGCAGGAGGAAGCTCACGCCCCTCAGTCGGGTGTGCAAGACCCTCTGCAGTCTGGCATCAGTTAGATTTAAAGCCTCACCTCCTACCACATCTCTGCACTTTAGCCAAGCTGGTTACTCCCTCACCCCAAACAGGGACTCCCATATAATGCTGTCACGGGGGGTTCTTTAATGTGGTTCCTTATGTTGCTGGTCTCTAGAGCACTCAGGGTCTTGCAACCTAACGATCTAAACCAGTCCCCTTCTCACAGCCTGTTTCCCACGCTTGGAGGGCAAACCCTTCCAGGCTGTTGGACTCTAGTCTCCTGGGTGCTGCTCCCTGAGGTCTCTCCACCAGCTGGTTGAGTTGGGAACCCAGGCCACTTCACCAGGCCCTGAGGGTGGGGCACAGCTTCTGTCACCCTTGGGCCACCTCATGGATTCTTAGTTCATCCCAGTGCACCTAGAAGAGGTTCCTGTCCTCACCCTGTGCCAGACACCTACTTATATTGTGTCCTGCAGTGGGACCTGGGCAGGAACCCTCTTGGGAAGGACCAGAAAGGAGTATCAACTTGGGACCTGACATTGGGCCTCCTAATACCTTACCTGTGATCCCACCATCAGGGACTTGGGTCCAGCTTTGAGCTTCTCTGAGGGCGGGTCCAAATGCTTTGACCAGTGATCTAACCTCTTTTCTGACTGACCCACATCTTCTCCACCATCAAAGAATATTTCACAGGATATATGCAGCTTTCCTTGTATGCCACCCTGTCCCTATAGCAGGAACTGAAAATAGGAGGGTGGAGCCATGAGCTGGGCTCTCATCCTAGGAGAAGAGTTTGGAGCTTTCCCACCCTGTCTGGGGCAGCCACTAACCTCTCTCTCTGTGACTTTTTCTCTTTTTATCTCAGAGACCTGAGCTTGCAGCAGCATTCTCTTTCTTTAAAATTTCTATGGCCTCTCCTTTCTCCTCTTCCACCCCAACTAATCATGAAGATTCTGGAAGGCCCTCGGAAAGTTTGTTAACACTGTCAGTTTTCCCAGCAAACTCTCTGCAGGGTCATGCTGAGACTTTGGACGAGGCTTTCCAGAGTCTGTGTCTGCTTTTCCACTGTCCTGCCACATATCTCCCCTATCCCATTTCCTCCTCCTGGGCCTTTTCACTCCCTTTCTGCCAGGCAGTAAGAAATTTAACTCGGATTTTCCCAGAACTCTTTACTCCAGCAGATCAGCCTCCCATCTCTGGAAGCCATCTGATATGGACTGAATGTTTATGTCCCCCCCAAATTCATATGTTGAAGCTTTAACCCCCAATGTGGTGCTATTAGGAGGTGGGGCCTTAGGGAGGTAATTGGGTCAGAAGGGTGGGGCCCCTCATGATGGGATTAGTGCCCTTGTAAGAAGAGACTCTCAACCATATGATGATACAGCAAGAAGGTGGCATCTGCAAACCAGGAAGTGAACCCTCACCAGGAACAGAATCAACTGGCACCTTGATCTTGGACTTCTCAGTCTCCAGAACTGTGAAATATAAATGTTGTCTAAGCCACCCAGTCTGTGGTATTCTGTTATAGCAGCCTGAACTAAGACATCATCTTCACTTGGAAATTCTGTGCCAGAACCAAGGTTGTAGCTGTCCATACCAAGTCCCTCTAGCTCTGTGAGGCAATCCCAATCTCTGTATCCATACCCTGGATGTCATAACAGCTCCACAGTGGGGCAGTGCTCACCTCTGACTTTGTGGGACCTTAGCTGTGATTGAGGTGTGATTTGCACCAAAGTTTAGAGATCCAAGATGGTAGCCTCTCCCCTTTTCCTAAATAACCCATACAACAGTCTCTTTGTCCTTTCACCCAAGGATGTTGTCTGGATAGGCTAAGGCCTACTACTAAGCTATGGCTAAGGCCTGGAATCCTGCTCACAGGGCCAATTTTCTAGCTCTTAATCCTGTTCATGACCCCAATTGTAAAGCTAGAGGACCATGCTAGTTGTTGTGGCTCTTTTACCTACCGGTAATCCTGCACCGACTGGGCCCATGGTTGAGCTCGGGCTGGGTCTGGAACTCCCAGACCCCTCAAGCCCATTCACAGACTGGGTCACAAACCCTTCATACACCAGGCTGGGTCACCAGGCCCCTCCATGCCAGGCTGGGTCACCAGACCCCTTTACACAGGTCTATCAGCTAGGCAACCGGCCACATGGTCCTTGAAAGCTGCAGGTCTGGAAAAACATGGCTGAGCAGGGCAGGCGCCTGAAGCAGTAAAAACACCAGCCAAAGTGGTGCTGTGCAGGTGCACTTACTCCACCCCCCCCCACACACAATGTTACTGAACCACCCTGAACCGGCTCCGAGGTGAGCGGAGCCTGACCAATCATTCCATTTTCCCAACAGATGTGAAGCTGAGAGTAGAGGAGAGAGCCCAAAGGACTTGACTTTATTATCTTTTCAGCCATTGAAGGTGCTTCATAGCCCACACTGGAGATGGTTCTCTTGCTGAGCTGATGCAACTGGGGACTGGGATTTATTCCACACCTATAGCTGGTGACCAGCTTGGCCACTGTTCTCCTAAAGCAAACATACACATGAGCACAGAGAGACCAAGGCTATTCAGAGAGACCTTGAGGTCTTTGGTGAGAAGTCTAAACTTCAGAGGCGAGAGTGGTAATAGAAGAAAAACCAGGCACTGGACACTCCCCTCATGCCAATCCTGGCTTAGCAACCCTGTGTCCTGTCACCATCTGAGACTGTGACCATCTTGATTCAGACCTTTGGGACGGCTCCAGGAAGAGTTTCCCTAGACCAGCAGGTGGCACCCTGTCTAGCTTTACTAGCTATTTCTTTCCTTCTGACCCAATTTTTCTGCCCTTTTAACTCCTACCTCTTTCCCCAAGACCCTTCCTCTTCTGCCCCACTCCCCACCCCCAGACTCCACTAGGATTTGCAAGGTTTTCCAGTTTCTTCTGCTGTCTTGTGAACTTTCATGGCTCTGGGTGCAGCCGCAGGCCAGGCGCCCTTTCCACCCTGCTGCTTGGTGGATGAAAGGGATGGGGATTTTCTTCTCTCAGCTCAGCTGTCTTTTCCTTTTATTTACTTTAAGTTGCTGAAACCAACCAGATACATATCGAATTGCAAGGGGTTATTTGTGCTGAAAGTCCTCATCGGTTTTATGTTTGAGATTCAGAGCCTCCCTGCCAGTGTAACACTGGCCTTAACATGTTCTAGAAGGTCCTCCACAACCCCCGCTCACCACCCCCTCCTGACTTCGATCACTTTGCGAAGCCTTTGCCTGTGAGTTTGGCTCTGAAGGGCCCTTGCCCAGCCCCTCTGTGGCCACAGGAGAAGGGTACAGATGGGGGCTGGGTCACACCGCCATACTTAAGATTGGAGATGACTGAGACCTGTCATTTCACAGATAAGAAGCCTGAGGCTCAGAGAGGTTGAGCCCTTGCCAACTCCCACTGTCAACAAAGTAGTGGCAGAATTGGGAGTGGAATTTGTTGCATCCGGCACTGCAGACTGACGCCCACTTCCTGGGCCGGGACAGCGTCAGAGGACTTCCAATGAGCTGAAGTCCAACCTCCTGACACCTCTTGCCCCTGATACCTGGGCTCCTCCCAGTGCCTTCACTGGGGAGTATGCCATCTCCAGAGGAGGCCACACATCTGGGCTGAGCCTTTCTTTTCTTTATCGCAATGAAACCTGTCTTCCTATTGTTTCCACCCGGAGTCCTGCTCCTACCTCTTGGAGTCAATGCCCTTGTCCACTGACTACGGTTCTCACGGTCTGTGCCTCCTGCTGCCTCTTCTCCAGATGAAACAATCTCGTTCCCCTCCATTGTGGGAAACCTTGTCACCTCTGGGAATGCACTTCTAAAAAGGAAAACCAAACTGTTTTCTGTACTACACTCAACACTTCTGACACCAGACGTGTGGGGTTTTCCACATCATCCAATTCTCCAGCTCTCTGGACGCTGACAATAACTACCTGGAGTTAGTGCAGACCTTACAGGTCAGGGCTCAGATGCCGAGCACAAGTAACGGGGACCCACACTTCTGTCTGACTTGGCTACTTATCAGGGGTTCCCCCAACCCCCTCTTCAAGTTCAATAATTTGTTAGGACGGCTCACAGAACTCAGGGAATGCATGGCATGTCCTGGTTTATTACAAAGGATATTACAAAGCATACAGATGAGCAGCTACACAGGGCCAGGTCCAGAGGGGTCCTCACACGGGAGCTTCTGTCCCCGTGGAGTTGGGGCATGCCACCCTACCAGCACATGCGTGTGTTCGCTAACCTGGACGCTTTCCAAACCTCGTCTTTTGGGGATTTTTATGGAGGCTTCATCACTCTGGGTGATCAATTATTAACTCAATCTCCAGCTCTTTCCCCTCCCAGGAGGATCGGGGGTGGGGCTGAAAGCTCCAAGCTTCTAATCACGGCCTGGTCCTCTGGCGAACAGCGCCCACACAGGAGCCCACCAAGAGTCCCCTCATTAGAACAAAGGACACTCCTACCAGTCAGGAAATCCCAAGGGTTCAGGAGCTCTGTGCCAGGAACCAGGGAAGAGACCAAATACATATTTTTTATGTCACACCTTCCCTCTCCATCTGTGAGGCTGAGATCCAGGTATTGTCTGGTGGGGCCAGAGCCCACAGGATCACACGAGTCCCCTTGGTGGCCACACTGCACAGCCCTTCACTTTCAGACCACCCAAGAGCAGCTGAGCAGGAAAGTAGGCCACCGAGCTGGGAGCCCAGCACCTCAAGCTGTCACTGCCTGTCACCGCAGCTTCCCAAGCTGTTCCTCTGCTCTGCACGGCCAGGAGCAGAGCTGGCCAAGGAGTGAGGCAGGAGCCAAACGCAGATCCAGATGCCGCTGCCGGAGGAGAGAGCAGGAGAGAGGCTGTGGCCTGGGCCTGGCACGTGGGGTGGCAGCTCAGCCAGCTGGGATCGCAGGGGCGCACTGGACAGGGGACAGCTCCTGAAGCACGCAGATCAAGAGGATGCATGGGGGGACATTCCACACAGCAATTGTCTGCAAAGATAGCACCGAGTGGCCATTTCAGTCGCGTGGCTGGGGTGCTTTGCCACTGGGGGTTGGGACTCCCGACGTGTCCAGCAGCACAGTTCCCACAAGATGGGGAGCAGTTGGCATTTCTGGTTGAAAAGCTGGCTTTTGAAGGGTGATTTCTCAGCTCCTCTAATTAACGAGAAGCAGAGATTTCAGGTTGGCAGAGAGAGCTCCCTCTGGCCGGATGCATGTGTTTGCTCTCTCTCCGCTGCTTTTAAGTCTTTAAAAAAAATACTTGGGGGGGGGGAGGCCTTTCGGTTGGCTCCGATTTTCAACTTTAACAGGAGTGCATAGACCTGAGTGGAGGGGCTCCATCTGTTACTGACAGGTCAGGCTCGGCTTGCTCTCTCGCCTTAAACAAATGACCCGAAAGTCCAAAAATTGGTGCAAGGACTGGAAGGTTTATTCAGATTACCGGTACTCAACTAAATGTCTAACCAAGCAAACAAACAAAGAGAAAAGAGGAGTAGTGGGGTCCAGTTTAGTCTAGTCCCACTCGGCGGGGCCAACCTATTCCATTAACACTAATTGATAAAAGCAGTTCTCCCACTGTTATCAGCATAAAGAAGAAAAGTACCAACTAGATTTTAAATCAGAGAAACAAAGCATAGCCAGGAGCCCTCCCGGGTGCACCTATACAGAAGTGGAAACAATCCAACCAAACAGCAGACGAGGGCTCAGAAAAATCAGAGAAAGGTAAAGAGAATAAAGCATTGCCTTGTCAGAATTTAGGCCAGGGACTCCAGGAGAGATCTACCAGCAGCAGAAACATGGGAGCAAAATAGTCCCAGTGGCCACGTGCCTCTTGCAGCTACAGTCTTCTCTGGTGCCCAAAGCTTTCCAATTTTTGCCAGTGATTAAATTAGGCTCTGGATTCCAAAGTCATAGAAATTTTCAATGTACCCAATAGTAAAGCAAGCAACGCTTTATTACAAGAGGAGATAGACTTATGCATAAGCCGGGTAACGACAGTAAGGCTAGCCCCCTGAGGGGAGCTGTTCAGGGTCTTTTACAGGGAAAGGAGTTAAGGGGTGGCAGGCCAGTGTCACTGGAGGTGGCCCATTCTGTTCTTGGTTGTGTCATGGGTGCATGCTTAGTAGGTCCAAACTGGCAGTGCTGTTCATCATTGTCACCCCAGGAGGGTCATTGTAGCAGTCACCTTGATGCTTTGTGCTCAGGTGGGAATTCCTAAAGGGGTCTTAAAGTTAATCTGTAACTTTTACAGTGATGGTAAACAAGCCTTGGGGAGGGGTTTTGCAACTCAGTAAATATCTGTTTCCTCTCTTATCTCAGTCTATTTTGTCAGGGCAGCCCATGGGGTAATCATTTGCCCTGGGGGTCTCATGACTGAAGAGTGGAAAAGTAACAAAGTGTTCTCTGCAGAGAAACTGGAGTCAGTTTGGTTCCCAGCCTTACTCTGTTTCATATCCAGAGGCCCACAGCCCCTAGCCCCTGCCCTTCGGGCTCCCTGAGCCCTTGGTTTCCTACCTACAATCACCCTCCAACACCAGGTAGAGGGTTTCCCTGCTCTCAAAAATCCCGAAGAGCTCCCAAATCGCAGGAGAGTAGAATCCAAGTGCCACACACTGGTATCCACACTCCTCTACTGTTTCCCATTCTTCCAGGTCAAAATAATCCCAGTTTCTAAAAGAACATTTCCCAGGGAGATGTGGTTTTCTCATCCGCAAACCCTGTGGGGGCAGGGTAGAGGCTGTGGTGCTGTCTCTCGTGCTGTCACTGTGCTGGAGTCCAAGGGACAGCCGGAGCAGCTGCCGGCCCTGCCCTGACCCGCTGGCTCCCTGCCCGGCTTCGCTGGCTGCCTGCCCGGCCTCGTGTGGCCCCTGCTCTTTGTTTCCTCGGAGTCATGGAATGGCAGAGCTTGGTGTGACCTGATCACTTTATAAAGGAGGTGGCTGAGGCCTAGAGAGGGTAAGGGGCGTGCCCCAGGCTGCACAGCCAGTTGTGCTGAGCAGGGACTTCTGTGCCTTTGGGGGGAGGGGGCGCATGACTCCCCCCAGTCTCTTAAAGTCTCTCGCAGCGCCAGGCACATGGTGGCCACTCTCATGAGTGCTGCTTGGTTGATTAATTCCCTCCCGACTTCTTCGGCTGTGTCTTGCAAGTAGAAATGACTCCAGCATGAGCAAGTCTTGTTGGAAGAAAGACCCATGCAGAATAGGGATCCCCAGTGGCCTCTGCCCCGCTTCTCGATGACTCCAGAGGTATTCCCGTGATGGCCTGTCCAGAGGCCCGGCTGGCTGCGGAGGGCCCGCCGCTACTGGAGCCGGCTCCGGCTGCTGTGCCTGGTGATCATAGGTAATTACGTTCGCATAAACGTGATGGATGGTCCCTCATCAGACAGTAAATCCAAAGCAAAGCAGTTTGCGTTCATTTGCAAATCAGCTCTTCTCTGTCCTGTGGCCCTGTGGAGAGAGGGTTGTAAGGGCCGAGCTAATGGTGCTGCTGTTAATGCACGAGGCGGCCCAGGATTCATGGCTTTAATTACTTTTCTTCCAGGGGCTGAGCTGATCGTAGAGGCTGCAGGGACGATGGGTCTCCTCTCCCTTTTCATGGGCCCACCCCTGAGGAGTTCTAATAAGGAGCTGATTTTCCAATCTCATTAAAAGCAGCACATTAGGGCCAACAAGGCCTGGGAGGTGAATCTGCAGATCCTGGGGAAGCAGCATTTGTAGAAAGCCCACAGGCCGAGTGAGAGTCTCCACATCTCTGTTCTATCCCAGACCCATCCCCAGTTTGCTGTGTGATCTTGGGCAAGTGGTTTGACTTCTCGAGTCTCAGCTTGCTCGTTTGTAGATAATCTGTGATTCTACTCCTGTTGTACAGGAACTGACAAAGTGACTTAAAGGTAGTCGTCCTTAATAGATTCTCCTTACTGAGTGCTCACAATGGGCCAGGCCCTTTAATGCACACAACAGTCCTAAGAGTCTGTGCTTTATTATCCCCACTTAATAAGCAAGGAGCCTGATGCTCAGAGGTTCAGTAACTTGCCCAAGAACACGCAGTGAAAGCATGGACTGAAACCCAGGTCTGACTAAATCCACATCCAGGGCTCTTCACACTGGACTACACTGCCTCCTAACACTTAAACCCACAGCTCTTCAGTTTTCCAGATCAGTAAAATGGGGCCATAATGCCAGTTTCTACCCTCCTTCACATAGTCTGAGGCCTCAGAGGACTTTAGTACTTTTTGAAAAAAATGCCAAATATCCTCAGTTTTACCACATCCCCATGATGATTATTTCTCCACCTTTGGGTTGCCTGGTGGGCAGGAGATGGCACAAAGCAGAGGACTACAGCCTGGGAGACCTGCCTCGGTCTCTGGGTTGGTCCCTGCATGGCTCTACATTAATGGAGGAAAATCCTTTAAAAGCTGCTGGGTTAGGTTTCTCATCTGCAAAATCAGGAGATTGAACTAGATCTGTGGTTCTCAAGTCTGGCTGTACCTGAGAAACACCTGGGGGAGCATTTGAAATATGCAGATGCCCAGGCCCACCCCAGACTGATCACTGGGCCATGGGTCTGGGATGGCCTCTGCACAGCTCCTCAGGCAATTCTGGCGTGCACGTGGCTGGGAACCACCAGCCCAGGTGACCTCCAGGGTCCTCCTGCAGCTCTAAATGTCTATGTTGTTAAATTTATTGAGTGTCAGCTATCACTTCAGAGTCAAATTAATTTGATATAGGATCTAACCTTAACTTGAATTAAAATCAAAACTGAGTGTGGGATAATGGGATTGGGATCAAGAGTTTTTTGAATCTAACCTTAACTTGAATTAAAATCAAAACTGAGTGTGGGATAATGGGATTGGGATCAAGAGTTTTTTGTTCTCATTCCTGGGCCAGCTCACCCTCTGTGCAAATGGAGATACTAAATTCCCTTCTTCACTCCATTTCTTCATCTGTCAAATAGTGCTGCTTCCTCAGCAGAGACTCGCAGACATAAGACCTGGGTGGAACCCGAGCCAGCAGGCTTGGAGAGATCTCCCTTCATAGACCCTCTGCCCTCGGTTTCTTTAGCATCTCTTGGGATGATTATTGCAGGTTGGAAAGGAATTAAAACTCTGCATGAGATTTTTTTAAAAAGTAAGTCATGACACTCCATGAAGAAATAAGTCCCCCCTGGAATCTTTTGTCCCTTTATTTCCAACCAGGAAGTTTGGGCTCTTGGGTACATGCCCCAGAGTGGAGTCAAATATTTCACACATTGGCAGAAATGGCACAGACAAGGGCTTTGAAGTCCCAAAGACTCTGGCTCAGATCCCACATCTGCCCCTGACCAGCCATGTGATTTTGGGGACGGTACTTAAACTTCTGAGACCTCTGTCTGATCTCTGTAAAATGGGGATAAAACGTTCTGCCTTGCAAAGGCCTTGCGAGAAGGCAACGTGATGTAACTGTACTATGTGTCTAGCCTTGGCCACTCTATGAGGGGGAGGGGCAGGCCAGGCTCAGGCCAGTCCTGGGGAAATGGAGAAGCTCCACATCTGACCTCCTCTCAAGAGCTTTCAGAGAAGATCATGGCGATCTCCTGATCCCAGAGTGTCCCAGGGAGGAGAATTAGTGAGGTGTGATGTCCCAGGCTTACCTTCCAGGCAAACGTGATGGACCAAGTCTTGTTCTTTAAGCAGAACAGTAGGATGGTGGGTATGGCATTGCTATAGGCTCATGTCTTTGTCCTCCCAAATCCATATGCTGAAATCCTCACCTCCAATCTGGAGGTGAGACCTTTGTGAGGTGACAAGTTCATGAGGGTGGAGCCCTCATGAATAGGATCAGTGCCCTTATGAAAGGGGCCCCAGTCCCTACACTGGCCAGCTGCCAAAAATAATTTTTTTAAATTAAAGAGAAATAAAAGGGACCCCAGAGAGCTCCCTCCCCCTCCCCTCTACCGTGGGAAGACAGGAGAAGATGGCTGTTCATATGAACCTAGAAGTGACCCTCACTAGATGTGGAATCTGCTGGCACCATGATCTTGGACTTTGCAGCCTCTGGAACTGTGAGAAATAAATTTCTGTTGTTCAGTTTATGGTATTCTTTACAGCAGCCCAAAGTGACTAAGATAGCATGATTAGAGGGAAAAAGTCTCCACATTGGTTTTCTGTGTGATTTTCCTTCATTCATTCAGTCATTCATGCAACACATATTTAGTGGGAACATGCTTTGTTCCAGGCAGTCCTCTAGGTCAGGGATCAGGGCACTTTTCTGTAAAGGACCAGACAGCAAATATTTGGGGTGTTGGCTGTATGGTCTCTGTCGCATCTGCTTACCTCTGCCATTGAGATGCAAAATGGCTGTGTAGACTCTACACAAACAACTGAGTGTGGTTTCCTTCAAGGAGACTGTTTATAACAACAGGCTGCAGGCTGTAGCTGCTGGCTCCTGCTTTAAGTGCTTGGGTCATATCAAGGAATAAAAGACAAAAACAAACAAACAAAAAACCCAGCCTCCAGAGGAGTTTATATTCTAATGGGGGAATACAGACAGTAAGCAGTGAATATAATAAATAAGTACATTTTTGAGTATTTTTTAATATTTATTTGTTTTTATTGAAACATATTGGTTATTTATATTTATGGGGTACAGAGTTATGTTTTAATATCTGTTTACCATGTGTGATGATCCAGTCGGGATAATTAGTATATTCATCATTGCAAAACTTAGTCATTTTTCTGAGCTGTGAATATTTGATCTCTCTTATAGCTACTTGTAACATGCAGTAAATTATTGTTAATTACAGATGTTTAGCTGGACTGTACACCATAGAACTTATTTTTCCTATCTAGCTGTGATTTTGTGTCCATTAACCAACCTCTCACTTTCCCCTTCCCCCACCCTTTTCCATCTCTATTAACCACAGTTCTCATTTCTGAGTATGTTAGAAGGTGAAATGGTGTTATGGAGAAACAGTAGGGTTCAGGAGAGACGTGCTGGTACTGATAGTGCACGTCTCTTCCCAGCTCTGTGTTCAGGGAGCTCACGCTGGTAGCTGAAGATGGGCCATGATGGGAGAATTTACACCATAGCAATCAGCAGTGGCTACAAATGAGCCCCCTCCCCCAGAACCAGTTGTTAAATATTTACCAGCACACCACTGGTATAAGGGGATGGAGCAAGCAGGGTTTTAATCTTTATAAGACTTGTCAGGGTCAGCCTCATGGAGAGAGCGACATCTGCACGGGGACTGGAAGGAGGGTGGGGAGTGAGTCTGTGGCTAGCTGGGGACATTCTTCCATGTGGGGGGAGGCGTGTGTCCTGGGGGTGGCAGAGCCCAGCCAGGAGGTTGGCATGGCTGAGAGAGAATCCGCAAGAGCAGATGGTGCAGACCATGTCCAGCACAGTCAGGAGTGGAGGCAGGGAGGCTGGTAGAGGCTGTTACAGAAGTCCAGGTGTGAGATGATGGCAGCTCTGCTCACATGAGGTGGGACCAGCAGATGTGTTAGACATGGTCACACCAGCATGACCTGCTGAGACATCAGCTGTCCAATGGGGGCAAAAAAGACAGTCAAGTGCTCAGGCTGTTGGGCTAACTGGAGGGTGAGGTTGTTACTAACCGAAGAGAAAGACCAGAGAGAGCAGTGAGGGAGAAGTCTGAAAGGTCTAGTAGAAATCCTAGGGAAGACGTTGACCGTGGGTTGGATAGTCAAGCCTACAGTTTGGAGGAGAGATGAGGCTGAAGGTGTAAAGTTGGGAGTTGTCCACAGAGGGTGGCATTTAACTCCAGCTCAGCAGAGGAACGGCTATCAGTGGAGGACAGAAGAGAGCGAAGTTCCGAGCCCCGGGGCACACCAATGTTTGGAAGTTGAACGAAGAGGACAGAACATGAGGGACCAGGAAAGTAGAAGAAATTGTTTTATTTTTCAAATAGAAACCACTGGAAAACATAATTCAAAGTACTGCTCAAATTCTCCCTGATCTGGGTGTTACAGGGCCCAGGTCCAGCCACCTGCCCCCTTTCAAAAGCAAATCACTCAAAAGTCATTTGACATTTGTTGGTGAAAATGGAAGTCAGCTCTTGTTCAGGAATACCAGTGACCTGAGGAGAGATGTTGGGCTAGCCCATCTCTCCAGTAAACCTGAAGGAGAGTGGCCAGACTAAAGCCATCTGCAAGACTCAGATTTACTGAGGGTCTTTAAAGAGGGGGCTGAGTAATGGAACGTGGGAAATGAAAAGCAGGGGGGAGGGGGATGTGAGCTGCCAGGGCTTCCGTGCAAGGAGCTGGGTGCAAGGTCTCACCAAGGCTCCGTCTGGTTCCGGTCCCATCCTTATCTCAGAGTTTGGGTAGTATGTGCAAATCTGCAGCTCTAGGCTGGCTGGAAAACAACATTACATTCATGTAAATAATGTCATCTTGCCCAATAACCAAGGTTCAAAATATCAAACAACTATGGGAAGAGAGGGAACTCAGAGAAATGCATGCCAAGGAAAAAAACACATCCTTTAAAAATCTTTTAGACCCATGTGGTTTTAGGTCCCAAAATGCCCACACTCCATAACCATGCCAGCTCAACCTGCTCTGTCCTCCCCACCCCCACCCCAAGCAGCTCTAGTACCTCCTACCCAGGCCCCTCGTGGGCACTTCTCACAGGCTGTCCTGAGTCAGTCCCCTGTCCCAAGAGGATGTCTTGCCACCCAGAGCAACGGTCATGCCCCGGATCCCTGGGCTCCCTCCCTGTCTGGTAGGCAGCTGTGCACAATGGTAAATGTGCACTAGACGGCTGGCAGGTGGGCGGTGGTGCAGGGAGTGACTGGATCTGTACATTCACTTAGCAGTGTTGACTGAGCAGTGTTGACCTAACACATGCACACCAGGGCCCGAGCTTCTTAGAGTGGTTAGAGGAAAAGCAGATCATCTGCAAAACCTATCAGAATTTCAGATCACAGAAGGGGTCTAGGAGAAAAAAATTGAAGAGAATGTCTTGGGCTTTTTGAAGGAATGCCTCAGGGGAGAGCCCTAGGTTGACTGACCCCAACCCCACCCAATGGCCAGTCCCCTTGCAGACAAGGCTGCTGCTCACTTGCAGGACACACCTTTCCCTCTCTTGGCCTCCCTTTGTAAAATGCAGGGGGTGGTGTGTGGCTTCCTCAAGAGAGTGCCTGGGGACTCTACGACTGGAACCCAAAGAAGGTGCCTGCATTCTGCTGGGCCCTTGCTGCTGGCTGTCCTCACTGCTGCTCAGGTGACCCTCACACTTTTGCAGGTTTTCCCCAGAGCCCCTGGCCTGCTGTCATACTCAAGAGCAGCCACTCCCAGGTGCACTGTCCAGGCTGAGGTCACCGTGAGCTGCTGATCACTCTCCCATCAGAGAACACAGGGCTCGTCCTCACACGGAACCTCAGGAACACGGGGGAGGAGTGGACACGCGTAACAGCTCTCCTGGTCCCTGCCACCAGATTTTCTCTTGGCCGACTCTGCTGTTCGCTCTTGTCCTCGAGTGCCATGGAGAGTTCTGGTCCAAGTTTGTTTTTCCTCTGTGTGGTCACTGCGTCCGGGAATGGCCACGGGGCCTCTTTCTGTGAGGACTTGGGCCTGCTTCTGTGCTGATCTGGGTGCATTTGCTGGTCAGTGTCCCCGCCTCTCTCCCGGTCTAGCTGCAGCGAGCCTCAGGGGGCAGGGCCGGTCTTCTGTTTCTCAGTCAATCCTCGCTTGCTACACTGCAGCCAGGTGACTGACCCTTTTAAAGCCCCAAGGGCCACGGGCTTTTCTGAAAACCAGGATTCAAAACAGCACCCTGGGTGTGATTGAGCTCAGTGGTGTCTGAATGAAGGGAAACCTTCCTCTGAAAATACGTTCTCCCTACCTCTAGCCTCAACACAGACCTTTGTGACTGCAGCTGTCCTGTGGTTTTATCCTGTGTAGCCAGTAGAGGAGGTCTGGCTCTGAACCGCTTTTCTGAGGTTCCCACCTCCTCCAGTCCAGCTTTGTGTTATATTCAGTCATTTAGGTTGTCACCTGCCCTGTCCCTCCACCCGCTCACAGACCTGGGCAGAGCCTGGGCCATTTCTCCAGATGTGGACGCCATCCTGGGAAAGACCAAATTTTAATGGCAGTGCCGCAAAGTAGGATAAGCAAGAATGCTGGCGACAGCCCCATCTTGTGTGGCCTTGGGTGATCACTCCATCTCTTTAAGCCTCAGTTTCCCTGTGGAATATCGAGGATAAGAACTACGACTCATAAACGTGATCAGGTCATGCAGGTAAACATCAGCATGATGTCGCACATAGTAGGTGCAGCAAGTTGAACAGTGCCCCCCCAGAAAACTCATGTCCACCCGGAACCTCAGAATGTGACCTTATTTGGAAATCGGGTCTCTACAGATATAATTAAGGTAAGAATCACGATGTGATCATACCAGATTAGGGTGGGCCCAAAGTTCGATGAGAGTGCCCCTATAAGAGACAGAAAAGGACACACAGACATAGAGAAGGCCACGTGAAGACGGAGGCAGAGATTGGAGCGATGCTTCCACGAGCCGGGGCAGGCCAGGAGCCACCAGAAGCTGGCGTTGTCGAGCAAGGGCACCCTGCCCAAAGCACATAGAAGCCAATACTATGGCGCGGGTTTTTGAGAAAAGAAAAGGCTTTCTGCGAGGTCGACCGGCAAGGAGACAGGAGGCGAGGCTCAAACCTGTCTCCCCAGTCCAGGGTCTGGGCATGTCTGGAGGGGTCGGGGAATTTTGAGTTGGCAGAGCTTGGTTGGTCAGTGCACCAGACCATCTTCACTGTAGGAACTCTCCCCGCGGAACTGGCTGTTGCGGTTAAGTTTCCAGGCTTTGGGTTTGGCTGGTGGAAATCTTTGTTCCTTGAAGTGCTCAAGGTCACGACCTCCCTCCCCTGAGCTTGATCAGTGGGTTTCTCAAAACGGGCTAGAACAAAGTGAGACTGGTTGAAACCAGTTCTGCAGTTTCCCTGGAAGAGGCCAGGTAGGACTCTTTTCTGGAGCCTTCTGGGGGACCGTGGCCCTGCCGACACCTTGATCTTGGACTTCTGGCCTCCAGAACTGTGAGAGAAAAATTTCTATTATTTTAAGCCAAGAAGTTTAGGGCAATTTTTCATGGCAGCCTTGGGAAACAAATCCAGTCTGTTGTTAATAAGGTATTACCTCGTTTTTAAAGGGAAGCCTGGGCCATGTTTATAGACCTCTTGTGGAGGAGGGGCAGAGGGCATTCCTGGAGAAGAGATACCCCAGAAAACTGAAGGGTGGTTGGAGGGAGGACTCATTTGGGGACAGACATAGGTGGGCAGGCTGAGCATGGCTGGCTGGAGATGGGGTGGGATGCTGTGAGTTCAGGGTGCAGAGGAGTTCATGTGTTCTTCTGTTTTTCCATTCTTCTGTTCCTACCAACACAACATATTCCTGGGGGCTGGGGGACACGGAGAGGATTCCACAGATTCAAAGAGCCAGTGGGCTTCCCAGAGACCCCAGGCTCTCCTGAGCCAGGACCAGAGGACTTTCAGAGGTGACCTAACTAAGGCTGGACCCATCATTTCCCCAGGAATGAGGGGAGGCACGTGCAGACCACGAGGGGTGGGGCTGGCTGGTCACGCTGTCACAGGCGGTTGTCCAGCAGGGAACTGCGTGGCCGGGCCCATCACCCTGGTCTATGGGATGAGCCTGCAGCTCAGTACCAGCCGAGAGCCAAGGGCCTCAGAGAGGAGAGGGCCAGTGGTTGGGCGAACTATCCTCCTACGACCCCCTGCACCAGCACAGGATCCCACAGCCCCGAGGCCAGCCACCAGGAAACTCAGTCAACACTGCTTTAAAAAGATCCTGGAGGGCCGACCCCGTGGCTCACTCGGGAGAGTGCGGCGCTGGGAGCGCAGCGGCGCTCCGGCCGCGGGTTTGGATCCTATATAGGGATGGCCGGTTCGCTCACTGGCTGAGCGCGGTCACAAAAAAGGACAAAAAAAAATAAAAAATAAAAAATAAATAAAAAGATCCTGGAATCTACCTAGTTCTCACCACCTTTGTCTCTGCCTGCAAAGTGGCAGCCACCTCTGACTTCTGCCCTGCTCAGCCCTGGCCCCTGTGGTCCTCCTCACCATAGTCACATGATCATGTCACCCCTCTGCTCAGAACCTCCTGTGGCTGCCCCTCTGCACCATCTTGGTCTAGTCTAGGGTCCACTTAGGGGCTGAAGTGCCCCTGGCAGCAGGAAGTCGGCTTTCTGAGGAGCTGTAGCCCTGGAGCGGGTGAAGGCTGGGCAGCTGGTCCAGGGGCCAGAGTTGGTGGGGGAGTTTGTGGTCAAGAGGGGTGTCCTGACCTTGGCTGCCCTGGACATGGGGTACAGGTGCCAACAGAGCAGAAGTGGACACAGGTCCTGGTGCAGTGTGCTTGGGGGGATCCCATGTAATGGGATGTACCTTGACCTTTGCAAATTTCTCCCACAGATACGCAGCAGCCCTACGCAGCCTCTCTCAGTGGTGTCCTCCCAAACAGAGCTGGCTGGCTCCAGGTTGCCTTCAAATGGTGAATCCCAAGGTTTCTGGACTCCTGACCCTGACTGGTTATAGCAGGAGAAATAGGGTATGCTCCTCCCTCTGGTCACCATGGGGCCAACTACAAGCAGTTCATTCGTGTCATTTGTATGGGTCTCCAAGGCCAAGAGGAGTCGGCGCTCTCCTTCGTACTCATTACTCTCTATCAGCAAGGGTTTGATTCTGAAAACATGGGGCCACCTGGAATGAGGACGCTGGTGCGGCTCAGAGGCCTCCAGTCCTGCCTGGGAGCCACCCAGCAGCTCCTACGCCCCAGAGGGACGAGACCAGGCTCTGGGCCTGCTCCACATCTGTCCTCCCTGCCCAGCCTCCCTCCCCGAGGAGGACTCTAGCTTTTCTCCTGAAGGTGAAGGGAAGGACGCCAGGCAGGAAGTGATGATCAGATCGCCTTTATGAAAAACCCATCTGAGGCCTGTGTGGGGAACGGATGGTCTTGCGGGGCTGGCAGATGGCTGAGGCAGGGGTCCAGGTAAGGACTGAGTGGCCTCGGTGGAGGGTAAGGGATCCTGGGGGAGCTGAGGGCCATCGTTGGAGGCAAATACGGATGGAGGTCTGGGGAAGTCACAGTAACCAAGCACTACACAGCCAAGTTCCCTCCCTGTGGATTTTCTTCCATTTGAAAATCCTGCAGATGTCACTGATCGGCCACACAAGAGCCGTGACTCTCTAACTCCACGTAATGTGTAATTATAGCAACACAAGCATAAAATTACCAAGGACAAGGAGCTGCAAAGTAATTACACGATTCTTTGTTACTTGGAGGATATTTTTCCCTTTTAAGCTGATTCCGTTAAAGCACTAGTCTGGTGGATGGGCAGGGAGAGCAGGTGGCAGATGGGCCACAGGATAAGGGAGACTGATGGGTGAGTTCAATGTCATCAGGGTTCCAAGGCAGGCAGTAGCCTGGCTTGAGGTGAGGAAGATCTGTGTGGCCCCTTCAGTCTGAGGCTCTAATGTCCCTCCAATGCCCCTTGGCAGATAGTGTCACTCTAGCTCCCCAGAATGGGGGAGGAGGTCAGGGAGATGGGACAGAATTTGGGTAGGAGAAAGGGGCTGGGGATGCTTATTTCTGGGCAGCTCTGTAATCATCATGAAGCAGTGCAATGCAACGGTACCCTACTCTGCCACACTCAACACTGTGCTACGATGCAGCTCCTGCAACCGTGCTGGACACTGCGGTGCTGGACACTGTGCCATGACACAGCTCCTGCATCACCGTGCTCGACACTGAGCCACGACTCAGCTCCTGCACTGCACTGGACACTGTGCCATGACTCAGCGCCTGCACCACGCTGGTCACTGAGCCACGACTCGGCTCCTGCACTGCACTGGACACTGCGCCACGTCTTGGCTCCAGCACTATGATTCAATTCTTATACCACACACAACGCTACCCCATGACTCAACTCCTACATCATGATCAGCACTATGCCTTGACTCAGCTCCTACTCTAGACTCAACAACCCCCTCCCCAGTCCTCTGCCCCACTCCATCACGTGCTTCCCATGGATGCCTCAGCTTCTGGCCTTGCCAAGGCCCCACAGGCTGGCATTTGTAGGGGACCGTGGGCTTGCCACTCAGCCTCAGGAACAGAACGGGAGGATGTAGGGTCATTGCTCTGAGCACTGCCTGCCTGCATCTGTAACCCTCTGCATGGGAAGGTGCAGGTGGATTTTCTGTGCTCAGCCCTCCTACAGTCTTCCTGCCCCCGCTTCTGCACGCTCCGTCCACAGCTGCTCACTTATTGTTTGTAGCACTGTCGTCCCTCCCACCATCATAGCTCCCTGGTCCTTGCAGCTGCTCTGCCAGTGACTTCCCCCCCATGGCCCCTGCTGGGCACAGTGGTGCCCCTTCCCACGTGTGTGCAGGCACCAAGCTGCCTCTGCATCTACCCAGCTCAAGGCTGTGCACACAGCAGGTGGCCAGTAAAGGTTTATTGGATGAAGTATTGGACCTAAGTGGGGCTTGGCTCTGAGAGGCAGGCGATCCGGGGCGAGAGTGGTGTCTCCCCTACTCTCCAGCGAGTACCAGGCTGAGAGCCTCTGAGATTACTGTGTGGCAGCCAAGTCACGTAACTCCTGTCCTTCTCTCGCAGGTCCTCGTGCCGTCTTTGGAATGGAACCGTCTGCCCCACGCCCTCACCACTGATTACGCCTTAATTAACTCACACTTACTTAACATAGTGCTGCTGGAGGGCTTTGGTGGCTGCGGGCACCAGTTTCTGTGTGGCTCCTTTCTCCTCAACGGTGGCCTCACGACCATGTGGGACCTCACTGTGTCCAGCCCACACTCTGTTCCCAGGGAACTGGCTCTTGGGAGTGTCCTCAATATTCATTCTCTGCCGCCACCTTTGAACACTCTCTCCCCCACACCCATTGTGGTTTAGATTTTGGAGCAGCTATCCCTCAGAGCAGCTGTGGACCGCTCTGGCCACATCTCTCCTGCTGGTGGCGTTAGGCAGACAGGCAATCCCCTCGCACCAGGACCCTTCTTGGTGCTGCCAAGAAGTGACAGGGAGTCCCTGATTCAGACTCCCAGGGTCAGGAAGAGGGAGGGAGGTTCCTCCAACCTCACTGGTAACAGGTGGCAGGGACCAGCTTTGCCAGGGCTGTACAGAGTCCCCACTGGAAGTGGGCAAGAGTGTTTCAGCCAGATTTGGGGTGTCGTAGAACCCACCAGCTCTTCGAATGGCCCAATTGCTTATCTGATTGGGTGCATGAATTCCATTTCTAGGTTTTGGGGTTGGGGGTGGTGCAGGGCAGAAGCCCAGGGGTAATGCCATCGACATGGCAGGTCAGAGGGCTCCCCGACCACACAGCCACAGGGCTTTCTTCCTGTGGTGGGAAGGCTGATCAGGGTCTTTAGAATTCTAGAGTCAAAGACATCTAGAGGCTTATCTCCCATGACGTTAAGCCCTCTGTCCAGGTCAGCAAGTCTAGAACTTAATTACCGAAAGGAAGGGAAAGGAGCTAGGCTGTGCTCTTCAACTGCTTTCCCCAGAACTATGGCATGAAAAGTGAGGCCCTGCACCCCTGGCCAGACCTGCTCTCCCACAGCCCCAGGAGAAACCACTGTGGACAGCTGGTACATACATTTCTCCTCTTATCTACACATTTGCAGACAGATAGATGGATAGATAGATACATGCACAGACATAATTTTAAAAATCACATAAGTTAACACTGTACGTTGTTGTGTTGACTGTTTTGTCTCATTTGACAATACACTGCAGAGGTCTTTTTATGTCACTGTGTGTGTGGGTGTAGTTCAGCACTATATAGTATTCTGCAGTGTGGATTGCTCATAATTTATGTTACCACCCCATGTCAATTTTTATTTCCAGTTTTTTGATATTGCAAAGGATCCTGCAGTGTCAGGAGATGCATTTCCCTGCAGGTAATAGAAAATCTGACCATAATGGCTTAAGCACGATTCTTCCCTCCCTCCTTCCTTCCTTTCTGGCAACATAATGGGACACCTGGAGGAAGGCAGTCTGGGCCTGGGGCAGCTGCTCAGCACGTTTGGGAGGAACTGGCCTCTTCTGTCCCCCTGTTCTGATCTCCTGGTGTGTAGCTTTGGTCCTCCTGGTGGAAAGACGGCTGCCACCTCTCCAGGGTGTGCTCCTGTATTGCAGCCAAGAGGCAGAAGAGCCGAGGCGGGGGCAGGAGCCACACGCTTTCTTCTTCTGACACTTTGCCACGTGTGTGTGTGTGTGTGTGTGTGTGTGTGTGTGTGTGTGTGTGTGTGTGTGTGTGTGTGTGTGTGTGTGTGTGTGTGTGTGTGTGTGTATGTGTGTGTGTCAGGTCCCTCCACAGGGACTCTACTTCTGTCCAAATCCCGGAACAGCACATGACCAGCCCTAGCCTTAGAGAGGGCTGGAAGGTGACATACATACTTAATTTCTAGGCTCGGTTGTAGAGGAAGGAAAGGAAGCAAGTTGTCAGAAAGGGACAGGAGCCAGCCTCAGAGCGCATCTGCCACAGGATATCTGCAAATGGAGGTGTGCGGGAGATTCCCAGAACTGGCTTTCTATTTTGAAACTCCAAGCCTGGTCTTCAAGGCCTGAAAGCAAGTCTTGCCTCGCTCTCTTTCCTACAGGTCCCTCTGACTCAGCCCTCCCAGGGTCTCCACTTCTGACCAGCGTGGAGTCACGTGCTCTGCGCTTTGTCGCAGACCCTATCCTCCAAGGTCTGCTTGTATCTTACAGTTTCCCTGCAGCATGCCCTGGCTGACTCTGCTGAACAGAATGTCTGCTCTTCCCAGTCCTAAGCTCTCTGTCCCCTTCCTGTCCCAGCTTTCATAGAATTATTCCCAGGGGCTTGCTTGCCTGAGGAACTAAGGAGGGGAAAATAAAATCAATAAGAAGAGAGAGTCAAGGCCACAGGCTAGATCAGAGACAACGCCTCCCGCTTGGAGGCACGGAGGGTTCTGTTCTCAATCAAGTCTTCTTGCATTTGTGCCCAGATGCTGGAGAACAGGGGCTGCAGCGGAAAGTGAAGTGGTGATTTTTCTGTGGTCCCTGGGGGGCCTTGGGAGATAGTGTGGCCCCTCTGGGGGTCGCTGCTCCATAAGAGTCACTGTAAAGTCCCTGGGAGCAGCAGAAAGTGGAGAAGGAGCAGGAGAAGAAGCCACCACTGAGAGCTCCATGGCTCACAACACCAGAGAGTGATAAATGGGTTTGTGAGCAGCACTGGCCTTGGTGCAAGCAGCAGATGCTTGGCTGGTGGCAGTTGGTGGAGCCAGAGCAGAGAGGTGTGAAGGGGCCAGTCCCTGGAAGGGTGGGAAATGGAGGTCGTGTCCATAAGCACATGTGAGCTGTCCTCAGGGGTGGTGGGCCCTGGGAGAGGAGGTGGGAGAGAGCCAGAGCAATCCTGTTTCATAGCTGCTATATTTATTTCAGTTTGTACAATACCACAGTTTAGGTGGCTTATAAACAACAGAAATTTATTTCTCGTAGTTCTGGAGGCTGGGAAGTCCAAGATTAAGGCACCAGCAGTCTGGTGTCTGGTGAGTGCCTGCTTCCTGGTTCATAGGTGGAAACTTCTCGCTGTGTCCTCACATGGTGGAAGGAGCAAGGCAGCTTTCTGGGACCTCTTTTATAAGGACACTTATCCCATTAAAGACGCCTCTGCCCTCATGCCCTAATCACCTCCCAAAGGCCCCGTCTTCCTAATACCATCACCTTGGGGGTTAGGATTTCAACATATGAATTTTGGGGGGACACAGACATTCAGACCATAGCTGAGATAGGAAGTGCTCAGTTTCCCTGGGTTGGGGTTTCAGGATATGCCTCTGGGTTTCAAGCCAATCGCCAAGGTCTCCAGCCCCTCCTCTAGCTTCTCCCTTAGAAGAGAGTTACTGTTGCTTGTTAGACCTATTTTTGGCACCAACACAGGGAAATTGAGACCACAAGGGGTGCCCTCCAGTGGCTGGGCATGCTCAGTAGAGAGGGATTATATAACCCTAGTAGCTGAGCATGCTCAGTAAAGTGTAATTTATTCTTTGAATGACCTTCCACTAGAGGTGCTAAAGAGCACAGAATATTCTTGAATCTGTCTGGTGCATATGAAAGAATCTGACCAATGAACATGCTGTAAAGAGAGACTAACTGAGCATGTGCGAAACTATGATACATAACTAAGGATTCACCTCCTTAATTGAATATTCATTAGATAGCATGAATATGTATTAGATGGCAAAACTATAAAAGTTGAATCCCAGCAGAAGGTGGGCCTGCTGCTTACTCTCCTAGAGCCAGCCTGCACTCTGCCAGTGGAGCGTGTGTTTCTTTCTTTTGCATCAGGCTTACTTTCGGCAAGCAGCTGCTCACTCTCTTGAGCCAGCCTGCACTCTGTACTAAACTTTGAGTGTGTATTTCTTACTTTTGTGTTAAACTTGGAGTGGGGCCCACTCAGTCTCTGGAGCTAGACTACACTCTCTCTGTGAAATCTGTATCTCTTATTCGTTATATTAAACCTATTCTCACTTTCTACTGTGACTCTGCTCTTGAATTCTTTCCTGTGACAGAGTCAAGAATCTGGTAAGAGGAGGGGTGGGTTGAGGCTGACTATCAGGCCTCCCAGACCCTTACTCTGGCATCATAGCAATGTTAATTCTTTTTATTAAGTGGGAAAACTTGGATTACGTACACAGGTGTTGTCTTTGGGTCTAGACGGGAGGTCACTCAAGATCTGGCTCTTGCTGTCCTTCCTGCCTCCTCCTCCTGGAGTGAGCTGTCTTCTTGGTTACTTCACCTACACTTTGCAGTGCGGTCATTGTGGAGAGCACCCCAGGAAGCAGTATTGCTCAAAGCTAGAGAGTCTATGGGTGCTTTGTGTTGATAGTCTGAGAGCGTTTTTTGATTAGATGTGCTTACAGCTTTTTCCTGGCTAAAATGACTGCCTTCCTGCTCTCTAGAGTGGGATTTTGGATATCTGTGTTATATCAGATTCCAACTTATTTTCTAGGGAGAGTTGTCCTTTCTTTTCTTTTTTGTCTTTCTGTTAATTCCCACCACCACCACTGCCCACCCCCTTTGGCCATGTTGTCTTCCTTCCACAAATATTTATTGGGCACATGCAGTCATTAAAAGAGAAGGTGTCAGACTGGAATCAAAGCCTGGCTTCACCATTTACTAGGTTGTAATATGCATAAATTACTGTAGTGGATTGAATTATGCCCCCCAAAACTCACTGAAGCTTGAATTGTGTCCGCCAAGGTTTATATGTTAGAAACTGGCCCCACTGTGACTGTTAAGAGGGCAGGAAATCCTATTATGGTAATTGAAAGGTGGGGCCTTGAAGAGATGATTGGATTGTAAGACCATGTGCAGTAGTGAATGGATTAGTAATGGTGGTCAGGGGCATGGTTCTGAGGGCTTTAAAAGGGGAACACAAAAAGTCTGTTTCTTTCTTGCTCTCTCTCTGCTCCATCATTTTGCAATGTGATATCCTGCTGTCACTGAAGTCACCACCAAAGAAAGCCTTCACCAGATGTATCCCCTGGACTTTGGACTTCCCAGCCTCTGAAACTGTAAGCAATTCATCTCATTTTCTTATAAAACACCCAGTTCCAAATATTTTAATACAAGCAACAGAAACAAACGAATACAATTACCTTCTCTGTCCCTCAGTTTTCTCATCTGTTGAATGGGAATAACTGTAATGTCTATCTTGTGGGATGCTGGTAGGATTAAATGGCTTAATACATGTAACATGCTTAGACTAGGGGATTGACACATAATAAGAGGTCAACAAAAAATGTTGGCTGTTATTATTTACCATGGCAGGCAGGTGCTTAGGAGACGTGACTGGCATGATCCCTGTCTTCATGCAACTTACAGTCTAGAGTACAGGTGTTTCCTCAGTTCACCATCTTCGCTGGTTGTGATACATACAAGTCCTGCTTCACTGGGTACATTGAATAGTTGAATCCCTATGGAAAGTGACTGTAAATTGACCATCATATATGTGTGCATTTCATATGTGGCTGAGAGAATCTTTAAATTTTAAAATTAATTTTCATTTTATCAAAGCAAAGCAAGCACATGTTCAAACAAGTGAAATGGTGCTAAGAAATCAGATCAGAAAAAAGTAGTCCTCTAACCCCTATTTCCATCCTATCCCCTACTCCTTAAATAATTCTTTTAACTGCCTTTACTGCTTCTTCTAGTATTTAATGCCACCTTCCGGAATGAATATCCTGCATCTTAATTCATCAGTTTTGCAGAAGATGAGGATTTGACTTTCCCTCCCTTCCCCTCTCCTGTCCTCCCACTATAGTTAAATCACATTTTTTATTAGGTCCTTATTCCTTATTTTCTATTGTGACTCTGTGAATATTATTCATTGCTGAGCCAAATAATGTATCATGATAATATTTTATTTCTTGTTCAGCTTTTATTTTTCTTGGAGTTAATAACTGCATTATTTTGTCATTTGTTTAGATTTTTCCTTATCTAGATGAGACTATTATTTATAGGGTCTTTTTTCCCATAAGTTTTATTCTATTCCTTGAAATTTTGGTTTCTCCCAACTCTTGTTTTCTGTTTGTTTTGGTGTCTCTCTTTCTTGCTGAAAAATGCCTGGTGATCCTTCACAGTTCATTCATATTTTTTATTTTATTTTTTCCCACAATATTGTTCTTATTGTAAAAGTAGTTAAAATGTGTTTAGAAAATACGGTTTGAATCAGACACTTTCAGAATGCCTGCGACACCCCTCAAATCTCTAGGTTCTTAGAGCACTCGGACACTGGGCCTGTGCATACCAAATCTAATGCTTTACCATCCTTCCACAGCTCATTCACAGATAAGAGTTAGGTATGAGTTGCTGGTTGGGTCTCTGTGTGCAGGTGTGGGGCTTACTGTCTTGGGGGCTCTACCGGAGGAGGAATAGGTGGTCAGGGGCTTTTTCCTTGGGGACCCCCCATAAGTCATTATCTGTGGGCCTTTGTTTTCTTGGGGGTGTCTCAGTTTCTCTAGAGGAGGATCCTTCAGGTCCCTGACTGCGAGTGTCACCCTGTTTGCTGGAGCTCCAAAGATGGGAAGCAGCAGAGGGCCAAAGTCTATGCTTTCACTGTGCTAGCCTTTGTTTCATCCCCCCGTCTCCAGTGTCACTCTCTCCACGCCTGGTGATGGTGAGTCCCCCTCTCTGGTTCAATGTCTTAGCATCCTTATTCACTTTTCTCTGCTGCTATGGTCTGAATGTTTGTATCCCCCCAAAATTCATATGTTGTAACCTGATCCCCAATGCAATAGTATTCAAAGGTGGGGCCTGTAGGAGGTGATTAGGTCATGAGAGCAGAGCCTTCATGAATAGGATGACAGCCCTTCTTATAAGGGAGGCCTGAGGGGGGTTGTTTGTCCCTTCCACCATGTGAGGACACAGGTAGAAGGCACCATCTATGGGAAGAGGGCCCTACCAGACACTGGATCTGCTGCCACCTTGAACTTGGACTTCCCAGCCTCCAGGCCTATGAGCAATAAATTTCTATTGTTTGTGTGTTCCCCAGTGTAACATATTTTGTTACAGCAGCCTGAGCAAACTAAGCCACCTGCTTTCCACTGTCCTTGTACCTTCAGTCCCAGGGGCTTTCTGGGCTTCTTCAGAGTAAATCTCCTTTCTTCTAGACCCAACCCCTTACCACAGGCTTTTATGTTTGACCTTCCTGCTCCCAGCTTGGTCGTTTCTGTCTGTTTTTTGCCTTCATTTTGTACCATTCTGAGTAACAAATATCCTTTGGTGTCATTAAAGATAAAGTCTGTATTTCTGATTTGTTCTTTAGTATGTGGGGTGAGTTAATAAAAGTTGAAAGACTCAATCATCAGGGAAAAGCAAATCAAAACCACAATGACATATCACATTTCACCTGTTAGAATAGCTATTATCAAAATGACAAGAGATAACAGGTGTTGGTGAGAATGTGGAGAAAAGGTAGCCCTTGTGTGTAGTATACTAACATTTATAAAGCAAATGTATTTCACATGGCCTAACTTTTAAAAATTACACATAGAAATGTTAAGTTTGCGAAGACAGAAAACTTTCCTGAGGCTACAGTCTCTGTTGTAGATAAAGAATTGTAACACAGCACAATTGCTGGCTCTAAGGGCAGATGTCCTTGGTGCAGCTAAACCTAATGATTGTTGCCATGACAATTATCTTACAGTTCTTTTTGTAACCAGCCATGTTCCTTTTCTGTAACTTTCTGGCCCAGAGAATAAATACCAAGAGAAGACCCTAGTTAGGTGTTATTTCCCAAGGAATGCTTCTCTCTTGAGGGTTCCTGGGAATTAACCCCTTCAGGGACTCTCACTGCTCAGAAGAAATGGGCTTTGAGTAATCCTTTGCATTTCCATCACCCTAGGAGAGGTGACAAATGGTGCCCTGTGTGAGGAATTCTGACTCCATGGATCAGAGACCGACCTGCCAAGCCTTGGAAGGTAAAGGATGTCCAATATTTGCATTTACTTATCCCGGTAAGGGAATCATAGGTGGCTTTCGATTAGTGACTGCACACCTGCAGCAGGTCAAGCTAGCTTTCAACCCGAAGGTTTTTTTCTCTTTTTTTTACTTATAAAATATGGAAAATTCTTTAACAAAAAGGGGGACTCAACATATATTACAACTCCAGTGTCTCCTTAAAGCAGCCAGCTATAAAGTAACTAAACGGCAGTTTGTAAAACTGTTAGTGGTTATTAGACAACAATATCCTTGGTACACCAAGGAAGGGAGCCTTGACATAAAAATCGGGGAACAAATTGATCACTGGTTAATTTATATACAATGGTTCTTGTCAAGGCATCCCATCTAACAACTTGGAATCTATGTCAAGTCACTTTGAGAACTAGTTAAGACCTTAACAAAAAACAAAGACATGTTTATGTCACTGAAAAAGGATAAAACTTAATCTTTGCCAGTAACTGAAAAAACTTTTAATTGGAAAAACTAAAGTAAAATAAGTTATATTTCCTTGCAATGTTAGTTTTGTTTGAGCATGTTTTCTTTTCTTAACTACATGTACTTCTCTTCATCACCAAAGACTCTGAGGGTTTATGAGAAACGCAGCCCTAGCACCAACCAGACCTCCTTTTGGGTCTGCTGCCTTTCTCTGAAAACCCAAAAAGTCAAATGTCTTCATCTATGTTTAATAGCTCAGCCCTTAAACTCAGTAACCCATTTGAGAAACAAAAACTAGACTAAAATCTACCTGTTTTTGTTACCTTACTTTCTCTAAAACAGGGTGAGGACTCACAGATAAGCTTTAACATTCTTTAGAAACACAATTTAAACCTGACTGTCCTTTGATACTAATGAGTTTTCTATTTTATCTGTCTCCTTATTATAATTTAAATGAAACCTATAAAATCCTTATCGTTTCTGTTTATGTCTACATGTATAAGTACATAAATGTATGTTATGTCTACACGTTCATATGTTCACACCTGTATGTGTGTTTGTATTGTCTGCATGGTACCAAATTGGCTTATAATTAATGTGTGCTCATTAAATAAATAAGTATACTTTTCAAGTTCATGTGACTTCGATTTTCTAAAGTTTTGATAAAATAAAAATATTTTCAAAATTTGATTTAAAGCTTTTGCCTAAATTTGTCTTTAGGTCAACACATTTTGTGGTATGTTCAATACTTGTTTAATTTGTTTAAGGACTAAAAGCTGTATGAGAACAGGCTTCTGGGCTTCTCCCAATGCCCTACACATGTCTTGTTGTTAGTTTATGTTTGGTTTTAAGCCTCTAAATTCTGGACACTAAACAGAGGGCCATGGTGAGATCAGAGGGCATAATTTGTCCACAGCACATGGGCCATCAGCTGCAGGACAAAAACCCAATATGTCTCCTCCTTATCTCAGCTCTGCCTTCTGGCCATGCTGGGAGAAACAATATCTTTTAGGCATTATCTTTGTGAATGCTGCCTTCTGCCTTAAGCTCCACATGGCCTCTCTGGATTCCACATGGCCGTAAATGCCATGTGGATACTTGCAACCCAGGATGGCTAGTGAAAGGGGACCTATGCCTAATATCTCAAAGGCCCTAGTTAACATGATCTGATAAGGGTATAAATTTAATACACCAAGTTTTTGGCTGGAAAACCATAAATATTTATTTGGGAAAAATAGCTGAGGCTCAGACTGGGCTTTGTATAATCTGCTCTGACAAATGGATGCCCATTTGCTAATCTGAATGTATAAAAATGTTCTTATCAGCACACATCTTTGCCTGGGTTTACTAATCAAACAGGATTACATTTGTCTTTCCTAGAGGCTTTTAAGTTGTGAACCCAGTCAAAACCAGAAAAACTTTTCTGTATATAATTTTTAGGCAAATGAGGCCAATTTAACATTGATTAAAAAAAGTACTTAAAAAAAAGGTGATTTTAAAAAAGACTATGGATATAAAGATGTAATTGTGATTAAAAAGGCTAAAGGAAGGAAAATATTTTTATGTGAAAAGACATCTGGTACAATGTATTCTTGTCCTAGAGTAAAATAACGGGCTATTTAAAAAATAAAAAGTATAGAAAAAAATGAAAAGTCTAAAGCATGTTGTCAAATGTCTGAGTAAGTCATGAAAATGGTTTGTGTAGATAAGTTTGTTAAAAAGATTTTACAGTAGAAGGATTGACTGGATTTGAAAGCAAGTTATGTGTGAGTTTTTCTAAAAATTAATATCAAAAATATTCTATACAGAGTTAAAATTTGCTCTCCTACATTGGAACAACCAGATTTCCTAAAAGCACTTGACTGCTCTTAATAGAAAATTGTAAGAGGTTTTCTTTATCTTTTAGGTAACTGGCCTAGGAAACTTATTTCATGTTTTATCATGATAATTTCTTGTACTCTCTGCCTTTGAAATCTTATGTCACTTTGGTTTTATTTTTGTAATGATTGGTGAGTAATTTAAGCATTTGTTATTTGACAAACTTTCCAAAACTAAATTCTGAAAGCTCAACCTTTTCACTTAAAGTAACTTTGAGGGGTTCCAAGGGCCATGGGGCTTCTCAAAGGATATATAAGAGATGTTTCAAAACCAACTGGCTTATTTGATAAATTAGACTATATGAAAAACATTGTCAAAACAAGAAATATGTTTGACCTTCTTTGGTTATACTAAGATGTTATTAATATGTGTTCCAAAATCTTGTAATGTTCTTGGAAATCTGTATCTTGATATAAATGCTACTGGTCATAATCTTGGTTCAGTTATAATTTTAAAATGTTATGTCTTCAAATATTTCATAAAAAAACTCTGACAGGTACAGTTTCCTGACAAACTTTGAGTTCATACCTTTGAACTGAATTTCCAGAATGCTAATGAAGAAACTGATGGGTTTGTGAAATTACTCACCAAAGTCAAAATAACAAAAGTTAATTACATAAAACTAATGAACCAATTAAAAGGAATTATAGATTTTTACAATTTTTATTTTGAAACATCACTCATTAATGTCTTGTTTTCCAGATTTAAGAAAACTCTCTCTTAAGCTACCTATAACTAACAGCAGTTTGATAAAAAAATTATTAAAAACAGAGATAAAAGCAGTCGTTTTTCTCCCTATTTGATCCCCCCTAAATTTAAAAACTTTGAGTATCTTTATGATTATTATGGCAATGTGGCTATTTTCATAAGTTCAATAAAAATTGACTCTCTCTTTATAACAGGATATAATTTAAAACTTTGGTTATAAAATAGCATGTCTCTTCTAAGTTCCTGATCCCTCTTCATGTTGCCCTAATTTGGCCTAACCGCTGTTTCGTCTTTCCCCCCTCCGACGTGGGACATGACAACCTGGGAATGAGCCTTCCCAGTGCCGAGGGATCTATACAAAGAAAAGTAAACCCTTTTCAATCAGAAAATTGATCATCAATGCTTTTATGAGGAATGCTTTGAATGTAAAAGGGGGGAATAATACCTTGTCCACAAAAGCATTTCTCTAAAGTTTCATGGCCTTAAAGGGGGTGCTTATGACTTGGATGAGACATCCTGTTCCTAAACAAAAGATTTGTAATTGATGAAAAACTTTTACAAATATTAAATACTAGTGATGTCCTGGATCGGTGAACACAAACAAACTCTCTGGACTCAAAATCAACTATTACATGGAACAGAATCCCATTCCAGAGTTTTAACAACTGGCAATAACTCCCCAATTCACACCACCGGGAATGATGCTGATGCAACAGCCCTGAGAGACGGTGACATCATCAGTCCCCACCTGGGATAAGTTAAAAGGATTTGCCATACTAAAATGATACTAACTTTGCTTTAACAAAATGTTTTTGTCTTAACTGTGAAACCTTGATCTATAGCTTTTGCTTTTTCTTTAAAATAAATAAATAAATAAATAAATAAATAAGGGGCATATGTGGAGTATACTAACATTTATAAAACAAATGTATTTCACAGGGCCTAACTTTTAAAAATTACACATAGAAATGTTAAGCTTGTGAAAGACAGAAAACTTTCCCTGGGCTAAACTCTCTGTTGTAGATAAAGAATTGTAACATAGCAAAATTGCTGGCTCTAAGGACAGATGTCCTCGGTGCAGCTAAATCTAATGATTGTTGCCATGACAATTATCTTACAGTTCTTTTTGTAACCACCCATGTTCCTTTTCTGTAATTTTCTGGCCTGGAGAATAAATACTGAGAGAAGACCCTCGTTCAGTGTTATTTCCCAAGGAATGCTTCTCTCTTGAGGGTTCCTGGGAACTAACCCCTTCAGGGACTATCACTGCTCAGAAGAAATGGGCTTTGAGTAATTTTTTGCATCTCCATCACCCTGGGAGAAGTGACACCCTTGTACACTGATGGTGGGAACATAAACTAGTATAGCCACTATGGAAAACAGTATGGGGGTTCCTCAAAAAATTAAAAATAGAGCTACCATACAATCAAGCAATCTCACTTCTGGGTATATATCGAAAGGAAATAAAATCACTATCTCAAAGACATACCTGCACTCCCATGTTCATTGAAGCACTGTTCACAATAGCCAAGATATGGAATCAACCTAAGTGTCCATCAAGAGGAGAACAGACAGAGAAAGTTTATGTACACACACACACACACACACACACACACACACACACACTGGACTGTTATTCAGCCATGAAAAAGGAGTAAATCCTGCCACTTGCAGCAACATGGATGAAACTGGAGGGCATTATGCTAAGTGAAATGAGCCGAGACAGAGAAAGAAAAATACTGTATGGTATCACCTACAGGTGGAGTCTTTAAAAAAAAAAAAAAAAAGTCAGACTCACAGAAACAAAGAGTTAGAATGGTGATAGCCTGGGGCTATGGGAGAAATGGGGACATGTTGGCCAAAGAGTACAAACTTTCACTTATATGATGAAAATGCTATGAGGGGCTAACATATGGTATGGTGACTATAATTCCTAGCACTGTATTGTATACTTGAGATTTGCTGAGAGAGTAGATCTTAAGTGTTCTTACAAAAAAAGGAAAAAAAGGCTATGTCAGGTGATGGATGTGTTATTTAACTTGATTGTAGTAATTGCTTTACAATGCACATGTGTATAAATCTTCATGTTGTTCACTTTAAATATAAACAGTTTTATTTGTCAATTATACCTCATAAAGCTGAAGAAAAGAATGGATGACAGAAATGTCTTTATCTGGTATTTTGAAACTAGTTGGAAACTATCAAGTAGCGATCATGGAAAGATTTGTATTCCTTCTGTATTAGTACCTTTTCTGTTGCTTAAAACAGCATATCTGAAACTTGTAGTTTATAAAGAAATGAAATTTATTTCATACAGCTTTGGTGGCTGGGAAGTTCAAGGTCCAGGGAATGCATTTGGTGAGGGTCTTCTTCTTGCTGGTGACTCCCTACAGTGATGCAGAGTGTCACATGGCAAGAATGGCAAGAGCAAGAGAGAGAAACTCACTTGCTCTCCTTTTTTTTTTTTTTTTGTCCGGTAAGGGGATCGCAACCCTTGGCTTGGTGTGGTCTGCACCATGCTCAGCCACTGAGCGCACCGGCCATCCCCATATAGGATCTGAACCTGTGGCCTTGGTGCTAACAGCGCCGCACTCTCCCGAGTGAGCCACGGGGCCGGCCCTCACTTGCTCTCCTTTTAAAGCCATCAGAGCTGCACCCATGACAGCCTATCAAACCATCAACCCATTACCCTGTGAATAGATCAATGCTCGCTATCCTGTCACCTCCCAAAGGTCCCACTTTCCACCACCATATTTGGGGTTAAGTTCGATCCATGAACTTGGGGGGGGGATCAAACCACAGCACCTTCCATGCATCTAAATAATCTAAAATATCTCTTTGAATTTAGCCAGATCCACAGAGAACTGCATGCCTGAAGTCTATTGCCATGGATTCCTGAGCGACTGACTTTCATGTCAGTGTGATGCCACCAGCCTCTATTCAGTCCCCAGGAAAACTCATTGTTGTATATTCTAGAAGGAAGCTTTTGAGGACATCACTACATTCAACATTGTCCTTTGATAATGATCTTCAGGAGAATTTCTCTGACATTTTTGTAGAGTCTAGTTGTTTATTGAGTAGTTGATTTGCCTTTATTTTTTGGTCTGGGTAAGTTTCTCTTTTCACATTGGCTTCTAGGTAGCTCAGAGCACAATGTTTGGCTTGCCTTTAGCAAAATGCAGAACTTGATTTTGTGTTCTAGTCTAATTTCTGTTGACATTTTATCCCCTACATTTGTGTGTCTTTGACTATGTTTCTTTTTTTCTCATCCACTCTCAATTCTTGTTACATTGCTCTATTTTATGTTAGTTGTCAACAGCTGTAAATCTTTTCTGTATCAAAGACTTATTGAAATAAATAAGAAGAATATTAATGGAATATTAAGGAATTAATGGTGCATAAATATGCACGATTAATATTGTTTGGTGTATGCCTACTTTAGTCACATATTTGATCAGTTCTTACTATACGTCTAATGTAATCTTTTCCTTTTACAGATGGAGAAAGTGAGGCCTAGATAGATTAAGTGATTTATTTAACATCAACCAGAAAATTAGTAGCAGAACAAGGTCATGTACCCAGGACCTCTTCCAGAACTCTACTTTGGTATTCCTAGGAGATTTTGAGGAACAAAAGGTCACCCCAGATTCTTAGACCCAAACCAGGAACCCTGGTCTCTGGTCTCCCAGTCTTGGAATCTGCCCACTTTGAGATACAGAGCCCAGAATCTTCAAAGCTTTGTAGCCTGTGGATTTCACCATATTCTAAATGTTGGTTTCCCACTTCTATTCTCCTTCCCTGGACATCAGCTCTCTTTAGATCCAGTTTGGGCACATATATGGGACTAATGCCATGGTGGGTACTACAGAAAAGTGGGGACACAGGAAGGCAGGACTCTTTCCCTCTAAAATAAACACACTCAGATCCATTCAACTAGTAGGCATTCGCTGAATCCGACCTGTGTGTACAACACTAAAATACACGGAGATACAAAATCTATTTTAGTTATGAAAGAAATAACTTAAAACTCCACCTTCAGAGGACTCTTGGGGCAGTTGATCACTTTTCCCCAAACAAAGTGAAGCTTTTCTCAGGCAGCCCCAGGGAGAGAAAGGGCCTCAGGCCTCCACAGCATGGGCTGTGACAGAGCAGCCTGGAGCAGTGAGGCCAGAAGAGCGTTTGCCCAATATCCCCGGCGGTTCAGCTGCTGTTCTTTTCACTAAGGGAGGTTTCCACTTACAGTTTACCCCCCAACAGAGAAAGCAACCGCTTGCATGTGGTCTGCTGGTGATGGTGCTTGGGGTGGTGGTGGGGCAAGTCTCAGATTTGTTATTCAGTTACACTTTGGAGTTATCTTTGATCCCCTTCTTGTCTGTCTGGTTCTCCCCTCCTCACTGGGGGATTTGTAACTTGACGGGGACTTTACCCAGGTCCTTCCCAAGCCAGGTCATCCTGCTTCCCATTCATGCTTGCATTAATTTCCTATTGCTGATGTAACAAGTTCCCATAAACTTAGTGGCTTAAGAACCACAAATTTATTACAATACAATTTTGGAGGTCAAAAGTCACTGGCTAAAATCACTAGTAGGTGGGATTGGGTTCCTTTGTGGAATCTCTAGGAGAGAATCTGTTTTCTTGCCTTTTTCCATTTCTAGAAGCTTCTCACCATTCCATGGGTCATGGCCTCTTTCCAATTTCAAAGGCCTTCTCACTTCACATCACTCTGACACTGACTCTTGTGCTTCCCTTTTCCATATTCAAGGACTTTTTGGATTACATTGAGCCTACCCAGGTAGTCCAAAATGATCTCCTTGTTGTAAGGTTAGCTGATAATCACCCTGAATTCCACCTGCAACCTTAATTTCCCTTTGCCATGTAACGTAACGTGTTCACAGGCTCTGGGCATGAGAAAATGAACATCTTTGGGGGCTATTATCACAAGGACCAAGTACTTATTGTTTTTTTGGCAGCTGGCTGGTATGGGGATCTGAACCCTCACCCTTGGCGTTACAAGGCTGCGCTCTATCAAGTATTCACTGAATACAGACCGAGCGTCGCACAGAGCTGGGAACACAGAAGCTGACAGGAAGCGCAAGGTCAATTTGGCCCAAGTGAGCCAGCCACTCCCCCGTTTACCCCCGTTCCCAACCCCACTCCTCCTCATACACTGTCCTTCCAAGCTGCCAACACACAGTCCAGCCATCCGAGTAAGAAACTGGCATCATTCTCTCTCCTTCTCTCTCTGTCACTACCCGCCACCTCCACCTGCCTGTATTCCCCAAGTGTGTTTTGTGTCCACCCTGTTCCCTCTCCCTGTCCCTCTCTGCTTCAGGTTCAACACTCCCTGCTCCCCAGTTGGATTTCCTGGCCCCACGGCGCCCCTTCCCGCCTGTGCTCCCCCCAGCAGCTGGTGGTCTTTTTATTCTTTATTTTGAGATACTTGTAGATTCACATGCAGTTTTAAGAAATAACACAGAGAAATTGATATACCCTTTACCCAGTTTCCCCCAGTGGTGACATTTTGCAAAACAGTAATACAAGATCATACCCAGGACACTGACATTGACAAAGTCAGGCAAGATGCAGAACAGTTCCATCACCATCGGGCCCCTGGTTACCATCTTGCCCACCTTAACCACTGTCAACCACTGATCTGTTCTTATTTCTGTAATGCTGTCATCTCAGCAGTGCTGCAGAAATGGAATCATACAGCATGTAACCTTTGCGACTGGCTTTTCTCACTCTGGACTATTCCCTCTAGAGTCATCAAGTTGCTGTGAATGTCTATAGCTCTCAGTTCTGTTGCTCGGTGAGGGTCATCTTTTTCAGGTAAACACTGGGCCGCATTGCTCTGTAGCTTCCATCTCTCTGGCAGCATATCCAAGCTCCTTGCTGTGACCTCCAAGGCCTTTGGGATTGGGCCTCTGCCTGACCCTCCAGCCTCAGCACCGTCCGCATGCGGCCCCACCTGCTTTGCCCTGTTCACGTGGGTTTCTGGCTGGTACTTGAATCCTCAAAGCTTTTCTGCCCATCCTGCTGCCCCTCACCCCAGCCTTTGAGTGCACTGACTCCTCTGCCTGGAATATAAATAAGAGCCAGCATTTACATAGCCCTTACTGTGCACCAGGCAGTGTTCTCTTTTATTCAGGTCACCTTATTTGGTCCTTGCAGAAACCCTGCGAGGTAGACACTGTTCTGATGCTGTCGTATAGATGAGGAAACCAGGACGCAGAGAGGTTGGGTCATTTGCCCGGGGCCACACTGATCACTGACAGAGCAGGACTGGGCCCAAGTGGCGTCGCTCTGGGGCTCCTGGCCACCTCTATGCCCTCTTCCTGTCCCTTCAGCAGAAAGCCTCCAACCTCCAACCCTGGCCAAGCACCATCCCTCATGGCACCACGTTTCCTTTTCTTTCTTCTGTTTTGATATACAGTAAATACGCAGTAAATACACCGTATATTTGTGGACTCATATATGTTATGTGCTGTTGGTTTTTCAACAAGTTTTTAAACTTTACACAAATAGTATCACACTATGTGGGTCACTGTGCACTTGGTTTCTGCTCAGCGTTGTTCTTGACGTCTGCATGTGTTGAATATGTGGCCGTGGTTCATTGATTGTAATCTTTGAAGAGTATTCTATTTTATCTTCTGTCCATAATTCATCTATTGTCTTGTTGTTGGATATTTACATTGTTTCCATTGTTTTCTGTCATAAACAACACTGCAGTGAATAATCTCAGACATGTTTCCTTGGAGATGTGGGCAAAAGCATCTACGAATTATATACCCAAGAAGAAGATTCCTGGGTTACAGGGTAAGAGAATATTCAGCTTTACTACATGTTGCCAAGTTTCTATCCAAGGGAGATTCTACCAGTTTATTCTTCCACTGGAAGTGTATGAGAGTTCCTTTTCTCCACATTAAATAATGAGGTTTTTGTTATGAAAAGATTTCGCTGGTTGCAAAGGAAAAAGTGAGTGGGGGGAAGGAAGGGGGACGTGTAGAAGGGCTTGTCGCATGGAGAGGGGACAACCAGGCCAGCTAAGCTTCCTCAGTCCCCAATTCACAGTGGGAAACTCCCTGACAGCACGCTGCCTGTCACGTTTGCCCAGTGTCACCATCGGGCAGACAAGAACGGAATGATTTGCTTCTCAAGTGTTATCAACCAGATAGCAAGTTGTGTGGGAAATCACACTGCTCTTCTTCGTAGAAAATTATTATTTGTTTTTTATTTGACAAAGCTCGAGGCTGAGAGGATGCTCCACGGCGCCCTCCTGTGGCGTGCTCTCTGCCTTGGCTCGGCCTGGGCTGGTTATTATGCACGTGTCGTGTTGCAAATGTGGAACAAATGAAGCTAAGATATCAAATTAATACTGTGATCTGTTTTTCTGTTTTGTTGCCATAACAATCTGGGGCTCTCGAAGCAAAGAGAAAATTAGAATTGTATTAAAGGTGTTTACGCCGTGTGCTCTCCATCGTGAGGTATTATTTACTGCTGTAATGAGTGTATTTAACATTTGCTTAAGGAGAGTTGACTGCTACTGATTTCTGCCTTGTGGGTTTTCTGCTCATCCTTTCAACCCGGCTTTGCTTTTGACCTTGACTTTTCCTGTAGTTGTGAGCAGGAAGGAAGCATCAGTCAGAAGCTGGAGGACTTTATGACTCCTGATTCTTCTCCCTCCCCTTTTCCCAACCTTTGGAGCTCCTTAAAGTTAAGTCTTGGTTAGACACAAATGAACCCCTGGAGTAAGTTTTTCTCCTTTCTTTGTCTCATTCTTGGTCTCTGAACCTGACCACGAGGCCTAACATCCTTTGGGAGAGGTGAAGGGATGGAGGGCGGAAGAAAGCAGAATTAGAGCAACTCGAGCCTGAGAAGAAGTGGAGTGGAAACGCACATGGCCGAGGGAGAAGCAGTGCTGGCTCTACACCTGCCTCACCTTATTCTCTTCCCAGTGTTGAGCGCTTTACTGCTCGGAGACTTCTCTGACTGGGGTCTTTCCTGTCCCCACCGTCACAGGCTGAGTGACAGGTGGCTGAAATGATGGGGCTGACATGGTGGAAGCCCCACTCCTAGGTAGGTAGATGGATGTACTGAGGACTGTCTGGTGGTGTCAGGTCTTCGGAGGCAGGTGCTCTTCCCACTCCGTTCATCAGCCTGTGGTTCCTGGAATAATGCTGGGTACACACGAGGAAGTCAAGAGTACTCGCAGGCTGTTTGGGCCCTTGTGGTAGCATGTCTAAAAGACACCCTTGCAGTGACGGAAGGTGGGTTCCAAAAGGTACAACTCTTGGTAAGTAATGCCAACTTTTGAGTGTCTATAGCTCCAGAGAAAATAGAATGAAAAGGAATATGTCTTAGTCTGTTTTCTGTTGCTATAATTGAATACCTGAGACTAGATAATTTATAAAGAAATGTATTTCTTATAGTTCTGGAGGCTGGGAAGTCCAAGAGCATGGTGGCAGCACCTGGTGAGGCCTTCCTGCTGCACCATAACATGGCACAGGGCATCACATGGTGAGAGGGCAGGAGTGTGCATGTGTGCCAGCTCACGTCTTTTTTCCTCTTCTTAAAAAGCCACCAGTCTTATCATGGGGACCCCATCCTGGTGGTCTTATCTAATTCTATTTACCTCCCAAAGCCTGTCCAAAGGCCATCAAGATATGAATTTGGAGATTAAGTTTCCAACATATGAAATTTGGGGGACACATTTGAACCATAGCAGGATATTTCTGACCCTTCTTAGAAGAGTCTTCAGGTGATCTGAATCTATTTTCTTCTTTGGGAGGGAAGACATGGGCAGAGGAGGAGACATGGGGACCTTCCACATCAGTGACTCACTATGCAGAGTAATTACAGCCACAGAGGCCCTAGGTGGGAAGAGATTAAACAGTGTCCTGCTGTTGTCCTTTATTGCTCAGAGGACCTTGAGTCAGGTCTAAGGCCCATGGTGGGATGAAGGCCCTTTCCTCCCCCCCCTTTTTTTTTGAGCATGATAAAGACTCAAACCTGGGATGGTTCCTGGTCATGCTGGTGACACAGACAAAAACAAGCCCATCAGGACGAGGAAATAAATCGGCCTTTCTCCCAAGGCCAAAGTGACTTTCTTTTTCAACTCTTGCATTTAGGTATACACACACACACACACACACACACACACACACACACACACACACTCACACTCAAAAAGAGAGAATAAAGAATGCAAGAATGGGTTTGGAGGTCCAAGTGAGCTTGGCAGTGGTCCCAGTGTCATCAAAGGCACGGCTGCTTGTGACTATGGCGACTTCAGTCCGCAGGGAGAAGTGTGGAGCTGGAGCAATGGCCATCAGGTTGGTGGAGAGAAGACACTGGGAAAGGATTGGGGTGGCAGGAGGATGTGAGGCGGTTGGATAAGGTCGGCTCTGGGTGTATCTTTGCAAAAACAAATCATGCCTCTCAGATCTCCCGTCTGGCTGTGGAGTCCCCTCTTTTCCACCCAGATGCCCATCCCAAGTGCTAGGCCAGAGGCACCTCTGGAACTGGGATGTACTGGTAGCAAAAGACAGACACGAGGCAAGGGGCGGTCTTCCCCAAACACCGTCTTTTTGCTTTTATGAATAACCTGATTGAAATGTTCCATCTCAGTCACATTCTCTCTTGCTTGCAGACACTTCTGGGAGGGGTGAGTAACCAGTGAATTCCTTTTTCTCAATGGATCTAAGTGGCTTATAAAGTGGCACATTTACTACTTAAGCTCAGACACCAATTCTGACCGTCAGGTTTATATTGTAGTGTTATTTATTTTTGTGCCAGGCTCTTCACTGAGGGGTAGTGACGTGAAGTAACTCGCCCAAATTCACACCAAGAGCAAGTGCCTGCCTGCAGAGCACTTGGCAATTCTGCTTGCTTAAACAAGAGTCAGTGTGTACGTGTGATGAAGGACCGACCATTGGGCTTTGCTGAATTTTCTGTGGTTGAATTCCCTTGTGTCCACACGGTCTGAATGTCAGTGACTGAAACAGTCACAAGAGAGCAGATTGCAGTAACTGTACTTGCAGAAACGTGTGCTTTCTACCTTATGTAATATATGACAGTTTTATTTGTTCTAAATAAGTACCTGAGAGTAGCCAACTTCATGGATTTGACAAAGTCCCTATTATAGTTCCTGTAAAATAGTTGACAAAGGTGTGCATTTTTATTTGTGCAGGAAGACGATATTGTGAAATATTAGTGTAATCTCCCACCTCCCAAGGACAAACACACTCCACGGCATTACCCTGATCGAGGGTACCAGAAAAAAGGCCTCTGTTTCCCCAAAGTGGGGTTGTCACATTTAGCAAATGAAAATAGGGAATGCCCAGTTAAATTTGAATAAGATAAACAACTAATAATTTTTAGTATAGCCCATGCAATATTTGAGACACACTTATACTTTTAAAAACATTATTTTTTTTGAAACTCAAATGTAACTGGGCATCCTGCATTTTCTCTGGCATTTCTACTCCAAAGGAGAGTAAAACCAAAGAACAAAAGTACCAAATGCTTGTCTTTTAAGTTTAAAAATTGTGCTTCAGTGCAAAATAGAAATACTAGAGAGTACTTGCTGGGTCAGTTTTAGTCCCCTGCTTGACATGGGATAAACTCCGGAATCGGGAAGGCACAGAGAGCTGGAGCCAGGTGAGAAAGCAGCAGTGGTGAGTACGGCTGCCTCCTGGCCCTCTCTTTGCTCAGCAGCGAGCGGGAGAGACAGGCAGCACAGATTCCCCACGCGTGGGCAGCCAGGACAGGGATGGGGGCATGGCCTGCAGTGGCCCCGCCTGCACCCCACCCGCTCCCCAGCTCCGCCCCGTCCCAGAGTGCTGTGCGTGAGCAACCGGATGGCCCAGGGTTCCTCGCGGCCTAGCCGGTGCGCTTGCCGGAAGGAGACGCGCGTTGTCCTTGGAGGGCCGCCCCAGGTGTGGTGGGGCCAACCCTGCCAACTCTGAGGTCAAGGTCGAGGGTGGGGTCAAGGCCGACCGGCTGAGAAGCGGCAGCATGACACTGCGACTGTGTGGACGAGGGCGCATGTCATCCGGGTCCTCACTCCCGGCCTAATGCCGGGTAAGCCCTCCCGATGCGTAGGGCCAGGCCTGCGGAAAGCAGGACAAACAGAGCCCAGTGGCCGAAGTGACCTAGAGCCCCTGAAGCTGACTAGATGCCAGGTGAAGCCGAGAGCTCTGATGGGAGGTGGAGAGCGGAGAACTCGTGTGGGCTCTTGCCCACCTGAATTCCTGGTGTGAGCCGTTTGCACCTGCCTCAGGTTGGCAGCCGTGTGCCCCGCGCTAGTGCAGGGAGGCCGGAGGGTGCGCGTGCGCTCCGCCAGGGGCTGCACCGGCTCAGACGTCGCAGGCGGCCTTTGAGGCCAGGGTCAGCAAATGCGTCGCAGTGGCCGGTGCTCCTCCCCCTTCCCCTGCGCCCGTGCCGGAGCCCCGTGCCCCAGAGCACGCTTCCCCACTGCACCTGACAGTGCGCTGTGGCCCCGGGCGCCACCAGGGCCCATCCAGTGGGCAGTGGGAGCCTGAACGAGGCTCTGACCACCTGTGCGCCGAGATGCCTACCAGGGAAATCACGGAACGTGACTTTTGTGCTGTTTACCGGCTGTTTGGCGGTAGGCAAATATTTGAAACCCGTTTGCTCGTCTACAAGATGGAAACAATAATGCCCACTTCATTGGGGCACACTGAGGATTAAATGAGCTAATGTATATCGAACCCATTTACTTCAGTGCCTGGCACATAGCAAAGGCTCCATATGCCAGCTTTGTTGTGTAGAAGCAGCTTGTCCTTGGGCAGCCCCCTGACCACGCACTCCTACCTTCTCTCAGGCTTTTTGTGACATCCGTTCTGTTCGATTAAAATCACCTCATAAAAGAAAATGAGAAAGATCACCTCACAGAGAAGGGCCATTTAAGTTTCCAAGTGGAACCATATTGTTTAACTTTTACCAGGCTCATTTGCATTTTAGCCTTTTCTCTAATTTGAAGTGAAAGGCTTCAGTTTCTAAGTGGACCTTGTTAGGGAGGAATTTTTTGGAGCAGAGAGCCCGTCCTGGTTGTAGGAATCAGCAGATGGCAGGTGCAGTGTGAGAGGAGTGAGGTGGCCCACTACTAGGGACCGTAGGCCCTGCTCCTGGCACAGGGTGATGCTCTAGTGTCTCCAGCAGTTGGCCAGGAGACGCCTGGGTGCAGGAGCTGGCGGGCAGGACTCCAGCCAGCACTGTAGTTCAGGGTCATACTGCAGCAGATGTCTATTCTTGGCTGGGGCAATTAGCCTCAAAGTGGAAAGTCAGCAGGAAAAGAACAGGGCTTTCACGCAGGGAGGGATATAACTGATGTGCGTTTGGTGTAGTTTTCAGTTGCAAGAGAAGGCAGGCAGCTAATGAGATGAGCTAATACTACCTGGAGATTCGGCTGATCCAGGTGGATATAGAGAGAATCATGGCTTGAGGTAGCAAATCTTGTGGTGGTTTTGATGCAGCCATTTTGACATAGGCATAACAAAAAGGGGAAAGGTGAGGTGGCCCACTTTTTATTACCTAGCAATGTGCACAGCAGACATTGCTGGCTCTTTACCCATCCTGCACTTCATCCTTACCTCTGAGTGAAGCTCGGGGATGCATTGAGGCCAAGGACGAGATAAAGGATGAAGAGTGTGAGGCACAGGGTGAAGGTGTTTGAGTATAATGGCTGGGAATAAAATAAATGTTGAAAATATACTGGTTTATAAATTTAGCTATGTCAACATATTGCTGTGTCAAGTAGCCATATCAAAACATGGAATTTCATGGATGTTCATGGAGCTCGGCAGTCTCCTGGCCAGTATGGAGGAGGGAGAAGCAGCTAAAACTGTATCCTCTGGAGAGAAATCCCAGGCTTCTGCCAGCAAGTGGGGAGAGCAAGGAAGGCCCACCGGGGAAAAAGGGGCTCCTGAATGGGCCACAGCCTCAAGATGGTGACATCCCAGCTTGCCCGGAGTCCCCAGGCTGAGCTCCTTTCTGAGTAGGGAAGAAGTAAGATGTCATCTCCTTGTATCACATTGTCAGTGTTGCTCTTGCACTCTTGCAGGGTGAGCTCAGACGTTTCTTTTCCTGCCCATTTCCTTTCCTGCCTGTTTCCTCCACCTTCCGCATCTAATCCTGCCCCTCCTGCTGAGATCAAGACCAGACTGGGAGAGACTAGAACCCGACAGGAACCCACGTCAATACTCACCCCCTTTACAGAATATGCGTCTACTCCAGTGTCCGTCCCAAGGACATTTGCTACCACCTCGGCCTTCTCCTTGTCCTCCATACCTCATTCTTTGTCCCTTTTTTGATTTGTTTTGCAGTATCTAACTTTCTCTAAATGTCATTTCCAGTGTTTTACTATGTTTGGAATACTGCTAACCCCGATTCCCCTTCTCTAATCTGATTGTTCATGTCTTTTCTGCTTACCTGAACTGCATGAATCCCCTCCAGACTTCTCTCCTTTCCTCTCGTCCTTCCCTCCTCTACTCAGTTCCCACACTGGTCCTTCCCTGGCTGATTGTTGTTTCTAACATTTGTGCTCCTTAATTCCTGTGTACTGAAATCCCAAAGTCCCTAATTTGGAAATACAGGGCCCGTAACAACTTCCAGTAAATCCTGCCATCTTCCAGCTACTACACTCTAGTCAAATCCAGCTACTCAGTGTTCCCCAGCCAGGCTGTACACCTACTCTGTCTCTGCTGCTGTCATTCTCCACTTCTCTGCTTGTTGAAACCCCACTCGCATTTTGGGATTTTTGTCAATTTGGCTGTGAATTCTTTCCTGAAACCTCTCTCACCATTAGAAACATTATTTATTCCCTGCTCTGGGCTCTACAGTCCTTACTTCCTCCTTGTTGATGGCATAGCATGGCACCATAATGATATACCCCTCTCTCCAACTAGTCTGTCATCTTCTGGAGAGACAGGATCCCCAGAATTCTACAGCAATTCTATTTCTCTACTCATGTTTCCCAAAGTGTCTTAGAACACTAGTTCTGCTGGACGTCTCGAACGCTTATCTAGTGCTTTTATTTTGTTACAAATGCTGTTATAAATACTCTGCATATAGTTACATCGTTATTATTATCATTCCATTTCACAGCTGCAGAAACTGAGTCACTTGTTCAAAGTCATACAGCTAATAGGGGTGGCGCAGTTACTGTTCCAAAGTCCCCGCTCTTAACCACCACATTGTTTTGCCCCTCAGGTTAATAGGTATTTCTATGAGGTTAACAGGTGTCATATGATAAAAAGTTTCGAGAAGGAATACACAACTTAATAACACTGGGTTAAACAGAGTTAAGTAGGTGGATCTTTGCTGCGGGGTAGAGACTTCTCAGAGCTTTTCATAGGTTATTGCACACTGAATTTCCGAGAGGAGGATACAGTTAACAGCATTGCTCACACCTCCTTGGCTACCAAACCTGTTTTTTTTTTTTTTTTTTTTTCTCCATAGATTAATTTGCAGGTTAATGTCTGTGGGATATAATTTGGAAAATATTATTTTAGATCAGTGTTTCTAAATTCATACCACACTGTACGTTAATAAATTACCCAAATTTAAAACTGGGCAATTGTAGTAACATAAGTGAATGATATGTATTTATAGTTATCATATTCTTTAATGAGAGAGTCACCAGTATTTCCTTTCTGGTTTGCTCTTGTCAGCCAGAGGGGGCTGCCTTTCTCACGTTTTCACCCCAGGGACACTGAAGTTGAGTGGGAAATCTCCTTTTCTTTGAGGGTTGAATGCCAGTGAAAGCAGGCAGTTGACCCCCCCCAACCCCCACACATTTTATGGCTGCTTGGCAGAAGTTGATACTAGGAACAGGGGTGTATCTAGCAATGCAGGAGAAACAGAGTGGGGTACTGCAGGGTGGACACAGTCACAGTGGGATGGGAAGATGGGCAGAGGTGGGACCTGGGTACAGGGTGAGCTTGTGGGCCTGGGGCCCTGGCGCTCCAGGTGGACACCGATGGCAGTGTTAGCTTAGCAGGCATTCTCATGCCACCACTCCCGTCCCTCACTGCCACAGAGGCCCTGTCTCCCCTTACCCACCTGCCCCAACTCCATTGTACTCTTTCATGAGGCACATCACATTTTGTAGACTGGTAAGAATGTACCATAGTTGGACAGTTGGGAAATGACTCTGGAGCCCATAAGGCCACTTTGGTCAACTCTGCCCTTGGTAGAGACATTGCCATGTAGAAGACTTCAGGGACAGCTCTTCTGCCCCCATTACCCATTGTGTTTCATTCTCCCCCAGGACAGACCTTCCAGCTATAGCAGGGAGACACTGAGTCTGGGCAGCAGTGAGTTCAGCCAAGAGCTTGAAAGAGCTGTCATCTCTTTGTGGATCTTCAGCACATGGCCCCATGTGGGTGCCATGGTGATGTGGTGTCCATTGTCAGGAGAGTGTTGGTCTGGACCATCTGCTGTCTCACCTATTTGAAGGGTTTCTCCTTACTTGGCAGAGAGGCTAATCATGGCAAAACTTCCATAGGCAGGGATGAGATATTAATTGTCTTTGCACTCCCAGCCCCTACCAGAGTGCCTATTATGGAGGTAGCTGTTTAGTGCGTGTCTTTTGAACAAGTGGATGATTTGTGGATTATGCACTATTTCTGTGACAGCTGTTGACAAGTTGGAACATATTACTAGGATTCAAGCATATTTCCTGGATGCGTGGAGCTAAACGGCATCCCAGCAGCAGCACGGACCTTGTCAGTGTTCACCTGGTGCAGCTATACTGTACTGCTCGTGCTGGGCTGGGCCCGTCCTGCTCCCGGTGCTGCCTTGCCCTGTCCAAGAGTTGCTGCAGTGGGAGACGGGGAAAGGGAGCTGACCTGCTGCTCAGGAACGCCTCAGAGTCGGGCACCTTTACTCATGGCTTTCTATTGATTTGTACTCAGTTGTTTGGCTCTTCTGGTCTCTTAGATATTAAAATTCTGTTGAAGAGCAGTCCCCAGATATAAAATATTCCTGAGGGTGCCAAGTATAGCTTTAGAGAGAGATGACAGTACACCCAAGGTAGCTTGAGCTAACTGCAGGTATGTCCTTCCATTCAGGACCCAACAGCTGATGAGCTCTGTGGCAGCAGGGCAGAACCTGCATATTTGGGGCTCATACTCAAAAGTTCTTCCTCATCCCACCTGTGTCCCAGCTGCCCACAGTGGCTCCTGCTGACTTTTGCCAAGAGGCTTCCAGTGTCCACCATCCTTAGCTCATCCCACAGCCAGACCTCTCTCCACAGGCATTTCCTGAGTTGTCCATGAATAAGAAACGCTTTCCTCCAGCCCAAGCAAGGTCACCTGCCACACACATCCATCCTTCCATCTGACATGTTTGAACACTGACTGTATGGCAGGCACTGTGCAAGGCACTGGGGAGACAGTGATGAACGAGACAGTCACTTCCCTCAGTGGGTTCACAGTGTAGCTTGGGAGAAAGACATGAGCGACATGTCAACAGCACACAATAAATAGCAAATGTTATATAGCATTTCAAACAAAGAACTATGGGAAGACAGAGGGGGTAGAGAGATGAGGAAAGAAAGAGGGAAGGGGGGATGACTTCAGAGACAGTAAATGTTTGTCACAAGGCTTAGGTACAGGTGAGCCTCTCTGTTACCTTCTGCTAAAGCGGTGGCTTTTCATCTTTGTGCTTTCGGTGGCAGAATTGTTTTTCCAGATAAAATTCTACATGGATCACCAATAATTAAAACAAGCAAAAGCAGAGTGCTCTTGGTTAAATGGGTGTGGGGTGAGGAAGGGTGGTGGTCTAGAGAGCTCTCTTGGCTACATGGTGCTTCTGAGCCCCAACCTCTGCTCTTCCCAAGGTGGTCAAAGATACACTGATCCTGGTTGCTGCTGAAGACATAACTTTGCCTTGGAGGGCCTACAACCTACAGGCTTGCTATAAGAAAATCTACAGGTGATTTTGTCATTCCTGCCTCAGGCTCAAACTGGACAGCTAGGCTTTCGTTTTGGGGAAGAGATGCCTAAATATAATACTTAGAGGTAGGAAGGGGTGGATTAGAGTGAGGAATTGGTTTCCTTTCTAAAATGGAGTGAATTGTTGGTCTTCCTGGCTCAGGGCCGAACTGCATGGTATGCTAACCTGTACCTCTAGTGGACCATTTCTCATGAGAGGAAGACTGTTCTGGAACTTGTTAGTGCAGAGATCTCTGCTGGAAGAGCTGTGGTTTCTGGCTAGACCTTGTATATAGTTATCCAGGGAACTTAGAGAGCTAGGGGGCTCTCTGGGGATGGCTGAAAGGACACCTGGTAGGAGCAGGTAATAGACCAGGCTGGCAGTGGGAGTTTAGCTGACCGTGGCAGAAGTGCTACCACTGCTGCTAACTGGCTGGCGCTGAGTGCTTACAATGTCACAGGCCCTGATCAAATCGTTTTATCTGTCAGCTTAGTTAGTCCTCGTATACCAAGGCCTGTATTACCAAGCCCTGCATTAGGTATTACATCTACCCTCACTTTGCTAATGAGGAAATTAAGGCACAGGGAGGTTACATGGGTGATCAGCATTCAGCCTAGCTCCCCAGAGAATGCTCCTGCGCACTCCCTCTCTGTACTTGTGATGCCAGCCTCGAGATGGGAGGATCATCCATGTCTTAAAATTGGTGATTCTTATGTGCAGCTTTAACTGTAATTGACAGTGCAGAACACTGCATGTATGTATATATGTGTGTGTATATATATATATATTCTGTTTATATGTATTTTTTTTTTTTAAACGTCCTCCTGATGCAGGCATGGAGAGGTTGGTGCTGGGCTGCTTTGCTGACCAGTAGAGAGAGGTTAAAAGAATGTAGCATTCCCCTTAAGGCAGCTCCTGCCTGACAGGCCTCTGACTTAAGGCTGCCTCAACCTGTCCCTCTGAGCTGGCCTCCCAGCACACAGTTCCCGGCTTATGAGACGTGGGGGACTCCTGAATCAGTACTCCCTTACTGAGGCTCAGTGCCCTCCTACCTGTTATGGACTTGGATGTGATCTCTTCAGACAAGGGGAGGCTTTCTAGCCTTGTGACTGACTGAAGAGAGGATTTCCTAGGACACCTCCACGTGCAGCAAACTCTTAACACTGGAGCCCAGCCCATGTAGACCCATGGCTTTCACAGTGTTCCTCTCCCCCACCCAGCCTGCATGGCTCCCGCAAGTACAGCCTGTGCAGACCCTTTGACTGGGCTACCTTTTCCTGTCCCTGGACTATTTCTCTGATCCCTCACCTTCACTAGAAGTTTTTGTGTGTTTTTTTTTTTTTTTTTTTTAGGAGTTTTGGGGTGGGAGGAAGCAGAGAATGGAAGAATAATTTTGGATTATCTGTGGATCTTCATTAACTATGCTCTTTCTCTCATTACCAGGGACAACTAAAATTTGTTTTATAAGGGATTAGGATGCCTGTGCCATTTTAAAAGTAGGAGTTTAGGAGTTTTTCTTAGAATTACACATTAAGCAAGAGAAACAAATCCAACATAAAACCCCAAAGCAAAAAGACCCAACAGAAAATGCCATTCTGTTCAAACTTACGGCCTGTAGGAAAAACTTCAAAAATATTCTTTCAAAAGGCCTAGCAGCAGGCTCCCATTTAAGCTTTGCCACTGTTAGAGGAGGTCTCTCTCTCACATATCACTTTGAAAATTTACACTTCTCATCCTGAATGATCAAATCCCTTCTTTTGCTGTCTTTTTTCAGTTCTGAATGGGACCGCCACTGTTCTCCAGCAGGGTATAGTTTTAGTATCACATCATTCTGGCAAAGCATAGATGCTAACCAGTGGCATTCTTGGATCTGCCTTTCTTTGTCCCTTCTTCTGAGCCTAAAGAGATCATATTTTGAAAAGCAGTTGGGTTTTCTAGGTTAGGGCAGACTCTGGACGCTTTCTAGTGGTCTTTTGGAGGAGAAGGGATTGCTTTGTTGTGCCATCCACAGCGCCTGGGTAGATTTGCCATGATCAAATAAGGGGATGCTTTTCCAGATGTCTCTTTCTAAAATGCACTGAGAAGAACTTCCCCCCACTCCATTTTGTTTCCAAAGTCAATTTATTGAATATTAAGTCATAAAGCCAGCGATATAATTTTAATGAAAAATATCCTGTATCACTCAAGACTTAAAAGAACAAAAATACCCCTTAGAAACACTGCTTTGAAAAATAATCACATTAATTTTACACACAACAGTCCTTTCTTAAGCTTTATTTAAGAAATCGAGTACTATATAGTTCAATATATATAAGACACATCCAGTATTGTGTTCCTGATAGCAAGTGCATAGATTTTGTTAAGATACCATTTTCACTCGATATAAACGTTTCATAGTCACATGAAAATATTCCCAGTGATTTTGCCCAAGCATGAGAGGAGAAAACAGAACACAGCAAAAATAGTGAACTACAACAGAGATGAAGAACAAAAACAGCGAATCAGCAGAACAGTCGATTCCTGATAAGTGAATGAGCTGATTGCTCGGTCACGTTTTATTCACTTATCAGGAACGATTCACAGTACTTTTTGCCTTCACTGGGCTTCCCAGCCTGCCAGCCAAGAGTCCGGCCACAGACCGCACATGCCTGCTGTGGGCTGGCCAGACGCGTGGCTCCCAGAGCAAGGTAAACAAACACTGACGCTTGTCACTTCCCAGGGTGGTCCGTGCATGGCAAACAGACACACCTTGCTAACACTGCAGCGGTGTTTTATATCATCAAAATTGTAAGTAGGAACTTAAGCAGGGACCAGCTTTACAGTGGTTAAGTGCTCAAAGGAGCTGGTATTTTCATCCCCTTCTTTGGAGAATTTGGCTTTGTTTTTCCCTTCCTTTACTTAGCATGAGTATTTTGCCTTGTGTCACATGGTGGAAATGTGTACTTATGTGTCTAAAAGATAAACACTTGCACCTGGGAAACAATTTGATCACTTCCTTCCCCCCACTCCCCTCCCTCATACTTTCCAACCCCCTCCCTCTCAAAGAAAAGAAAAAGAAATCACACCCTCAGCCATCTCTCCCCACGAAGGTAAGCAGTGGGTTTCAGAGGCAGGCTGAGGCAGGCTGTGATGAGCTAGAGCAGGAGCTTCGGCAGGGAGTCAGCTCCCATCTGTGTAGGCCTGGAGCTGTGGAAGTCACCACCAGTGAGGTGTTCAGCATACAGGAGAGAGCCTCCTTTCTTCCACCTCCCTAGGCCCCTCTCTTGTTGAACCAACTAGAAACTGCAATCTTGGGACCAGAGGGGCTGCTGAAACCAGAGGGTGAAGAGACTGAGCACCTGCAGGGGAAAACCTCATTGGCACCCAGAGGATGGCTGCCAGGTGCTGGGTGGCCTGAGTTGGACACAGCTTGTGCGTCTGAGAAACTGGAAAAAGAGATAAGACTGGAGCAAACGTCGATGGAATCTCTTAAGAGCACTTTAAGAGCAATCATAAGATTCCTGAGCATAGGAGATGGACGGAAAAGGGCGGAGGGCCTGTGGCTTCAGTTTTAGAGAGCATGTAAGGAATAGTTCTTCTCTTTTTGGTAACTGGGATGGGGTGGTAGTGGGGCCAACGCTTATTCTTAACACTGTGTTCATCCAGGAGGGAGTGGCATTATTAGCTGTCACTTGGAAACGGACAACATACTACGAAGGTATGACCATGCGAAACTTTACCTCATCCCCACCCCCACCAGACTGAGTAGAGCTTCCATCTGAGCACTTGGAAATATTTTTCTCTTCTGTTACCTTTAATAGTTAAAGCCACTCCTGGATCCAGTTAACTCACTGAAATAACTTTTCTGTTCACATCTATTGATTGATGGCAACACACAGACTTAAGTTTAGCCCTTTTCACATCCTCTATTCACCAGCTAGGTTTATTTTTTCTTCCCTGGAGAGCTCACCTTTTTTAAAAAGGTGATTAGTTTCTAAGAAGAGTGACTGTAATGATATGTCTTTGGACTCACGGGCAGATAGAAGAAACCCCAGCAGCAGTTTTTAATGAACATTAAGAACTGCACATATCATGTGTATACTCATGAGGGAGGGAGGGAGAAGGGAAGGGGTAGATGAGAAGAGGAGAGGAGAGAAGGTGAAATTACTCTGTGTGGTCAAAAGGCCACAAAACATTTTGGCAAGTCCAACTCTGTGGCAGTTATTTAGGTAAACCATAGAAAAAAGTGTATAAACCTTGGAAGCAGTAATGAAAATGATTTGTTGTACATAAATAAAGGTGGCTGGTGTACAGTTTCCCCTTTCCCCAAATCAGATATTCACTTAGGTGGAATCGACTGTATCTATTTACACAACATATAGAAAAAAAACATACGTGAAACAGTGAGGTGTGCAGATGTATCACCAACATATAATGACTACCAACAATACAACACGCAGAGAGAGAAACAAGTATTAGGAAAATGGTTTAATATTGGAGACAGAAGCAAAAAACCGCATCACACAATAACATACATTACAAAAATAAGTTTGACTATTTCAACTACACAGTTATGTTCACAATGAGGACAGAAGAATCAGAAAATTGATCTAAACAGCAAAAAAGCAAACCCCTAAAGTTTTAACTAATACATTTATCCACTTAAAGTGACTGAGTACTTCTAAATCTAATTACCTTATTGTGTAACTGCACAATACAGAATAAAAAGTGAAACTTACCGCTGTATTTTAAGACAAAATTCTAATGCTAGATATAAGCAAAGGGAAAAAAGAAAGCAAGCCAAAGTTTTTAATTCTCAAAAGAAAAACAACTTTCTTCCTATCAACCGGAAATCAAACTTGAAATCAGTCATTGTCAGGGGGCCCACTAGAGTAAGCCACAAAAATTTCCATTTTTTTTTTTTTAATCTCCAGTATAAAAAGTTCCACTGGTACAAAATGCATAAGTACAATCAGTTGTAGAAATAGGAAAGCCTGCGTTGTTTTTTTTTTTTTTTTGGCTCAAATTCCATCGAACAACAAAATCCAAATGCATCAATAAAACAGAAACAATACTCAAATGGTCTTACAGTTTCCACTAGGTTGCATTAACTTTGGCTTTTCTCAGACAATATTTAAAAACTATTTTGTAATTCTAAACAAAATGATATTATTAATCTACAAACAACAATTCTCACAGCACAAAAAAACACAAATACATTTTTTGTATGACATTATTCAAAAAGGTAATGGAACTACAGGTTTTTTAAAAATTTTATTTCTTCTTTTAATTAGCACTTAAGATAATAAAAACAGAAACAGTAAAATGATTCCAGAGTAGCACAAGCCAAAGAACTATAACCCCTATGGTGAAAGAAAGATGAACTTGTTACGCCTTTGAGGACTGCCATTTTATCTAATTCTCTCATTTAGTTTAAAAATGACTATTCTCTACACGTGATTTAAAAAAGCAGTTTCCCTGTGTGTTTTTTCTTCTGGCACAGGCCCTCTGCTCCCCTGCAGCTTTTTCCTTTTGATATTAAAAGATAAGTGAATGAAGGGATAAAAGGACAGTTTGTCTCTGAGGAGGAGGGTTATCTTTTTAACAATGGAACATACAAAAGAAAAAAAAGGACTTTCCCCCTAAATAGACTGTCTTGGTTGTCTGCAAAATAAGAAACATTCAACTCAAAGTGCCCAGCCTGAGCCTCCTGTCAGCTGCGCTCAGTTTCTCTTTTGCGGGAGACGCAGTGGGGTGAAGAGGAAAAGAGGGCAGGAGGAGGGCAGTTTGCTTCAGTGAAGGAATCAGAAAATTTTCTTTGAGATTTATGTAACTGACAGATGAAGAGATTCTGAATGAAATGTTCTAAGAAATCTGAATGGTGTTCTCTTGTGTTTTTATGTATGTGTCTACACACCACCATATAATTAATATATGAGAGAGGCATGTGCGATAATTTTTGTTAGTAAGCTGATTGCTGCAGGAAGTACAAAATAGCCCTCAAAGGATGAAGGAAGGCCCCCAGCAGTAGTAAACACGTGTGAGGATAATACAAATAATTTCATTAGAAGTGCATGTGCTATAAGAAGGAAACTTTTGTTTTTGTTTTTTGCATTATGAGAGGCTAGTCCTTTCCATCCCAGGGCTGTCACATCCACACACCCATTAAGCCAAACAGGGTGGGAGAGGGGAGGGGACATGCAGCTGAGACCAAGAAGCTTCCAGGGCCTGCTATCAGGAAGGCTGGAGTTTGTGTTGGGGCTGTAGGTATGACATTAAGGTTTGTCAAGACAGCAAGATATCTGTTCACAGAAGGTCAAAGTCATATGGCACTTTAAAAAGTGGCAGCAGGAACTGGTGCTAGGTATTTGGTCAGTAATTTTGATAAAGAACTGAGCTTTACTTATATTGTCATTCTCCTTTAAATGTGTTCAATAATAAAAACCAAAAAACAAAAAGGCAGGAAAAGCTGTGAGCTTCTAACTCCAGATACCTTGCTGATTCAGAGGTATCCACTGGGGTCAGAGAATCCCCACCACAATGGCTGATTAGAAATATTTAGGAGTATTTTAAGAAACAAAAGCAAAATCCCTCAAAAGACTATCTCATCTCAAAGTCGTTTAACTGCAAGGTATATGAAAATATTCTAAACTAGAACATACCACTAAACCTGATCTCAAAAGCCTACAGAGTTTTCAAGGTTTAAATGCTGACTCTACCTACTTTTCCCCTCAGACGGTTTATCCAATAAACTGTTTTTAATTCAAACTGAAGAAGGAATTCCAGCAGCACATTAGGAATTCTTTTTTAAAAAAAAATTACCAGAAATAATCAAAAGTAAAAAAAGAGAAAAAATGGAGTAGGGAAAAAAATTGGAGAGTTATTTTTTTCCCCTTCAGATCTGCCTTGTAGAGTTTTTTCTTTTGGATCTCACCCAAAGGACAAAAAATAGTAAAAACAAACAAAAAACTCAGAAGATATATGTATGAAAAATTATCTAAATTAGATAGAAACACCCCCAAACAAACTCATGATGACAGTATAAAAAGTTACCAACATTCCAGATAGCTCTGGGTAGAAAGGGTTAAAAGTTCAAAACTTTCTCACCTTAGAGGTTTCCATATATTATGAAGAAAATACATGGTGAGGTTGCCTTCACAGCATTGATGTGCAGAGTGGTTAAAAAAGTGAGACATGGGCACTTATACAATGTCTTACAAAAAACATCATAGAGAAATAACAAACAATAACAATTTCAGGCAACAAGACCACAGGATAGCAAGTTAACAAACTTTTTAACCTCTTTTTTTTTGTTTGTTTTTTTAAATATTAGGGATTTATACAAAACACATAATAAAATACCCATGTTATCAAATTACTTCTCACAAGAAACACACTGAAGCTCTAGGAAGGACGTACCTTTGGAATTTGGCACTATATATTTTCACTTTTTTCTTTAAAAGAAAAAAAAATCACATTTTGCTGAACACAAACACATCTAAATAGTCCACAATAAAAAAAAAAAATGACATCAATGCTTCACAAGCCAACACAAAACTTATTCTGGAATAGGTTTTTTTTTTTTCCCCTCACATGAAATTTTTTTTAAGCAAACAACTTTTTTTTTTTGAAATTCTTTTTTGTTTTAAGTAAACCAATTCTAAACTTGTCTTATCAACAAAGAACATTAAGACCATAAGACTCATGATGAAACCACAACTTAATTCACAGAAGCACCAACATAACACAGTTTACAGTAACCTTTCTCCTGTACATTGAAACAGTATAAAATATAGGTAATTTCATGTGCATTAAACCATGGATTGTCTAACTGTGAGTCAGTTCAGCAAAAGGTGACACAAATAGGTAGCATTTGCCCCAAAACAGGGTAAATATTTTTCTTATACTAATCTACAAAAAGTGGTTCTATATATATATCTTAATGAGAAAGTGAGCCACCTAAAATGGCCTTATCAAAAAACTTTACACTGCCTGAAAAATGTAAAAACTATTACAGACCTCTAGAGACTTAAAATCAGACAGTTTTTTTCTCAAACTGTTTTTGGAAGTAGTCTGTTAGAAACCAACATTCTGTGTCCCTGGACACATATTGCTATTGTTACCAGTGACCGGGAAGAATGCCAATCCCTGTATAATACTTTCAAGTCTGTTTTATGAAAAGAAAAAAGAAAAAAAAAAGAAGGAAACATTTTTGCCACAGGTTATTCTCTATAATTAATTTGTCTAATAATAAATTTCAGTCTTGCATGAATGCAGCAATGTTTTTCACATTGACTTCCCAGAATTCATAGCTAGATGAGGTCACATGCAAATTTCAAAGGTCAAACTAGATCAAAGGTCAGTAGGAGAACCAAATGTGATGTGAGGTCAGAAAGACATCAGAAACAATGACGGGACGATGAAACTTTTTTTGAGACGCCACAGGGACATGCTAGGCAAACGATGAACTAACGGGCATGAAGATGTCTAGGGAAAAAACAAGGAAGAGTAAAAAGTTACACAGAATCTATGCAGCAGCAACAAAATCACTTTTAAGGGTGCAGGAGATAAACTAATGCAAATCTTAGGTCATTAGGGAGTCTACGAGCCATTCACATAATTTGCATTTCTTACACTCTTTATCCACAGCACAATGAAACCCCAAGAGAATCCATCTGGAGAGAGTGAGAAGGGATGGATTCCAGGTGTATTGGGGTGAGGGACTGGCAAGGGACAGGGGAGAGGGTCCAGTTTCAACAAATGTGACATACGGGGAAAGTCAGACAACTGAACTGTAAACTGGATAATGGAAGTTACGAACAAAATCATCAGACAGATATGAACAACGAGAGGATAAAGCATGAACTTTAGGTCTAGGGTTCAACGGTGAAAAAAAGCCCATTCCTAGAACAATTCCTCTAGAGACTACTTCAGAAGGTTCTAGCTAGACAGAGAACTGCTCTTTAGGTACCCAATAAGTTAACAATAGGCAATAAATAACTTCCATTATTTCTGAGGCAGTAAAAATTTTGTATAAAAATAGAAATGCTTTTTTTACAAATAAAATTTACAGGCCTGTGGCTTTCTTTTTTAAGTATTATTTATGTATTTATTTATTATTATTAAATTTATCTTTCAAGAAACATCAAGTATTTTCACTCATTTTTATTTTATTTTTAAACCCTGTAGCTTTAAGAAACAGATCTCTAAATCTTTTTTTACATTAATCCCTTCTAAAAACTAAAATAAAACAATAACAAAATAGACAACCAATGTAATAATCTGATCAATAAATTGTCATGTTTCTTTGAACCCTAAAATAAAATCCTACTTATTAAAACCAACTGATGGAGTGGAAAGACGTTTTGTGTTGTTTTGAGTAAGTGCTTCTCCTGGCTTCCCCCTCTCGCTAGGCCACCAAGTTAACTTCTAAAGACCGTCCCCACCGCCCCGGCCCTCTGGAGGGGCGGGCGCAGGCCAAGGAGGATGAATTTTCCAGGCAGTGCTCTTGGGGCACCAGTGGTTTCAGAGTTAGAATTGCACATTACGTTTGTTTGCCTTTTAAATTCTCAAGATGTCATTTATTTGTGTATATGTTTTTCTTTAAAAAAGCAAAAATAAAAAAAATGAAAAAAAAAGGTAAAAGGAGATTCAAATCGCAAAACAAATGAAATACAGTGGCACAACTGGAGGTGGAGTTTACTCAATAGAAACAAGGTAGCCCAAGTTTTAATATGGCAGACTGGGTGGAGGGAGTGGGGGGAATGGAGGCCTTATTGTAAAAATAACCGTCTCTCTTGGTAAAAGTTGGCAATGTGGTCCTCCTCTGCCTTTCCTGTTGAGAACAGGCTGGCTTATGGGACTTACCCTAAGAAAGCTAAAATAAGAGCAGGGAGCCTCTGGGGTTAGGATCAGTAAGGTTTGCTGTCGTTTTTGGAGCGCTTCAGCTGCACCTTCAAGCGTTTCATGCCGATCTGAAAGCCATTCATAGCCTGGATAGCAGCTTGTGCAGAGACGGGATTGTCATAGCTAACAAAACCTGGAAAACACAAAGGGGAAGGCAGGAGGGAGTCACCATGGAGAGGGAGCAGTGCAGAAGAGGGGGACCAGGGCTTTTGGGGCTGGCTGGCATGGTGTGAGTGCAAGCGCTAAGTAATGTGTGCCAGCCTCAAAGTCTCCTTCCAGCCCTGCTAAATTTACTGTGCACAGGGCAGGGTCTCAGGGACAACATGGGAAATGTCCACTGAGAAGCAGTGACAAAGCTAGTTGGTCTGGTAATTTGGTATCATGTAGAACAAAACCCCTCCTCAGAAAACTAAAATCTTGAACTCAGTTGTTTGAGTGAATTTAATCTATTGCTTTCAGTCAAATCTATTTGTTTTTAAAGTCCCTTAGAATCCTTCCAAAAGAACCCCAGGTACACAAATAAGCACTACTCATATAAGCAGTGGTATAAATATTCCAGGCCTCGAAGGGCTGCCAGAGGCTCACATGTCCCAACCGGGTGAGGCTTAAGGCAGGATGATCAAGGGAGGGGCTGGGTAACAGTGGATACTGCCAAAGACTCTCACTTTAATTCCAGTTCTCCACATATATATTCACAGACCGAGCCGAGCCGACACCTGTTTGGCTAGAGGATGGGTCAATTAGTGAATAAGCTCTAGAATAATTTATACCTGATTTTTAACATTTTGTAGTTATTAATGAGAGGAACCTAGGGAAATGCTGGGCCTTTCTTCTTACCTGTATTTCCATTTTCAGAGCTCCAATAAATTCAACAGAAAGAAAATTGCTACCTTTCATCTCCCAAAGTTTTGGGGAATAAACAGTCTAAATAGCTTAGGGCTTAACAATCATCTTAACAGAATTCCCAGTATCCTTCTCTGTAGCAACCACCACCATGAAAAAAGAAGGGAGGGCATGCTCTTGAAAAAGAACTTATGATGCTCTGCAAAGACCCAGAAACAAGAGAATTCTGATCATATAATTTGTTCTAGCCCTGGGGGGGAAAGCAGGGGCAGGGGTACAAGGACAGCTTTAGTTAATGCCAATTCAAATGGTGGGCTTGCGCAGTTCCTACCTACTTTTGATGTTGAAAGGAAGCTATTACACAGATTTAATTTCAGTCCTGAACATCAGCTGTTCAGAAGTTTCTATAGTAGGCATCTCTATCTACTATTGAAATTTAAAGCTAAAGAGAAAATTCCTTTACAAACTAGAGGAGGAAGAAAAGGACATAAATGTACTTGCAGCAGCATCTCTTCTCAGCTGATAAAAATGGGCATATGGCATAAGGCAGAAAAGCTTTTCACAGGCAGGCTGTATTGCAAAGGGGTTGTTTAAATTTTTATTTAATCTAATTCCCAATAAATGTGGTCTCAAATCCAAGATTTTTGCTCTGACTTTTCTCCTTTCCCTCTTGGTCTTTATCCAGACATAGCAAGATGATTAAAGAATGGAAATGGGTTAAGGGTGAGGAGGATAAAGAAACAGGGCCAGGCAGTACCAGTGAAAGAGCGAGGTACCACCTCATGAGTAGCAATCCAGCAAACCAGGGCCCTGAAAAATTAGGGTGGCTTGGTGAAAAACCCGGGATGCTAAGGCTTTCAGTAAAAATTGAAAGCAGTCCATAATGCTAAATAATTGCTGATAAACATAGCTATAGCTTATATCATTATGAACACATTGGTCAAGTAGTTTGTGGGCTGATGTAATCTTTCGGGGCGGTAAATATTTTCTCAAGTCAAACCATAAAGCACAATCCCTTTCCAGTCTGCAAATGAGCCTAGAACATTGTTTAGCTATGACAAATATAAAAGTCTGCCTCAAAACCTTGGGCAGGGAAGACTCCTGAAGGTAAGCTCACACTCAAATACACACATATACCCTATATAACAATTTAATTTCCATTTCACCCTTTCATGAACCATTACAAGGGGGTTTATGTAGTTGACACAGCGACAGCGATGGTGTAATGGGTTCAGGCTGACAACCTTTCCACTAGGGTAAAAACGGTGACTTTATAATGGCTGACATACTAATTCCCCTAACAACAGAGACTGCAGACCTTCCTGGGTGAGAGCGGAGAAATTAGAAAATCACTACGATAACATAGTTTTAGAAGCCAAAACACTGTCCTTGGACTGGTTACTGATTACCAGTCAGCCAAATAGAAAGTTTGAGTTTTTGGCTATTTGAGAACCACTCTACCTTTGATATTTTTCTTTATAACACACAATTCTGTGTGTTTCCTTTGGCCCACATCTATTTTACTTTATTTTGTTTTATACTGTTACTTACTACCCACCATGCATTAGTAAATTGCAGGAGCGATTAAAGCAAATGTTCTACCTCACACTGGGCCAGTGCTTGCGAGCAAGTAACATATACTCGGAACATCCTGCCTGGTCTCTAAACTACTTTGGGGGCCAAAAGGGTTTGCGAAATAAAACACCTCCTGGTATAAGACATCAGTGCATGCAGCAGGCTTTCCTTACTCTATTGCAGAGCAGAAAAAGCCACAGAAGGCAGGGTCCAGGCTACTTGAGGAAGGTTGGCAGGATGAGCTGGTGCACTGAGGAGCTGGGTTTTCCACTGTTCTGATAATACTTGCACACTCCTGTGCTCTATAGCCACTCACACAGTCCCTGCCAATCTTAGAATCCCGGATTCCAGCCCTTGAATCCCATCACAATGCAGTGTTCTACCCAACCCTGAGACACTGCGTTAACCGCCCATCCTGTCAGGTGTGCTGCAATCTGGTGGCAGCCTGATGGCATCCCTGCTGGTGAATGTATGTGAGTGAGTGTGTGTGTGTGTATCAAGTTGCTTGAACGATAAGCCCAGATATGGATTGTGTCCCCTAACTTGATCCCCACTGTGATTGTTAAGAGGGTGGGAAATCCTATTATAATTGAAAGGTGGGGGCCTTGAAGAGGTGATTAGATTGTAGGACCATGCTCTACTGAATGGATTAATAAGGGAGGTCATGGGTGTGGTTCTAAGAGCTTTAAAAGTACAGCATGTGAGAGTCTCTCTTTGCTCCACCATTTTCTGCCATGTGAGACCCCTGCACTGCTGTAAAGCCACCACCGAAGAAGACCCTTATCAGATGTGCTTCCTGGGACTTTGGACTTCCCAGCCTCCAAACCTGAAAGCAATAAATTTGGTTTCTTTATAAATTACCCAGTTCCAGGTATTTTGTTCGAATAAGTAACAGAAAGGGACTAATACAAGCCCCCCATACAATGTGTTACCCACAGCATATTAAAATGTCTGAGTCATATTAAACCTGGAGGGGGTAAGAAATTAGTGGAAAAGTGTCTACAACACTATTCTGTATCAGGACAGCCTAAATTACAATGTGTTAACTGTATATTTCCATCTGATAAAAGTTCATGGTTCAATCTATGAGGCTTGAAGAAACAGCTATTGCTCTACAATGAAAGATTATTAAATATATGTAGTAAGGCACTTTAATAGTACAGTACAGAACATTACCCTAATGTATGGGCATTTAGTTTAATTTTCCAGCTCCTTCCTTTTTATATAGCCCCTTCCCCTGTTTTTGATTAAACAACTTTGCCCAAATCTGCTTACATACATGCAGAAAATCAGGAACCACCACCACACAAGACTCTAAAAATCTTGACTCTAAAAATATTTGTCATTCACATTTTCCTTCCCATGATTCCTCACTTGGGAACCTACTGCAACATTCTAGCTTGGTTTCTTTTGCATACCAAAGCACTTGCTCAGATTGGTCTGTTTGTCAATGAAGACTTTAGCAGAGATAACATTTCCAAAAGGCATGAACATCTGCAGAATGTCCTGGTCTCCAAACTCCTGTGGAAGGTGGTAAATAAAGAGGTTTGCCCCCTCTGGACCTAAGGAGGAAAAGAAAATCAGAGTAAGGTATCCCCTCATGTCTTAGTTCTCAAAGCCTCTTCCTATGAATACTTTAACAACAGGTAGGCTAATCATTTGGCTTTCGCTCATATTAAAAGAGAAAAAACGGATAAGTGTCAAGTGCTGGTACGTCTTTCAGGAAAGCACTCATCCTTTAGGTTTTCCTGATTTCCAAAGAGACACTGGCTATGAATGGCTTCCTTTTCACTGGTGGTCTTCTGTGGGTCACATGCGCTTCATGAGCATTAGCACACACTTCACGGGGGTGAAGATCGTAGCAGTGGGCAGGAGGGGCAGAGAATACAGACATGGGTTTTTTTCCTGGGTGGCCTTATTTTCTCTTATGTATAGACTGGCTTAGAGAAGAAGAGAGTATTCTGTGCAATCTAAACAAACTGCAGCAATTTAGAATAACATATGTAGCAGGAATGCTGTTCAGATTTCTCAGTCATTTACCTAATTATCCAGCTAGTTTTATCAAATCTCTTAACAGCCTAATAAACATCTTTATTAGAAATGACTGGCAATGAGTCAAGGCAGGGGAAAAAAGGTAGCTAGAGTCTCACAACTTTGACAGGAACTATGCCACTGGGAATTAGCTTTGGAAATGAATGCAATGGATGTAGAAGCTAGTCAAAGACTGCACTAAGCCAAGGTCCTCACTTCCACCCCCCTTTTCCAGCAAATATGAGAACAAGAAATAGGGTAGAACAGGGAAGATCTTCTTTAGCTACAGTGGGTGGAGAGGTAAGTGCTCAAGTTCCTCTCCATTTCACTCTGCTAACCCTCTACCCACCTGTACAAGAGCTACCTGAAAGTTAAAAGAAGCAAAAAAGAAAAAAAAAAAGGGGATCCCAATGAGCTGGATGGACAATAAAGGCTGGATATCTCCTGGATGTTCCAGGCCTGGTGTCTGGGAGGGAAAGGGGCTCACAGACTGGCAAAGTGACTTGTGCATCTCATTCATGGGTCCTCAGCTAATGTTTACAGGAGATGACCCAGGCCTGACTGCCCCACTGGGAAGCCCTGGGGGATAGGCCGCTATGGGTTCCTTACATAGGAAGGAGGGTGTCTATGCATATGGGTTGGAGAAAAATACAATAGGGACAAAAATCTTTGTAAAAATAAATGGATACGCATCTTTGCAAAAAAATGTCAAACCAAGTTTCTTCCCCCCACCCCCCACAAAATAAACCCCACTCATTAGAATACTTCTTTCTTTTATGATTTATTTTGTGGGGGATGGGGGGGGAAACTTGGTTTGACATTTTTTTGCAAAGATGCGTATCCATTTATTTTTACAAAGTTCTTTTTATTCCCATAGACATCCTCCTCCTATATAGGAATGAGCTGGATGCAGAATGAGGGTTGGATGCAGTCCGTATTTTAAAGGAACATGATTGTAGGGTTTAAGTCCCCAAATGTTTTCTGGTTTAAAAAATGTCTTAAAAATCAGAATTTAATATGAATAGATGCAAAACCCACAGCACTGCAAATGGATGTTCAGAGTGCTACTGTGCCACGCATGTCCTCTGCAGCATGTATACTGGTCAAAGCTAGCACCACTAGATTTAACATTCCTTCTAAATAAAAGATCCACATGTACAAATGAGGATTAATGGGACAGAATTTGAATTGCGAAGTACATCTAACCTCCTGAATCCTGGGGAGAAAATACAATTTTAATGCACAAGAAAGATTACTGGGTTTGCCTGAAAAATCTTGCATTCAGAATGCTGTACATTCTGCATGTAACTAGGCCAAATGAGGAGACCAGGAAAATATGGAGACAGGTAAACAGACCTGAGTAGGCTTTGCCCTTTTGTTAATTATTTTCCTAGGAAAAAATACCAAAAGCAGTGCCTGGTGTAGACCCCCAGTTTTTTTCATCACGAAGAAACAGTTTGATTTTGCAACCTCCTGCCCCCATTTTTAACATTAAAATGACAAAAAGTATTTTCATATGGACAACCTCCCTTGTATGCAACAAAGGTGGCTGTTACCAAGGATTAAATTAACTTTTTTGAGGATTCCACCTGTGTATCACCCTCTCCTCTACCCCCAGTAGTAGTAAAAACCTGTTCACAAGTCATCCTTTGTCAGATTTCTCCTAGTACACATTGTTTAACTTGTGAGAGTTACTGTGTTATCCTGTGGTCCTAGCTGGCTGGGGTGTTCATGTGTCGTTTTTCTCACAGAGTACTTGATCTAGCATGAAGCCCTCGGGCTGTCTGTAGGAGCAAAGCTGTATGAGACCACCAGTGCCCACCAGCCTCTCACTGGGCAACTGGAGGCTCTAATTACCTGAATGTGTCTGATTTGCCTCCTGCAAATAAAGGAAGATGGGAAGGTGTGAGAGCAGTCAGAGGATATTTAGGAATGGCAAGGAAAGGTGATCAGCTCTCCTGGGTTCAGATCTGTAGGGATGTCATAACCCTTTAGAAGATTTGGCTGGGGAAAAATTAAAACCATTTCTTTACAAAGCTAGACTGGTTCATTTTTCTGTGGGGGAAAAACACACCAGGGTATATAACTAAATACGTCAAGTCAACTTTCAGCTCTCTTGACTAAAGGACAGAACTGTGGAGCAGCAAGTCTAAAAATATATTCACTATTGGAATTCATTCTGTTTTCCTCCTCCCTTCCTAATATAATCTGCCTTTTAAATTACATTTTACTTAAGCCAATATTAAGATGGTTTAAGTTTCTTGAGCACACATTAACTAGGTGAGGAGAAGGTGATCAGAAGAGAGGTAAAAGAAGGTGGGAGATGATTAAAAGAAACCCAAACCCACCACCACCAGCAACAAAAAAATTAAAAAACCCTAAACCATGCTACTGGTAGCCCACAAACCTAAATTAGAATAATCGGGAGTTGACAATTATTATTTTGACCTATTTTACATTAATCCTAGAGGGGAATTACTGTGCAAGCAATCCCTAAAACTCAAGGCAAGGAAATTTAGGGCAGTGGGTTGGGGTGAAGCAACTCAGAAAATTGTTGTTTCAGGGTCCAGACTTTATCCTTAAACCACTGAATTTTGAGTCTTTTGGTGGCTGACAACTTCTCAGTGACACGGGCTATATAATTTGATACAAAGTGCTGCTAGATAAAGGAGAAGTGACCAACATTCTCTAAAACCATGTGGGGGGATCGGCTTTGCAGTCTCTGTGTGAGGATATCATTATCTGACAGGATCCCTCTTACCACCCTTATCTGTCACCAGGGTAGTCAGGCCCCATACAAAGAGCTTCAATACAGACTTTTCTTTGGGAAGACATGGTATTTATGACATAAGGTCTCTTGCACACACCTGGTGAACCACAATTGTCTGAAGAGTTGTGCATGTTTAAACAACCTGCAATAGTTCCAGTCATGAGTAAAAAGAAAGTTGAAATAATAAAGAGTAACTTAGACTTTCATATATCTTTCATTTCTAGTGATTTATAAAAAAGAAAAATATTCTTTTTCTTTATTTTACACATGAATATCTCTTAAGCTGTGTCCCCTTAAAACTCAGAGCTTCACAAAGTAAAGGTATTCTATTTCTTACAAAACACCATGTTTAGAGTCAAAGTATTCAGACAAGAGCAGTTTGGAACTGTGGGGTAAGGGTAAAGGAGCAGGGAAAGAAATTAAAAATTTTTTTCCTTAGTATTTCCTTTTCTAGCTTCTTTCCCATATTCTAAACAAGTCAGAAAGAATACAGCTATCATGTTGCAGGTTTTGCTTTCAATCAAAAGGAAGAATGACAAACTATCCTTATTTGGACTAACTCATTAACCATTTCATAATTAGTTTTAATTAATTCTTAGCATTAACTTCCTGAAGTTTATTTTGCTTTACTGGTAGAGAAACAAGGCTATCAATCACTTACTTGCTTCCCCAGAAGACCCCCAACTAACCAAAACTAAGTCAATCCCACCCTAACTGTGGATTTTATCATTAACCTGAAAACCACTGCCTACTGAGAAGCAGCCACACCGTCACAGGGTATGTGGACTCTGAAAAACCTGAGAAATACAGAAGAGAGCACTTCATCCACAGAAGCCTGTACGGACCCATCTCCTTCACCCCCTTCCACTAACGAGGAGGAGTCGATGTGCAGGTTGGAAACTATGGCCCACACTCACTTGGGAGAGGGGGGTTCCTGGCAATTTTCTGATATTACCACTAAAAAGTAATTGCGCATAAACACACGATGGATGAGAATATCTTGAGAGATGAAAAATTAAATCAAAAGATAAATATAAAACTGAACAGAAAAGAAGAATGAAATAAGTGGTTTAGGCTTGTCAGGTTTTTTTTCCCCCTAAATGTGAACACCAGAAATAGAACAATTGATTTCTCCTATGACACCAGTTCAATTTGGTACCTTTGAAACGTGCTCTACAGGCCAATGCTGCCTGTTGGGCTGGGGCTGCGGGCAGCACGTACCTTCCTTTTGGCTGCCCGCTGCGCTCTGCTGCTGCAGCAAGCTCTGGCTGTACAGCGTGGGCAGCGCGGCCGCTGCATACTGCTGGATTCCTGAGTAGGCCTGGGTGAGGGCGTCCATGGTGCCAGCCGTGCCATTCGTCAAGCCTGTGGCGCCAAGTCCTCCATTCAGAGCCGCCATACCTGAGAGCATTTGAGCAACTTTACAAAAAACCCAACAATAGAGAAGAGAAACAGCACTTATTCATTAGTGCTTTCCAAAGGAAGTTAGAGAATCATTTGACACAAGTACAACAGCAAGTGCATGCAGCTAGCACACCAATTAAACCAACAGGAAATTAAAATGAAACCATGAAGACAGAAATCATAATAATGGCAAAAAAAAAAAAAAAAAAAAAGGCCTAAGCAATGATAACCTTTACTCCCTAAGGCCAGTGATCAAAATTCACCGAGGCACTACAGTTAGACAATACATCTTAATTCCATGCAACGTGCTACTGGCAAGTACTGTTCTTATCTTTTTGAAATAAAAGCCTTCTGCTTCTTCGAGCTTAGAAGCATGTAAAAAAAAAACATTAATGGCAGAGGCCTGTAACATCTATACATGTAAATCCATTTACTGGGCTCTCTGAGGAGCCATGGGATGGCTCAGGGAGTTGAGGAGGAAAGAATAAAATTTTCTGTATTCTTTACACCAGTGAATTAGCAGTTCCATTAACTGGTTTTTCTGAACAGTTGATGGCAGTTGTCAGGGACTAGGACCCTAAGAGTAAGTAAACAGCCTCGCTGAGTAAGAATGGAGGCACGGGAAGAAATGTACACCAGCCCCCAAACTGCAGAGAACTGCAGCTACTACTATTCACTACCGAAGGCTAGTAACAGAGCAGCTTTCAGTACAAGGGTATGAAGTGCTGAGGTAGCTGGGGTTTCTGCCAATGACAGTACTCCGTGTCATGTTTTTCAGTCAACTGAGGTGACACCGTGTCTGTAAGCTGGCTCTTGGCTATTAACCGATGTGAACTGGACCTTGGCCAGTATGCTTTATGCTTTTCTGATTTTTTCCCTTGCATCCTGGCTGCTCTTCTCTACTATTATGATTGCTGGCTGTGTCACATTTTCCCTGAATACTGAGTCAAAACAAGTAACACTTTATAGAGTGTTAACTTTCATATGAACTCAGGAAATGGAAGAGGTGACATCACAATTGCCTTCCGTTCCCTTTGTGATTATGGTTTTTTTTTTGTTTGTTTGTTTCTTTAAATCAGTTTCCGAGAAGAACTTACGGAACATTAATAAAAATCTTGGGATTTAGGGTTACTGATTAGAGATATTAAAATAGCAACGATGACCAAACGAAAAAAACTGTAAGAAGTCTAATGCAAATAGGGGACAGATCAGATAAAGCAGCTTGGGAATTACGCAGAGGGATCCAATAGCATAATCCCCTCAACACTCCCGTCAGTGCTACTGTTGCTATCCACGGGACACGGGAGGTGGGGAATGTTCTACTGCCTTCATACGTGCATCTGTTATTTTGCTAACCTCATCTCTTAGATTACAAGGACAACATGCAGGATATGAATCAGACCATGCCTCATGAGCAAGGAACTCACAGCGCCTCAGGTCTGGTATTCCTGCTGTGGGCCTTGAGAGAGGGTACCAAGTACCTTCTCCTCAGTGTGGACACAGAGGAGGAGAGAGGTGGTGAGGCCAGTCTGAAGGACATGAGGATGGAGTAATGGCCTGGCCTGCTGAGGAAGGAAGTGTTCTCCAGCAGATCCAGCAAGCACACACTCAGCTAAGGGCTGTCGGCCAGCAGAGGTCCTGCTGGATCTGTTTCTTGGGCCATGTAAATAAGTGCTGTTGAAGAGCTTGGAAATAGTTTGTCATCCTCATTACTCTAAAGGACCCCTCAGACACCAGCTAATCCCACTGACCTCACTGCCTCCTTTCTTCTCCATCCCACTACTATTGTGGTGGCTAAGGGCTAGGGAGTAATTTCTCTCCTTTTGGTTACAGCGTCCTCACCTCCCAGTGTTCCTGTGATGCAAAGAAGCATCCATGTTTCTTTCCTGCGAGAGGCGGGAGGAGGCTGTAAAATAACCTGGGACAGGGCCAGGCACTGTTGATAAGTTCTGTTCATTTTGTCAGGCTGTCAACAGGTGCTAGGCATACAGATGACCAAGTCATGGGCTCTGCCCTCCGGCAACTCAGACTGCTGCGTGGGAGGGAATTCCAGCAGCAAAGCGAGCGGCGACATGTCGCTCACTATAATCCCCACGAGTGGGGTTCTGGGTGCACGTGGTGGCCTGTAGAGCTCCGTGAGGCTCAGCTGCCCACCAGCACACTGGAGACAGGAGCTCCACTCTGCGAACTCTGCCAGTTCTCTGCTACTCAACGGAATGGTCAAGAGGCCACCTCTCCACCATACCTTGTCAGCTGAGCTCTTGGAGTTTTCAGGCCCTGACACATAAGCCCCACAGGGGCACCCTCCTGTGATCTGTGGCCTCAGTAACGTGGCTTCTCCAGAGGCTGAATACACAGTGGTATTTCATTACAGGGGCCGCTACTATTGCCCCAACTCCCTTCCCCTTCGGTACGTGGCCTTTTCTATTATTCAAGTCAGGAGAATTATCTTTCTACCTTGAACTTTCTCCCTTTTGCCAAATAAATTTTTTCTCTTAAGACATAGAAACAAAAGGAAATTCCTGCTCCTGAAATACGGGGTGGATGTTACGGGACCAAACAGAGTCTCTGTGAGGCTCATAGTTCTCGCAGGCAACATTCCAGTTGCGTCCTCCACTCTTCCTGGCAACACTTCACAGCAGTTGGCTGGTTTTGGACTATACCTCAGGGCAAATCTGCTTTCTGGAGAGTTCTATCTGCTTCTGCTGGTGCCATGCATGTGGGAGACTATTATAGCACGATGTAAAAAGGCTGTAGATGCAAAAGAGGGACTAGCCAGGCACACGTGCAGGTGGGAGAGGGAGGGTTTGGCCTCTCCAGCCCAGGACTGACTGGTCTCTTCTGTGCTGTAACCATCCTCTTGAATAAAATATAAGGGCAAAACTTCTAACAAGCACAAGTGCACTGAGAATATTTACAACCAAAACCATCTTAGAAAATTGGGGGTGGTGGTGGGGTGGTGTGTTTGCCAAATTCAGGGTAGAATAGGGAGTTGATTATATGCTAGAACTTGAAGGACCATTAAAGGAAGAATCCAACTTTTGAGAGTAATTCTTGTAATTATCTGATATTATTCTATATTAAATAATCATTATATCAAAGATAACACTTGTCATCTTAGCGTTGGCCTGATTACTCTAAAAGCCCTGGACAGCAGAAACAGAGAGCTAAGGTGAATCAAACACTTCCACCTAAAGGCACAGGGCTTTTCTTTGAAAAGGCTGAATGGATTGGCCACTTCCTCCCATTTAGTCACGACTCCTGTGCACGCTATTTGGATGAGGAAGGTTGGAAGATGACAAGTGTGGCAGACTTCCGTAAGGGCGGTCTCTAACTGGTCTGTCAATACAGCTGGTGCGGAGCCTGACTACTAAGTGCTTTGCACTTAATTGTTCTCCAAAGGTCCTCGACTGATAGAGACCCAAGGAGCTGTGAAAAGACTGAGTAAATCCGTTAAAATGACATAGAAGAATTAACCCATAAATAGGAGCATGATCATTTTTTGTGGCCACGACGGAGATGGCACTGAAGAGTGGAATCAGAGGCTGAGTACCATAAGCAGCCTACATTTATTTACAAGCCACTCTGCTATGTACCATACTAAAAAAAAAAAAAAAAAAAGAGGAAAAAGTGAGTAATGTATTAATATGTTCTCATAGATTTGTACCCTATCTACTCAGGTAAGTTTTCCCTTGTACAGATGAGGTATATCCTTCTAAGCTGCAAGCTGATAAATGAGAACCTGAGTATAAAATGTCTGGAACCAGGTTAGATGAATACAAATATGTACAATTAGTGGCACTGATGTGTATGCCTGTATTAATAAGGTCACAAACGCTTGTGGGGTTGTGTGTGCTTGTGTGTGTGTCTAGCAGCACACATCTTTATAAATTCCAAGAATACGGTTTGAAACTGTAATTTCATAATGCAAGTAGCGACAAGCCACAGTAATATGCTGAAATCAACTCCTCTTTTCTTTACTTTACATAAAATATTTCCATGAACACTTTTCACCAGGCATTTCTGACTACTTATATTCAAACACTCATAATTTAAGTACTATATGGTAAGCCATTTGGGAGAATTATGCAATTTAAATAGGGAAAAATCAGAATGCCACTTGACATACATTTAAACACACAAAATCAGATACAGACTCCTGGGTGTACATATCTGCACAAAGTATTTTTTTCATCTGAGTTCAGATATTAAAATACAAAACAAGCCCAGGGAACCCTCACATAATCCAGAGGTAAAAGCCCTGATGGGGAGCTACCCGTGTTCCTTCTTCTGATCTTGCTGATTCCTGCTTTTATCTTTAGGGTGCTGTACTGTTTCTTAGTGCCTCCATTCAACAACATATAAAGGAAGAAAAAGGATATCAAACTCAAACAGTTTAATTTAGCTACTTGTCTACTCATCAAAAACTTCATTTTGGAGGGGAGAGGTGGGACGCTCAGGCAGGGAAGAGGGTAAAATTTAAGCTAAGACGAGCCATCTACCTTCTTTCTTGATGGCTGCTGTGTTCATGGAAAAAGACTTGGCTCTATTCAGAAAACCAGAATACCCTCCATGTGGTAGCAAGGAATGGTTCTCACGGTGGAGTGTGCCAGGAGGTAACAATGATATGGAAGCTTTGGTCAACTGTTTTAGAAATGAACTCTGTCTGGGTAACCATTTCTTGATTACCTTCTTTGATCTGGTAGGACAGACAGCATCATCATTTCTGTGGAGGAAGAATGGTCCGAAAGAGGATACTCTATCTTAGGAGGTTTTTTCTTGATGTTTAATTTGAGACAAGTGGCAAACATTAGGTCCAAGTCAATGTTGAGATTGTAAAATTGCTCTGCACTAGTAATACTTATCAAATCAAGAGGAGTATATTTTCACTTGTACATGATTTTTGGCTTAATTAAACATTTTCCTGGGTCATACTGTCCAGTAGGGGTTAATTGAAACCAGAAATATTCTTTCTTAACTTCCCATGAACTATATATTCTTACATTAATCCAATGACAAAGAATTTTTTAAAAAGTAAGCAATTTAAACCTGCTGTCCTTGCCAGAAGCAAAATTCGTGTAAGACAAGAACCCACATAAGAACTAGTCATGGTTTCTCTGCCATTCAGCAAAGTCCCTGCCAGTCCCTCACGATAATGATGGGAAACTCCCAGCCACGCACAACAGAGCAGGGTGGGGATGCGCAGGAGCAGACGAGAGGACACACACGCAGCATCATGAGCACGTGCTGAGGAGGACAACCATTCCCACTGGCCTGGTACTCTGCAGACCAAGGACAGGCAGGCGATCAAATCAAAGTCCTTGTTTTAGGGGAACTAGGTCCTGGGGCAAGAGAAGCAGCATGAGGGGAAGTGTGTGAACACACATCCTCAACCTAGGTGAAGGACAAGGTCAGAGAGAGGAGCTGTACCAGGAACACGAGGCAAGGCAACGAGGGTCCTACGTGGCTGCTGGAAAAGGTAAAAGCTGGAGGCAGTTTTAACTGGAATAAAACATTCTGGCTGTCACATGGTTACCACTTCACACATTATCTGCTAATCAAGAGCCATCATATTTGGAAGGAACATGTTTTTCTTTTCCCTGTGGTCAGAAAAAACTCAGTCCAAGTTTTTGTTTCTCCCAGGGCATCTGAATAAAAGGATTTAATAAAACCTGAAAATTGACTACTTCTAAACTTATGATTTATTTTCTTATCAAGATTATAGTAAAAGTTAATCTTTATTTGGATGAGTTTTAGGTTTTTTTTTTTTTTTTTTAAATTTAACCAAATACATTGCAAGGTCTTCTTTTTGAGCTTCTGAAGTATAAAATTATTGGGATTTTTTGCTTTTAAAAAAATTTTACTTCCTGATAACCCTTTAAAACAGTCCAATTATTCAATCATGGTTTAATTAGCAATCCCTTTATTAAAAATTAAAACGGACAGGTGTTAGATTGGCTGGGATATATGGTAGGTAACGGGGCCCCCAAAGCATAAACTGTGTTGGCTGTTATGGGCCTGCTGGGCATGGCTACTGTCAGGCAACCAGGAGGACCGAATGGAAGGACAAGTAAATTAGGTGTCCTCTCTATGGACAGTTTCCCCAGTGCAAGAGCCTGCACCAAGCATGAGCCTGAAATATGACATCCTCTGGCCTGGGGACTATTTCTCACATAGATCTCAACTAACAGGAATGGGTAGACTGCATAGGATAGAACCTAGAGTTCTCTGGTGAGTCCCATATGTTTCAGAAGCAAGTGCAACCTATCTGCCTCAAAACCTGTTTCAACCTGCCATGGTAAAATGATGCCCCCCTGGACAGTCCCTGCTATAGAGTGACCCATGCCTGTGGGAGCTTAATAAAGATCCTAGATGATATTACTTCCAGCAGCGGCTCCTCTCCCCTCAGATTCATTTCCTTCTTTCCAAGGCTCATTTCCCCCCTTCTGTAACTGTCACAAATCTTTGGATTGTAGAGATGGAAGGCACCTTTAAAATCATCTCATCCAGAACTTTCCATTTTCAACTGGAGACCGAAGCCCAGAGAGGGAGCAGAGTTTCGCCTGAGCTCCGACAACTGTGTAGCAGCAGAGCTGGACTCATGCTCGCTGGCTTCCAGTCCGTCATCAACTTTTCTATTCTAACACACGGCCTGGCAGGACAGCAGAACAACACCAAAACCAAACCACACTCCTTGAAACCTGCAAATATCTGCCAACCACAGAACTCTGTGGATGAGTATACAAACTACATATCGGAGAGAATCTGGGGGTGGTGAGTGGTCGGGGATTTTTTGAGACAAAATGAATGCAGAGAGCTTTTGCCTATCAAAGCATGTGCTCCTCCATCCCAAGTGTTAGTTCTCCCCATTACATATCCTTTTTGGGTCATTTCTGGCTGACCATTTTCTGTGGAGAATTTGGGGGAAGGCTGTCCACCAGAGCAGCAAATACTCACTGTTTATGGTACCTGCTAGTGCATTAATATTATTCAGTCCAACAGTGGCTCCAGCCAATCCTTGCAGAGTCCCCAGAGAGGTCAAGGAATTCATGGCTGCACCAGCAGTGGAGTTGGGGGTTGAAGCAGCCACTGGAAAACAAAAAGAAAACAGAGGAACAGGGGAGAGAAAGCACAGATGAGTGAAGGCCTACTGGACTGGAAATTAATCTGTCACCGTCACAGCAGACAGAGCTGAGGAGTCTCTTAACTGTTGCAAGTCGACGAGCCTTGCTTGTATTTATGGTGTGAAAGACATAGGGAATCGTACTTGTGGCATTTTTGACAATTAGATTTGGTGATTGAAGAAATCATAGCACTATTTTACCAACCAGTGGACACGCTCATTGCTGGTATGCAGGGGAAAATTTGTGAATGGGAGGCCTATCCTTCTGGGTGATCCTCCATTAGCCCTACTTCAGGAGAGCCTCAGTCTGCCAGGACTCCTTCTCATCCAGGCCAAAAAGTTCTCGGCAATTCTTGGTCTTCTTATTGTTTCTGCTTCAGACTTGATATTTTCTCAATGCAATTTTGGAAAAAAAAAAAAAAAATCATGCATCTTCCTGAGTTTGACAGAAAACTTCAGGCCTAGGTGGTGTGGTGAGAGAGGGGTAAGTGAGGTGAGATAAAACCATTTTCGTACAGGGCATCAAGATGGTCTATGTTCCTTTTTAAAAAATTTTTTTTAAAGATAGCTTTATTGGGATATAATTCACAAACCATAAAATTTACCCCTCTAAAGTACACAATTCAGTGGATTTTAGTACAGAGTTGTACAACCATCACCACTATCTAATTTTAGGACATTTTTATTACCCCCATGAGAGACCCTTCCCCATCAGTACTCCCTCTGTTTTCCCATCCCCTTGAACACTGGCAACCACTAATCTGCTTTCTGTCTCTATGGACTTGCTTAGTCAGGATATTTCATATAAAAGGAATCACAAAATATGTGGCCTTTTGTGATTAGCTACTTTCACTTAGAAAAATGTTTTCAAGGTTCATCCATGTTGTATTTTGAATCAGTACTTCATTTTTTTTAATTGCTCAATAATATTCCAATGTGTGGATAACATTATATTTTGTTTATCCATATTTATCAGTCGCGGACATTTGAGTCGTTTCCACTTTTGCACTATTATGAATAATAATGCTATGAGCATTTGTGTATAAGTTTTTGAGTAGACATATGTTTTCAGTTCTCTTGAGTGTACACCTAGGAGTGGAATTGCTGGGTCATATGATGAATCTACGTTTAACATTTTGAGGAATGGTGCAACTGTTTTCCAAAGTGCCTGCACTCTCTATCCCTTCTGCACTTATAATTCCTTCTGTAAATAATATTTCAAGTATCTTACATTTGTGTAGCTTTACAATATTCTGACCTTTTCCATACGCATTATTTCACTCTATCCTGGTGATGGAGGTAAAGGTTAAACTTAATTCTGACCTCTACTAAATGGACCTCTGGTCCATTTCTTGCTCTGAGATCCTGAGTATGTAAACTTCCTTTCCATCTAGAATAGTCAGGAATTTCATCCATCCTCCTGGAATGTTCTTGCCCAGCTGGATTTCATGCCTGCTCAGCCTTTGGAGACCTCATATCAATCCACCTTGCTTGGGATCCTTATAGATAAGGCCAAATCAAATTCCTAAAAAATGAATTCCCTACCTTGTCACATTTCTGTTCACGTATGGTATTAACTTCTGATACCTAATAATGTATTTTTTTCTTTTTAAAAGAAAAGGATATACAACCAAGTCAATGTTTCTAGCCCTCTTATATTATAAAATTTTTCAAACATACACAAAAGAGAGGCAATAACAAAATCTTATAAATTTACATCCAGATTCTAAGAACCAACTCACCTCCTCCCTAAATGTATTTTAAAGCAAATTTCAGACCTTATGTCATCTTATCCCTACAAACTTCAGTATGCAGCTCTAAAAATTATGGACTTTGTTTTAAAACCCCAAACCATTATTATGCATAACAAAATTAACAATAATTCCTTGGCTTCATTATTTGATAATAGCTTGCTTAGGATTTTTTCATCTATGTGCATAAGACTGACCTTTAATTTTTCCTTCTTGTAATCTCCTTAGTTTTGCTAACAAGCTTTTGTTAGCCTCATAAAATGACTAGAAGAATATTCCTATTTTTCTATTCCATGGATCTCTGGACTATATAAGATTAAAATTATTTGTAACTTAAATGTCTGATACAACTTTCCAGTAAAAATGATCTGGATTTCATATTTCTTCCTGGTATGATTCTGAAATATTGATTATATTTCTCAAATAGGATTATCCAACTTTTCTTTTTCCTCTTGAATCAGTTTTATTAAGTTATTGCTTTTTAGGAATTTATATGTTTTGTTTAAGTTTTCAAATATGTATTGGTATAAAGTTATGCATATTATCCTCGATACATTTTTAAAATTAGGAACATTCACATTAAGTCTCATTTTTTTTGGTCTGGTTGGTCTGTCAGTTACTGAGAGAAGCATTTGAAAATCTTACACTATGACAATGCCAATTTCTCCATGTAAATGTGTAAATGATCCTATCTTCTGGTGCACAAACCTTTTGTGGTCACCTTAAAGTCTGTTTAATTTTACCTTAAAGTCTGTTTTATATGATGCTAGAAAAGAAGCACCAGCCTTTTTTGTTATCTGCAGGGTATATCTTCTGCTGTGTTTTTACTTTTTTATCTGTTTATATTTTAGTTATATCTCTTGTAATCAATATATAGGCAGATTAAAAAAATACGGCCTAATAATTTAATAGTCTTTTAATAGCAGCATTTAGAATTTATGCTATTTGTCCTAGTACTATTTCTCTCCTTTCTTGCCTTTCTTTAAGTTTGTCTTTTCAATTCCATTTTCCCCCTCTACTACTTTGGAAGTAATGCATATTTCCATTCTTTTATATACTACCATACAAATTTTAACAGTCATCCTTAACTTATAAAAATCAGAGTTAAATATTATCTTTACTTTTTGCCAGAAAAATTCAAGGACTTTAGAATATTTTAATTCAGAAGAACCCCTCCTAACCCATGTGTGGTGTATTCACATCATCATATATTTTGATTTTAGCTTGGTTTTTATTTTTTATTCTAATAATAATTATTTTATATAACATTTATTTAGATTTGTCCACATATTTACCACTTCCTTTGCTTATTATTCTTTCTTCTTTCATCTGGGATTATTTGCCATTTAGTTTGAAGTATATCCAATAAAACTTCATTTAGAGAGGGTCTATTGGTGGAAAAGTCTCTTCGCTTTCATTTGAGTGAAAAGTACATCTCTACTTTGTCCTAGTTCATGACATATTTTTGCCAGATAGTCTAGGTTGACCATTTATTTATCTCAGTACATTTTACTGCCCTCTGGCTTCCATCATTACTACTGAGATGTCAGGTATTGAGATGTCTCATTGTGTTCCTTTGACAGTATTTTTTTCTGTTTTAAAGATCTTCTGCCTTTGGTGTTCTGTATTTTTTGCTATGGTGCATCCAATTATGGATTTATTTTTATTTTCCCCAGTTGGAATTCACTGGGGTCTCTAATCAACATTTAGATTTTTTTTTTGGGGGGGTGTCATTTATCAGTTCTGGAAAGTTCTTGATCATTAACTGTTCTTATATTGCCTTTTCTCCAATCTCTGAGGAACTTAAACCAGACACGTTAGATCTATTCCATATCATATAACCTCTCATATTTTCTATCTCAGTTTCTCAGTTATGCATAACCTCCAAAAATCTGTCTTCCAGCTCATAAATTTTCTCTTCAACTGTATCTAATATGCTGTTAAACTTACATATCCATTCAATTTTACATTTTGATTGTTGTATTTTTCATTTCTAGAAGTTTAATTATTTGATAAACATGCTTGGTCATTTCTAGTAATCATTTGCTTTTTTCCATTTTTCAAATCTTGTAAAATTTCTTAAACATATTAATTGTACTTCCTTTCTGTTGTGTGCTATTAATTCCAACATCTGATGTCTTGGTGGATCTAAATATAGTGTCTAACTCTGTCTCTGCTCTTCTTACTCTTGGTGCTTGGTTTACTTGTGTATTTTGTTATTTTTGCTTGTGAGCTTAACTATCTTGGAACTTTATTTCTAGGAATTCTTTGAGGCCTGGATTGAAGATGGGCCTTTCAAGGATGACTTACATTTGAGTCTGCAAGGAGCTGGAGGAAAGTACAAGCTGGGAATCACTTTAAATTTATTGCTTGAGGGTTTTTGAACACTCAGATAAAATAAAATTGGGTTTCAAACTCACGTGAGGGCTGGTTTATTGTTATAAAGTTTCAGAGGGAAATTCCCTAACCCTACTCAGCACTAAATTTTGGAAAACTAAACAAGGCAGTTTTCCTTGTAGTTTCGTAAGAAGATGGAGTATTTCTTATTTATCCTTACACTAAGAAGTTTATCCTTTTTAGGTCTCGGACTTACATGGGGATGGTCTCCTATTAGATGTGTCAGGTGGGCCTCTGACTTTCTTGTATTCCTTATGTACTTGGAGGCTTTGAGAACTGATGCTCAAGTTTATCTGGTTCACCAAATGTCCTTAAGGTGAAAGCCACCTTTCAATGTGCTACTTTACTTCTCTGGGTTCCTCCCTTCACTTAACATTGGTTGCTGAGTATTCCTTACTGATTTACTAGTTATTGATGTGATTAAAAATATTTACTAAACTATCTTATTATACATTTTAGTTTTTTTCCAGTGGGAGGGTCTTTTCTGGTAACCTAGTCCACCTAACTGCCAGAAACAGAAGTCCCCCCATCTGGGATATTTCCATGGATTATATCTGGAAGGCAGCTATGCTCACCACTATACCACCAATGCCGCCCGTCGATGGACTGTATCTGATGTCAGTCTACATGCAATAGTCCTTACCAGATTGTTGTGCCAGTGAGTAAGGGGTAAAAACTATCTCTAATGCATGTTCAAATTCTAAGCCAGCAATATAGGCCTGAAAAATTTCCACACAATTTTAGGCAACACCAGGGAAGCACTTATAGAACAGTAGTATAAGGATATCTGGGGACCCTCTCCCCAGTGAAACAACCATAACTGGTGATTATAAAAATCAACTACTTAAAGTCTCTGGAAATTATCCTGAATGCATACACAAATTAAAAACATTTTTCTGAAGAAAATTTACCAAATCTCAGTAAGAACAGGAAGGATTTGTGCCATTTGAGCCACAACCCATGACCTGCTCCCTTCCCTGGTACCACTCCTCCCAACTCCCCTGAAGCTTAGCATAATGGAAGCTCTACTCTAGGTGGGTATGACCAAGAAGATGGGCTTCTTCTCTCCACAGCTCCAAATCTAGGGCTATGGTTTCTCCCAGGGAGGGGCAGACCACCAGTATTTCCAATCCCCCTGTCCCGGCTCTGTTGCAGAAACTCTATTCCTGGCCAAGAATTATGGAGGTCCTTTCCTCAACCCAACCTCTATTCATAGGGTAGAAGCTCTACCCCACGCACAACACTCTGAGAGTACTGGGCCCTATTCACCCTCACCCTATCTCACTTACAAGGTGGAGGTTCTATGCTGGAAGAGGCAAGCTGAGAAGACTAGGTGCTAGACCCTACATAGGGCCCTTCTTATAGACCAGAGGTTCTGTCTACAGGGAGAGATAGGCCATAAGAACACAGAGCTCCATAACTCTTCCTCGGGACAGAATTCATTTGGATGGAGCATGAAAAAGCTCAAGCCTAAGGCACCGCCAAAAACAAAAGAAATGTTGGTGGTGAGCAATTAAGAGGAGATTAGTTAGCTCCATGACAGCTTGGTAGATCAGTTAAAAGTTTAAAAAAGAGAACCAGAGAAAGAGACAGCTAAGAAGAGTCCTCCTGGGTAGCCCCAAGGACTACTCCTACAAAAGGGCTTGACTTTCATCAGATCAGACTGTGGGGGCAATTTATGCCCCAGGGTCAAAAGCAACAGAGCAAACAACTACAAATTAGTGGAGGCTGGGTGAGATAACAGTAGAGACAGACCAGCCAGAAACTTAACAGAGATCAGGCAAAGAGGCAGTCAAAGAGAGCCATTTGGAAGAATTACATAATTTAAAAAAAGAAAAATAAGAATGTCACTTATAGCCAAAGGCTGTGCCCTCTGAGGAAAAATATCAGTGGCACCCTGCAGGGGAACAGACTTCACTGAAGTAGTCTTGCTAAGTCACTAAGCAAATAAACAATCAAGAAGCTAGTGAGGGAGGAGGAATATGGAGGGTATTAGGAGGATGAGTATCCAGAATTGCTATGACATATTATCTAAAACATCCAGTTGTTAACAGAATATTATGTATGACACATGCAAAGAAACAAAGTGTGATCCATACAAAGGAAAAAATCAGACAACAGAAACTGTTTGAGAGGGCCCAGATATTAGACTTAGTAGGCTAAGACATTCAAAGAATTAAAGGGAATCATTCTTAAAAGAATTAAAGAAAGCTATGACAACAATGTTTCATCAAGATGAAAATTATAATAACAAACAAGGTGGAAATTCTGGAGTTGAAAAGTAAAGAACCAAAATGAAAAATTCACCATTGTGCTTGACAGTAGGTTTGAGCTGGCAGAAGAATGAGTGAACTCGAAGATAGATTGATAGAGATTATGTAATCTGAAGAATGGAGAGAAAAAAGAATGAAGAAAAATGAACAGAGCCTCAGAGAAATATGGCACACCCCATTACGTACAATTACATGTAATGCTTGTAGCAAAAGGAGAAAGAAAAGATCAGAGAAAATATTCAAAGAGAAAATGACCAATAATTTCCCAAATTTCATGAAAAACATTAATCTACTATCCAAGAAAATCAACAAGCCTCAAATAGGATAAAGACAAGAGATCTGTACCCACATACATGATAGCAAAATGGTGAAAGTCAAAGACAAAGGAAAAATCTTGAAAATAGCAAGAGAAAAAAAAGACTCATCATGCACAAGTGGATCTCAATAAGATTAACAGCTGACTTGTCAGCAGAAATAATGGTCTAGAAGGCAGTAGGATGATATATTCAAAGTGCCGAAAAGGAAAAAAAAACCCTGTCAGCTACGAATCTTATATCCAGCAAAACTATCATCCCAAAATGAGGACGAAATAAAGACATTCCTAGATAAAGAAAAAATGACAAAATTTATTGTTAGCAGACCTACCTTACAGGAAATACTGAAGTTGTTCAGGCTGAAAGAAAATGACTCCAGATAGTAATTTGAATCCACACAAAAAAACAAAGACCACTGACAACAGTAATTATGTAGGTAGTTTAAAAAGACAGTATAATTGATTTCTTTTCCTCCTTTCCTCTCTTAACTGATTAAAAATCAACTGACTAAAATAATATGTATATAATTGTATTGTTTGGTCTATAACATATAGAAATGTAATATATTTGACAATAACAGCACAAAGGAGGTAGGTATGGGCAATGTTGTATTGGGGCAAGGAAATTATACCAGACGGTAACTCTAATCCACATGAAGAAAAGGTTACAAATGTACTCTACGAATAAAAATGTATACTTGCTCTCCTTTATTCTTTCAATTTCTTCAAGAGACATACACATATAAAGTAATAATTATAACAATATGTTGTTGGGTTTTTAACATATGACACAATGTGTATAAATAATGGCAAAAAAAGAGTAGGACAAAAAAGAATTCTGTAAAAGGAATATTTCTATATCTTACTAGAGTTAAGAGTATAAATCTGAAGTAGATTCTGATAAGATATGACCTTAAAGTCTTGGAGTAACCACTAAGAAAATAAATATTAAAAATATTGAGAAAAATCATTAAAGAAATTGAAATGTTATACTAGAAAATATTCACTTAATGCAAAATAAAGCCATAAAAGACCAGAAGAAGAAAAGGACATGAGACAGAAAACAAAAAGTAAAATGGCAGACATAAATTCAATCACATTCATAAGAACATTAAATGTGAATGAATTTAACAATCTGATCAAAAAGCAGAGACTGTCAAACTGGATTAAAAAAGTAACCTAAAATAAGATCTAACTATGTGCTGTATATGCTGACTACACAGAAGATACATTTTAAATTCAAAGATATAAACAGGTTGATAGTATAAGGATGGAAAAATACATACCATGCAAACAGCAACCACAGGTGCTGGACTGGCTATTCTAACTTGAGACTAATATACAGAACTGATCAAAACTTTAGAGGAAAAAAACTGGGTCATCTGCTTGCATGGCAAAGGAGAATATACTGTCATGAAAATCTGTCTCTGTTTTGATGAAATGTAGCTAATTAAATCTACTGCTGGTATACAGTAACTGTCAAAAACCCTTATTTTATTCAGGGCTCTATGTTTCTTTCTCTGCCTCAGATTCTTTATTCAGATCTAAGGGAAGAGAATGGATAAGAATGGGCAGAGGAGATGAGATCTCCCTCACACAGCACAGAAAACGAACAGGAAGCAAACTGGGATGAGGGACGGAGGGGAGTAAATTGAGTAACTAGTTCAGAATATTCTAGTACTCATCTCACAAACATGTACAAACTCCTGTTCATGTCAGAAAGGCTCCCAGACTTGGCAGCCATTCACCCCAGGAGGGAGAAGCATTGTGCCAAAGCACTAAGATCAATGACCTGAGAAAGGCTTGCTTACCAGTAAGCAATGCCACCTCCTTCCTAGCAAACAGTGCCATGGACCTGCCATTGTGCTGATGCCATAGTGTGATTACTATAATTCCTGGAGACACAAACATGTGACAGGGCCTTATTCTTGCAGTTTCTGCAGCTTACATGGTGCAGAATCTCATTTTATATCACAGACCTCATTAGTTTCTGCTCCTCTGCTCCCTGACCTGTGAAGGTCACTTTGCCTCTAATCTGTGGTGAGCAGGGCAGGGATCTTGGGGATTGGCTGGCATGGGCATCACTGAGGACAGGAAAAAGGGTCCTAACCTGGACCCTCAACTCTTAAAAATGAGGCTGTAGCTCTGAATAGATAACACGACAATATAATTTCATACCCCCCTTCAGTGGAATCTTAAAAAGAGAAAACTAGAGGTAAAAATGGAGTTGTAGTTAAGACTGAGTGTTCTGGACTCACACTGTTCCCTCATCTCCCCTAAGCTTCTGCTTCATTGTTTTTAAACAGGAGGTCGGGGGAGAAAAGGAGAAAATAATACCTAACTCGAAGCATTGTCATGAGGATTAAGCAAAGTAATTGATGTAATCAAGTTGGCACAGTATTTGGCACCATTCTGAGGTTTTTTTTATATTATCGTCAACTACTGGGTAGAGGTTGACCCAAGGAGACAAGACTATGTAGGGCATATTTCATAAAACAACGAAAAGGAGATAAGCTTTTCTCTCTACTTTCAATCTAAACATCTTCAGTGATTGATGATTCTAAGGCCACTGGTCTTGTTTCTGCTGGATGACCTCTCCATCTCACAGGAAACCATGGAGAGGACCCATGAGCCAGACTAGAAACGCTTTCTCTTTCTACAATGTCCATGCTAGGAACTGTGGGCCCACAGATGCTGCCATGTGTGTTTGGCCAGAGAAATCCAAACAGCAAGGAACAGACTTGTCACTTGCCTGCTCCTGTGTGGAGCTTCACTCAGTGGCAAGAGAGAAAAGGCGCTGAAGGACATCCCAACTGGCTGATCTCATGGCTCAGGGATGGCTTTTCAGATCCTTCCAGTTGGTAAAGCAGGTGTGAGGATGGCATATGTCGATGCCTTATTCTGCTCCTGTGTGGACAGCCCACAGCTGTACTGGAGGGCAGCAGGCTGCAGGGAATGCTCGTCCCAGACAGACACACAGAGCTCACGAGCACGGGGAGGCCTGTGCACAGGGGTCAGGGGAGTGGCGGAGGAGGTCTGGAACTCAGTGGGCTCATTTTGTCACTGATATTGAAGAAGTGATATGCAAGTGAGAGGGCTCTTTACACCTCAGTTTTCTATTTATTTAAAAACTCAGGGAGACTGGCTGCAGTGGACTGGACTGAACACAGTTTCTCACCTCTTATTTTGCTGTTCTTGGGTAGTTCCAGTAGAAAGATGGGGAGAGGGTGAAGAAAAGGAGGGAGAGAAATCAAGCATCAGACTAAGAAAAAATTACTAAGATGACTTGCCTTAAAGTGAGAGGACTGTATGTGTTCCATATCACTGGACAATATTTTGAAAATTTACCCCAATTTGAGTCTCAGTCGGAAAAAGATATCTCTATTGTATATCTAGCTGCTTTTAAGAAACTTTTGAATTTTAATGATCTCCTTAAAGCAAAAGAAAGACTCAAATTTGTCACACAGCCAATATCAATCAAGTACTTCAAAACTAAATGTTCAACAGATGCACAAAAGAGAAAAGAGACCTCTAGACACAATAGACAGAGACAAATTAAATGCCACCAACACACATATTTTCCTATTTCTGTGTTGGCAGACTAGCAAGATGCTGCCTTCAGTAATTGCATTCTGCCCACCTAAAATTCCCTTCAGTCTCCACTGAGAGCTGAATGTAAATGTTGGATCATAACCACCCAGAACCCTTCTTTTGGTAGAAGGTGCTCCATCCAAACAAGAGGTTGTGGAACAAAGCTAGGAGGAATGCACGTGGGGCCAGCAAAGCCTGCCTTACCTTGCTCGTGCAGCGGCAGCAATAACTTGTTATGCATCGCATCTCTGGCCTGTTTTACCACTGGTTACAGCCTATCAACCAACCCACAGATGTTCCAACCAGCTGGCTAACCAGGAAAGACAATGGTCACACAGTGAACAAAAGCCATGTTTTTATTAGCTCACATGGCAGGCAAAGTCAGTGCCCTTTTGTGAAAACTGGGTGGTGGGTGAGGTGTTAGAAGAGGGGAACGAGGTGGTGAAGGGAGCTGGTGCTGAGGACATGCCCACTTTGACCTGTCCACAGCACTGCTCAGGTGGCCAGGTTAATTCGTAGTTGGAAAGACTCCAAGCTGAGTAATCCCCAAACACCAGTCCTGACTGAGGGGCTAAGAGGGGTTCTGTCTCCTCAGAGCTGTAGTAGGTCCTGGATGAACATATGTCCAGGAGAGTTTCTTGGCTCAGGTGAAAGTATGGCATAGACTGAGTGCCTAGGTCATTAGGCCTCTTGCTATGCAAGGGTCTTAAAAAAAAGAAAGAAAATAGTGCTAGAAGATCACTTGGAATAACTGCTGTACAGTATCCCAAATAGAGCTAGAGCTGGACCCACCAAGCCAGTGCAAGGCCTTGTTTCTCTTCCCTAATTCCTATCAACAAATAACAGTAAATCTTCCAGACATATTCTTTCACTGCAGGTGGGATCCTCCCAGGAACTAGACAGGAATAAGCACAGATTTAGAATGCTGCATGGACTGGCCACAGCGCACACCAGTGAGGGCACAGGACAGGAGGTGGCACTCCAGCTGTGTGCCCGAGGGCAAGGGCTATTGGAAAATTTCCTTAAACCACCCCAAATGCTAAGCAAAACTAATCATACCTTAAAAAACAAATTCCATTAGTTTTCTTTTCAAGTTTATTTCTGCCAGAGATAAATGCTTTTTCTCCTTTTCTCAGCTTTCCAGAGAGTAAGTGACCTTAGCTTCGCTTGCCCAGAAAAAGTTCCTCTCTCTGCCATATGGATATCCTGGACTACTCCCATCTCTCCCCAGCCCTGATGATTTTCCTATGGGAGGAGGGTTGACTAATCTGTCAAGACTGGGAAGAACCCGACGTCCACCAGGCCAGGGGGAGGGATGCCGAGCTGAAATACAAGATGCCAGTGGAGCTTGATAAAGGCCTTCCTGGTCTCTGTTCTCTTTCTGTTCTGACCTCTCCATTCCTGGGTAGGTAAATTATTACTAAGTCCTCTGTTGAAGGCAGAATAATGCCTCCCCTTCCACCCCAGCAGATGTCCATGTCCTTATTTCTGGAACTTGTGAATATGTTAGGTTACATGGCAAAGAGGAATTAAAATTGCTAATCAGCTGACCTTGAGATGGGGAAATGATCAGGGTGGGTTCTTACACGTGGAAGAGGGAATTGAAAGAGAAGATACCAGAGAGATGGCAGCCTGAGAAGGACTTGACCCAATACTGCACGCTCTAAAGACGGGGGAGACGGCCATAAGCCAAGTAAAGTCGGTGGCTTCTAGAAGCTGGAAAAGGCAAGGAAACAAATTCTTCTCCAGAGCCTCCAGAAAGGAATGCAGCCTGCGGATACTGTGATCTTAGCCCAGTGAGTACGCTGGATTTTTGATCTACAAAACTGTAAAATAAATGTGTGTTGTTTTAAGCCATTAAGTTTATGGTAACTTGGGGTGGACCCCGTGGCTCACTCGGGAGAGTGCAGCGCTGGGAGCGCAGCGGCGCTGGGAGTTCCACGGCCGCGGGTTGGGATCCTATATAGGGATGGCCAGTGCGCTCACTTGCTAAGCGCGGTGCGGGCGACACCACACCAAGGGTTGCGATCCCCTTACCGGTCACAAAAACAAACAAAAAGAGTTTATAGTAATTTGTCACAGGAGCAACAGAAAACTAATATATTCTCTAATTCACTTTTACTAGGAATAAAGCTAATAATGATGATAGCTAATATTTGTTGAGTGCTTACCTTGTGCTGGTCATTGTTCTAAGTATTTTACATGTATTGGCTCACTTAGTCACTTAGAATTATCCTGTGAGGTCAAGTAACTTGTAGAAGATCCCACAGCTGTAAGTGGTAGAGCCAGGATTTAAACCCAGCTGTCTGTCTTTAGGGAATTGACATAATGCTGATATTGAACTTATCCTATTTTGCCTCTTGTGGCTACTGTAGAGATTTACTTACAGAAACAATGAGCTTGCAGTCACTCAGGATTCAACTTTACTTTTTTGGCTCTCTCCCTTCCAATCTGTAAGACCTTGACCAAGCCTTAGAGCTTAGATTCATCCACAAAATGGGAGTAATGTGACCCACCTCTGACAACAGATATAATATTCAAATGAGGCAGCACTGATGTCTGATACACAGTAGGTGATAAACAAACATTTGTTGAATCTGTATCTGAAGGGAAATCTGGTTATGCTATCCTCAAAAGGAAGAATTTACATTTTTCCCACTTTTTTTTTGCAACACTTGATATGAAGATTGAATATTTCCCCCCCTGCGGGCAACTGCACTGATGATGACTAATTCTGCAGGCTTTATTGTTAGTCTGGTCATCATGAAAGTCAGTCACGTGTAAGTTTTGAAAGCATCCAGAGGAGGGTGAGCAGATATGAAAGTCAAGTTGAGTGAGAGAGAAAGAGTTGATAGGAAGGTAAAATTTAGCCTGGAAAGAAGTCTAAGGGAAGAAACAGTCTTGGGTCTTGACATCAGAAAGATATTCTTTGTAGTGCAAGAGATCAAAATTGGGATCAGTGAGTGAAAGTGGTAAAGAGGCAGATTTCAGTTCAATATAAAGGAGAACCAACCAAGGATTTGAAGACTTATTAAGTGAGCTGAGCTGCCTCAGAGGAACACTGCACCCTGTTCGTGGAAATATGAAAGCAGAGGCCACCGGATGGCCATATATCAAGGGGTTTTTGCAGACCCCAAGGCTAAGCATGGTGGCCTTGGAGGACCCATAAACCAACTTTTGAAAAGCTCTTATTGTTTCTACTAGTGCCAAACACATGTTGGCTGCATCTCCTGGCAGAGAAAATGAGGACTCCAAGAAGGCAGAATTGTAATGGTTTAAGGCAGAACTTTGGTGAAGGTTCCAACTGCCGCTGCCCATGACATAACTGAAGAATGTGAAAACCCCTGGTTGGTTGAGAGGCTGAAGAACAAATGGATGTACATAAATACAAGCCCTGCCAAGCTTTAGATATGAAAAGCATCTACCTTCTCTGTCCAGGAAAACCCATACAGCAGTTGCCACATTGAGCACAACCAACTCAAATCCTAAGTGATCACCAAGAACAAGGGGACCTTCTGTGGTTTGAATGCCCTCTGACCCATGGCCCAGGGCTGCTGAGATGCTCCCAGGCCATTTGCTCCAGAATTGTTCTGTCTGCTGGGGGCAGGCACCACACTGCTCTTTGGGGACGCTGTAACTGTACACACATTTAAAGGAGAAAGGTTGTTTTTTACAGTCACAGTCCAGGACCTCCTGCATCAGAATCACCAGGACTTCAGTTCTGTTAACTGGAATGTCTGGCTGGGGGGCTCAGGAATCTTGATTTTAAACACGCTCTCATGGTGTTTCTTTGAATACTAATGTCTGAGAACTATTGGTCTCAGGGATGTACCATAAAGTATTATCAAATCCCATCAGGGCTGGGTATAAAATTTAGTTTGAGGCATGAGAAGTCAGAAGGTTACAGGGAGAGAGGTAAAGTTTATTTCTGACAGGAAAGGGGAACAGCTTCTGGGAGGACAGAGTAAAACACTGTGTCAGAGTAGTAAGTGATGGCTCTCACCTTCTACATAAGAAAAATCCCCCTAGAAGATAAACTTATTAAAGAGCAGGGATTTTGCTTATTATATTTCCTAGAACCTACAGGGGTGACTGACACACAGTAGGCACTAAATAAGCATTTGCTGAGTGAATGAGTCGAAGATTCTACTGAAGGCCGAAGCAGGTGAACTGGACTCCATATCTAGTTCTCTTAAGTCGAGGCCAACTTGTAGGCCTTGATGAGCTGGACGGGGCCCCATTTCACCTCATGTTGCAGCTCACTAGAGGTCTCCTAATGACACAGCTGAGCCTGTGGCTAAACAAAAGACTCTTATCAAACCATTTCTTTCTGCATGTGTCAGAGAAAGTGTGCGTATTTTAAAAAATAGAAATGATGAAGCCAGCTGCTGCCTTGGTGTCACCAGGGCAGGGCCAGGGACACTGTCCATTCCTCTGATATAACTCTTAAGCAGCAGTGACCCGATGTCCACTTGCAGCTTACAAAGCACCACTCCTGTGGACAGTCAGGAGTTGAGCAGGGCTGAAGTTGAAGACCTTGATAACCCCAACTGCCCTTTTACCTGAACCAGGCACAAGGACACACAGAGTAAATGTAGCTGGGTTTCTTTCTTATTCTTCGCAGAGGGTGAGATGATAAAAAGGCCCAATTTGGAGTGGGACTGACTGCTGAAAGCTAAGGAATTTGGCTATTCCTCCATCCTTCTAAAGACTCCAGGTCTAGCAAGAAAGGTAGAAAAATGGCCATTAGGGGATTATCAATCTCTCACCTTTTTTTAATTCTTTATTTAAAAAATTCTTCCTGTGTGAATGTTGCCCCTTTCCTCTTGTCTTTTATCAATGATTTGCAGGTCGTAAGTCTATCCCAGAAACTACCTTGCTTTTTAGGGAATAAATGCAGTAATTTTCTCATAGTAAGCCTCCTCCCCACTTTTCCTGGACAGCAAGAAATTTTTTTTTTTTTTTTAAAGCTACAAGAATACAGCAAAATTTGCCTTCAGTGCATTCATTAAACACTTTCCATAGAACAGTTAGACAGTGGAAACATAGTGGCTTTGTGGTTTAAGAAATACAATTATTGTAAGTACAGAGAAAATTGCCTGTATTGACCAAACATACTTAGGACTCTGGAGCCTGCGGTTGGTTGCCTTTTTGCCTCAGATGAGCTTGGATCTGTATGTCAGCAGTGCAGGTGGACATTGTCAGGAGGCAGAATAATTAAGCAAAGACACGGGAACCATCATTACTAGCTAATCAAAGGGCATTAACAAAATACAGAGTGCCTCTCCTCCAATGGGACTTAATTATTTCACAATAACCACACCTCTTATTTTTAATTTACTCCCTAAAAGATTTTTTTTGTGGGGGGTAGTGGTAATAGGATAGGACGAGGCTGTTAGAGAATGGTGTAAGAGTCTGGACATGGTGTGATCTCACTCCTTGACAGTCTGTAACAGGACAGTATCTTTTACCTCATAAACTTCTGTGTCACTTCCTTTTACTGTCCACTTCCGTTTCTCAAGGAAACTGGTAAGCAACTTGGCTTGGAGCAACACCGGGCAGGACAAGTCAGTATTGGTTCTCTAGAAGATGGCTAAGAGAGAAACTCAAAGTCTAGAGGACTAGATTTGGACTTTGAATTACTTTTGAGGCTTTACTCTATGATAGCAAACATTTTGGAAAGTGAGAAATTGATAAGAACAGTATCATGCTCTTAATGTCCAAAGCAGTTGTATTGTTTTCTTCACTTAAATTTTCATTTTCAAATGCTTGCAGGAGAGCTCACTAGTTGATATTTCTAAGAAAAAAAATTTCTACATTAGTTGTCAATAAACGAGAGCACCTCCCTGCCTGGCCTTATTTTGGTATCTTCCCCATCACAAGCACACAGATATGAAGGTGTAATTCGGGGCCACAAGTTTGAAAGAGTCAGTTTATATAAACTCAGTATATATGGATCTGTTAAGAATGGAGCAAAGGAAAGAGAAACAGTTTTCCCTCCAATGATATTTTGATTGTGATTTACTAAAATAAAAATACACACCCCCCCTTAGCTGGCCTCAGATGTTTGTTTTCACAGGTGGTCATAGATAGATTGAAAAAACGTTGATCACTGCACAAGGGTGAGAACATGTAAGTGGAAAAATCCAGAAAGATAATTCCAGTTTCTCAGGAGTTCCTGCTCTGAATTATGTCTTCATTACATGGTGAATTATGTCACCACCTGATGTCTTCTCACCTGTTGCTAGCAACCTGTGCTCCCTCGGGCAAACCGTTTACCCTCACAGGCCTCTCTGTTCCCACCTGGATCATGAATAAGGCACCTGGAGAGACTATTCTGAAGATTCCTTGCAGCTCTAGAATTTGATGATGTGACCAGGCTCTGGCCCCTGGAGAGAAAGGGTGAGGACAGCAGGCCCATGTCATTAGCGTCACTGACAACCTGTCTGAAGTCAGGCCTTCTTCAGGGTGTCTTGGAGAGGGGGCAGTTTGATCAGCTGGAGGAGCAAACACTCATTTCTAGGAGGCAGACTTTCCTCAGGATGACGTGACCCCACAGTTTGGCAAGGGGCGAGAGATGACCCAACACAGTCCTGGATTTAAAGGGCGGGGTGTGGCTGGTCTGTTTCACCAGCACTGTGGCAGGTTGGCTTCTCCTGCAAGTGGCTGGCCCAGAGCATGTGTCCGCTCATGGCCTGAGATGGAAACAAATGACTCCCCCTGGACCTCAGTGCTGACCCTCAATGCTGAAATCCTGCTAGACATAGCTGTCTTGCTCCATTTCATCCAGCAGCACCATTCTGTCTTTGGTAAGGAGGGGTGCTGGTTCCACAACCTCAAGTCATGTCTGAGGTACTATGGGAAGTTCACTGCCACCTTGTGCAGCTCAGCACAAACCAGAAGGGGCAAGGAAACCAGGAAACTGTCCCTCTTGCATTTACATTCCAACATTTTTAGGAAGGATGGGGAGAGACTTGTTTTCCATAGGCAAGAGATTCAGAGAAAAATATCATTGGATCTTATTCTAGTTTTAATCTAGTTTTGTGTTCTACAGAGGAGAATTTAGTGTCACTTCAAAATAATAAAATAATCTTTCTCATATGATACAGGTTAAGAAACCGTAATTTGGAAATCTGAAATGCTCCAAAATTTGAAACATTTTGAGCATTGACATGATGCTTATTGGCGCATTTTGGATTTCAGATTTTTGATTAAGTACTTGTATAATGCAAATATTCCAAAATCTAAAAATATCCAAAATCTGAAACACTTCTGGTTCTAAGCATTTCGGATGAGGGATGCTGAATGTGTACTTTAATACTGTCTTCTAAAAAAGCACCAGTATACATTTTAATATATGATATATATACATTTAAACCTCAATATTTTAATAAGAAAAGTTAAAGTGAATAATTAATTCCATTTCACATGAGAAAATTAAAGAAAGATGAAATGATCTGCTCCAGTTACTCTTGGCCAAGATGTCTACACACTCTAGAAAGACAAATAAAATTGTTTAATTCCTCTATTACATTTTGTGGATTAACTTTTTCTTAAGCCTCTGCCCTGGGTATGAACTTCTCTTTGTTTCTAGCCCTAGATATTTAAACTCTTGACCTATATGTGATACAAATACCTTTCTGTCTTAAATTCTTGATACCCTGCCCAATCCTGATCACTCTCTCTTCATGTCTCAGAGGCTGAGGTGTTCTTTTACGTTCACACCGTCTACTGACTCAGCACTGATCTGGGTTTATGCCGTGAGCTCGTGTGCTAGTGCTGGGCAGAGACTGAGAGGCCAGGCCGGAGCTGCTGGCGAGGGCTCCTGCCAGTGGGGGAGATAGCAGGCAGACTGACCCTCACCAGCACTGTTCCCCTTGCCACAGGAGAGACACACGCAGGTTTGATTCCATACCTATAACCTGCCTTCTGACTCTAGTCCTTCGGTTTTCACCTCTCATTGACCTCCAACTTTATTCCTTTGTTCTGGCTCCTTTTCTTTAGCCTGAAAATATGTTTAAATTTCCTCCATCTTAAAAAAAGAAAACAAAACACTTTCTCCTCCTAGTGGCCCTACTTATTTTTTAATCACCAAATTTTATGAAAATGTATGTAATTCCTGCCTCTAGTCTCACATCCCGCCTCTACCTACAGAACTGAGTCTGCTCTATCACTGCAGTGAAATGGCCACCGCAGGGGGGACGAATGCCTAGGTGCCAACTGCAGACGGCTCTTCTCTGTCCTTACCTTCTCCATCCCCTTCCCTGCTTGGCTTCCCTGACACTGTGCTGTCTGGAATGCTTCCTCTGTCTGTCCCCAAATACAGACATCCCCCAAGGCTTTCTGTACCCAGCCCCAGTCTCTGCTCTGTTGGTGAGTCTAGCACAGGACCCCAGCCCTCCCCAAGCTCATCTTAGCCTCACCTCTGCAGCCAAGGCTCAAGCCATGCATCCAGCCCCAGTCTCTGGGAAGCCTGAGGGTCAGATATCCACGGTTGTTGGATGTATTTCAGTATATGGCCTGCTCACACGGGGTTCAGCTCGACATGTGCCAAGTCAACTCATCTTATCCTACAAACGTTCCTATCTCCTTAAGTCCCTCTCAACTAATGAAAACACTGCTCTATTGGTCACCCAAACTGAGCACACTGAGGTCGTCTTTAACTCCTTTCCTTCCCTTTTGTCCTCCCTCACATCAAATCGGTACCTTAGTTCAATCACTGACATTCTTGGGCTTGAAGTCCTAAAATGGCTCTTCACTGCCTACAAGAAAAAGTTCCAGCTCCTTATCTTGCATGTGAAAAATGAGATGAATTTCCATTTGCTGATTAAATTTTTTTTTTTTTTTACATTTTCTCATGTTTGACACATTTGATACATCTTCCATCCCATTTCTAGCTTTAAAAATCCCACTTAGTCTTAGAATTTTGGCTCAAATGTCAACTCTTCTATTAAAATTTCCCCCACTACCTCAAGACAGAATCTCTCCTGTCACTATTATCTTGTACCTTGCCTGCCCTATGGCCCTCCAACCAGATTGTACAGGTTGGTGCATTTTGCTTATTTTTGTATGTGGAATCTAGTTTATAGCACTTCATGGAACTTAACCACGTATGAACTAAAAATTTCTATTTTGTTTTTAAGTCTTAAAAAAAGGTCAATATATTATAAACTTCTGGGAAGTGGTGACTAAAAGTTTTGTTGATTTTTTCACCTAATATAAACCATAATTAAGCAAGTCATACATGCTATTCACTAGTGCTAGCAGTGATAACATGGTCATATCAGACAGTAACATAGATAATTCAGTGGTAATTAAACTTCATTAAGTGATTATGTTGGACAAGAAACATACCCCTGAGCTCATACAAATATCACAAGGGGATCTGATGTGGATTTGCCATACGATATAGGAAACTGTCCAAAGCAATATTTAAAAATGAATCACTAAAACTAAGCACAGACTCCAGTGCTAAAAGCAAAAAGCAAACATACAAAGAACTAGAGGCAATGTCCGTAAATATTCAAAAGCCCACTCAAAACAAAGAAAGAACAATGCACTAAGTGAGCGACAGCTCTAAGAACGGATGACAGGATCTGTCCACCTACCAGATGACAGGATCTGACAAACAGAGTTTGGGGCCCAGGTGGAATCTACTTGTGTACATGTGCATGTGGGCTCAGTGGTGAGCCATAAGTACCTCTACCCCTCAGCTGTGCAGCTTTACTAATCTTTAAATTAGTTCAGGACTATTAAGAGACTCCAGTCTGCTATAGGTCAGGGGCACCTCGTAAACCGCACAGGCTGCCCATCCACTGTGCAAAAGTTGTTCTGATGGCAGCAGCTGAGGACCTGCAGGCAGATCAGGACACTGTAATGAGTTGGAGAATTATCCGCGGTTCTGGCTGTTTCAACCAATAGACTTCTCACTTATTTTCCTGATGATAAGTGAAATTTAAAGGTTATTCCACATCAGCTCCCAGCACATGCAGGGGCCTTCAAAGCTCCACTGGGTGAGAGGTATTTGCATACTTTCCTCTCAGAAGTAGGATGATCAATGCCACATAAAAAAACCATTTACTAGGAAGACACACTGTTCCCAACATTTTTTTTTCTTTCCAAAATATGAGTTTTAAATGATTAAGAACCTTCAAAAAACTTGGTTTTCAAGTACTGCTTCTGTTGAGAAGCCACAGAGTAGGAGTGCCAAGTATACTTCTCTATCCAAAACCTTCTCATTTCCTGGTTTTGGCACTTACCAAGTCACCTCTAAGGAAACTCAGAGCTCTTTGTTGCATTAAATGTATAGAAAAATGGTATAGGGTAAAGAAGAGGAAGAACAAAGAGAAAGAAGTTTCCCTCCCTCACTGCCCACCATCTAATTCACAAAATTTAACATAAGATATAAAAAAAAAATTGGTTATGAAAAGTTTTTTTTCAGAGTATAGAAATTATTGTTTATACTTAAAAGGCATTCAAATTATTTTACTGTGGTGGGAATTTGGTAAAATAGTGCTTTTTAAAAAGCTAATGAATATAAAGCTAGAATATAAAGTACACGAAGGCAGGGATTTTTGTCAGTTTTGTCCACCGATGCGTCTCAAGTGCCTGGAATAGTCCCAGGTATATAGGAGATGCTCAATTAATACTTGTTGAATGAATGAAAAAATATAGGAGATTACAGCCACTACAGTGACATTTCATTTATGGAACATTTTATGTTTGACTCCATTAACATTAATGAAAATAAAGTGGGCCCCGTAATATCAAGAGCAAGAGCATACATGGAAACTTTCAGAGAAGCACAAAATGTTGAAACTTGCAGGAAATGAGCCAAAAATGGGATGTCAGTTCTCTTTCTGTAGTAATAAGGGTGTAAAGATGTTTGACTGATTCAACTCCACAAATAAGTAGCTCACCTTACCAAATGGCTTGACTCCGCCTGACTAAATCACTAAAAAGAGCAGCTAGTGAAGGGGAGAACTGACTGCTTAGGGAGTTACTTCTTTCCTTTGAGAATAAGCAATGACAAAAGCTGGGTGTAAGAAGAAAAACGGGAGGGTAAGAGACACATGAATAACTGGTCCCTGAATTATGCAAAGCTCTGTATTTTATAAGTAAAGTATAAGTAAAAAATACTCTGAAAAGCTAAATGGGATCTTGCTTCATGTAACTAGCACAGTGCCCAGGAAGGCTCTGTGGAATTAGCGATGCATACCTAATTAAGGGGTACCTTTTAAGGATGATCTGATGTGTTATCTTTCAAAAGCCTACATTAGAGTAGGTGATTCTTCCCAAAATTAAATGCCTTTATTTGATACAAGACACTTACTTCTATGTCATGACATCAGAACATGTGGAAAGCTGCTCTTTATACATATTAATAATTAAAAAAAAACAAAACAAGAAAACTCTGCTTCATATGACTTTGTTCTAATTTAAGTTAGCATTGATTCATTCTTAGAAGCCTCTTGGATCTGAATATTCACTTGCAAAGTGTGGCTATGTTTGGATTCATCAAGAGCCAAATCATGGGTCATAAGGTGGGTGCACTGACTCTGTCAACGTCACTGTGACTGGAGGCTCTGGTGCCTCCTTAGAGATGTGTGCACCGTACTAGACTGAAAGAATGGCTCTTAAATATTTGCCTGAGGCTGTTTTTACTTTGCTATTCCACTGACTTAATAAAAAACATTTAACGGCCTGTATGTGATGTGTTATTCCAAATGCAAGGGGGGGGGTGTGTGTTTATAAATAAATAACCAACTTGTTCCTACTTAAAAAGAACTTACTATTTAGAGGGTGAGAAACAAGGCATGTGTCCAAACAACTGTCCTGCAAAGAATACAGAATCAGTGTTTTAGTGGAGGTATAATGAACGTACATCAGCAGAACAGGAGAGAAGTATGGCGTTTACAGAATGCCTGTTCCTTTCTGCGCTGACACTTCAGCCTCCCTCCTCCTCTGCCCTCAAGGAGCCTGGACAGCTTCTTACAAAGAATCAGTGAAGTACTTAAGTTAGAAACATAACGGGGAAGGGACTTGTTCTTACTGAAAGGCTTCATGGTGGAGGTGGCATTTGCACTGATTCTTAAAAGGTTAGTAGGGTACTGAAAAAAATTTGTATTAATTACTACAAAACACTTTTTACTGCAGTTTAATTTATGGAAGTAGTATAAACTATACTTTTTATCAGATGTATTAGACACACCAATTTTATACCCACATGTTAATCTTCCCAAGAACAGGCACTGCAATAAATTACAGATACAGAAGACTTTCATGGGAGGACACGGGGGAGAAGGCTTTCCAGGAGGAGAAGCCAGCAAGAATAAAGCTGTGAAGGCTGACAGGGTGTCTGGGGGATGAAGAATGAGCTGGCTTGATGGACTGTGGGCTGCCTGGGGCAGCACAGCGCTGGCATGAAGGGATGGAGGTGGGTCTGGGAGGACCTGCATGCCAGGCTCAGGAGTTTGTTTTACTGTAGTCTAGACCACAGGTGCCAACAGTGCCCCAAATAGACAGAAGGCAGGAGCCATGTTGTAGTACACAGGAAGTGAAAAATGAGGGCCGCATCCAGGCTAGTGTCAACTGAAAGGAAAAGGGAGAACCGACTGAATGCAGACACTGGTGAGGCTGCAGCTGAACCAGAGGCTGGCTGTGAAGATCCAGGGAGGGAGAAGCGTCAACAACTGCAATGACACTTTTACCAGGGTGGGAAAGGCAGTGGGAAGACAGGACTGTAGGAGTAGTTTAACTTTCTGAGGTTGTAGCAATATTGCAGGAGCCTTGAGGAGATGGCCTCTCTCAATTCCCTTTGTCTGTCCCTCTCTCCTGGCCTCATTACACCCTACCTTCGGTGACTGTCCCGGGCATGTCACTCCTTGGAGGGGGCAGTGCAGGGATTTTATGTACTTGCCCTGCACAAACTAGAAGGCTCAGAACTGTGGGTTAAATCAGTCTGTGAATCACATCTCTTCACATGACACAAGTTCTCATATGATATGAATGCAAATACTGTACATTTAAGGTGACAAAGCCTCCTATAAACTGCAAGGGTATGAAATAATTTTGAGAGTGAATTCTCGTTTTCCATTGCTCATTCAGCTGTTCTGGTGACACGGGGGCAACACATGCAGTGACCACTCATTGGTCACTACTATTGTGAGGAGGGCAGGTTAGCTCTGAATCAAGTGAGAACAGCTCTCAACTCTGATAACCCCCAGTAGTCCACAAGGAAGCCCCACCATTTCCTTGGAACTCTGTCACAGCCTTAAAGGAGGAGGGGAACACCCCAAAGATGGGGGATAACTATTGCCTAGAATTTAAAGTGAAGACTCTTTGAAAAGCCAACGGTGGGAGTGGAAAAATGCTACCTAGCGTTTGTAAATGCCTTATGCTATCGAAAGAAATGATCTATTATCCTGAAGTGTGTACTTGACTGAGTCTGCACTTACCGAGGCATTTAGAGAACTTTAAAACATTTTTTTCTTTAAAAAAATGACACAGAGGAAGGTCAGTGGAACACTGTGGTACATGAATACAATATTATGTCAAATAGAAAATGCCAAGGAAATGTTCATATGTGGTGATAGTAATGCTTTCTCCCAAGCTCTCAAAATTACCAAAGACAGCAAATCCATAAGCTGGGTGGAAGACAAATATTATCATCTTTCTTTAATACCTACCTGCATTAGACAATTTGCCTCTTTATATAAACACAGAGACACAGTCCTCAAAAACAGGTTCAAAACTAGGTAAGAACAAATGACCCAAGAATTAATTAACTAAATAGAAGATTGAAATAAACCAAGGAAAAATTATCATATCAGAATAAAAGACAAGAAACACGATTAAATTAGGCATCAAAAGACTCGTGAGAAACTCAGAAAAGGCATAATATGCACTTACCTGGCTTTTATTCTTTCATGATTTAATTTCGAGTTTTATTCACTACCATCTGATAATTGCATAAAACACTTATTCTAACCATGGGCAATTTAAACTATTTTAATTTTTATTTCAAGACCATGAGACAAAGGAAACTATTTATTGCCTAAGGGGCTTTTTTTTTTTTCTTAACAAAAATTAAAGCTTAATCTTTCATGTTTTAAAGTCAAGACTATTTAAAATCATTTATGATAATGCTGTAGGGAGACTTTTTGTGGGTATGCGAAATTGAAATGATAAATTTACAATTATTAAAAAAAAATTAATAGTTCTGGGGATTGAATTGTCCCTTTCCTTTCTAGATGAATTTGTCTGAAGCTTAAGAGATACACTTAAAAGCAGAGTAAACCCAAGGCCTGTGCAGGGTGACAGGATAAGGCTTCCATGTGCCTCACAGTGACCAGACTTGTGCGTGAAACAAATAGTAAGCCCAGTTTATTATTAATAAAAAGATATGTGATCGCACTGGCCTTAGGAACGGCTCTCAACCCCTTTTATTTGAGGGGAAACTGCCCTGATGAAGTGGTGAATCATGAATACTACTATTTTCTGTGGCTTTGAAAAAGTCCCTAATGGAAATTAGATAAATAATTTACTTTTACTTAAACACCGGATTTTTTAGTTACACTTAAGAAAATAATTGGAATGTAGATTTAAGTCATTTCTGCTGGTACACTTCAGGATTCTAATGAAATACTTTCAGCTATTATGCAAAGCATTCCTCAATAGAGAAGAGAAAAATCACTTTCAATGATACCTCAGTATGCAGGATTTACTGAAGGGCAGAATGCCTCTTTGAGAGTAAAGGAAAGGACACTTTTTTAGTGGTGGTTTTTGCCTAGAACAGGAACAAGAAAAAGACACCTTGAACCACATTTTCTCTTTCACTATAGTTTCAGGAAAAAACTAGAAATGGCCAAATATGTTTAAAATTCCCTTTCAACAAACACTCAAGCTGGCCATTTTCCTAGGCTGTTTGAGTACCCCACATTTTAAGACGGTTACAACAAATTCGTGACCCTCACCATACTGGATGGAGTGGACCTCTCCTCTCCCTGCTCCGCCCCGACCCCCCTGCCCAGCCCTGCAGCACTCATCCTTACTGGCTGCCATCCTTCCAGGCCCCTCCTACCTTGCAGCCCGCACCCCTGTTTTGTCCTCTGCCTGAACACTACATGGTTTCCTTCATTTAGTTCGGGTTTCTGCCACCTTTTGAGAGCGGGATCACCTCCTTCAATCCCCTCCCCCTTTCCACCTTATTCTGTTCAATTGCTCTTCACAGCCTGATCTATCACTTATCTCTCATACGCTCATTTGCTTACTGTCCGAGTTCCCCTGGTAAACTGCAAGAATCATGAGAGCAAGCCATGTGTCTGTTCTGTTCACTGCTGTGCCCCAGCCCCAGGACAGTGCCTAACGCTATCCAGTACTTAATAGAGATGACTTATTGAATTACATTATCTACACTGATTAGTTTACACCTGCTTTTGCACTTGGCTTCTTAAACTGACAAGTCGTCTTCTGACTAAACGCACAATAAAAGGCATGTATAATACTCTGTGCTATTTTATTGTAATCATTTCACAGTCCTCATTGGGGAGAAAAAAATTCCTATTTAAGAAAAGACTTTTCAATCTGATTTATAAAACAAATAAAACTAGAGAGGTCAAATTTGAATTTGTTTTTAAGAAAAATCACTATTATTTTTACAAGGGAAAATTTATCATGTCAAAAATGATTATTTCTCCAAAAAGGTCTAAAGGATTTACTTAAATAATAAGCATATGTATACATTAAAGCTATCACTTAATTTCTTGAAAAAACTGACAGGTGATTTTTCAAGAATACTATTTATTGCATAAAGTGAGGTCCACATATAGTAATGGTACATTTTTAAAGACATTTTAGACAAGGAAGTCAATGCCCCCAAATGCTGTTGCAATGAGATTATTTCAGCATGTTAAGGATAAATCCACCAGTTTCTCCTAACTATCACCTAGGTTTCTCCCTCAAAACTGTATGTAGGGTGAAATGTCTTAGATACAGAACGTTTTATGAAGAGACCAGGGGCTACTGTGTTTGCCAGTGCTGCAGGCTCAAGGAACACGCCTCATTGCTCCCTGAAGTCAAAGCCTTAAGAATGCTGATCTGCAGTGTGCTTGCTGGAGCTTTCATTTTATGTTTTTCTGAAAGAAAACCTTGCAGTATTAAATTAACATTTTTTCAACACTTAGCTAATCTTTTGGGCACAGTCAATAGAGGGTCATGAAATTTTCAAAGTTACAAGGAAGCCTAGAGATTGTTCAGGCCAACTCCTTCATGTACCAGAGAAGGAGGTGAGATCATCTATCAAGGTCTAGAACAATCTGAGAAGAAGAAAAGCCAGAAAAACATTCCACTTAAAAAAATTAAAAAAAAAAAACACAAATCATGGTATCTAAGCAACCATATTACATCTGGCTTGTATGAAAAGAAAAATGGCATCTGTTTTTGAATAAGGCAACAAAATGTGTGAGGAAAAAAGACCTTAAATTGTACAGCTCAGAATCTGACCATAAATGAACAACAAAGATATTCCTCACTAGATTGTGGATTTTATTTTATTTATTTTTAAAGAAAATGGAATTTTTATTAATATCTTTTTTTTTTTACATTCTAGGATGCCATTGTGGAGCAGTTGGCAGGGAGGAAGAGAGGGGAAAGGGGAAGGAAAGGTGATGGAAGGAGGAGGAAGGAAGACGGGTGGGACTGAGGCCTGTGGCACCCCCCTCATTCCCACAGGGGAGACCAGGGGGCTTCCAGTGGTGGCTTCAGACCTTGGATTTTAAAATCAAATGTGAAGGATGAAGCTGGTGTGAAATTTAACACTGGAACAATTAGGGATTTTGAGATTCAACAGAGAATTCTAAATTGCTTAAAAAGGACAAAAAAGCAGGACTAAGAGACTGAGGCCCTTCACAGTGGCAAAGACTTAGGATCAAATGGGACAACATAGTCTGTTTTTAAAAAACACGAGAGAATCACTAGCACGAAAGATTCTTACTTAAACCTTTCATCATTTTATCCTTGGGGAAAAAAAGATGCACTTACATTCATACTTTGTTCCTTTAAAAAAATAATGAACTCAATAAAATAACCCAGATGCGCAGCATGAGCTTCCTGGCTCTACCTTGGCAGCTGGGCACCTCACCATGTCGCCTACAAGGAAGAGCCACCCTCTCACTCACCGGGACTCGTGAGGGCTCCCAGGGCACTGCTCGTGGTGGAGAGAGGGTTTGCATTGGTGCTGGTGGCTGAGGTCTGGGCTGCAGCTGCGGCGGCAGCCAGTGTGGCCAGATTCTGTAACTGTAAAGCATTCATGCCTGTGGGAGGGAAGAGAAATGTAACTTTAGCAGAAGGCCCACCTCTCCCAGTATCCAAACAGGAGATAGCTCACAGCATCATCAGGACAGAGGCCAGAGTAGAAGCCCCTGCACTCGTGTCTGTGATGGTCACCCTGCCTGGCTGGGAGGTGGGCCCTCTATCCCTCTCCTCCAAGGACTCCTCCTTCAGTTCTTAGGATATGATCTTCTATTCCTAGACACTGGGAACTAAGACAGGGACCCTGAATCCCACCTCAGTAGTCGCTTCACTGTGGTGCTGCCTTGTCCTCACCCAGGATTCTCTTCCAATTGCCTCCTCTCAATGCTGCCCAGTGAGTTAGAAAAGACAGATTTCTCTGGGTTGACTGAGTAGGGCTTGTGGACTGGTCACTTCTTGGCTGTCAAGAAACGGTGAGATCTGAGAGTAGACAGGTGGAGGAAGGGCTTCAGGGTAAACTCATAATCCTTAAACTCGACGGCCGCATGTATAAGGTATTACAGAAGAAATTACAGTTTATCAGGTAAAAGCTCTTGCCGTGAAGTCGAACTGACATGTGTTCTAATTGTGCCTCTGACTCTTTCCCAGTTGTGTGACCCTGGGAAAGTTAGTTAATTGCACCATTTCTTGATTTTTGAGTGGCAATATTAACTGAACTCTACCTCAAAGAGCTGTTGTGCAGATTAAATAAAATGATGAATGCAAATTGCTCTGGCACAGTGTAAATACCCAATAAATGCTAGCTATTACTGTTGTCATTATTGCCATGGAACTTCTCTCTTATATACGAACTCCAAAATGTGTCCATAGTAGGAACTCAATATTTGATGAGTAAAAGAATGAATGGAGATGGAAGTGTCTTACTAGTTTTATTTGTAAATTATTTGTATTTGCATTTTAAAGAGGAACTTTTTTTTAACTAGGTGTTTCTGACTACTGAAAATTAAGAAAATAGCAGAGAGAAATGAAAATTTGCAAGAACATGAGAGTGGGATCACCTGAAAGATTTGGGGTAATGATCTGGGGATGGGCTAGGGCCTGGTGTCTGCGCCGTATGCACTTTCAATATCTTTTCTTCTTCCTCCTCTAGCTCTTGATCCAAAGGTTCTCTGAATAGTTAAAGTATTTTTCCATGATTCACTTCACAGGAAGAGAATGCACACATGAGACGCAGGAAACAATGGTTCTTTCCTCATACAGAGGAATTTTTTGTAGAAAGACACTGGAGTTAAATAATCAACTTAATTTTACCTTCTCATAGTCACATTCATTTAATAAATGTCTACTGAGCAAATTTAATCTGCTTTAGGGAGAGTGACCTGATAACTACTTCCATATGTGTTGTGGCAGGGGGGTGGATGGAGGGGCAAGAGAATATGCTAGCAACCATATGCGCAGGTCGCCAGCCACTGGCGTGGAGGTCTCAGCATAAGCATGGCTCAGAGCCTGGTTGCTGAGCTCTGCAGGAAGCACTTCTGTTGCTCTGCCCTGGCCTCCTCAACCAGGGTGTATTTCTACTCTGAAAAGAGTTCCTGATGTCTTTGCTGCAAAATGGGTTCTCATTTTGTTCAAAATGATATTCTCTCTTCTTCCAAGAGAAATCCAGACTTGCTGGCTTAAGACAAAAGCTCAAAACCCACTTATTTCGTGGGGATGCTTAGAAGTAGGACATAAGTATTTGCGGAATCCTGTGAATTCCTACAAAAAAAGTAGTCTTCTGGCAACCCTGCTTTATCAAGCAAATGCAACCGGGAACAGAGCTCTCTTGTCCTCTCTGGTCAAGGGTCAAACAGGGTCATATTTATGAGAATGTGGGTGTCAAGAAGCACTGGTCTTATTTTTTAGTTTTACTTTAGGAAAATGGAAATGGAGGGAATATGAGTGCGGCCTGACTTTCATGCAGAACCACATGGACCCAGGAGGGGTTCTCCTTCCTGAATGCAACGTGAATGTGCTTCACACTTGAGAGTGACAGGAGCACCTGGGCTGTTGAGTGTCTCATGGGGAGTAGGGCACATGTGTATGAATCCATCTTGTCCCCTTTTGGCCCTCTTGTGACTAATGTTCCCTCTATTGTCTTAATGATGTAAACCAGATGACCAGACTACATCTCCAACAGACAGTGGGGCATACAAGGAATTTAGCACTGAAATTAAAACCTATAACACGCATCTGGCACCAACTAATGATAGGCAGAGTATTCCAGCTGAGGCCAGAGGGTCCTCCTCCAGAATATCAATGACCCTCCCTAGGTGGTAGCTACAGTAATGGAGCCACCGAGCTGCAAGGAGCATTGTGGATGGCCTGGCTTAGCCCACTCATGTGGGTCAGACATCAGGTGCTTGGTCAAGGCCTCATGGCTACTGGCAGCAGAGCTTCCTGAACCCCAGCAGTGCTTTCTGCTCGGCTTTCACCTCACAGCCTCCTTGAAGACCACTCAGGTTTGCATTTATTTTTTTTTTTTAATTTTATTTTGTCGATATACATTGTAGCTGATTAATGCTCCCCATCACCAAAACCTCCCTCCCTTCTCCCTCCCCCCCTCCCCCCCAACAATGTCCTTTCTGTTTGCTTGTTGTATCAACTTCAAGTAATTGTGGTTGTTATATCTTCTTCCCTCCCCCCCCCGATTTGTGTGTGTGTGTGTGTATGTGTGTGTGTGAATTTATATATTAATGTTTAGCTCCCTCCAATAAGTGAGAACATGTGGTATTTCTCTTTCTGTGCCTGACTTGTTTCACTTAATATAATTCTCTCAAGGTCCATCCATGTTGTTGCAAATGGCAGTATTTCATTCGTTTTTATAGCTGAGTAGTATTCCATTGTGTAGATGTACCACATTTTCCGTATCCACTCATCTGATGATGGGCATTTGGGCTGGTTCCAACTCTTGGCTATTGTAAAGAGTGCTGCGATGAACATTGGGGAACAGGTATACCTTCGACTTGATGATTTCCATTCCTCTGGGTATATTCCCAACAGTGGGATGGCTGGGTCGTATGGTAGATCTATTTGCAATTGTTTAAGGAACCTCCATACCATTTTCCATAGAGGCTGCACCATTTTGCAGTCCCACCAACAATGTATGAGAGTTCCTTTTTCTCCGCAGCCTCGCCAGCATTTATCGTTCATAGTCTTTTGGATTTTAGCCATCCTAACTGGGGTTAGATGGTATCTCAATGTGGTTTTGATTTGCATTTCCCGGATGCTGAGTGATGTTGAGCATTTTTTCATATGTCTGTTGGCCATTTGGATATCTTCCTTAGAGAAATGCCTACTTAGCTCTTTTGCCCATTTTTTAATTGGGTTGCTTGTTTTCTTCTTGTAAAGTTGTTTGAGTTCCTTATATATTCTGGATATTAATCCTTTGTCAGATGTATATTTTGCAAATATTTTCTCCCACTCTGTTGGTTGTCTTTTAACTCTTTTAATTGTTTCTTTTGCTGTGCAGAAGCTTTTTAGTTTGATATAATCCCATTTGTTTATTTTTCCTTTGGTTGCCCGTGCTTTTGGGGTCGTATTCATGAAGTCTGTGCCCAGTCCTATTTCCTGAAGTGTTTCCCCTATGTTTTCTTTAAGAAGTTTTATTGTCTCAGGGTGTATATTTAAATCCTTAATCCATTTTGAGTTGATTTTAGTATACGGTGAGAGGTATGGATCTAGTTTCATTCTCCTGCATATCGATATCCAGTTATCCCAACACCACTTGCTGAAGAGGCAGTCCCTTCCCCAGTGAATAGGCTTGGTGCCTTTGTCAAAGATCAGATGGCAGTAAGTGTGTGGGTTGATTTCTGGATTCTCTATTCTATTCCATTGGTCAGTGTGTCTGTTTTTATGCCAGTACCATACTGTTTTGGTTATTATAGCTTTGTAGTATAGCTTAAAGTCAGGTAGTGTTATGCCTCCAGCTTTATTTTTTTTGCTGAGCATTGCTTTGGCTATTCGTGGTCTTTTATTGTTCCATATAAATGTCTGAATAGTTTTTTCCATTTCTGAGAAAAATGTCTTTGGAATTTTGATGGGGATTGCATTGAATTTGTATATCACTTTGGGTAGTATGGACATTTTCACTATGTTGATTCTTCCAATCCAAGAGCATGGAATATCTTTCCATCTTCTTGTATCCTCTCTAATTTCTCTCAGCAGTGGTTTGTAGTTCTCATTATAGAGATTTTTCACCTCCTTGGTTAACTCAATTCCTAAGTATTTTATTTTTTTGGTGGCTATTGTAAATGGGCAGGCTTTCTTGATTTCTCCTTCTGCATGTTCACTATTGGAGAAAAGAAATGCTACTGATTTTTGTGTGTTGATTTTGTATCCTGCTACTGTGCTGAAATCATTTATCAATTCCAACAGTTTTTTTGTAGAGGTTTTAGGCTGTTCGATATATAGGATCATGTCATCTGCAAACAGGGACAGTTTGACTTCATCTTTTCCAATCTGGATGCCCTTTATTTCCTTCTCTTCTCTGATTGCTCTGGCTAGTACTTCCAACACTATGTTGAATAGGAGTGGTGAGAGTGGGCATCCTTGTCTAGTGCCTGTTCTTAAAGGAAAAGCTTTCAGCTTTTCCCCATTCAGGATGATATTGGCAGTGGGTTTGTCATATATGGCTTTAATTATGTTGAGATACTTTCCCTCTATACCTAACTTATAGAGGGTCTTTGTCATGAATGAGTGCTGAACTTTATCAGATGCTTTTTCAGCATCTATAGAGATGATCATATGGTCCTGGTGTTTGAGTTTATTAATATGGTGTATCACATTTATTGATTTGCGTATGTTGAACCAACCTTGCATCCCTGGGATGAATCCCACTTGATCATGATGAATAATTTTTCGTATGTGTTGCTGTATTCTGTTTGCTAGTATTTTAGTGAGGATTTTTGCATCTATATTCATCAAGGATATCGGCCTGTAGTTTTCTTTTTTGGTTATATCTTTACCTGGTTTTGGTATCAGGATGATGTTTGCTTCATAGAATGAGTTTGGGAGATTTGCGTCCGTTTCAATCTTTTGGAATAGTTTGTAAAGAATCGGTGTCAATTCCTCTTTGAATGTTTGGTAAAATTCTGCTGTGAATCCATCTGGTCCTGGGCTTTTCTTTGTTGGGAGCCTTCTGATAACAGCTTCAATCTCCTTTATTGTTATTGGTCTGTTCAAATTTTCTACGTCTTCACGGTTCAGTTTTGGGAGCTTGTGTGTGTCCAGAAATTTATCCATTTCCTCCAGATTTTCAAATTTGTTGGCGTATAGTTGTTTATAGTAGTCTCGAATGATTCCTTGTATTTCAGATGAATCAGTTGTAATATCGCCTTTTTCATTTCTAATTTTTGTTATTTGAGTCTTCTCTCTTCTTTTTTTTGTTAGCCATGCTAATGGTTTGTCAATTTTATTTATCTTTTCAAAAAACCAACTTTTTGATTCGTTGATCTTTTGAATTGTTTTTTGGTTTTCAATTTCATTCAGTTCTGCTCTGATCTTAATGATTTCTTTCCTTCTGCTAACTTTAGGATTGGATTGTTCTTGTTTTTCTAGTTCTTTAAGGTGAAGTGTTAGGTTGTTCACTTGCCATCTTTCCATTCTTCTGAAGTGAGCATTTAATGCAATAAATTTTCCCCTCAATACTGCTTTTGCAGTATCCCACAGGTTTTGGTATGATGTATCATTGTTTTCATTAGTTTCAATAAACTTTTTGATTTCCTGCTTGATTTCTTCTTGGACCCATATGTCATTAAGTAGAATGCTGTTTAATTTCCATGTGTTTGCATAGTTTCCAGAGTTTTGTTTGTTATTAATTTCTAGTTTTAATCCATTGTGGTCTGAGAAGATACATGGGATAATTCCAATTTTTTTGAATTTATTGAGACTTGATTTGTGACCTAATATGTGATCTATCCTGGAGAATGATCCATGTGCTGATGAGAAGAATGAATATTCTGAGGTTGTTGGGTGGAATGTTCTGTAGATATCTGCCAATTCCAATTGGTCTAGAGTCTTGTTTAGATCTTGTGTTTCTCTACTGATTCTTTGCCTAGATGATCTGTCTAATATTGACAGTGGAGTGTTCAGGTCCCCTGCTATTATGGTATTAGTGTCTATTTCCTTCTTTAGGTCTAATAGAGTTTGTTTTATAAATCTGGCTGCTCCAACATTGGGTGCGTACATATTTATGATTGTTATGTCTTCTTGATGGATCAGTCCTTTTATCATTAAGTAGTGTCCCTCATTGTCTCTTTTTATGGTTTTTAGTTTAAAGTCTATTTTGTCAGATATAAGAATAGCCACTCCTGCTCGTTTTTCTTTTCTGTTTGCATGGTAAATCTTTTTCCATCCTTTCACTCTTAGTCTGTGTGAATCTTTATGGGTGAGGTGGGTCTCTTGTAGGCAGCATATAGTTGGGTCCTGCTTTTTGATCCAGTCAGCCAGTCTGTGTCTTTTAATTGGGGAATTTAAGCCTTTAACATTAAGAGTTGTTATTGAAAGGTGTTGATTTATTCCTAGCATTTTATTGGTTGTTTGGTTGTCTTAGGTGTCTTTTGTTCCTTGCTTTCTGATTTACTGTTTGGTTTCTTTGTTTGTTGGTGCCTTAGGTTGTAGATAGTGTTTTTGTTAGCTTGTTTTCTCTTCATGAATGCCATTTTTATTGTACTAGCGGGTTTAGATTTTTCTTAGGTTTTTATGGCAGTGGTAGTTATTTTTCGGGAACCAAACCCAGTACTCCCTTGAGGATTTCTTGTAAGGGTGGTCTTGTGGTAGTGAACTCCCGCAGTTTTTGTTTGTCTGAGAAATATACTATTTGCCCCTCATTTCGGAAGGATAGCCTTGCAGGGTAGAGTATTCTTGGCTGGCAATCTTTGTCTTTTAGTGTTTTGAAAATATCATCCCATTCCTTTCTAGCTTTTAGGGTTTGTGATGAGAAGTCTGATGTTAACCTGATTGGGGCTCCCTTATAGGTGATTTGACGCTTCTCTCTTGCAGCTTTTAAGATTCTCTCTTTGTCTCTGAGTTTTGCCAATTTGACTATGACATGTCTTGGAGAAGGCCTTTTTGGGTTGAATACGTTTGGAGATCGTTGAGCTTCCTGGATCTGAAGATTTGTGATTTTTCCTATACCTGGGAAGTTTTCTGCCACTATTTTGTTGAATATGTTTTCAATGGAATCTCCATTTTCCTCCCCTTCTGGAATACCCATGACTCGGATATTTGAGCGCTTGAGGTTGTCTGATATCTCTCTCAGATTTTCTTCCATGTCCTTGATTCTTTTTTCTTTCTTTTTGTCTGCTTGTGTTATTTCAAACAGCCCATCTTCAAGTTCAGAGGTTCTCTCTTCAACTTCGACAAGCCTGCTGGTTAAACTCTCCGTTGTGTTTTTTATTTCGCTGAATAATTTCTTCAGTTCAGCAAGTTCTGCTACATTTTTTTTCAGGACATTGATTTCCTTGTATATTTCCTCTTTCAGATCCTGTATACTTTTCCTCATTTCATCATGATGTCTAGCTGAGTTTTCTTGTATCTCATTCAGTTTCCTTAGAATTATCACTCGAAATTCCTTGTCAGTTATTTCAAGGGCTTCTTGTTCTATAGGATCTAGAGTATGAGATTTATTAACTTTTGGTGGTGTACCTTCTTGATTTTTTGTATTTCTGGTGTCTTTTTTTTGGTGTTTATTCATTGTGGCAGGGGGTTTCACAGTCCACCGGTTTGAGACTAATGACTAACTAGGATTTTGCTGTGGTTGCTAATTTGGTATGGCTCCCGCCGTGACTGCTCAGTTGGCCTCTAGTGTCTTGTGTGTGTGGTTGCCTCGGGTCTTGGGCTTCTCCGGGGATCCACCTTTCTGGTCAGCTTGTACTCTGCTGGGCTGGTGGATCACGTACCACAGGGTGTGTGATCTCTGTTGAGCTTTCACTTTCTGTACAGGACTTCTCCCCGTTCCGTGTGCTCTGGCCCAGGCTGTTAGATCGTGCAGTGGCGACCCCACCGGGTGTGTGGTTTCTGTCGAGTCTCCCCCCTCTGTGCACACTGTGCTGGGCTGGCGCGTGTCTTCTGCACCCCTCGTCTATCAGCTGGGCCTTCAAGACCCTGCTCAGCACCGCCTCGCCCAGGAAGTCTATCAGGTTTCTGCTAGGCACAGACAACCGGTCTCTCTGGGTGCCTTTGTAGCACTGTGTAGATCTTTCTCGGGTCTTGTTCACCTTTGTATCCCCCCGGTATAAACCGAGTCTAGTGCCTGCCTGCAGCCTGCTCTCCGGCAGGTTCAAGCGGACCTGGGAACTCTCCTACCACACTATTCCCAACCAGAAATTCGTTAGGCTTTTTTCCAAACTGGTGGTCGCAGAGATGTTATCTGCCTCCCAGTAACAGGAAGTTTACCGGGGCCGGAGTCCAGGGTGTGGTGGAGTGACAGTCGGCCCGCCCGTACTTTCTAGCCCTCCCAACACTGGTCGGGACGCCCCACACCCCCAGCCCCGCCAGAGAACCGCGGAGGGAGTGGGAGAGGAGGCCGGCCTGCAGGGTCCGGAAAGCCCCGCGCCAGGCCAAGCAAATGGGCTCAGTGATGGCCGAGCAGGGCGGAGCTGCCCGCACCTGGGAAAATGGAGGCAGCACCGGGGCAGTGAGTGGCCTGGTGGTGCAGGCGGGAGCCGCGTGGGCCAGGGATCACTCACAGTGCTGTGCCAGGTCGGGCGCTCGCTCTGTCTCTGGTTTGTTGCCTTCCGTGTTCTCGGCGCTGCCGCCTCGGGCTGTTCAGTCGCGGCGCCGCTCGGGCGCTCCCAGGAATCTTCTTTAATGCCGGCCTGAAACCTCGAATCCTGAATAGGGCAGCTGGCCGCCTTCAGTGCGGCCCCAGCCTCCGGGATCCTGGCTGCATCCACAGCAGCCCTGGCGCCGTGTTCCCTGTTTCAAGACTCGCTTTTGCAGCTAAGAATCAGTTCTTTTCCTGCTCCACACTTCAAAGCTGTTGCCTCCAGGTTTGCATTTAATGTGAGCACTGTGTGTGTTATCTGCAAATTCCCTTGCTTGCTTATAACTCTTTTGTGGCTCTCATCATACCCTTCTTTGATATTTTTTATATTTTTTACCTTCACAACTAGAAACTAAGTTCCTTGAGAACAAATATTTTGTCTTACTCATTTTCCAGTCCACCTAAACACACACACACACATACATATACACATAGCTGAATATATGGTAGGTGATAGATAAATCTATGTAAGATGAATGAACAGGGTAATAAACGGTATGAGATTTTCATAAACTGCTGTAAATAATATGGTCTATAGAGTCAACCAACGTTTTAGTCTTCTCCATTCTTTGTTACTTCTTCAGTATTTACAACAGCATTAAATATTGACAGTTTTCTCTCAACCATTAACTAATCCGTTGTACAAATACTTATTAGAAGCACATTTATTCTTTATCTCACCCTCTGACATTAACTAAAGTTCCTGAAGCAAAGCTGACAACAATCAGGTTTTATTTCCTCTGTCCTCTCCCCTCAAGAATCAGGGCTGAGGGCTGGTGTCCCCTCTAAACGCCCCTCCCCCCTTCCCATGCTTCGCCACCCGAGAGTCTTTGAGATCCTGTTCAGCCTTTCTCTGCTGCTACCTAGAAAGGCCAGGTGGCATGATTAAGGCTCTGGGGTCCACATGAGGGGCTGGCGAACAGTGTTCAACAATCACACCACAAGGAAAGGAAAAGTTAGGATCCAAGGAAGCTGAGATGAATAGTGGAAAGAGGCCACCGTGTTCTCTAGCATCTGAGGGATCTCAGAGACAAGGAAGAGGGGAAGGGTTAGACAGAACCAGTCAGGCGGGAGGACCCATACTTGCCAGCCTGCTTGGCCGGCCATCCATCCATCTATCCATCCATCCATCATCCACCCACCCATCCACCCACTCACCCAGTAGTTACTGAGTGGCTGTGATGGGTCAGACCCAATGCAAGACATGAGAATAAAGTGGAAAACAAGACAGTCCTAGTACTCAAGGAGGTCACTGGATATTGGAGCAGGGAGAGCCAGTGAATGGGGGAATTGGGGCGGAAATCCATTCAGTTCATCAGTTGTTGCAAATAGGCCCAGGTTCAGAATCAAATTTCTCACTAAAGTCTTTGACTTGATAGAGATGAGAGAAGCACAGAAAGCACTGGCTGGCCGAGGAGATGAAGCATGTGTCATAGTGGAGGACAGCCTGTCCCTCCTATCCTGCCTCTTTGATGGTCCTTGTGTGCTGACCCATGACACCAGAGGTGGGGAAGGGCAGCTCACCTGCCAACTTTTCTGATCCCAATCCCAATATTCCTTCTTCTCCCAGTGCAGGGCCAGCAGAGGCATCTTTCTCCATCCTGTCCTGTGTTCCTGGGCTTGGAATGCACAGCGTTCTCTGCCGGTGACAACAGCAGCAACAACTGCACTTCCTGGAGCAGCGCGGGCTGGTCAGGCAGAGCATAGGCTCTGCTCTCAGATGACCTGGGTTTAAATCTGGCTCTGCCTCAACTCCTGCCAACCTCTCTCATCTCAAGCCACCATGTAACTGTTTGTGCCCTGGGGTTCTCAACTGAAAGGGGAACTAAAATAGAACCTAACTCTTGAGGGTTAAGAGATTAAATGCATTAATAACATGTAGAGCTCCGAGAACCATGCCTAGCGCAGAGTTAAAATCAGAGTGCGCTCTCTTAGCTAGACTAATAACTACAATATCACCTCAAATGATGACAGTAATGGTAAAGAGAATAAAGCACGAGCCAGGCATGCCTCAGTGCTTTTTGTGTGGTCTCTTATTTAGTATTGAGAACACATCCCTATGGTGTAGGCTTTATTATTATTGTACATGTTACAGATAGAGGAAACTGAGGCACGAAGCAGTCAAAATACCACTTCTCACTCTCCAAGGGCCACTCCCTGAAGGAGTGGTCCCGGGTAAACATGAGGAGATCTTTCTTTCTCGTCTGTCCTCACCCTGCCAACCTGGCCTCCCCAGCCAGACCTTTCTTGTCTTTTCTGTCCCATCTGGGTATGGTCTGCCCTCCTCCTCCTCCTCGTGTCTTGGTCTCCATTTACTTCTTTAAACTTTGCACCTTAGAGAAATTTAGGAGGGACAAGGTGGGAGTGTGGGGAGGGAAGGGGTGGGACAGCACTGGGTTTTGGAAGGAAATGGGGCCTGGGCAAGAAGTCAATGTTTATCGGCTCCCTGCATTTACCTAAGGACAGCATAAGCAGATAGATGAAAGCTGCCAGGGGAGGCCTGTTAGTCCAGCACAACCAAACCTAAGTCCTGCTTAGAAGAAATGCTGTGCCCGAAAGACAGCGTTTTACAACACTGTTCCCAGCTCAGTTTATGGGTCCTGAACCCCAGGGGGCAGGGACTGAATTTGTGATCTTGTCTTCGTTAGCAGCTAAGAACTGAGTTAACCAGTAACCACTGTGTAACTGTGTACTGCATACTGTTTTCTAAATTACATAATTGATTCTTTTATTTCCTAACGTGATTTCCTTTTGCATCTATTACCAGAACCCAAGCTACCCCAGATTGCTGGTGTCAGCTGCCTCAGAGAACAAGGGGACCGCAGCCTCTCTCTTGGCACACTGAGCCTGCTGCACGCTGTGACTTCCCCCACATGTCAGTTCCCCCACTCAGAGATTTGGAGCTGGAGACCACTAATGGGATTCGGGGGGTCTGTGAACTCCCTGAAATTTTATGAAAAAATGTGTCTGTGACATGTGTGCAGAACTTTTTCGGTGATAGCTCCTAAAAAGCTAAAGAACCTCAGACTTATCTAAATAACCTGAAAAGGAGCCAAGTCCTGGTAGAAAACCAGTGACCAAGAGGCCTGGGGTTGGGGTAGTGATTATGAGACATGAGGAATCAAGAAGAAATTAGAGCCAAGAAGTGATGAAAGACACGAACTGACAAGCTACAGAAATGGCCCAACGAGCCCGAGATCCTGCAATCTGAGCTGCATTCCCGGGTGCAGCCAGACACTGGGGCAGGACCCTGACAGGAGCTGAGCAAACAGCACACCCAAACAGGGCCCACCTTCCCCTGCTGCGAGCCTCACCCCAGCCGGGACGCCTTCTCCTCTGCCCAGAGCGTTCTCCCATCCAGCCAGGCGCAGGTCTGGGCCTACTCTCTATCCACCCCTCCCCAAGGACACTCCTGCACCACACCCTGGTTTTCTACATGTTACTGCTGTTTCATGACCTCCACCCCATCACGGTAGTAATCCTGGCAGTGTGAAAAGAACTTGGACATCTTTCGTGGGCACAATGTTTCTAAACTCTTCACTACCAAGAGCATACACCCCCGATGACTGACATTTTGGCTCTTCCTGCCACACATGCACCCACAGCCAGGGAGCCCTGAGCTGCCAGGCAGACTTTTCACTTACATGCCCTCCTGCTTGGCCCCACATGAGGAAGCAGTAAGGGCAGCTGGGTGGGGACAGGCTCATGTCAGTTTTGCCCTCACTTCCTGACCACCCTCCATGTCCCAGGGGGCAATGGGAGTCCCCTCCTTTACTCAACTCTGCCCTCCTCCTCCCCAGAGAAAAGTGGTGGCTCCACAGGCAGGCAAAGGGTGGGTTTCTGCTCCTGCATGTTTGGAATTCACATTTTCCATTTTTTCTCTCTCTTTGCTCTTCTCACAGGCCTTCCACCGCTGCCCCCGACTGCCTCCAGGTCACACTTTCTCAGCTACTCCCACAAAATCATCCCGAAAGGGCACCCATCACCCAGTGGGAAGCTGGTTCTGGCTTGGCAAGTAGCTCTTTTCTGAGAAGAAAAATGACATTTAACTTCAGGAAGCACTCTGCTCAGATGGGTACCCCTCAGACCAGGGGCATAACCTGGGGGACTAAACATGCAAAGCACTTAAATTTTAGGATATCTAACAATGTGCTATCAAGATGGCAAAAAAAAGCTGGGAATACAGGGATTCAACTTTTCATTCATTACTTAGGGAAAAAAAATCTCAAAATGAAGAAATTATGTACAAAACAGATGTGCAATATGCCTACTTGAAACTTAAGATTTAAAAAAATTATTTATAAGGAGAAGGGCATGAAAATTTAATTTAATGTTCACCTTAAGTAATTTTGTGTCTTATTGTTCATAGCAATTACCATAAATCTGCATATCAATAAGTGAGAACAGATGTCAGTTGTTACAAGTGCTTGCCAATCAGGTCTGTTAAAAAGTGACAGATGGGTGGTTATAGAACATTCTCATAAGGCCTATTAGCACATTCGCAGGAAGTGTCTGCACTGTGACTGTTGGAGACTCGGCTTTGGGAGGAATGCTGAGTCTTTGTGGGTCTTCGTGGATCTATGCTGCACACTTCACAACTCTGGCAGGGTTTCTAATTTGAGATTCTCAGACTCCTATACATTGTTTTTTGCAAATGTCTTCCCTCTTCTTCACTTGTGACAGATATCTATGATAGTCTATCGGGATGTAAAGCTGATAAAAGAGGAGCTATTTTGTTGTTTCAAGTGAATATTTGCACTCTAAAATTTTATTGTTACTTTCAAAACTTAGAACCAGATATTCTGGAAGGGAATTACAACTAGCTTCACTGAAAATTAGAATTAAAATGAAACAGTTTACCCCAATTCATCAACAGATACTTCTCTTCAGCCACAGCTTCACAATCTCCATAATTTGTTTAATAATAATTCCTCATCCCAGAAAAAAAATTCTCCTAACAAGGAACCTAAAATAAATTTGTAATGTTTTCCAGAATGAAAGGAGGCATCTTCCCTTTACCGTCTCTGAATTGCTTTCTTTTTAACAGTTTTGGGGCTCGTGATCTATCGAGGTGTGGGACTTGTCATTTGGCCTGTTCCGCATTTGTGTAGGCAAGTCACTGCAGCTTGTATTCATGCACATACCTGAACTGACTGTGTCACAGAGCAACATTTTACAGTCTTGGGGGCAACAGACAGCTCAAGATTTGGATCAGGCTGAGCTGAACTTGAAATTTGGATGTGCCACTTACTGGCTTAGTGACTTTGGACAAATCTGTTAACCTCCCTAAGCCTATCTCATAAAGTTGTTGTGATATTTGGGGATTCTGTATCCTAATCCATTTTATGCCACTTATTGGTGCTGTGGTCTCACAAAACTTATTTAACCTCTTCATACTTCCATTTATCCAACTGTAATACAGTAACAAAGTATGTTTTTGTTCTTGGCATGCTGTGAAGATAAACTGTGTGGTTACCTCAAGGAGCTCTGTTAAAAACAAAATTGTGAAATACTACCCTTGTTTTTCTCTTATGATGCTCTTTTGAGATGATAGTTGTTATAAAGAAATTAAGGACCGAACAGAAACTTTTTGTTTCTTCTATTTTCTTCCAAGAAAAATTCAGGTTCTTAGCCCAAAGTCAGACTCCATGTTTCTGAGATTTCAGAAATTCATTGAACAAATACCAAGGTTGAATGGGAAATGGACAAGTTTTCATTAGAAGTTTCAGGAGGAAAAATAAAATAAATCAACTTCAAGGAGTCACACAAAGTATATATAAAAGCATTTAGCTTATAAAGATTTGGTCTTAATCCTTTTTCTGTTTTTAAATTCCATATTTAGTGAAGGTTCCCTTTTATAAAAATCATAAAACACATTTAAAGTTATTTTTAGTTTGAAAGGAAAATGGTAAGATTTTTTGGAAAAAAAGTATAGTTGATGTTTCATTCGACTTTATTGATGTAACTACTTAGTAACGTGTCATCGAAAATTTCTTTTTCTGTTGCTTTTTTGGGCTTTATTTTATTTTCCCCTCAAACAGAAAAATGTTTTACTCATATAAATGTGGCATTTTAGACTCTAGCTATAAACCTCAATCTCCTGAAGGATAGACCATTACGTTTTGAGAGTTGCTCACAACAAAATATTATTGGGTTCTGAAATGATATTTCACTTTCTTTGGTGATAGTGTTCCAAGCTGGACTACTTGAATTTTATATATGGAGCTTATTATATATGCCACTGTAATACATAAAAATTATATTTGAATTGAATATATGCCCGCTCTCACTATGTCACAAAATCAATTACTCAACAAGCATTTTAACATCAGGTGGTGTTTGAGATAAATGACCTAGTGGGTTCCTTCAATTCTACTATTATATAGCTTCTATTGTATTTGTTAGGTTTTACATTAAACAAACCATCTCCAAATCCTCAATAATTTATCTGTGAAGATACTGTCATTAGTTTATATGTAAGGCTAAAGACAAATTTCTTGATTAAAAAACTGGGCATTTAACTTAAGATCCCATTAGGAATGTATCCAAAACATAAGTTTATGTCTGTCAATTTATAAATTTATTTACTTATCCACTCAAAAATAGTCCTCTTACAGGAGAAGGGCTGACTCCATCAGCTGCCAGCCATGCCCTCTAGGAGTACCAACGAGTTGGGGGTATTCAGAGAGGTGAATGAGGAAGGAAGGAAGGAAGTGCAGGCCTTCGGGGGGACACAGAAGAAGGGCACCTCTCCCACATTTGAGGTGGAAAAGCTTCTTCTAGGAAGTAACCTCAATTACCAATCCACCACGATCACTTCATAATAGTAGTGGAGATTAAAGATAAGGACAAAAATTCAGCCCTATTTTCGGGATAAGAAGAAAGAGTAGGAGAGGCCATATAACTTTTCCTTATTAAAATAGCCCAAACCATAATGATTCAAATACTTAGGAAGATGAAACCTGATTATCCATATAAATGAAGGGTATCCCTTACAGAAATCACGAAGCAGACAGAGACTTGACATCTACATTTTGAACACTGTAATTGTTCAAAATGATGGAAGGTAATGGGCTGTTCAGCATTTGACTTCGCAGCCTGGGCAGACTTACTGTGCTGAATTCAGTATGTTGAAGGCTTAAGAAACAGATATTTTGGAAAGCCCAGAGCATTTACAGAATGCCTTTAAATTAGCCATCTGTTCTGTGCACCTTTATAAGGTGACTCCCAGAAGCCTGAGTTTTCAGATGAGCGCACAGAGCATGTAAATGCTAACACCCTGACCTGTGGCTGGCGCGGCAGAGGCGCACACATCCTAATGAAAAATGACAGGGCACTCTGTCCATCCGAGAAGACTTGTTTGGCAGTAGCCTCAGGACCCAGTGACCTTCTCTGCATAATTCAGCTGTAGGAGTGGGAGAGCCTGAGGCTGCCTCTAAGGAAAGCCCCTAATTTCGGATCTGGGTTGGTTCATGCTATTAGAAGGAAAACAAATCTCGCATAGGCTGAAAGTACGACAAGTCTTAGCATTTATTTCAGAGCTTGCAATCAGGAGGTATTCTCTTTTCAACCACAGAAAACCTCCTGAATATTTTACTTATGTCTCTCTAGTTCCCTTCATAGAGTTAAAAATGAATTAACCATTCAATGTGATAATTAGTTCCAAAGCCAGCTTCCCAAACTATATTCATAAAGATACTGCTGAATGACTTAACTATTTATCATTTCAAGATACATTTTTTCTAATAATTCATAAGCTATATTACAACAGAACAAGCTGGCAGTACCAACAGATTTAAAGCCCAATGAAAAATTCAGCAGTATTTTTATTGTGGGCCAGCGCCCATTGTAACACGAGTCACCACGTGCCTATGGACCAGGACGGGAGAATGTGCTGATGATCACAGAACACATACAGAGAGAAACCTGACAGTCTTTCCAGACTCATTCAAAGTGAAACAAGAAAAAAACAAGGATATGTATTTGGAAAAAAAAGAAAAAAAGAAACAAATGTGGAAAAAAGGAGTTTTCATAGTGACAGAGAAATTTGGTATTTACTTTGCACATTCAGGTTTCAGTTTGTCGATTCCAGGTGTCCTTGATTAAAATAGTGCTTGAATCTAACATGCCTAAATCTGTTCTTTTCCTTGTCCTTTCTCCTCCACCTTTTGGAATCAAACAAGGAAAAAGCTTCCTGACTGTTCCTTGTGGCAGGTTAATGGGCACTTGTGTGCTGATTTACTGTGCACGCTGCCTTCCCTGGCCTGTGTTCGGTTAGGATATTTCAGCATGGAAGGGAGCACAGTCGGAATGACCTTTTACTAATCACTGCACCTCAGTTACTTGTGGCACAGCTCATTATACAAAGGAATCCTTCTATGAGCTGGCTTTCATATACAGTCACACTTTGATTTTTGTGAGAACAAAGATTATACTTTCACATAAAAGCTTCTGATGCATAATTTTGTCAACTAGGGTACGAAAGTGAAAAGGAGCCCTGTTAATTGTCTGTCGTTATCAAGGGACTGCAAACTGTACCAAAGATAGCCTGCAATCTTGGCTTTCATTATGGAGGTCAGAACATTTTTATTGACTGCCTATTATTAAAATTTTAGAGGGATGTCAATCATTTTGGCTGCCCTGGATATAGAAATCTTGTTGGAAATCCCCCAGTAATCAATCCCATTTAAAAAAACAACAAATGACTAGAGAGAATACATACTATGAAGGAATTCTCAGCCCCTTCATTTTATAACTGCTTTGCATGGTGAAGAGTGGATAGGAAATGGAAGAGGCAGGAGAGCCATTTCTGAGCTGCTGATTCCAATTTTAATACTTACGACAGAAAACTAATAGGTCTGATAATGACTTCCTTCTTCTGTTTCCCTTACTTCTTTTCTTTACCCTCTGGGCCAACCCCAAATTCAAGCAATGCATGGTCATGACTTACCAGCCATTTGCTGAATGCCACTGAATGCACCCAGGTTGCTGGAGGAGGTGGCCTGCTGCAGAAGCTGCAAGTGAACATGCAAGTGTAAAGTCAGAACAATTTGCACATGAGAACAAAGAGACTTCCTCATTAAACTAGGGCAAATTCAGTTTACTCTACATTTATATAGTTGGTTGCTATTGCCTATTGATGGACAAAAGGTCCCCAGAGTTAGGGCTGTTAATCCATATTAATGTCTAATCTCTATTAAGAAACACAGACACTGGGGAAACTCACTAACACTGTGCCTTAAAACAATCAATTTACTCTTTTTAACAACCAGGTGTTAAATCTATTGAAACCAACATAGCATGACTAATTATCTCTCTCTGTAGTCTAGTAGTTACCATAACTCATCTCTGTCAATCAAGGTCCATTCCCTCCATCTCTTTACTTTCCTTCACAGCTCAGCATCCTTTATCCTTCATTAGGAGCACATGCATTCCCTGATTCTTAGGCCAATACTAAAATCATTAGAATAACTACAAAGATTTATAAATGTATCTCTTCACAGTCATACAGTTACAGCCACACTATGTAACCAAGAAAATGGTCAGCCATTTTTAAGATAGTCTTCACTGGCAGACAGAAACATGTATGTCAAAACTTGGAATTATATGGTGCTACGTAAATTGAAGTTATGAACTACAAATGTCAGTCTTCTTAAAAAGAAAATAAAATACTTGTGAAAAAGTCTGCATTTTTCCCTAGAGCATTCAAAAACATATTTTTCCTGCCACGTAGAATCAGAGGGTGCCACAAAGTAAAGGCATGTGTCTCTAGTTCTGAAACACTCCTGTACTTGTCCAATTCAATCGAACTATAGGTTAACGTAGGTGTTATACTAAGTGTTTGAATAGATTTATTGATTTTTTTTTTGGTAAGGTAGATCAAAACAGATATAGTTTGTACGTGGGGGCAAGCACATAGTTATCTCCTATATTCAAATATACACAGATACCAAAAAGCATAGATTTACCAAATTTGTTATTGAAATATTGTTATAATACTATGTGCTTACAAGGAACAAGATGAATTCACTATTTTAAAAATAGCTTTCAAAATTTGGAGCTCTGCAAAATATAATGTAGAACATTGTTGTCCATCTGGGTAAATACAGGTCTCTTCAGTTTAATATGAAAAACTCTGTAATTGGATATGAATCAAAAATGGGCATCTATCAATTGGTGTAAAAGCACCAAGCAGAATGGAATATCAATGGCTGATTAAACGTAAGTCTCAGGTACAATGATCTTATGGGACTTAACATTAAAAGGTACTAAAACCAGTAAAATGTCTTTAATGTTCACTCATCCATCTCAACTTTTCGGAATATTTTACCTACGTGTTCTGCATGTGTGTGCATGTGCACATGCTCTCTCACATAGACACACAGAAAGGAAGACGGGAGCAGCTAGGGATTACCCATTTTAATAGAAAGAATTACCTTATTTTGGTTTCATTTGTTGGGTTTCTCATCCCAACACCCTCCTCATATTACATGTTTTTGAAAATTAAAGTTAAGTAAAAATAAATTAGCTTTGGCAATATTTTGAAGAATTAATAACTTATTGAGGTAGGTGGTAATACGTGGAGTGTCGTTAAACCATCACCAAGGACTATTTCCATGGACAAACAATCTCTGGGGAGCCAGGGTCAGAATCTGTTGCTCAACACAGAGGTAGAGAATGCCTGACAGGCCAAGGGTCCTCTCAGAAAAAAAGGTTTTCAACTGAAAGGGGTACAGCAAACATGGCTAACAAAGAATCAAAACCTATGATATGAGAAAACACAGTAAGAGCTTATAAAAACAAGTATTTATAAATGAGACTGAGATTAATTCTTTTTTCTGGTATAGAAATAGTTTGCAGATGTGGTCACAGAAACATGTGCCAGGAGACTAAGGGCGGGCACATGTGTCTTGGTTTATAGAAATGGTGGAACAGGAAGCTGGACTCTTAGAAACCATGAAAAAGTGAGCGTGATGTCAGTCTCAGATAAAAATTGTGAAATACATAATTAAACTGACAGTCTGTGACCACCTGAACAGCAAAAGTTTGTGGAAACCAAATTATTAAGCTAGATTCATTTGTTTTTTTATAAAATTTCTAGACTGAAAGACCAGGAAAAATATATGGCAGAGCATATACAGATTTTAGCAAAACATCTGACAAAACCTCTCACGGTATCTTTGTGGATAAGATGGAGAAACGGGCAGAGGGTGACAGGAACCTTGGTTGGTGCTTTCATTAACTGCTCAGATGAAGACAGGAAAAGCACGCTTCTTGTTCATTAACCAACTATATATTGAAAAACTATTATAGACCAGATCCCACTGGGCAATGGGTGGGGTGGGTAAAAAGACAAACATGATCCATATCCATACTCACGGAGGCTTCAGAGAAGCAACGTGCAAGATGGCAAAAACATGCAGAGTTTAAACGCCATTAGGCACTAGCAGCTACAGGGTCTTGGGTAAAGTTGCTCAATCTCTCTGAGCCTCCCTCTCCTCATCTGTACAGTAAGCAGGAAAATCTCACCTTTCAAGGTAATAGGGAGGACCGTTTTACAAAACAGTACAGCTTCTGCTACAAAGTAAAGCTAATGGATGATACAATCCTGAGAGAGATAGTTAAAATGTAAAATGACAGAATTAGGACACGCTACATGCACGCATACTCTCTCTCAGAGGCTGGAATAAAAGACCCAAATTCACAATATGAAATTATACTAATAAACATGAAGTCATGCATTTAGGTTCTGAAGCACTAAAATGAGGTAGAGGATCATGGTTTAGCAGTAGTAGTTAAGTAAAAATAAAAATCTAGGAGTATCTGCTGCTTTCCAGCCCGCATTTGACATGGTTATGACAAAAACCACTTTCAAGGTATGGTAAGATGTTTTAAAGTCTACACTAGGGGCCAGTATTCTGTCCTGTTTAGATCATACTAGGAGAACTGTCTTAAATTCTGATCACTAAAGAGACTGACAAAGTGAAATGTGTAGCACAAAGGAAAAATGAGAAAACGAAAGTTTAGAAACCATGAAATATAAGGGATGGTTGAAAGAATTGGGTCTGTTTGACCTGAAATAGGATCTAACTTTTTTGGTTTTAAATAGGTGACGTAAGAAACATTTAATTTTGTCAACACAGTTCCTCTGGGAAGACCCAGGGTCACGGAATGAAAGTTCTAGGAGATTTCAGTTGAGGTCCCTGCATGTACTAATCTGTGAGGTAGTGAGTTCACAGTTGTCTCAGCATCGTTAAATAATCAGCTACCAAGCACACTGCATCTCTTTAAGACAGGGTTTTATGGTGCCTTTCAAACAGTGGTTAGAAGTTTAGCCAGTGGGCCTTTGCCTAGCCTATATCAGGCAAGAATTAGATTAGTCCTATTCTTATGCTAATCAATTTTGCTTGGAAAAACATTCTGCATAAACACTGATTTCAATAATTTCCTGAGACTCAAATGTACAGAAAATGAATTCTTTAGTGTACTTGGGGAAAAGTATGGTTTGAGTTACAGTGGGTGTCCCACCCCTTTGTGAGAAGTGCATGCTGGCTGACCTTCTCCAGCACTTACCGCCAGGTACTGTGGGGTGAGTCCGCCCAGACCCGTCAGGTTCCCCCAGGTGGCAGTGTTGAGCTGTTGCATCTGTTGCGCGAGCTGCTGCTGGAGGCGCCTTTGCTCCTTGTCCTTCTGAGTATCAGCAAACTTCACCACGATAGGTGAAGAGCAGCCCTGTGGTCAGACACATTGGAAAGTGAAGAGGAAGTTATGGCCTGATTGAATCCTCTCAATACAGTCAGCACTGGATCTGTCTGTCTTAACTATCTTGAAACACATGGAATGGTCTGCAATGGTTTAAAAATGGTTTGATATTCCTTCTTCTCTGAATGGTACCATCAAGAGAAAATTCCAGATACTGACATTGGCTTCTTTGGGGGATCTGGTCTGGTGGTTGGTGAAGCCATTTGTTTTCTTGCTCTGATTATTAAACTGCCTCTCCTTCTCTCTTCATGTGTCTTCCTTCAACCATCCAGGACCTCCTTAGCGACAACAGATCATATCAATGTTCTTTAATTGAGCTTCACGGTTTGCTTGTCTTAAAGACAGACTTGATTTTGTGTGTCTGCCTATTTCCACATGTGAGCAGAGAACAAAGGAAAAGTAATTGTAATGGGAATGAAAATTCTCATTCATTTATTTTTTTACCCTTTCCAATTTTCAGGTATGTATTTTTGAACTTTGGAACTGTGGAAATCATCATATTGATCCAGTAATACTAGGGAGAGGTGGGTTTCATTTGAGGAATGTGGATGAAGGAAGGAGATATTCAGAGAACACACTGACCAAATAATTGTTCACATGTTTTCAGAAAGGTCTCCCTTTTTCCTTCCATGTCACATCTACTCTATCCATAATCCCTGGAGCTACTGCAAACACAAAAAACCGGAAGCTCAGACTAGCCAAAGGAGATGTATATCTTAAATGGCAGAAGGAGGATTCTACTTGGCTTCTTTCCCTAATGAAAGGTACCATTCTAGCAGCTTCTTTCAGTTTTAATTTCCTTTGAAAGGCAAGGAGTAGGGGTAGTGAGAAAGAAACGGCCAAAGGTCATATCATAGAATGAATTCTTTTTTGGGGTAGATAAAATCATCAGGGAAAATAACGGCCTAACACCTCAAGCAGGAAGACCTCCCTTCTAAAGGGCCTTGGAAACATTTGCCACTTGGTGAGTACTCAGCAGAAACGTGCCTCCTTCCTCCCTAGTCCTTCTCAGTATGGCTTGCCTACACATTTCATCATAATTAAAGCTGTTAAATTTTGCTGAGGTAAAAAGAAGTAATTCTACCTAAGTGATTAAATAAAAACTTTTATTGAAACTCAGCATGATAACAGAACTCTCAGAATGTTATAGTCCTATCCAAATGAGCTTTCCCTTCCATTCCCTTTGGGTGATTTTTCTTTCTTCTAGAAAACAAACTTGCATTTTTTTCCCCCCTTATCACCTTGGGTAGTTATTGGGGATGGAGCTGTGAATACATGAGCCTATCATGTCTGTTATTACGAAAAAAAAAAGTGAGGAAAATGAGGTGACTGTCTCATTGTTAAGCTTCTGGCCTATCCATCTTCAGCTCTGGTAGGTAGAGTCATGGTACAGAATGTGAAATGTCAGTAAATTACATTAAAATAATATTTCTAACATTTAAAAGATCTATAATTCATTTTTCTTTATCTACTCCATATTTCAGCACTTTATCACTGTAAAGAGAGCAAAATACTCTGAAGAAGAAAATGATATAGAGAAGGGGGCTTTGCATGGAAGAGGGTTGTTATTATTGCATCAGATCTGTTCCATAACAAATTATAGCATCTCCTAACAGTACATTTATTGTTGTTTTTTTCTTCCTTAAATACTAAAAAAATCATCTAAAAGCAGAAAATTAGGCCAATGATCATGGCTTTAAAAAATGACTTGTTTAAACTATGAAAGAAAAACAGGGTGGAGACAGAGTGAAGGAAAGTGGAGAAACAGAAGGCACAACATAAAATTGTTTTTAAAAACTTGTTCTTTTAATATTCACATTATCTTGAATTAGATAATACATCTTGGTTAAAGATGTATGCCAGAGTCCTGAAAATAATATAATTAGTTAAAAACAAAAAGCAAAAACCCTCAGTTGCACAATTATGTGACTATATAATACTAGTATATAATCTCTTTAAAAGTCAACTTTGTGGAACTAAACAAGCAATCTAAGTGCCTCAGGGCATGTCCAGTTTTAAAAACAAGTACACCAAATTTAATTTTTCAGTAATAGAGATACTAATAATAAAGGATCAAGGATTTCTTAAGAATTAATACTCCTCATTGCCTATAACAAATTCTATTAGGAGAGTCTGTTACTTTCTTGGTTTTGGTTCACACCTAGCTCTGCTTTATCTTTAGCTCTCCTACAGGAACAAGGAAAACAAGGACTACATCGGCATTCTCTGTGGCATTACCTGGGGGGCGGAGGAGGGGGTTCCAAGTGAAGGAATGGGGATGGCAAAGTTTCTAACAGAGTTGAAAGAATTTACATTAAAAAATTATCTCAGGTGAGACCAACTTGGGTGCAAATCATTAAATTACAGGAAATAAAAATTATTAAGAACGAAACACTTATATAGAAGATAAATACAGGTAAAGACTTTTTTTTTTCCCTAACAGCACTTTCATTTTAATCTCCAGACTGAAATGTAGCTGGAAATCAGACTGATCTGCAATAAGGCCGCAGCCTAAGTTAAGAAAAAGGGGGAATCAAAACATTATCACAAACGAAACTGCGTGTTATACATGACTGGATTCCTAGATATTTCAAATCCTGCTAATTATTTCCTATCATGGCCGATTGTCACCCCCACTTGCCTTCAGGTAGGGGGTGTGAGAATCTTAAAAATGCATTGCACTGAAAGGGAAACACATTGATTAAATAAGATATGTTAGGAATATCAAAGTCAAATGAATGTTTGAAAAAGACAACAGGCTTTGCAATGCTGATATCACAACTTAGAAAAAAGTACAGTAAACACTTAATGACAATTCCATGCACACTCCTTCCCTCCTTTCCACCCACCTTTTGATTCACTACAAAAAAGTTGCCCACAAAACATGACGCGTAATGATTATTTAGCTCCCGGCATGCTTTGGGAGATGCAGCATTGCAAAAAACAAAAAAGAACAAAAAATAAAACCCCAACAAAATGGGGGTAAATAAAAGAAGCTCAAACAATCAATAACGAATTTTTTTGCACATTAAATAAAGTTGAAACATTTTTTTTTTCAAAATATGAAAACATAGCTTAGATAACACCACAAGGCCACCTTCAGAAAAGATCACCCATACACAAAGATACAGTATACATAATACAGAACATGCACTCCCAAATGATTCTACCAGACAATACAGAATAAGTAACAGCATATCACTCTTGGAATGCTTTTGTGCAAAATTCTGAAAGGTCATGACCCAAATCACAGACTAAAAGTGCAGAACCATCTATCTACACTGGTGGGTATACATCGACACCAGGGTATTCATCTTCCCCTAAAGCCACTATCTCTCATTAGAAGACCAAATTTGAGCCTTCATGTTTCTATGTTATTGCTCATTTTTCAGTTAAGGAGACAAATCTAATTTTTCAGGGGACTCTCATAAATTGGCATTTTTACTGTTAAACGAAATGGGAGAAGTCTTAACTTTCTCCAGCATTCTTGACACAAAAACACCATTCTGTTTGACTAAAGATAACTTAACCCCGCCTAAAAAAGGAACCATGTAACTTAACACAAGGAAAGCAGCCATTTGGTGTGGGGGAAGTTACTACTATTTAATCCATACCAACCCTGGGGTGGGGAATGTATTTGATCCTTTAGGTCCAGGAATGACACTGCTTAAAGTGCATCATGACTTTACGTCGCAGGACCTGTGCTGCTGTAACAAAAGGCTCAAAAAACAACTGTAGAGTAAGTGGAAGGTTTTACTAAATGCATTTCACATCATTAGGGGAAAAATGCAAAGAGAGAGAGAAAGAGAGAGAGAGAATGAATATGAATGAATGGAAAGTGAGATGGTAAAAGTTTAAATCTGTGATTGTCATGTGAACAATCCACACAGGAGAGAATTGCTTTACCATTCCCCATCATTTGCACAAAGAAAACAAAGAAAGGGCAGATGATACAGTACCTCCATGGTCTGAGACTGATGCATGGCTTTGATTGCATTCTGTGCCATTGCCCTTGTAGAAAATGTGACAAACGCACAGCCTGTGGGAAACAAGGGGACAGGGAGCAGGAAAGACAAAAAACAACAAGACAAAAGGGTTGGACGCTTGTTAAACCAACACAGTCTACGAGAACTGCCACAAGACGACACTGTTCTCAGTAGTACATAAAAATAAACAACTTCTCTCTTTGGTTTTATCTATTTTGCTTTTTATTCACAGTGCTGACTTGCTAATCTGACCAAAGCAGAAAGATTTATTTATTACTTTATTTTTAAAATAAAAACTAGGGGAGGAAGTTGGGTACTTTTTTTAGCCACAGAGTTTGAAATTAGCAAGATCTAGTTTGCATTTTCTAAAATAAAAGTTGTTATTTTCCATTTTCTCTTCGGCTGATGATCTTTACTGAGGGCATCCACATATCAGAACCTTGTATTTCAAATTTTATCCTTGATTTTTAAGGAGCACATAAGAAAATCCTCACACCAAGGGCAAATTAGCAAATAAATCTCAAGAGCTCAAAATGTCAGCAAATAAATATATCTAATTCCTTCTGGGTAGTTAAAAAATATACATGTATAAATATAAGTTGATGCTATTCAAATGCAAACAAATATACCAAATCCATTAAACTACTTAGTAATTATTAATTATTAACAAAACAAGTGCTCTATTACTCTGAGAATATTCAACAGTGCATATAAAGTAAAATTTAAAAATTTGCGTTGGATTTTTTATTTGTATAAAAATCTTCATGACTTCTATAAGTTGTGACTTTCTGAAATGTATCAGAGATTCAACCTAAAGTCTTCCATACACAAAACAATGTACATTTCTCTGAATGTCTACTGTGAGACCTGTTAAATGTTCCATGTCTATTTTTTCTCATGCTATAACTAGAATCTATAGTGCCTGGTCCTGCTCCTTGTACCAGCGTTGGCCACCATGCAGGTCACTGCTCCAACTAGATGGCTCACTGCCCTTTTCACTAATAAAAACACTGCCTTTTGAAATTTACATTTTGTTCATCATGCACCCTTGGGCTTCTTAGAGAAAAAGACTGTGAAATTAATGCAGATTCAGGCTGATTTTATAATAATACCATAACACACTAAAAGCTTAGCTAAAGCAGCGCAGACTTATTTCACTTATGATCTCTAATGACTTTAAAAGTGCATTGATTTTCAGCTTCTTTAGCTGTGCACAGTTTGAACTTAGGTATCGGAGAATAATTTAGTGTTCCACTCAATTTCCTCAAACATTATTATTATTACTACTTAAAAGATTTCCAAATGAAGCAGATCCAAACACTGAGCGGCTCAAGTCTATTGTCATTTCGGTGAAAGCATGAAAGCAGAATTCCGGCATCAACAATATGAAATTGTTGCCCCTGTGGCCAATAAGCAAAATAGAACATTCTACATTCAAACAACCAGCAGACTGTTTGGTTTATGTAAATCAATTTATGAGCCATAAAATATATCTTCTTTTTCACTCTGCATGTGTACCTGGTGAGATTATCAAGTCAAGGCTGTTGTAGCACCTTTTAATCAAACAACAATAAGAGAAAGCAATGCCGGCCCATTACCCCAAAGCACAACAACATCCAGTCATGGAAATAAGTCAATGCATTTTTTTTTTTTTTTTGCACCATGCTGTAATTTTTAATACACAAAAAACTCTCAGCACATGGGAAATTCATCTCACATTTACCTCCGGTTAAGCTGGCCTTAAGAAGCCTGAATGAAATGTAGCTCGCTATGAATGCTGTGTAGCAGCTGATGAAGCTAAATATCTAAACAGGCTGCCTGCACCTAGACTGACTGCAGCTTTTGTCATCAATAAAAGAAAGTTAGTGGCCTTCTATAAGGCATCTAGAGGATGTGTGTAATAGAGTGTGAGGTAAATGACAGTACCGCCACTGGCTTCCATATTGATGCTGAGCTCTAAAATTTACCATCTGTTTCAAAGTAACTTCTCTTTAGAAACATCATGATCATCACCAACATTATTAATGGAGAAAATAATACCAAGAGATATTTATTTTTCCACCTCTTATCTTGTTACTACAATGGAGGAAAAAGCAAATCATCTAATGGACATATTTGAAAGCACGCAAAGCCTGAACTAATTCTGCTTTGAATAGTCAAAGAGATTGTTATATTCACTTCATTTGCTATTGTTTAGGAACATGTGCCAAACTGACAGTTTCCAAATGGAGGTTAAGAATGCATAAAAAACATGTAAAATGTCAACAAGAATCAAAAAGGCACAATTTATGCATTACCACAATTTCATACAAGCAGAACTTTTGTAAAGTAACTTAGTGAGAAAAGATATAGCAATTAACAGGTCTCAGAAGAAAAGTAGTAGCAAGAGAACAATAAAATTATCTCTCTATAAACCCGATCCATTGCCCTTTCCTCTACGAAACCTGCAATTAAAAACTTGACTGATGTTTCTAATTATACAATCTTTACCCCATCCAAAAAAAATGATCTGACAAATCTGATGACTTCTTTAACCTTTTTATTCTATTGGCAGTGGTGCAGTAAGAGAGAAGTGTCTCCTTAGGGGCTTCTGTCAAGTTCTGTACTGTATGCTGTGTTCAATTACTTAAGAGAAAAAAATTACTGTGTCTTTTATAAAGTGAGAGTGCATGTTGAAAAATTTCATTCTCTATGCTACTCTGGATGAAGTTAAGCAACTTCAGAACCAAATGTTTCTTGGAATGGTAGCTTGTTTACCTTTGTAATTTCTCTAAAACAGGAAGTCATGGTAGTTCTATAGATAGATTTTAATTTTCTTTTCAACATCATTGAAAACATACTGGTAGCTTTGGGATTAGGCCTCCAATGTGTGGCTTTTTACCAACACAGGATCACATAAGTTCCTACCATTAAGGCTGGCTGATGCTTTTTCTCACAAGCCAACTAGAAAGCTTTCCAGTGGACAGAAATAACTTGGGTTGTAATTGCCCCCCTCTTGTACTAAAAAGGAACTGCTGGATGCAGTGGAGTTCATTGGGTCTTGATAGGACAACGGCTCTGGTCTTGCAGGGTCAGCCCTTTACAAGTCTAGATTGTAGAATGTGCTGTCTCCGCAATCAGTTCTCTGGCTACTGACCAAAATGCTGGAGAAACTAGACTGGGGAAAAAAAGATACAAATATCAAAGTAATGAAGCTGTTTTTCTTTCTTTTGTGGTGGGGGAGGGGGTTTAACTAAGATAAGCATGTATATTACTGTCTAAAAACTTCCAAATAAATAACAGCAAAAAGAAAATCTCTTTGTAAATGTGGCCAACCTATAATTTACCTTGCAGTTATTGTCTCCACTTTCAGAATGTCAGAGATTGCTAATAAAAATGAAAGGAGTTGAATTCCTCTTATTTTGGTGAGGTTGCCTTCTTGCTGCTAAAACAGATAAATGATTGACTGGGGAAAGGTTTCTCAAAGTAATTTCCTCCTACAGACAGGATCTAAGGAAAGCACGTTGCCCTGTCACAGAGAAGACTTTGGAACACATCTATTACACTTGTCATTTCAATTGAAAGGATATCTTAACTCAGGTGTTCTACCTTTTCTCTCAGCTGCATGAGAATTTTGAGAGAACTGGATGAATTCTTGCTCCGCACCAAAAAAAAAAGTACAGGCATTTTTAAAAGCACAAAGCACGAACAATGCCAGGGCCTCTTGCTTTTCTGCTACTTCTTTGAAAGAGGTACAGCAGCCTGCTACATTTCAACTGAAGGAAGCATAATTTAAAATAATTGTGTAGCATCAAGGAGATTTCAACCTATGGAAACTTGTTTATAAATTCCTAGTCAGCCAAACAAAGATCTTAATGCAGCCATTTTTCCTTGCTATATCTTTTAGCAGTAGCGGGATTTATTAAATATATACACCAGCATAATATTGGAACGTAAAAATTAAATGCACCTTCCCCAATGTTGGGTTAGTTTATTTAAATTGGCATGGAGACATCATTCATTTAGTAGGTTGCAGTCTAGGACCTACTTAATAGCTGGTAAAATCTCATCACTGAGATAAGACTGGAAGATAGTATTAAGACCAACATGGCAAAATGCTGTCAATAATGCAGGGGACATGTGACAGAAGTTTCCACATGTCTGCATGTTTAGGTACTGTGTAGGCAGGGATGAAATGTGATAACTGAGTCCGCTCCATGTACATGTTTTAATAGTGAAAAGCTCTCTCCTAATATCCTGATCAGATATAACAAAAACAAATGAGGATTTAATGGCCCAATCCAGTCTGTGCTCTCCAACATCCCCGAAAATATTGCCAATTCATTTGTCAAGGGTTTTGGCAGGGGAATGTTGAAACACCATAAACACAGCTGGAATATTCTTAAACAAGCAGAAAGTTACCTTAAATGGCAGTAAAAAGTTGACTACAGCCTGTGGGAAAGAAAAATGAAATAAACTCCTTCATTGTCTCCAAGTTACAGATATTCAACTGCCATGGTGCAGAAAACTCTGTAGATTGTACCTAAAAATCTCATTCTGACTGTGGGGTTATGGATAAGGGAGAACGTGTATTTTGGGAAATCAACGTGCTAAGGGGATCCTGTCGAATAAACACATCTGGCTTAGAGACCTCAAGCTTTGCTTTTTAGAGCAAACATCTCATGTGAATTGCCATGTGTGGGCTTGTGGCATCCTGCTCATTTTCTCCATGAAGAAGGCTCGTACAGCAGGCCTCGAGAAGTTGAGCTGCCATTGCAGAATGACCAGAGTATCAGGAAGTTGCCTGAAAGCATCTCAAACCATCTTTTCCATATTAGAAAAGATAGCAGAATAGGTTACTGCCCCCATAGGGGGAAATGCATACTTAGACGTGGACACACTGCCTAAAGCAGGCAAAAGTTCTAATACTTGTTGAATAGCTTCGTGTGCTTGGCAGGTCCTATGTACTTTCCATGTAGATAGTCATGACAATTTCCTGAGGGTGTCTGTCCTGGAACATGGGCTGGTGCTGGCGAGTCATGATATTTTTTTAAAGGCAGCGATTCTAACGGAAAGTACAGCAATGATTGATGGGGACAGCTGTGGGCACTGGCAGCTCAGCACTGTGATAAAGTGAGGGTACTGAGTCAATAAGCCTGGAGAAACCTCAGTGTAATACCTACCAGGGAGGACCTGGAACTACTGACGTGGCGAGAAGAAATGACATTAGAAAGCTGGGAGGGAGCCAGCTAGACTAATGGCCTCCTATGTCTTCTTTCTTTTAGTTGAACGGGACAAAAAGAGAGAAAGAAAAGAGAACCACTCAACTGCACCTCTCTCTCATTCTCAAATGGTGTGACTGAAAAACTTTTATTAGTTTATACCCTGGTTCTGTACTTCTCAGAGAAGCCAAACTTTCATTTGCTTATTTATTTTTTTAAACAGCTGAGCCAGCAATAGACATTGAGAACAGAAATGCTGAGTGCCCTTTATCTGCAGTGCCACTAATGGGAGACACTTATTAACATTTGATTGAAAACTGCAATTCTTTAATGAAAGCAAAATAGTAGCATGAAAAGAATTGTTCTTTTAACAAATACGCTGATTTGGGAGCAGGCTGCTGTAGCCAGGAGTCCCTGGGTCCTGCTAATTGAAAAACGTACTACTGTCTGTCTTTGTATATCAGAACAAATGGTTATAAATGAATATTTTCTTTTTTGCAGTAGGGAATTCTCATCAGTTCACCAGAAATTATTCTTTTTTAAAAAAGTGAGGGAGGGGAGGAGGAGTCTCCTCCTTACATTGAATCAGCATTTGCATAAAATATTGATGAGAGGGCTCCAAAAAGTTGTTTCAGAAACAGGCTGTTTCTGGTGTCAAGTGCTGGCTAATCAACCAAATGGCAGATTAAATTAGCTAAGTTCTCTTGTTAAGTACAGTGTGTCCTGCTCTTTCCCATGAAAGTTTTGGCTGCTTTAAAATCTTATCTGCAGGAATAACTAATGTATGCCAAGGAGCTCTTAATGCTTCAGGCAGCAATGCGATTCATTCCTGTCCCCACTGGACAGATAGAGAAAGTAAGACAGAGTGCCATTTCATAAATCGGCCAATCCAAGCAGAGGGAGAGCAGAAATCAAGCAAGCATTCGTACTTCACATTCAAGGCCTCTCTACTAATCCATACATGTGCCACAACAGTAATTAATGATTGCCCATGAGATAAGCAGCACAGATATTTTTACTGCTGTCATTTGTAAATGGGGAAACTGAGGGATAGAAAAATGAATTGACTAAGCTCACATTTCAAGTCAGTACAAGTTCTGGGACTGGAACTTGGGGTCACTGATCTTTAAGCCATTATAAATTTCACTATGATTAATTTACAGGTCTTCCTTACATCCCTTCTCCAAGCTATATACCTTGGGGAATGAGAAATGCAATGGTTACACTGAAGTGTGACTGAGAACAACAAAGGAGAGAATAGAGATTCTCATTACTAAACTGGAAACACAAAAGGGATGACAAAAATATTACCATGCTTTCCTACGTATTTTATTCTTCATTTAGCCACACTGCCTTTCCCATGGTGTCCGCTCTCTTGGTTTGTCTGCCTAAGTGGGCATATATATTATGATAGCAGCAGACTCAGATGATCTGGAGTAACTAGAAACTTTTGTGTTTGAACTTGCTAGGATGGCTCTCCTAGTATCCCCTGCTGGTGAGGATTGTACAGGAGCCAGAGGTTGTGCAGTCCATCAGAACAATAGACTTCTGGTTGACACTGAGGATGGTACAGGCGATAAGCTACAGATGAGCCTCAGGCACTGGATCCGCTGCTTGGGGATCACACTTAATACCATGACTTGCTCAGCTTTTAGAGAATCACATCTTTTAAGTAAGTGTTACATAACAAGAATTTCAGAACTGTTAGAGAATGCAAAAGCTGTGATTTCCACGCTGCTCTCCTTTTTCATTTTCTTTTTTCCTTCAAATCACCTTCAGAAGAAAATACAGGAATCAAAAAGTTGGAGCTGTTCCACCCCCTCCTAGTCTTCCTCTAGACTACCTCCATTTGGGAGCTCAGAAGGTGGATGTAGGTGGAACTTTTGTTCTCTGGGCCTTAAATTCTAGCAGCTGACATCATGAAGTTTTATGTCTAAAAATCAAAAAAAACCAAATGTTCTTCCTCACATGGTACTGAAATTAGGAAAAACTAGTGAGAAGGGTAAAAATTAGTGCCTTGATACTTACGGCCCAATCTTTTCTTTCAACCTATGATTTGGGGTATCAGTGGTGGCCAAAAGCCAGAGACTGAGAATGAAACTAAGGTTTCTAATTAGCCCTATGGAAATGCAGTGGTAACTACATTGGTCATAGAATGAAGACTTCTTTATGTTGTAAAAATATGGATTTCTTATAAGAACTGAAAAATATGTTTTACACATATGGACTTCCATTTTGGACTGACTCAGGAAACTGCAGTCAGACAATTGTTAACACTCAGTGTCAACCTTTATGAGTGGTTTAAGAAAGGAGGTATGTGGCATCGTCAAAAGGGGAGGCAAACATGGAAAGAGAACAGTTATTTCCAACTATTTTGTACAGCTGCTTACAAAAATAAAGGTTTTCACTGAGGCTCTGAACTACAGCTTTTGCTTATATCATGGTGGCAATAAAGAGCCTACAATCTTCTTCAGGATGAAGTCACTTTTCTGTCACTTAAAAGACTTCCTGGGCTTAGGAGTCCAGGAGTTTTGCTCCTTGAAACAAAACTCTTAATACCACGAGAACAGGCCCAGCTGCTGAACCCTTATCTGCTCTGCACTTCTCGTGAACATCGACACTTTTTTCCTGGTTTGTTTCACTGTCAAGACCATATCTTTAACATTTCTTTCAGGCACAGGCAGAGAGCCAGAAGACTAAGATGAAAACAATAAATATCCTTGCTCATCCTCTGCTCTCCCCCTCACCCTCCAAAAATCTTCTTCTACTTGAGATTAAAAAGGAAGGTGTAGCAGCAGGGCAGCCTATCAACTCCCACCTGACAGTAATAACCTGAACTAATATGTTGGCACCGAGACCTTCCCAACTTGAGAAATAAAAGGTGATCATTTCAGCTATGGTGAAAAGTTCAGGTTGTATAACTTTATCACACGGGACGTATTACAGGGTGACCTCTTGCTATACGCAGTGCCTACATCTGCCTTGACTGCGACACAGAGTTCCAATTAGCACTTAAGGAAAGAGACTTCATAGACAGCACACTCACCTCGACTGAGACCATCAGGTCCCCGGAGAATCCGGCATTCTTCTATCTGGCCAAATGGAGAAAACATCACCCTGATATCATTCTCATTACATTTCTTCGAAACCATTCCTATGAACAATTTTCTGTCTTCCACAGCTAGGAGATAAAAATAATGAATAAGCAAAGGCCATTTCATCTTTCTTCTTGTAATCAATGCTTCATTACCACATCAAGCTGGGCCCCAGCCATGTGAAACTGAGCCAAACTCTCTGGACTTGCAGTCCTGTATCCTCCTCCACACGCCCATCCCCTCACTCTCGCCCACCTTGCCCTTCCTAAACATTTGATCTCTGTGCATTTGTTCTTGCTAATAGAACATCTTAATAGGACATGGAACACTGTTGTTAGGTCCTTTCCCCCCATTTGAAAACAGTAATGTGTTTATTAAAATTTTAAAGTACTTCTATAACTGCTTAACAGTACCATTCAACAGAGATATTTTTGGCTACAGATTTTTAATTTAGTTTTTTTGTAGATGTTCTTTTAACTTGAGTGACAGGGAAAAAGGAAGGTCAGAAGAGGAAAAACAACAGGAGCAGATGTAGTGAAATAGTAAATGAAACTTTAAACGAAGCACTCACAGGAAGAAAAATCTTTCTCCCCTTATTTCAAATAGCTTCGTCCCCCCACCCCCCGCCCGCAACAGATCTAGACAAGCATAAGAGCTCAGAGAGATTACCATTTTCTGGAGAGCTAGGAAAGTACCTCCTTCCCATGGCATTGTCTATGCAGCTCTAACCAGGTTCTGCCCTTGGTTCTAACCAGCTGGATTAGTTACAGGTAAGGAGGAAGCCAATTCTAACGAAGAGAACAGGGCTGCTGCCTCCAGGGAGTCACCACAGATGGTCCCACGTGGTGACACCCTTGACAAAAGGACAATAGGAGGGAGCAGTACTATTCTAATCACTTGGAGGCAGGACTCTTGGTGAACAGAAATGCATTTCGGGTATTGTGATAATGAAATGCAATTCTGAACCCAACAAGAGGGTGGGAAATAAGACAAGTTTTTATCTCAGATGACCCGGGAGATTTTCCTCAAAATCTCCATGCCTGTGCTCAGGGTACGTGACCTACATGTAGCCTGTAAGGCAAGGTTAGAACTGATTTCAGGACAGTGTTTGGAGCCTTTTTTAGAAGAGTGCTTTTTCTAGGATGTCATAGATGCCCAGGGGGAGAAAAGTCCTGCTTATTTTCCATTGTTTCATTTCAATCTATTTCTTAGTGTTAAAAAAAAAAAATAAAATAAAAAATAAAGCTGCTTAGGGGAAAGGCTCTGACATAAGTCACTTGTGCACTTGTGTAGAAATCTTTGTTTTGAATCTGTATTATAATCTGTCATTACTATTTAATTGGCTTGAATTTCTGTGTCTTTTATTCCTTCCCTGGACAGAAAGTGTCTCATTTTCACTTAACCAACAAGCATTTACTCCAGACTTACTGAGGCCAGTTGCTTCTGGAACCTAAGTTAAAATATGTGTTCTGTGCCCTCAAGGAGCTGGGGTAGGTCTGTTCATGAAGCAGGGATGTTGGATGGGTGGTGACTCTGAAACAGCGCTGTCCAGTGCCTGTGCTATTCAGTGCAGCAGCAAAAGCCAAGTGTAGTTACTGAACACTTCAAAGGGGCTAGCATGACTAAGGAACCAATTTTTAAACGTAACTTAATTTTAATTAAAACTTCAGTTTAAAAAGCCACATGTGACTACTGTATGGCATTGTGCAGCTCTGAAGGGCCTAAATGAGACAGCTGGAATATTCCTTGTCATAGAACCCCAGAATGGAAGTAAGAGACTTGAACGATGTTTTGTCTGTCTCTAAAAGAGACCCTGAGGCCGGATAGGTGGAAGGGACTCACCTAGGGTCAGTCAGCAAACACGTGGTCTAACCTGGACCATATCCTGGTATCTTCTTCACAGCCCAGTGTTCTTTTCACTCTGCTGTGTTTCCTCCAAATTCAGAGGAGGCAGATGAGGCTTAAAGGGGAGAGCAATGGCCGTGATTAGGAGTCCTAGGTTCTAGTTCCAGTGCTGCCATTAATTTGATGTGTGCCCTTGGAGACTTAGCTGACCTCTGAGGACCTCAGTTTTATCATCGATAAAGTAAGATTTAAACTCTATTCTTTTTCCTTTCTCTCTTTCCTAAGCAGGAGAGAATGGGGCCCAGCTACAAACTTCGGCTGACTGAAGTGCATAGGGATGGGGGAATGTTGGAGCGGTGTGCAGAATCCCTTCCACTGGCCTCTCTTTCCAACTTGTGACAGCTCCTTGAACAACTAAGAAAAACTCCAGGGATGTAAGGAACACAGGCTTGAAACCACAATTCCACAATAACTTGTAAACCATGAATTGTGCTCCAAAGTGTTTGAGAAAGGCTTGATGGAAGATGTGGAATCTAAGCTGAACTTTAAGAAGCACGGCAGGGTGTGGATAGATTTATTAACTAGGCAAGGTACAGAGTCGGTAATAAGTAAGGACTGCATCTGGGGTAGATGGAGAAAAGCAGCCTGACTTTAGGACAACATGCACTGTCTTCTGCTTCATCTGTGGAGAAGGGGCTCAATGTATAAGGAAAGTGACAGACAGTCAAAGGTCACTGCTTATGATGTGACTCAAAGCAGACATGGGCAACAGGCCTCATGGGCTATGATTCCTAGAAGGGAGGCTGCTGAGACCTGACTTCCTTATGCAGATAAAAGATTTTCATTTAAGTTATCTTCCCTCCCTGTGCAGTAAGTATCAGTGATCTGCTGTGAGGTGGAGACAGCCTAATAAGTCAAGGGCAGTGCTGGCCTGACAACTAAGCTTGAGAAACATCACATACCCTGGGCAAGGAACTCTCTTTACGCCAAAGCCTTTGTGGTCTCCAATGTCAAGACAACCATAGGTTCCGCAGGATGCATGGACTCCTTCACGTGCTAAGGACTCTGGCCTGGCAGGCCTTATGAGGATTGGCATTTTCTTGAATGGGGAAGGGCAAGGGATGGACTTGAAGGAAATGGGGCAGAGTAGGGAGGGGAAAAATTCCAGTATGCAGTTCTTAACTTTTTCTTCCATCTCATCTCTAGGGCTTCCACCCCCAGGGAACTATGGCTGTCATCTTTATAATGGTTAAAAAAAAAAAAGAAAAATCCTGTTGTAGTACTTTTTACCCCGAAGAATATGGTTTTAGTTCTTTTAAACAAAAGCAAATGAAAAATTCCCACTTGGTCCTTGGTTTCACTGGTAAACCTATAATTATAGTATTTTACTAAAACAATTTGCAGGTTTTGAGCTTCAGGGTGATGCTAGAGTAAATTCAATATGCAGCTCCTGAGTAAGGTAAAAAAATTATTTTTCCTAAGATGAATATTAAAAAAATGGAAACCACTTATTAAGAAGCACTGACTTCCTAGCCATCACTAAGAGTAAACTCAACCGGGCAGTGAGGATGAAGATAGCTCTCGCTTTTTAAAATAACAAGTATTAGCTAAGAAAAAAATGGAAAACTACATCATCCATATGCTAGTCAAAATGCTGATTTCCTTTTTTGTGCGTGTGGGCTTGTGTGTGCATGTGTGTGTAAAGGAAGCTGGACATTATAGCAATTGTTTACTAGCCAAAGTGGTTTTAACACTTGGGCCATGTTTGCTTTAATGGCAAAATGGAGATGGCTAAACATATACAGCTTTTCTCTCCCTTGAGTTTTCCCAATTTTCCAGTGAAAACTTATTCATAAAATTTATTCGTAGGATTCCCATTCTAAGGATACCTAACAGTTTTATAAACATTCTTAAAAAACAATTATCTTGAATTCACTTAACTTTTTCATCAATTTTTGCTGACTTTCTTGAGGATTCCTAGGCAATAAGTATGTCACTTATTTTTCAATCTGTCATAAGAATGTTGACTGCTTAAATGACCCTATGACATTCACAGTATTCTGCTCGGTATTTTAGGAGAATTAAAAAAGAGAATTAAAAGGTAAGATCCTTGTTCACTAGGAGAAAGGCCATTTTTCTCTAGAAGAGCCAATGAATGGAATGAATGTAGGAAAATACTTTTTATATGTGAAGATGGGGCCCCTCCATAAATAATAACGATAACAAAACTGAAAGGGGTTCCACACCAGAGGCCAAAGTTCTCCTCACATAGTATAATGAGAAAGAGTTAATACTTTAAGGGGTGACTTTTTTAAGTTAGGGGAATAGAAACTTCATTTTTAAAAAATCCCTAATTGTAAGTCTGTGCTAACACCCTAGTGTACAATCTGTCAAAGTCACACCTGGATTTGGGACTGCCTGAATTAATTAACAACTTTTCAATGTGTTAGTGCTAACATATGGCATTTAATTACTGCCTCCAAATCTGTGAGTCCTCCACTTTGAATTTCAAAATTATTTCATCTTCCAGTAAATCAGAAAGTGACTAGGTGGAAACACCCTGTGATTCCTATTTTTAATGGAGGCTTTGAATGTCTTCACCGTCCCCTGGCAATATTTAGTTACCCTGACTCTTGCTAGCTCTGAACTTGATGCGTGGACATTGGAGATTTGGGAGGCCTTGAGAAAGGGCTTAAATGGCATTTCTGGATTCTAGTCTTTAAGGACCCCCAACAAGTTGTGAGGTTGGAGGGTTAAAGCAAGATGAATTTATGCTCTGTCTACAGAGTAAAATCAATCCTCTTCACAATGAGAAGCATGACATATAGTGAATACTGGCTTAAGCCACCGAGACCCAAGCACAGAACCAAAGGCAGCCTCTGTGCTTTTCTTATCACTCACTGCTAGACTAACTTCAGCAAGTGCCTTTAATTTTCAATCTTGCACAGCTGGTACCCTTTTCAGCATAGCAATAGAGGATTAAAAGCTGGATGGTATATAAAAAGAAAGATAGCAACTATATTTGCACTAGTTTATTTAGGGTACCCTAAATCCATACCTCCTCAAATGCCCTTTCTGTATCAAAACTCAATTTTCTGCAATGGAAAAATAACAAAAATGTTGGATTCTGTTGAAAGTTGGTATTTATTGTTTACCCATAGTATTTTTTTTTTTTTCTTTTGGACACCTGGTGCAGCAGAAGCACATGGGCAGGAAATAAAATGTTGAGTTGCTTAAGTGTGCTAGAGGCTGCAGCTGAAATCAGAGCCAAATGAAAGGGCAGGCTATAGGTAGCCAAAGAGATTTAGGAAGCTTGTTCAGTAAAATCCAAAATGCAGGACTGATCTAAGAGCAATCTAACATTTCTGGGCTCACCACAGAGGTTTCCTTTGTCAGAATCCCTACATGGACGAACGCTTCAAAGGGTGATTGCTTTTCTGAAACTGATTTGTCCATCACTAATTAATCTGTGATTAGTAGCCATTTCTTGCTCAGCAAATACAAAGTTTTAGAAATCTGAACCCAGTGATAATGAAGACAGTAATTGTCTAACTGTGATGAGTCCTTTGTGCTATCCATAAATGTCAGCAAACTCAATAAAAGTGCAATTAGGGCTCATTATACTTCTTTCACAACTATAGGAACTATTTAGAGCATTTGAACCAAAGAAATTTTTGTGCTCTTCAAGCTTTTGAAACTATGCTTACCTGTCAAAAAAGCCATGTGAAATCAGAAAAGGCTTGCAGCTTTTACCACCTACTTTAGAAAATTATACATTTCTTTTGATTCCTCAGTTAGGTCCAAAGAGAACCTTTAAACCTGTTCATATCTATGCAAGGTGAGGTTCCATTTGAGCCTCCATAAAGAAGAGCCCTTTAAAGCAGCTTTCAGTCCATTTATACTTTTCAACTTTTCTTACTGGAAATTCAGAAAATGAAGGTCAATCTACCAAGCAAAGGGTGAACTGGTCCAACTAGAAAGACTGGGGGTTTCAATTCGTATGTAAAGATCCATGCTTTGGTATGAATAGCCCAAGCCTGGACATGCCAGCCTCTGCCACCCAGAATGCACTGAAATAGCTGCCTCAATTAGAAGAATTAGGCTGTTAACTTAGCATAACTTATCATACTGGATATTTACTGTGTGCCAGGTATTATGCTAATCTCTTTACAGATGTTAACTTATGTAATCCTCACACAGTACCATAAGGCAGGTGTTACAAAAAGAGTTGCAACAACACTACTGTAGCCCCTCTTACAGCTGAGGATGTTGAGGCTGAGTGAGGTTAAGTAACTTGCCCAGGGACGCAAATAACAAGTGCAGAGTCAGGAGTCAAACCCAGGCTTCTCAAAATAGTTCTTAACTGCTACTCCATGTTGTTTCCTGAAAAATGGCACTTTGAGGTACTAGTAACAACAGTTCCCAATCACTGGCTTTTTAGATCATACAAAACTGCATGTGTGCATGACACTTCTATTCTGTTGCTGTCGTTGTAGACCCAAAGCAAATGTTGTCCCTAGTGTCCAGAGGAGATACTGGACAGCAAGAGCAACAAATCACTCGAGAATTCCTGGCAGCTTGCCTATGAAAAGGATTCTCTAGGTCAGTGTGTATACCTGCATAGTAGAAAATGCAAAAGAAGAAATCCTTTCATTTTTCAACTATTGGGGTATCCCAGGTCAAATGTCTTCAATTCAGTTCTCCATTTGTCATGTTTTTATAACTACAACCTAACATTTAGTAATAAGACAAATCCTTTTCACAGACTTTCATCCTGTGGCCCTTGTCCTGACATAGTTTAGAGAATTATGGGGCAAAGGACAGGGAGCATCTCTTAGTGGCAAGAAGGTCTGAGATGACCTGCACTGACAGGATTCATCCCAGAGATACAAGATTCCCCTCTCCATTCTCCTACTGAGGAATAAAACAGACTGCAAGCATGCACCCCCGGAACTCAAGGAATCAGCATGGGTAAAACAGCCTTCCACATAGTTAGACATGTTCCATGAAGAGCTCTAAAGAGCCAGGAGACAATGTCTGGCTGACAGTAATCAACATTTTATGGAAGTGCTCTATCATTTACAAAGACTGTTACAAACATCTTATTTGAGTCTTGGAGGAAAAAAAGTCAATCTATGTGAGGCAGTTACTATTATTCCTACTTGACTAATGAGGAGATTCAAGTTCTGTGTTTAAGTGACTACTAGATACTACTAGATGGAATACAAGTTCCATGAGTTCAGAGACACAATTTTTCATATTCTTTTCTTCTTTTTCAAATTCATTGCTGCAGTCCCAGCCCAGAGCAACGTGCCTGGCACACAGTAAGTGACCAACGAGTAATTGCTGAATAAAGGAGGGGGTGAGTGAGTTGGTTATGATCTCAAAGCAGCAGCAGATTTTAGAACTTCTGACACTAAATGACATGTTGTGATAAAGCAGTATAGGAAAAAGGGAATTAACTCTAAGAAAACTACATGGCTGAGGAGAAGACAGTGGGTAAAGCACCAAAGTCTACTCCCAAAGAGGGGAAAGCTTTGATAAACCAAGTGCTAGCAGCCCCGCACTACTACGACTTAGAATTTTCTTCAAAACTTTCTGGTCTTTAAGAAGCCAGAAAATGGGATGCACTACAATTAGCAAAAAATACCTTGTGGAGAGATTTGGAGCCCAATCATAATTTACATTCGTAGATATGTAGATCTCTAAGTGCGTGGCTTCTGCCCTGATTACTAATTAATGAGGTGCAAAACTGCCTGTTGGAAGGAAACAGTGCTGATTATGCCAATCTTGTGGGACAGAGAAGTTCTGTGGTCTATGAAGGTAGATAACTCTTTTAACATATATTTCAGTAAATTAAAAGAACAAAAGAGGGACCCAAGGTTTGTAGAAATGGAAGCAAAAACTTAAGAGAGAAATGTGTTCATCAACCCTCTCGTGTCTTGGACAGGCAAATCCCAATTATTTCATGGACCTCATCACGTGCATATTTTTGCATCAAATGTACGATTATTTAATCAGCAGACTGAATTCTGAATGAATTCTGATGGAAATGCATTGGTACAATTAAGAAAGAGTGCAATAAGACAGCTTCCAAGTCGACGAGAAACAAATGGAAGAAGAAAAAAAAAAAAGATAGCCTAATTCTCAATGGGCAACTCCTCTCCTGCTCACATCCTCTTTCCACCCATCAGGTGTCTCTGTTGCTCTACTGGAGGAGATAAATAATGGCCAAATGCAACAGGGTCACTACACAGGGCAGGCCCCAAACAGAGGGACGTGGAAAACTATTCCTTGTAACACTTTCACAGATCTTTATAGCAGAGACCAATGAGGCAAGAGAGTGCAGTGTGCACTCCTCCAGACAGGCCACCGCAGTGGACGGTTCCTGGAGCATGGCCTCTCAGAGAGAAAAAGCAGCTGGGCTGGCTCCTCCCTCCCCCATCTGACTTTTTAAAGCAGCAGACATTATTAATAAGACAGTCAGTTACCACCTACCGTTGGACTTTTCACTATCTGCAGGTTTCATCTGAATGGGATGATGCATCTAAAAATACAAAAGTGAGAAAGTAAAGGCAGATTGAACAACTGTAAAAATAGTCTCAGAAATCTGAAACAATTTGAGTACTGATACTGCTATAAGGGCACATCAGTAAAACCAAGACTTCTCCCAGGTAAAATGAACTACTTTAAAAAGCAAGACTCTGCTTTACGTTCAGGAATTCAACCCTTTTAAGTCATAGGGCACTGTAACAGTATTTAAAAGCCTGGGCTTTGGAGTTAGACTTGAGTTTTAAACCTGGTTCTGCCATTCAGTATAGTTTCTCGCTCTATATTTAGGTAATTGTGGTTCTGCCATTCCTTATAGCTACATGATCTTGGCCATGTGTCTTAGCTCTTCTGAGCTTCAGACTCCTCACCCGTGAGATGGAGATAACATCTGCATAGTATGGCTGTGAGAATTAAATGAGAAAACACACAAAGTGACTCATAAGCAGAGCCTAGGATATGCTGGAAAAAAAATTAGCTATTGTTATTGTACTATTACAAATTTAAATGCAGATTATCTTTGCTTCTTTTCTGCCCATTCTGTATGTTTGCTACATGGATTTCTCTTACATCCCATAGTTATGAGTAATATGAAGATCTAGCATTTGATGGACTCAGGTGCCAGCATATAATTTTTATTAAATGCTAATAAAAGTATATTATATCAATGCGAAGGCACTGAAATAATGGAAGGAAGGAAGAAAGGAAAGAAGGAAGGAGAGAAACACAGACCTTATAATGATCACATTCAGTCCATGTGCAGGAGTACAAAAACTTGCAACAAAGTGGGGCCAGGGGCCAAGGTCCTGAATCATGGCAGACCTAGAGGCTCCATGGCTCTTTATACAATGCTGATGACACCACTGTGCATGATCCACAGAGTTTACTCCAAGCACAGAATGCTACTACCATTTCCAATTAAAATAAATTCCTCAAACTACTTTCAAAGGACTTCTTGCTTCATATTTCATCATACCCCAAGGAACACAGAAGCCACAGGGTGAACAGAATCACTGGCTGTGCAAATGCTTTTATTATAATGGGTCCCGTTCTCTCTGAACCTTTAATTTCCCCAGTGGACTTCCATCACTTGCAAGCCACAGCTCTGGGTTTTATCTAATTTAAATAAAAGGGGAATGGTGCTTGGCTCTAGCACTTATATGATGAGAAATTATTAGCAGGAAGTCAGGACCATGTACATTGAATACCTTCCAGGTTCTTTAAAACCCAAGAGGAAGAGGAAAGAGGGAGGACCATCAAGGGACAAGAGGCTAAATAGTTCAGAGCTGCTTCATTTTTCCTAAAAGGCAAGAGGCTCTTATGCACAGAACATAGGCTTTGAGATGTTGGGTCTACTAGTTTTCCCACTTCATTCATTAATATATTCAATTTGAGGAGGAGAAACAAGAATGGAATGTTTAGGGGTAAACATGTGCATCTTTTCAGAAAAGACTGGAATATATACCTTAAAAAGGAGAAGTAAACCATGGAAACCCCTGATTTGGACTGAGGAATGTGACCTATCTCCCATAGCAATGGAGAAAAGGATAAAAAAAAAAAATGTTTGGGGAAGATGGACAGTCTTTGAGTATGCTATCCTTCCAGCATGCATCTGTCTCCTTGCTCAGCAAACATGGAAGGAATAGATACTGTATGCCGGGCTCTAGGCTAGGGCTGGCCACAAAGGCCAAGGGAAGAAGTTCCTCCCCTTCACCCGCTCACTGGGCAGTGGGGGAGACACTGCTGCAAACAGCCACCCAGCAACATGGCAAGTGTTAGGGGAGAGGCAAGACAAAGTGTGTGGAAGTCCAGGGGCATAGGCACTTAATTCTGCCTGGTGAGGAAAGCGAAGGCTTCCCTGCAGAGATGATATCTGGTTCAAGTCCTTGGACTTGACAGCAGGGGAAGAGGGGATGGCAGGTGAAAGCCATGGGACAGAGAGATCCCATGTAAAGATACAGTGGTGAGAAAGCACAGTTCCTTCCCATAAGGAGTTCAAAATGTGAGCAGGGAATGCCACAAGAAAGGGTCAGTATCCAGGTCGTGGAGAGTCTTGAGAGCTAAGGAATTGAAATTCTGTCTAAAAGTCCATGGTCAAGTATGGAAGATTTAAGTAGCAAAGGCAACAACTGAATTTGTATTCTAGAAAAGTCATTTTTGGCTACAGTGTGGAGGATAGAGTATAGAAGAGAGACATAGGAGGCAGGAAGGACAGATAAGAGGCCACTGCAAACAGTCTAGGTGACACTGAGGCAGCCGGTCATAGGGAGAATTCCAGGCCTGGATAATCAGTTGGATTATGGGATCATTGCCCAAATGGGCAAAACACGAGAAAGTTTTGGGGGAGGCAGACGAGCTAAATTTGATGTGACTGTGGGATGTAGAGAGGAGCTGGGAATGTAGGGATCAGGCCCAAGAGAAGGGCCAGTGCTACAGAGACTGATCTCAGAGGAGGTAGTGGAGGCCATGGGCAGGGACGAAGCCATCAGGGAGGGAAAAGAGCCAAGGACAGAAACACAGAGAGCAACAGGAAAGAAGAATCTGAGGAGGACAGAGAAAAGGGCAATTAGAGGAATGGGAGAAGCAGGAGAAACTGGTCCCACAGGAGCCACGAGAGGAGAGTTTCAAGAATAAGGGAGTGTGCTCAGAACAAGTGCTGCTAGAGGCAAATGAAAAGGCCAAAGTATCTTTTTGGGTTTGGCAATAAAAACTTCTTCAGAGCATTGATCAAAAGCAGTTTCTGTGGAGCCGTAGGGGCCAGAATGCCAGATTTTAGGTAGTGGAGGCGTAATGGGGAGGACAACAGTGGGTATGATAAATGAAGCCTCCTAATTCGGGAAGATTAGCAGGGGCGGGGCGGGGTCGGGGGTGTAAGACATGGAGTTCAGTGGAGGATGGGAGTGGAGAATGGGAGGTGGCATCTTCCTTGTGGGACAGAAAAGACTTGTACAGGTTAATATGCTGAAAAGAGTCAGACGAGATTCACAGCTTAAAGAGAGAGGAGGGAAGAGGGAAAGGAAGAGCACCTACATCAGCACAGGACACAGAAGTGAAAGGAATGCTGCTTTCACTCTCACGCAGCTTAAGGCCCAGCAGGGTGGGTGATATGCAGATACATAAAAATGGTGACAAATGTGAGAAGAAAAGCACAACTAGAGTGCTACAAGCACTCAGATCCATCTGTGAAGTGCATGGAAGACTGAAAAAGGAAGTCACGGAGTGGTAAGGACAGGATCACTCTACTCTAAAGCTGTAAAGGGTCCTGGAAATCATATAATCCAACAGTCTCAGTTTGTGGTTTGAAGGGAATAAGCGCCTTTACTAAGGACACACAGCTGGTTAACGACAGACGTGAGATCAGAAATCTAATCTCCCTACTTTAAATCCGGTGATGACTCTCCTATACCACACTGCTTCTCCATAAAATGTCCAGCACGGGATTTGGACACATGAGCCTTCGGTTCAGAACTGCAGGCTTTACTCACTGAAGGAGCCAGAGAAACACTCACTTGAAGGCGCCTGCAATCTCTCTTTAGGTGAAAGTAATCTACCCTTACTAGAAAATTCCATGACACTTTATCCCTGCAGTTTTATGACTAGTATTGCACTAAGCCTTGACTCTTGGTTTTCTTGCAGCTGCTGAGAGAATTAGCTCAGTTTCTAACCTAAGACTACCCAGAAGGCTTAGGAAAGCAGTGGTAGTAAGAAAGCAGCCACTGCCACTATGGACTTGAACTTTGGGTCTTTCCTAGGCCTGGAGGGGAGGAATCAACTTCACAGAGATCTGGATTGTCAGACCATGGTGAATTCTGAAGGGGTGGTCACCCTACTTCAGGTATGTTCTAAGACAATTTAGATAATGTTAAGTACAGCACTGTGACCTTCTTGGAGAAAGGTGCTCAATCAGTACTGTACTAAGACTGGCTCATTATCATGAACAGTTCATTTGAGTTACAAATTTCTGATCACACACAGGATGCAAATGTCAAGGAAGACAAAAAATAGTTTGGAGGAGTCATTCTCATAATGTTGTTTTACTTCCTCAAAAGCTCATGACGAAGAACTTTGGAAGATTTCTTGAACAGAGTAGGGAAGTTACCGTAAAAGAGTGGGCATTCTACTTTAAAGTTCTGAGTTATAATAAAGGGATTCTTTCTCTGTAACAGAAATGGTTTCAAAGATTTGACCCAGTGTGACTCTAGGATTACTCATTCATTCACTTGTTTCTGCTTTTACCAGTCACAGTGTTAGATGCTGGCAACAGAAGGACGAGAAAGAGTTCTCATTATGATGGTAGAAGCACAGACAGATACATCAGTCATTTCCCACACTATGATATAGACATGCAGTGTGGGAACTCAGAAGAGAGATACTCAACACAGACTAAGGAAGGACAAACTGGAGAAGGTGTCTAAGATAAAGCAATGTTTGAGTTCATTCTTGAAGGAATCCTAATGCTAACCAGAAGGTGCCTGAAGGACATTTCAGGGAGGAGGACAACATATTTGAAGGCACAAAGGAAGAGAAAATAGGTCGTATCATTATTAAAGAATGATAGTATGACATTCTAACCAATAGAGGAAGCAATAGAAGTTGTTAAAGAAGATCATTCACCAATAACAAAATACCTAAAGCACAACAAGACTAAAAATGAAGAATATATTCATAGATCAGGGAATTTCAGGTAAGTCGAAAACAAGGCAAGTTGAGTCAATCCTGAATTAAAACTGCCCGGGACCATGACTCGCAGCCAGAGGTCATGCCCTCCGCATCTTTCTCATGCACTAAAAAGGAAATCAGCGGGATCCAAACTGCTGCTTCTCGACACTGCTTCCAATACGACCAGAAAACCTGTCTGCATCTGCTGCCAGAGTGAGATGAGGCTGTAGGACGGATCTTCATGCTGTGCTCTGCATTTGGATGTCTTAGGTGACAGCAGCAGACCAGGAAAGGCCCTGAGAATGTGGCAGCCACTATTCAAACCTGCCTCAAGTTTCCCAGTTACAAGGAAATCTCAGGGTCAGGGCTGGTTCCCCAGGGGATATGTCCTTCCTTTGTCTAAGGCAAGTGAGCACATGATCTTCAAGAACTTTTGCAAGGAGTCCCCTAAGAGACTTGTGCTAATTAAATTGGCTCTGCACCTCCATAGCCATGCAGAATTGTCTGTGTCTGAAAAATACTCAGTGGTCGGTGCTGTCATGATCTGTCTACACTGTTTGATGAGCCCAGAAATTTTATAAACACTAGCCTCTGACATTCAAAGGGTGGTGTTCCTGAGTCACAATGAAACACAAGGAGTCTGTTACTTGTGTTCAATTCAGCTATACTTGTGGGCAAACGTATAAGACAACAGGAGATCTACAGTTTTCTCATAGGCTGTCTGCAGTGAGCTTGCACCAGGGGAATGGCAGGACTCATAGTTTCAGAAATAGATCTTGTTCATAGGAGTAAATGTGACTTAACATATTTCTTCAAGTTTACATTTCTATGAAGAATACTAAATCCATTTCTTTGAAGATTTCTTTGCACATGAATTTTTATTTTATTGCAGAACACTTTACCTAAAGTTACAAATTAAGGTACTGGTTAACTTCTTGGTCTCTATTTAGCCCTATTTGTTTAAAGACAAGTAAAATATAATAAAAAGGGAAATTTTTAGAGTGCCTTCCCTCACTCCCAGGGGGGAGGGAGACTGGAGCTAAGCGTGTTCTTTGGAAATCAGCTGTTTATATCTATTCCATCTGTGTGTTCAGTATTGGCATCACATGCGCAGTCAAGGAGGAGGCACCTGAGAAGAGCACGGTTACTGCAGTGCACTGAGGTACAGTTTCTTCGGGGTCTGATCAGGCTTTCAGTGAGTTGAAACTTCTTGAGGGTAAGGCCTTGCTTGCTGTCCTTTCTACCCCTAAACTAAGCTCATGCACCCAAGACAACATGCAGCTGCCCTTCCTGCACAGGTATTAGCTGCTGCCCCAGGCCTCCACTCTCGCTGCCCTTGGAGGAAGCTGTTTGCTGGTGTTGGAGCACCTGAGCCTTGCAGCATGAAGCCTCTGCCTCCATCCCACCTCCTCGTGGACAAGTGGCACTTGGTCTTTTCTCCTCTCCTCCCTCCATAGACATACGGGGCCTCAGAACTGAGTTGTCCACCCCTGGTCTTCAGAATGGCTGACCACTGATTGGACCTGATGCTACCCACTTCTGAATGTGTTGACTTTGATTGGTCACAGAAGAGTCCAGCTGTGCCTCATGGAAATGAAAATGAGGATACAACTTTGGAGCAAAGCCATTACTTAAAGCCTCTGGGGTAACCATGTGTATGGAGAGCTGCATACAACTGGCAACAGCTGTCATGCCTGGGCCACGATGACAGAGAGGAGGCTGGCCACGGAGCACCAGCAGCCAGCCACTGCCCTCTCTAGCATTCCTACTGTGGACCAAGTCCAGCATGCTTTCTCCAAATCTCTCTGCCTCAGTCCTGGGGTGCACAGAGGGAAGGTTCTGAGTTAACACGGGGCTAGTCTGGAAGACAAAGTCCTAGGGGAAGGACAGGGATGGGAGGAAGGTGGCATGGCTGGTTTCCACACACAGAAGAACTCGTGTTGAAACTTGTTTAACCCCAGCCATCGCCATTTGATGAGTTAACTACCTTTAACATAAGATTCAATAAAACATGCCATTTTTAACCTGAAATGGGTTTTACAGAGTCACTGTTATGCATCTCATTATTACACCAATCCTGACCCCTTCAGAGAGCTGCCGTGCTGGCACATATTATAAGCTTACTGCCCATAAAATATTTAAAAGTGGAGAAAGAGGGGAGGGAAAGCAGTGAATTCACAAAAGAGCTATGTGCAAATGAGAAAATGAAAGCATCCCAGCCTGTGAAGACAAACCGGTATTTTCCTTCATTCCAGGACAGCAGAAAGAATGATTCATGCAGAATACTTTGTATCATGCTTGTATGGTAACCATGAAATACCAAAAGCACCTATACTTTCTGAATTTTTCTCAAGAAAATTTATGAATCATAAAAATAAGTTTCATAACTTATTTGCTACCATCTGCAGGCACATTATCCCCTAAAATAAAAGACTGTGTGTACTGTCAAGGGACGTTCTATTATAGTAAGGTACCCCCGAAGGTGTATAGTTTTTCCTATCTCTTTAGGTAAGTAATTTTCCCATGTTAGTCACTGTTAAATGAAGGAAATTCAAACAGTTTGTGGAAAAATAGAATTAAAAAATAATATGAATCTTTCCATTAACTTTTTGAAGTACCTGCATATTATGCTCTGTGTAACAGACTGGGGAGAAACACAAGTAGATTTAGGAATGTCATCAAAGAACAAGAACCTTTGAATTTTCTTTTTTCTTAATGGTAACAGTATAATAAAACTTGCTAAGGTATCTTTAATAGAATCACACCTCCGCAAGAATATAGATGACAAAAATAATTAGATCAGTCAAAACCAGGAACATTGCAACAAAGCCACATTTGGAGCTCATTAGTGAACCTGGTTATATCTGGTTAGTGAAATGGAGGAGTTAGACAATTTTCATGAAAACCAAGGAAAGCTTCCTTTCACCCTCAATTTTCTAGACATTGTTTTAGACTGTTTATATGTTAACTAACTTAATCCCCACAACAGCCCTATGAGACTGGCACTTATGAGGAACCAAGGGAGAGAGTGATTAAATAACGTGGCCAAGTCATATAGCAAGTAAGCAGTAGACAAGAATTCAGATCCAGAACTGTCTGGGGCTGGGGCACAAGCCCAAAGCCTCTACTCCATACCACCTCTAGCACTTATCCATACGGTTGTGCTGCAAGTGAGTGTGAGGTTTCTAAGAACCTATAAGTCTACCATAATTTTCCTCTTCCACACTAGAGATAAAGACTACCTTAAGTCTATAGGTTTCTTCCCAACCTAAACTCATATATTATTATTTATTATTTATTTTTTTGGAGGCTGGCCGGTACAGGGATCCAAACCCTTGATCTTGGTGTTACCAACAGCATGCTCCAACCAACCAAGCTAACCAGCCAGTCCCATTTTAATATTTTATTTTATTTTTTAAAAACTCATATACTAATGTGTGTAGCACACATGTGTATACATATATGAGTATGTGTGTGTGTGTGTGTGTGTGTGTGTGTGTGTGTGTGTGTGTATAGTTCACACACACATAAAATTTTTAAAATTTGCCCTAGAACAAAAATTTTTGTTTGGGTTTAATTCATGAAAAAGGCAGGAAAGAAACTTAAAAGCTGGCGATGAATAAAAAGAAAAAAAAAATCATGGCTTTACAGTCATATCAGGAAAGTCTAGCTCCAGCCAACAATGTGCCATTTGACTTAAGAAGAAACATGCTGTAACACAGAGGTTCAGTGTTAGCTCAAGCCCTGTAATCCCTTCATGCCCTTCTCAATAAGACTCACAAAATGGAATTAGACTCTCAGGTTTCTTTTACGGGCCAAGCCATCTGAAATTTTCTGTGTTGATGTGAAGCAAATTGATGATAAGCAAGATTTGCTATCAGTTATTTGGTAAGAGGACAGTAATGGTTTTTATTCACTGACATTAATTGATCCTACATTTTGTGGTTTATTCACAAACCAATAGTGCAAAAAAGGACATTGGAATCTGTAAAATGAATTAAGGCATGGACGGCTTATTGTTGCGTAAGCGATCATTTACATCTGAAGACCCTGGTATTTGGCTCTGTGTTAACTGCCTGGATTGTACAAGGTCTGTTTATTTGAACACTGCTTTGGAAATTCTGGAGAAAGCTGTTACCCTCTGAAGATGCAAATTCCATGGGGAAGTAAAGTATACAGGATACATGTGTACTTTGAGTTCCAGTGGTGTGATTGCTCTTTTGTGTATCACCATTAAGTAAAATCACATAGTAGGTGCACAGAAAACTTTCAAGCAATATTTGCTGACATATATTTTTATAGAAGGGATCTAAGACAACATCAAAAAGGGGGATTTGAGTGTGATAACAACATGTAAACATAATTTATCCTTCTTGTCCCGTGGTCAGTGAACCAGGGGAAAATACCCACAATGGAAGAACATTACAAATTCTTCCTAACAGCCACTGATACACATGAAATGCTTAAAACACCGACTGCATAAGTGCTCAATAAATTTATCATCATCATCGTTACTATTCTACATAGTATAGGAGTTTCCCTGGGGGAAAAAGGAAAGGTCCCATTTGATAGCTAAGAGAACACGTTTGAAAGAATGGCCTTCTCTGGTCACCTGGGAAGTACACAGTTAGTACTGCTCAACTCCTAGCTTTTTTCATACATTCTAATAATTCAGGGATGGAGAAAATGTACAGAACACAGAATTATATACCTGCTTTTAGCTTTTCAGGCTCCAAGTCAGCTTGTTTTAGCTGTAATGACACTACCTATTTACATTTCTGTTAAAATCCTGTGGTAAACTAGAGGGGAAAAAACAAGCAATGTAACCATTTAGTCCTGGCAAAAAATAAAATAAAATATTGCAGGAAAATTAAATTACTCTGGGTGGAATTCTATGAGGGAATTTGGAGTCTGTTACGGTGATTAAGTCATCATTTCTGACAGATTACTCTAATCGGCTGTCAAATAACATTCCACAAACCCATCTGTAATTTGGCATCCTAGTTATTCAGCCTATGTTACCTTCTGTATATAAAACAATACCAAACAAGAAGAGGTACAGCCTAGCATTTATTATACTAATTAGCTGTGATTAGGCTCTGTGTTTTCATACTAAATAATAACACAAGCTTCCATTTTGCTTTATTTATTCTTAAAATTAGAAGAAAAATGAATAGGCTTAAAATAGGAAGCATGGACCATGAATTAAAAATAACATATGAACAAAATGGGAGTACAATGTATTTGGAAGCTCTGCTAGTCAAGAAAAATGATAATCCTTTCTTAGTTTAATTTTTCTTGGAAATATTATAGTATACTAGTTATAAAGGTAAGTCTATGCTCCATTTTAACCCTCTAGCAAGATTTGGTACCTAGTTAGCTGTTACTTTGGTAGAAGGTGTTGTTCTTACTGTGTTTCGCAATGTTATCGTGGTCAGAAGACGATTTCTTTGATAACTTTTCGGTTCTTCCCTCTCTGTCACCGCATCTTTGTGATGTAATAAACAACTGATCCAGTCAGTTGAGCTCCCAAATAAAAGCAAAGCAAAACTAGTTAAGATTGTATTTAGGTTTGTCTAAAATCCTCTGTTTATATCTACATGTTTTAATGACAAAACTGGACAGTATAAAACTTTAAGAAATAGAGACAAATGAAAAACACTCGACATAAGAAAAGCCTTGTTGAATCATCATGCTGTTGAGTCTATGCTATGACAGCTACAACTGCAGCAAAAGACCACAAGAATTCTGGGTGACAGTTGGAAGATCACAATCACTACTGATTAATGAGCCAAAATTAAGAGAAAGGTAATAATTTGCACTTATCACTAAGTGGGAAGTATACTGATATCCTTTCTAACCATGATTTCTTTCTGATTGTGAAATTTCTTCCAAAGTCAATTATGGATGATCTGATATTCATTCTTCCAGATGTTACCCAGATGCTAAATTAGACATGCTGCCTAATTGAGCAACGCAAAATACACACTGAAATATTAATGACTGACCTGGCCATCAAGAAGTGGTTTAATGACCTAATAGTTCATTTGCACTTCCAGTAATAGTTTCTACATGCCACAAACTTAGTATAATTTCATATCTTAAAAGAAATCAGTCTGGTTGAAAAATAAATGATCCAACCCTTCATGATAAAAACACTCAACAAATTAGGTATAGAAAGAATGTATCTCAACACAATAAAGGCCATATATGACAAACCCACAGCTGATATACTGAACAGACAAAAGTTGAAGCCTTTCCCCCTAAGATCTGGAACAAGATAGGATGCCCACTTTCCCACTCTTATTCAACATAGTACTGGTAGTTTTAGTCAGCAGCATCAGGCAAGAGAAAGCAAGAAAGGGCATCCAAATTGGAAGGAAGGAAGTCAAACTATCACTTGTAGATGACATGATCATATATGTACAAAACCCTAAAGACTCCACCAAAAACTTACTAGAACTAATAAATGAACTCAGTTAGTGGAAGGATACAAAATCAACACACAAAAATCAATAGCCTTCTTAAACACCAATAATAAAACAGCCAAAGAAGAAATCAAGAGAGTAATCTCATTTATAACAGCTAACAAAAAAATGAAATACCTAGGAGTAAAAAGGTGAAAGGCCTCTACAATGAAAACTATAAAATACAGGTGAAAGAAACTGAAGAAGACACAAATAAATGGAATTATATCACATATTCATGGACTGAAAGAATTAACATCATCAAAATGTTCATAATACCCAAAGCAATCTACACATTCAATGCAATCCCTATCAAAATACCAATGACATTCATCATAGAAATAGAAAAAACGACCTTAAAATTTGTATGGAACCACAAAACACCACATACAGCTAAAGCAATCTTGAACAAAAAGAACAAAGTTGGAGGCACCACACTTCCTGACTTCAAAATATATAAAGCTACAGTAACCAAAACTGCATGATACTGGCATAAAAATAGACAAATAGACCAATGGATCAGAACAGAGAGCCCAGAAATAAACCCACGCACTTACAACTAACTAATTTTCGATAAAGGTGTAAAAATATACAGTGGGGAAAGGACAGCCTCTCTTTAGTAAATGTTGCTGGATATCCACATGTAGAAGATTGAAACTAGACCCCTGTTTCTCACCACACACAAAAATCAACTTGAAATGGACTGAAGACCTAAACTTAAGACCCAAAACTATAAAACTACTAGAAGGAAACTGAAGGGAAACATTACATGAAATGGGCGTGGGCAGTGCTTTTTTGAGAGCAGGCAACTAAAGCAAAAATACATAAATGGGATTGCATCAAACTGGAAAGCTTCCGCACAGAAAGGGACACTATCAACAAAGTGAAGAGAAAACCTATAGAATGGGAGAAAATGTTTGCAAACTACAAATCAGACAAGGGGCTAATATCCAGAATGTGAAAGGAACTCAAACAACTCAACAGCAAAAAAACTCCAAGTAATCCAATTAAAAAATGGTCAAAGGACCTGAAAAGGCATTTCTCAAAAGAATACATACAAATAGCCAACAAGCACATGGAAAAATGCTCAAAATCACTAATCTTTAGGGAAATGCAAATTAAAACCACAATGAGATATCACCTCACCCCAGTTAGTGTGGCTATTATCAACAAGACAGAAAATAACAAATGCTGGCAAGGATGTGGAGAAAAAGGAACCCTCCTACATTGACGGTGGGAACGTAGATTGGTACAGTCACTGTGGAAAACAGTATGAAGGTTCCTCAGAGAACTAAAAATAGGTCTACTTTACGACCCAGCTATCCCCCTACTGGATATATGCTCAAAGGAAATGAAATCAATATATCAAAAAGACACCAGCACTCTCATATTCATTGAAACACTATTCACAATAGCCAAGAGATGGAATCAATCTAAATGTTCCTCAATGGATGAATGGATTAAAAAACCTGATATATACACACAATGAAATACTATTCAGCTATAAAAAGAAATGATACCATATCACTTGCAGCAACATGTATGGAACTGGAAACCATTCAGTTAAGTGAAGTAAGTCAGGCACAGAAAGACAAATACCAGAGGCCAGGAGGGGAGAAGGGTGGGGTGAGGAGAAGGGCTAGACTAATGGGTACAAAACTATGCTATTCACCCTAAGTAAATCACTGTGCAATATATATATATATATATATATATATATATATATACCAAAAAAATGTTAAAAAGAAAAGAAAAAAAGAAGCCATGGGGTGGGAGTGGGAGCGTAACTCAGTGTACTGAAACACCACAATGTGCAACTTTCAAAAAAAAAAAAAAATACATAGATGATCTTTTTTGACATTAGTCTCTGCCCAAAATGACCACCTTTGGCCTCAGTTCTCACACAGCTTTGGCTCCTTCCCCAATACAAGCTGCTTCCAGGCAGCTGACTGTTACCCAATTCTCAATATCCAGTGAACTGGGATGGAAGAGCCCTGAATGCTGGTGAGAGGCCACCACTGCACCTCTCTTGCTCACCTTCACTCATCATAGAGTCCAGGTGCTTAATCGGTCCTTCTATCTGGGTCCCTAGTTTTCTCCTTGAGTACCCAGGTATGAGTGCTAGCCATAATGGGAACTGTCTCTTTGCAGGGATCTTCCCAGTCTTCTTCTGGGGCTTGACTCTGTTAATGATGATTTCTTGTACTGCATCCCAGAAATAGCTTTACTCAGACTCTTCGAGCCACACCCCTGCCTCATCCCCATAAGAAATATCTTTGGATAGTGAAACCTGCCCAGACTGGACTTGAATTTTGGTTACCCATTGGAAACTTGTGATACTGGACTGAGACTGCTGTTTATGGAGCATCTTCTCCGTGATGGGAGCAGTTCCTGTTTTCCCAGACCTTTCATGTAACGTGCTGGCTTGGCCCTAAATGTGCTTGATCTTCTTCCCCTTGGAGTTCTCAGCTTTTAGATCTATCTCTATTAAATTTGTTTTTTCTTCTCATACTCCTATTTCCCCTGCCACTACTTAGCTTGGTCTTCACTACTGCTCACTTGGATTCCTGAAATGGTTTCCTCACCATGTCTGGTCACTGCCTTCCAAACCATTTGCTACACTATTGCCTTTTTAATATAAAATTCAGCTCTAGAAATTTCTCTCTTCTGCTCAAAAACTTTCAATTATCTGCCAAATTAAATTCCAGATCCTTGACTTGTATTTCAGGGAATTCCATGCTTTGACCCAAAGCTACCTCTTCAGGCTCATTTCTCATTATTGTGCCACATTTCTCATCTATTCTAATCAAACTGGACAACTCCCTGTTCCTGGAACTTCTAGCATATGCTCATCTATAAAAAGGCATAATGACCCTTCTCATGCACATAAACACAGTATTTCCTTTGCCAATATAACTGTTGTATGTTTGTTTATAGAAACACCTATACTTCAAGTTAGGCTGAATCATGTGAACTTGCAATTAATTTTACATTAAAAATGGTTAAATATTGACAATTTCCTATGGTTCAACCTCATACTCTTCTTTTCAGATGGCTCACAAAAAGTCCCAGAAGCTCAATTTTTGAGAGTGTTTTCTTTTGAAGGTTTAGAAAGCTTTCTAATAATTCACCTGCAATATTAACTAGTTTTAATTCAAGTTAAATTAAACTCTGACTTGATGACTTAAAACACCAGTACACTTTAGAGCAACCATGGATATGATGAACATTTTGTTTTACACAAGGAATTCTTCATCCAGCTTCAAGCAGCTTCAATGCTCTGTTAATATTATTGATATTTTATCTGATAATCTCTAGTTTGCTTTCAACTTTAAGGCAATCTAAAGCCACCACAAAAATACCCCTCTAACAAGCAAATCTTTAATATCTATGTTTCAAAACTAACTTGGAAAACTTAAGCCAACTGTATTTTATCTTGAAACTTCTGACAGGTTATAGGCATTTCATCAAATCAATGGAAAAGCACCACTGAATTTCATATTCTAATGATCCTTTCACAGCTTAGTTTCTGAGTCCTGAGTTGTTTGAGTTTCTTTGCCAGCCACGTTTATTAATTAGTGTTTAACATTTCCACCTCTCTGCAAGTTGCAACCTCTCATAAAAAATGCATGATGTGATTGGTTTAGGAATGACAACTTCATTTACAACTGACAAATAAATACCATACCTCAGTTAGCAGTCTTTTTCCATTTATTTATTTAACTACCTCCATGGCCTCTGGGATTTGTACTAAGTGAATGAACGTAGATAACTAGGGTAATTTTCCTTTCTTAATTGTGTTTTAATTGTGTTTAAGCAAAAATGATTAAGAATCTCTTTCCCTTTTTTTTAAAATGAATGAGGTTGGCTTAAAAAAAAAATTCCGACTAAATATAGATGGCAAGTTTGGAAACATGCCTTAAGGGCTATTTCATAGTACCCATGTTTAAAATGCAAATCCATTGAACATTTGAGCAAGACATCTGATATTGTTTTCCACAGCTATATTTATTCATCTCATCTTCTATAGTAGTACTAACTTTGGCTGATATTTTGCCAAATGAAGATCTCTCCTCCAGTGCTAATTCTTTATGAGTTTGAGTTTAATTTCACTGTCTCATTTTGATTTCCACTTTCTACTCTAATGTGTGAGATCGTTTACCAACTTTGGAAATTACTTGTTGGCAGAGTTTAGGAAAATTATGATGATGGTTCAATTGTTCTATAAATACCCTTACCCTGAAGTTCAGTCTTCTAAAGATCAAATTCAAGGCTTAGGCCTTCAAATATATGGCATGTAACCAAAATTTAAATGGCAAAGGTAAATGTAGATAAGGAATATGTGAGACAAGAATATGGGAAAGAATTTATGTTATGGAATAAAGTAAAAACCCTTGACTGATAGCACTTGATCTGCAATGGCAAATCTACTTTCATTTCTTACAACTCTGGACATGTAGCAGTTAATGGGGACTTGTGAAGTTTAGTCTCTTTATGTTTGTTTTATAGGGGGAAAGAACACTACAGTTAGAATCATTAGATCTGAGTTTGAATCTTGGCTTTACCAATTGCAAGTACAGTCAAATCACTTGACATCTCTAAGCCTTAATAATCTCACGTTTCAAGAAAGGATCATATCAGAAAACTCACGGCATGACCGTGAGGACTGAATCAAATAATAAATATGAAAGTGCACAGTAAACTGTAAAGTACTATATGATTATAAACTCTTTTCTTCACTCACTTAAGGACTATAATTAGAGCAAAAAATACCTTGTGACTGTGCATGTTCATGTCTCATTGTCTGTTTCTAGTTTGTAGAGTCCACCTGACCAAAAGCATTGTGATGGGGGAATGAAGGGATTGAGACCACCCTCCCACCTCTTACCTCCACCCAACCCATTTGTAAAGAACTCTCGAGGTTTTTTTTTTTTTCTTTTTAAATATAAAAGCTATCTTTGAGAGTTCATCTATCCAACAAACATTTGTAGAGCAACACCTATGGTATGAGGCAGTAAGCGGGGCTCTGAGAATGCTCACTCACTCTCCTCACGGAACGTGGAGCTCAATATGGGAGAAACAGAGATGTCAATATACTGAGAATAATAAAGCATAACAGGTGACAGGATAAATTTAAGCACACAATACAGTGAATTACAATGAATGTTCACTTCTACCCTCCTAGAATTGTGAGATGGCATGTGTACAGTGTCATATGGCTGGGACACAGTATGTGAGCAAGAATGTTCTAGAAGCTGAAGAAAAAGGAAGGGGCATAGTATGGAGTTTGAATTTCACCCTTCAGACTCAGCAATTACATCTGTTTTTTCTGCTTCAAGACACAACAATGTTCACCCACTCCCATGAGTGTGCTGAAGGTAATGTACAACTCCAGTGTCCCGACTGTAATTTCACCCCATCTTTTCCCATTGAAGAAAGCATTTCGAAGGCTAACGAGTACAGTTATTATAGGGATAATCTCAAAAATCCCCTAATCCCTTCTGTGTTTTTATTAGCTGTGATGACAACTAATAAATCTCAACTGATAAAGAGGGAAGAATTGTAGAGATGCTACTAAGGTAGAGTACAGGATTTCCTTGCTGAGCGAAATTGAGGGATAGAAAGAGGAGGTATAGGAAGAAGAGAAAGTGAGGATAATTTCTAGCTTGTTGACTTGGTTGGCCCACCCATTCACTTAGACAGGTAATACAGGTGGGAAAATAATGACTTCAGTATTGGAACTTCCTGTGGACCACCTGGATGAATCTGTTTAATAACAGATATTGGATATCCAAGGACTTAGCCCAAAAGTCTGATTTCAAGATAAATATTTGACGATCAGCAGCCTATGGAAGAGGGGAAGCTGCTGGAACGGATGACAGGGGCCTACACAAATCAGGCAGTATGAGAAGGAAGGGTTAAAACAGAACCTAGGGCACAGCAATGTTTAAGGGGCAGTAATTGATCATACTCTTTTCTTGCCATCACTATGAAAAAAACCAAAATTCCTTTATAGTAAAGGAAAGTGTCATTAATCTCTCTTAATTGTGTGAAGAACGCAATGAGAAGGCATGTGGCTTAATATACCTGTGCTATCTTTTATACTTAGCTCTGCTCCAATACAGCTTCTTCAGTGTTCTGAGCTATAGGCCAAATTCAGCCTTCTCTTTTGAAAATCTTGGGCCTGGCCAGTGGTGTATTTATTCTTTCATTATTTACAGTTCTATTAAAGTCTAAGCTAAATTTTCTCTTTCACAGTAAAGCTTTTTAAAGTTACCACTGGAAATACTTAATATCCACATCACAATAAAACTTGACTCTCTTCTTTAAACATGATATGTTCTTCAAGATAAAATGCCTATAAACACATCCAAAGAATTCAAACTGTAGCATCTACTTAACCAAATGCTGTCAAGAGAGACTGAAGGTCATGGTTACACAAGACTTGGGATGCTATTCTGGGAACTAGATACTTGGCACAACTGACTTTGACAGACTTGCCACACATTAGAGCCTTGACATGTACGCAACATGTTCTTCCATCTTCCTTTTCCCACCCATAAATGTGAGTTGCTATCTCCTATGGAGCAAATTACACAAAAAATACAACCTTGGTATGCTGTTAAAATCAGTACAGCATACTTCTACTTAGCTGACATCAAGGTACATCTCAGGGAGTGCTAACAAAGACTGACACAAGGACTAAAACATCTTTAGTGTTGCTCCTTCCCACCATTCCAAGTGATGAGGGGATTTCATGGTTAGTCAACTGGGGTGAGAGTCCAGAGCTCATTTTCACTAATGAGCTGATATGTTGATTGTGACCACTTGATCCTGTTGGTGTGTGATTTGCTGACTTCTAATTTTTTTTTTCTCCCCAAGGGTGACCAAGGGTGAAAAAGACTCAACTCATCTGATCAGAGGTACAACAAACACTGGTGAGAAAACAATAAGGTTTATGAACCTCCAAAAATGCATTGTTAAGAAGTAGAGGCTATTTTTTTTAGCCCCAAAGCTATTAATTCAGCTCTAATCAGATAGCGAAATACAGAAAGATGGGTAGTGGAATGTGAGGATGAAAGATATCAACCATACACAAACTTTTCTTCAAGAGTTAATCATTTGACTGTGATAAGCAAAATGAACACGTGTGTGCATTTTTGTAAGTTCCAAAGGAAGCCTGGTCATTTTCACCTACCATTCTTATGTAGTCCTTCTGGGTCCCCTTCTTTGTTCAGGTCTAACACACCATCCAGCTGGATTGAGACCCCAGGCTGTCTCCTTCACTGGGTATGTGCTCTCTCTTATATTGCTCCCCGCCTTTGCTTTTTTTTTTTCCCCTCCATATGGATCCTTTACTCACTTTCTGCTTATTTGGTCAACTAACTGCAGCTCACTCTTTAATGCCGGTCTGATAACAGCTGTTGACTTAGGCAAATGCTGGCCATGTGGCAATGAATGATTTTGTGCTTACAGAGTGCTACACAGGATGTCTGTTGATTGATCCTTTAAGTGATTCGGAATGACCCGAAATGTGAAAAGCTTCTCTAGATCCACAAGAAAAGGATGGAAAACAAGAACTCACTCAAGGGGAAATCTCACAACTGTTTAGGGCAGATGACACTCTTTTAAGCCTTCCAAATTACAGAAACATACATATGCACATATATAACATTCCTTATTATGTGACAGTATATTTTACCCTAGCATTCATATGTAGTTAAATTTTGTTTGTTGCAGAAAGTCTGTCAAGCTGTGGATATCAAGAGAAACAGGATAACAAATGCTTTGCTTTTCCTGGTAAGAAATTTCAAGTCTGTGAATGATGAAACAGCAGGTACTCTACACTCCCATGGTTTCTGCAAGGTGGAAATGGGCTGCTAGTATTACAGATGAACTCTTTGTGGCAGAAAATTGCTCCTCATGCTTTAGAATTAGCTTACTCTGGCCAGAAAAACTGTGCTTAAAATAGCAACAGTTCCATTCACCTCTTAGAGTCTGGGACTTATTAATTCTATGTCAGTCCCATTCAGAGATTTCCCAGCAGGTTTTAGAGAATGAACAGGAGGGACAAATATAGTTGCCCATTCGAAGATGTTGGAAAACACAGGACATTCCCATTGCCTCATTTATTTCTCTGCTGTCGGTTCTGGATGGTCAGGTTACCCCACCCATCTCCAGAAGGTCTGAAACAAAGTAGGGTAGGTGGCAGCCTCTTTTGCCACAGAAGATCTCTTGCCTCCTCAGTACTCAGATGAGGGAACATCAATGCAGTGGTTGCAAGACATGCGTATGCACATATGTCAGGGCTGCCTGAGAGCACACTGTGACAGACTCCTAGGAAAACAAGATGGGGAGGCCTGATGCTGCAGAACAGTGCTTCTCAAAGTTTACTGTGAATACCTATCACTCACGGTTTAGTTTTCTTAATTAAAAATTTTTTAAAAATTTTATTTACGTTTTACCATGTATAATGTGATGTTTTAATAGACAGATATGTTGTGAAATAATGGCCATGATCAAGCTAATTAACACATCCATCACCTCACATAGTTATTTGTGTGTGTGCCTGTGTGCCTGTGTGCGTGTGGTGAGAGCAGGCCTCGTCGAAATGCAGGTCTTGGGTGGGACCTGTGAGTCTGCATTTCTACATTCTCAGATGATGTCATTGCTACTGGTCTGCAGACCACATGTTGAGTGGCAAGTCTAGGCTTTGTCATGGGAAGACAATCAGCAGGTGAGAGTGTGTCCTCATGTAGCAAGATGAGCAGTGGAAGAAGAAAATAAGTTAGTCACCACCACTAGCCCTTGGGGTCCATGACCAGTAATGCCCCCCAGCAGTGATTCTCAAACCTGCCTGAACACTAGAATCATTTGGGGAGCTGCTTTAAAAACACTGACACCAGGCTCCCATCCCAAGAGATTCTTTTTTAATTTGTCTGTGGTGTGGCCCGGGCGACTATAGTTTTAAAAGCTCCCCAGGTCATTCTGTTATGCAGTCAAAAGTTGCGAATCACTACCCTAATTGTCGATGTAAATGGCTTAAGTATTAAGGACCACTTTGCTTTTCCTTCATCAATTCTTTATAAATTCATCTACCTCACATGTCATTTTAGGTAAATGACCAGGAAGAATATCTGGGTCTTTTTCAGAGAATGAAAAGGAGAAGAAAAATGTCATAGAGTGTAACGCTACAGACTGGTAATTTGGCTCTGAATTTCTCATTCCTTAAAATGATGTGTGTAGCACCATCTTGTAGAGATATCGTGAGGGGCATGGTTTGCTAAAAAGAGCAAGAGGCTCAGGGTTAGTAGATGTGATTTGTTGTCCCACCTGCACCACTTCCTGGTTGTGTGACTTTTAGTAGGTCACCTGTCACATGACCTTTCCGGGCTTCAGTTTTCTCAGCTACAAAGTAAGGAGGTTGAAGAATACCAGCTTCTATAGTTCTATGATCTAGGATTAGGTCTGGCTTATTTTCCTCCACAGGTCCTTTCTTCCTCTGTTGACCCATATAATATCATACACCTAAACAGAAACCTATTGAAATTAGCTACAGGATTTCCTGGGCTTTTGACTACTACTTTTCATTTTCCTTACCGACAGTATTTAATTTTTGTTAATGATCTATAGAGGTTTTACATCTGGAAACTCCAAATTGATTGAGATTCTCTAGTAAATGATTTGATAGTACTTATGAGGTTTATTTTTTTTAGGAGTTGTGATTATAGTTAGTGCCTCTATGAGTCGCAGGAAAAAAGTAAAATAAAACTGATCAAAATCTAGGCTAATGCTCCTTCTGCATCTATTTAAATGACAGCTTACAAATATTAGTAAATCATAAATCAGATATTAGCATTGGATTAGGAAGACAGGATGAGGTTAGCCTGAGTTAATTGACAGTCGTCTTTTACATCATATTTGTGTCTAGCTGGAGTAGGTCGATTATTAGCCAGAAAAGATAGTCATTGATTTATCATTAGAGAAATTGTCTCTAATAGATGTAACCACTTTAATGCTCTTGAACTTAGAACAATAAACTTCTAGTTGAAGAGGCAACCAGAATAAGAAAACAAATTATTACTGTTTTATTATTTATTTAGTATTTTCTTATTTATATGAGGTCAGGTATACATAAAGCTCTTGGCATAGTTCCCAGGACATAGCAAACACTCAATAAATGTTAACTATTACTATTAGTTTTATTAAATGAACATTTATTGCTATTATTGCTATTTGGTTAAATTTAAATTTTGAAAGTCACCGAAAAATAGCAATCAGGCAGACAAAACATTTATAGAACCAAAATTTGCTAGAAACATATTTATCCTGAAGTTCTGAATCGATCATTTTGACTTTATATCCACCATATGATATATATGCAAAAACAGCAATTAATTTTCTATTTTCTAATCCCTATGACTTGTTAATACTTCTACTGTACACTGGACCTTATATGCTACTTAATACAAAATACCTGGTGTAGTCTCCTGCAATATATTTAAGTATATGCTCTTCTGAAGAAACGATAATACTGTACACGTATTGGCAACTACGTAAAGTGCTGAATTTCACAGATTAAAATTTACCCTGTGACCCACAGCCACTCAGTCAACCTTCCAGGAGTGGAGATGAGTTTCCAGGGAACCTATCCTTCACTCTCACTAGGTGCTTCCTGTCCCTGATGCGTGACAGTGTTGCAGAAAGTGTCGGCCTAGAGATCACTGAGAACTTCCTGGTCTAACCCCAGGCACCAATGGTCCAGGGCATTGTTAGCTCCTCCTCTCATAATTTAGAGTGGCAGAGGTAACCTTAGCCTCTCCCTCCAAAATACATCTACTCATTTAACATTCATATGAAAACAGAAACTGCAGAGTGATGACTAGATGGAACCAACCATGGAACTTGCCCTAATAACCCAGTCAGTGTTCAGCCTTTAACCTTAATTTGCCTCCTGGTGAGGAGCAAGAATAGTTGGGCGGGACTGAATACAGCAGGTGACTGGATGGGGACAGGGGAGGGCAGGAATGTCTAAGCTTCCAGGCAATCAGTGAAGAGCTCCTCTGCTGACCCAGTCTCCTTGCCCTGAACGTGGATGTCGCAGTGACCAAGAGAGCAGCAGGCACTGTTTTATGGGTCTGGAGAGGGGACTATGTTCAATCCTGTCACACTATCTGTGGTGTTTGCTGCATGGTTCTATTTCTTAGTGCCCTCGTTCATGGTGGAGAGCCTGGTCTAAGCAGCAGCAGCAGCAGCAGCAGCAGATTTAGAAGCTGAGATGGTTATGCAGACTTCAGTGCTTGGACCTTAGTTTTCTCATCAGTAAAATAACAGGGTAGAACGAGTTGCTTTCTAAAGACTTCCAGGTGTTTTCAGGGTAGCAGAGAGTGATGTTGGTGAGTGGATGGAGACTTCTAATTTCTCGACTTCAGTCCATGGCCATAGCCACGGTCTGCTCTTTGTCCTGCTGCTTTGTGCTTGGGGTTGTAGGGTTTGTGCTTATTCTTCCGAGAGAAGCCTCAATCCCCAACTCTGCCCTTCCCCTATGAAACACAGAAATGGGGGGGCAGGGGGGAGCTGGATGGAGATAGGGCATTGGAATGCAGACTGTGGATTGGGACCAAAAGCCTGTGGAAGTAGATAAAGAAAAGCATCCTAATAATGTGAATGTCAATGAGATGATATTGGTAAAGCTACACTCCTATGAAGAAAGGCGTTGCATTTATAATCATTTATGCAAAGTAGTTCCTCTCACAGTAATGTAATTTCCTCCTAGAGAGCTCTGAGTTGGGCAGGACTGAATAGAATGGGTGGCTGGATGGTAACCTCATAACCAAGTTTCCAGGAAACACCGTGCCTCGCCCACCGAATGTTTTTCATGGCCTGTGCGAGAGAGCATGGATTCACTTCTCAGGCAGAGCTGCAGCTGTCATGTGCACGGGTGGGGGGAGTGCTGCCCAGATTACTTCTAGGTCTATACTGCTGTTCCCAGGCACCATCCTTTGCAGCTGGAACTGGCATGGCCCTACTGTTCTACACCCACCGACAAGCTCGACACTCCACACAGTGAGCTGCAGCAGTAGGAAGGGCTAAGGATTTAGATTTATTTCAAGACAGCTCCAAAGGAAGCCAAGGTGGTCCTTCTGAGACCAGCCACCTGCCTGCGGGAACTGGGACTGGCAAGCCCATGCCTGATACACAGAAGAGTGGAAAGTCCCCCAGCATCAGCTTCAGAGTCCAGACATGCTGGCTTGAACCCAACAGTCTGTAAATTCAGTTACCAGCTGTGTAACCCTGGACAAGTCAACTCATTTTCTCTGAGTTTCCACTTCCTCACTGTAAAATGGGGCTATCCAACATGTGTCCTGTGGAGTTGTGAAAATCAAAATACAGTTACAGAGCCTCCACATGGGCATCAGGAAAGAGAAGCTCCTCTTGTAATGATGGTTTTTACTGTTGTGCTGTGTCGGCTTCCTGAATCATGCTCCCCACTCCCTAAGATGTCACGAGGCCAAATACTGGGGAGTCTCAGTGACTATGACTTCTAATCCTACTTCCATCACTGCTTTGCTAGGGGAGGTCAGAGAAGTTAATTTAATCTCTGTCACCTCAGAGTTCTCAGTATAACATAGTGAATGCTATTGATATATCACCTGAAATATTTTTAGAAGGGATAATAAGCAACCCCATAAAGCCATTTACAAACACAGACAACTCACTTATCCATGTTAACTGGGGACAGGAATCATACAGATAAAAGAAATCCACCAATAATCCTGAAACCTCATTAGGTTAAACACCTTTTCTTGTCGAACCAATGATGTAAACAAGGAATTAAATGGACTTGTTAGAGTTTCCTTTCCTTTCTCTGTCTCCTGGTGGTAAAATTATGAGTGCTAAGTTCCCTGTTTGTTCCCAACCAGAGGGGAAAGGGAAGCAGATGCCCAGAGACTCTCCCAGTGGAGAGTCAAACCTTGAATGATCCAGACTCATCTACATAAAGTACCTAAAATGACTAACCAGTAATTGAAGCATGTAAAGTCACATATGGAGATTTTTTTCTTCTTTAAAAAGGACATGACGATAGACAAGACATGAAGGCAAAGAACAGTTTTGTAAGACTGGAAAGGCCTCCTCTAAGAATCATTTAGTCCAACCACTTTGTTTTGCAGATGAAGGAAGGAAGAAGTTTTGAGTGTTTTCCAGTGCTGGTGTAGGAGGGGATGGTAGCAGGAATATGCATCTTGAGTGCGGATGGGAAGTAATGACCGTCACGAACAATAAAGAGTACAAAAGGGCACATTTGTCATAGTGTCCCTTTCTGTGGCCTCCCACACATACTGTTTATTGTTTATCCCTTCATCTCACTGACTTGTGGGTAGCAAGAGCTGTATGATGTGGTCCTGAAATACTGCTTTATTATCAAAACAACTTCAATAACCTATGTCGTATTACTAATGAGACTTGCTGAGCACCTGTGTACTATGACAGTCCACAGCTAAAACAAGCAGAGGGACACACGAAGCTTCCTTCCCTGCCTCCCTCCCTCCAGAGTGACCAGTGTGACCAACGTGCTTGCTTCCCTTGCATTAACCAAACCAGACCCGGCCGGGCAGTGGGGTTCTGAGGCTCCCTCTGATCCTGGCTTCAGCTTCCCCCAGCTCAGCCACTCTCTGTTTCTGGTACATGGGGAAGAACCTTGGGGGCTCCTGGGAGAACTCTCTCCACACCCTCCTATGTCATATACATTTTTGTGTGGATTAAAGCTTGAGGCTATGAACTAGCCATCCCACTTCGACTGCCCCTAGTCTCCTGAGCTGTGCTGGCTCACATGAAAGATTCAGGTTCTGTCCAGCACAATATAACATTTTCAGGTGGTGAATTCTCATGCAGACCTCATACTCTAACAACAGAATTCAAAAAATTTTCTAGCTTTATTTCAAACTTTCCCCCCTTTCATTTGACTACCACACCTCCTTCCTCTGCAATTCCATCCAGACCTTTAGTCGAATTTATGGATTTTCCTTCCCTATCTTCTTTTGAAACCTATCAACCTTTTGGGAACTAAGGTCTATATAAGTGAACGTAACATTGCCAATTTAATCTTATACTATCATAGAGAAATGATTATCTCTGAAATCTATTACTTCATTTTGTAACCTTCCCTATGCCATCCTACCATACACTCACACAGTAACCATGAGATACCAATATTCCTCAAAAAATGACACAGGACAATTTTGCAAATCTGATCAGGCACCAGTGCCAGGGCATTTACACACATTCTCTTGTAAGCCCTCACAACAGTCCTATTAATTAGGTATGTATCTGGGACTATGTTATTGGCAAAACAAAACAGTAATGCCTTCCACTGAGTTCTACTGCCAAAAAACGGTGTAGCTGCTCCCTGTTTTAACCCTGTGCTGGCATTTTCAATTTTTCCAAACAAAGAATCCTCATTAATTTTCTTCCATAGACATCATTGTATTGAGTGGGCCATGTTTTGAAAGTAACTAGTTTTCATTTTAGTTGATCAAAGCTATACAAAAATAACTGCCAGTCAAAGTTATTGAATTGACAGACTGCTAGCCTAAAGTAAAACAACCCACTATTCACGTAGCACATAAAACTTTATGGTAGGAGAAATAAATTACCAGTGGCCTTTTATGAAGTACTAAAATATACTTTCCCCGATTCCTGGGGCTGGACCTGAAGACTGACTGGAACCACTGGGCCAAAGTTTCCTTCTATTCTCCAACTTTCTCAGGTATAAACAGGTGAGCTGGAAGCAATCCTGCCACACCTGTCTGAGTGCCACTTGAGGGTGGTTCTACACTTTCACCCTACTCCTTCGCACTGGCATGGCTCCCAGGGATGAAGGAGACTCCTCCATAGCTACACCTTGGCATTCTCCATCACAGTCCTTAAAAAAGTCATCTTAAAGAAAAACGAAGTCCTTACTTTTCGTTTTGCTTTTATTTCTGTGGGATTTAGACAGCAGGGGAACGGTTCCTCTTAGGCAGTCCTATGAGGCCAAATATTTTAGCCCAGGCCAAATTCTGCAAATGTAAATCTGAAGAATATAATTCAAATCAATGTCCCGATTTAAATACTCCACAGCAAATACATTGTATATGTCGGTCTACCCAAGAAGAGTTCACACTTGACAGACACTATGAAGTAGAAATAATGTCTTACAAGGCACATTTCTTCAGAGGCTTGAAAAGCTTGATGGGCAGAATCCCATTCAGCCCTTACTCTCTTCTGTTAAGAAGGCAGAAGGGAGGGAATATCACCATTAAATGGCAGTTCTTAAATACCCTCTCACACACACTATGAATCAACCATAATCCTGATTCAAAGCAAAAACCAAAAAACAAACATAAAAATTATAATTATACTCAGGAACTGAATTCATGAAGCCTAAAATAAGAAAGTTGACTACAAAGTAACTAAGAGCACATTGGCAGGCCAAACAGAAAATGGGACTTTAAGTTATATCTTCTTCAGTATTTATCTGACTAAATTGATATCCACATGTATATGTGTGTGAATCTACAGAGATATAAATATATATAGATCTGTGTATGTGAAATAAATTATATTATACACTCATACATATAATAACAAATCTATATTCATCTTACATTTTGAAACATTTGAAATATTTGTGGGCAGATCTTTCTTTAAATAAAACTTGACTCCTTTGGAAATAGCTTATAAAACTAACCCACTTGTGCCTTCAATATCCAACAGCTATTTACTAAACATTTACCATGTATAAGCATGGTGGCAGGCTTTATTTATTTTTTTGCTGATTCAGTTATAAAGGGAATGTTTGGTACTACTGTATTCCCTAGTATCTAGAACAGTGTCTGACAAACAATAAAAATTTAACAAATATTTCAAATGAATGAATAAATATTCTGTTTGTTCCACATGATACAAGATTTTGAGGACTCAAACCTAATTTGTACAGATGTTTTGGCTGTTTTTCATAACAATTTAAGATAAAATGTATCTGAGAAAAAGTTTTATCTAACTTGACCTAGTTAGGCTTTGATTCAAATGGGATGATTTTGAGGGAAATTTCCATAATATGAGAAGATGAGGTTTGGGAGATTTTATGACAGAAATAATAATGATAATGATAAAATAATAATCATGGCTCTGAAAACAAAGGTATTAAATACATATTAATAATTAGGAAAGGGGGTTCGAAGATAATGAGTACCTTAAAACACATTACAATGGACAGATTGAATTTGGTCCCAGTGAGAGCCAAGCTGTTCTGTTGAAAAGAATAATAAAACCCTAGCATTTCACTATTAAAGGACACAGGGGGACAATTCTATGGAGAGTTGAGTTAAAGCCTGCCTGGGAGTAAAGCGCCTACCCACACAGGTAAATTGTCTCTTCTAGGGCAAGCCAGGAAGGGGCCCATTCACTTCAGATGGGTGAACTCACTTGTCCCAAGAGGCCATTTTACTTCCAGCTTCTTCCTACTGGATCAGGCTCATTTGTTTTTATATCTCAGATCTATGTGTAGTCCTTGCTCACACTGCATGTGTTACTATAAAACACCTTTCAGTATGCCATCTCTAAAATGGACTGCACTAAACAAATGTTCTCTTAGGGCAATAACTCCTTAATATAAACTGCATTTAATAAAACTGGTAGTGATTCTTAAAAGAAAAGGCATATTCAGAGAAAATGTCTGGAAGAAATTTGCAATTAATATTTTACAAGACATTTAGATTCTGCAGATTCCTCCTTGCTGTTAAAATTTAAGAGCTTTTTCAAAACTGTATTCCTCTCTGTTATTACATCCTTAATTAAATTAATTTATACAGTGAATGCTCTAATGATACTGCTGTAGATTTTCAATCAAAAAGTCTTATTGCTAGAAACAATATGTGTTGAGACCTTGAAAAAATTGACATGAGGCACGGTGCTGTCACAGGCACAAAGACATTTGGCCCTGACATATGATTACTGAAAAGATCTTGATAGTTTTTCTGTGCTTCAAATAATGTCTTTATTTTATTTTATTTTTTAATTGAATTAAATTAGGCCAATGAAAACAAAATGAATCTTGCAAGTTGCTTTTATAAGGATTTCTCTCTGGGAAACACAAATGGCAGACAATGACATTTCTATTAGGTAATACTACCAGCTGGGTTGTACCAACCCAGAACCCTAAACGAAGGAGGCTTTCTGTAAGCTTGATTTGTTATATCAAAGTGGAGGCAGCCAAAATGTGTCCAAGAACACAAATGGCACAGCAGTGGAAAATGTCAGTCTAACAAGGCTGCACCAAACCAGACGGCTCACCAAGCAGCCCAGCCTGAGCAGACACAGTCACAATATTTTCTTCAGGCTATGAAAGCACTACTCACTCGGGATAACAAGGATGTGTATGTATGTGGAACTGGTACTGACTCCAGGAAGAACAGCACTAAAGCATAAACCATGCCAGTATTAATTACTGTCCACTGTCCATTCTTCCAGCTAGACCAGCTAAAAGGCCCGTTGGGCTTGATCTCTGCTATTTCCTGCATATTACCTACCTTAGTGCCTGGCACATAGTAGGTATTCAATAATCACTGGTGATTTTTTAATCTCAGGAAATGTCAGTAATTAATCAGGCACTACATCTAAGATTTGATCTGTTGCTTGAGCATCGAGCAATCATTTCTAGAGGAGAGCATGACCAAACTGAGGAAACGACACCCAGACTCTCATTCTTTGCTCTGCACTGAGCTGTCGAATTTGCTCCCTTTATTTCTACTGTTGCATTTGCAGGATTTATGTGGAGCATTTCAGAGGATATAAGACCCAGTGTCTTTCTTGCTTACATAGTAAGAGGCAGGTTTGAGAAATATGTCCTCAATTACTTTGCACTGCTTAGGAAAGCCCTGATCTTTTACCTGGATACCACTGCACTCCCACCCCGACGCCATGTAAAGGGTCCCTAAAACCCATGCATGACATGAAAAGGAGGATGCCTTTAATTCAAAATCTAAAGACACACATCTGATTGCAGTGCTGGTAGACAGTACCATCAGCTTGTTTTTACCTCCCATACTAAAATACTAACCAAGTTCTTTGTTTCCCTTAAGAAAGGAAGATGGAACATAAAGGCAAAAGCAAACCCCTACACATTAATCAAGTTTGGTTCCATGATAAAAGTTCCTCATGATACAAAACATCAACTGCAAAAGAAAATTACCTAGGGAAAAAAAAAAAAAAAAAAAAAAAAGCCCGGCACTATTTGATCTTGTTTTAAATTGAAAGTTTTGGACACTTTAGAAAAAAGGCAGCAAGTGCCTTTTTAATGGATTTTATCTGCAGGAAAATGATTACAACCAGAAAAGCTTTAAAGTGTCAGCTGGTGATGCATTTTTCTTTATCCCTTTTATTTTTATTCAGAAAGAAATTGAAGGCATATGGCAAAGTGCATCATTAATTTCTTATTAATTTCATAATACGAAGGCAACCAGTTAAAATAGTAGTGCTACAACTTTAAATTACCGAACTCACTTGGTATTTAATGAGAGATTTAGCACAGCAGGGTTTCTGTTAAATTAAGTTGTGCCTTCACGTCACAGTGGGAAAACAGGTGTATATTGGTTTAGAATTATGGAAATGTTGACTAATGCCGAGGCTTGTAATCAAACAGCAAGGCACCCTGTACTTTTTTTTTTCTAAGAATATGCATTAATCTTTTATGTCTGGTCCCATTTCTTCCTGTCCACCAAAGGCTTATAGCTGAAAGGCAACCACTTTCATGTTTCTCCTGTAGCTGTTAAGGGTGATGTTTATCAGATAAAGCTGTACATAAACGCAGGATGTGGAACTCTGTGCCTATTTAGTGTGTTTGAAATGGCAAATGTAGCAAGTGGGTACACTGTAAAGGCTATGAGTCTCATAAATCAGATCTGAATTTTCAAATTTTTGTTTAACCTGCCTTAAGTAATTGGGCATATAAAATTGAACTAGATAAAAACAAAAGCAAAAATAATCCACTAACCAACTTTTCCCACTCCCAAATTAATGTCCTTAACAACAGGTCTCCAAAATCACCACCCCTGAATTCTGCATGCATAATGTTTTAGGAAGAAGAGAAAGAAAATATGCATAACTTTTTTTTTTTTTAATACAGAAGATGCTATTCATTTGCTAAGAAAGGGTCCGAGTAAGCTATCCCAAACAGAAGCATACTCATCAGTTTCTTCTATACATTTCAACACTCCCCATGCTCATATTAACTCTGGGTTTCTTGAGGGTACCTTCACATATGAAGGTGGCATGTTGGCAGCGTTACTTCTAGTAGAGGTGATGAATCCAAGTTAACCAAGCTTTGCGTTCATTAAAAATATTATGTAAGGGCCGAGCCCGTGGCGCACTCGGTAGAGTGCTGCGCCCGCCGCGGGTTCGGATCCTATATAGGAATGACCGGTGCACTCACTGGCTGAGTGCCGGTCACGAAAAAATGACAAAAAAAAAAATATATATATTATGTAATTTGGCAACTAACAATACCATACCTTAAATGCTAAATAGCAATTCATCATCTCAAGTAATTTTTGAAAACACCTAGAAGGGATTCTGTGTGCTAATTACTGTAAAGCACTTCTTTTTAAGAGAAGAAATAAATACAAAGTGGTCTTTGGGTTTGATTAGGAGCCTGGGAAATAAAGATTATTTTCTTCTGTTGTTGGCTGAGTAAGTAAATATTTACCTTGGTTGCTTCATTCAATAATGTGACATACCACTGAAATCTCCTAGAATTTATATTGGAAAAATTCCATTTACATGGAGAATGAAGCTGAAATACTACTACTTTTTTTTCTAAGTCACTGAGCAAATCACTTAGACTTAATAAAAGCAGCTTTACTAAAAACCACCTTAGAAGTTTCAGGTAGTAGTTAAATTGGAAGGGAGCATTCTGGTACCACACACTTGGTTTCTGAACCTTCCATTTATTAGTTCGCTCAAATGAAAAGGGGAAAATCAAAGTGGTATGATTCAAGACCAAGGCTCATAATGTATTTCTTCTGGGTAATTAAGAAGTTATTGTTTTGAAAACCTTTTGCTAAGCATCTTGCCATTATAAATATTATAAAATTTTCAATGGATCTAAGGTGAATTATAAAAATACTATCTTTTGTGGGAGTAACGGGGGACAAAATGCTTATGTTTACATATATTAGTGTGTATATGCACATGCACAGGTGCTTGTGTATGTGTAAAGAGACAGATAAATGACACAAAGTTAGAATTATACCCTGAAAACATTAGGGACATTATGTTATCTTTATTTTATTCCTATCAAACCAGGTTTCAATAAAATCATTATCATTGCATTGCTTACCACCGGTCCTTCATTATAACCAATGCATATCATTATGGTATTGAATTAACTCATCACTGATATTTAAGTCAATAGGGAAGATATCCAAACAGCATAGGGAAACAGATACTAGCTTGGAATATATAAAAGTGCCACAAAATCCTTTAGTAATAATGTATTCTGATGAAGGTGCTATATGCAACATCAGTTCATTTCTAGTGAATTGTACTAATCATCAAATATTAATCGCAAGAAAATGGAAAAAAAGACTGTAAGCTTTGTATTTTTTGTTCTATATCAACATGAAGCCACAAATTGGGCATTAAAACATTGACTTTGTTAACCACCATTGACTGTTTAGAAACCATTAGGAGGCTTAATATTATGGCTGTACAGGGTACATTTTGTCCTTTCAAAAGAAAATCTAAAGACTAAATTTGAAAAAGGGCTCCTGGTGAGTAAAAGCTTTTCCTTTTCCATTTGCTTCTCTTGTGTTGGGTTTTTTTTTTTTTTTCCTTTTAAAACCTTAGCCCACCCAATACCCTTTGGCAGCTGCTGCTACCCAGTGGGGTCACTCTGATTTTCTAACCAGGGGACATGCTATTTGAGAGCTCTTCCTGTCAGCATTAATACCAGTGCTTCTTTATGGGCCAGCCAGCTGATCTGGCGGCTGTAGGGAGCAGAGGGGTCAGCACACATTCCTCAAAAGACCAAAGTCATTTTTGGCACTAAGAGCCTATAACTAGAACCTTCAGTTGAAAGGACCATTTTCAAGCAATAAAGTGATTTTGGTACAAAAGTAAACCGACTCACCCCAGGTAAAGTTTTAATATTGTGCAGTGCATTCTGGGCTTCAAGTGCAGCTTTTCTTGTATAAAATGTTACGAAACAACAACCTACAGAGAGAAATGAAAAGGTTTTAGAAATTTCTGTGAATGCTTTGCTTAGATATAATGGAGACTGTGGCGAACAAATAATCTACTTAAAAGGATGCACAATTTAAAAATAATAAAGTGTATGAGAACAGTAATGACAACATCTCAAGCTTTTACACAGTGCCTTTCATCCTAAATCATATTTATTAGCTTTACCCATGTTGGAGATCAATTCATAACTCTGTACCAACTATCTGGAATACAGCTATTCAGGAAGGAGGGTGGGAGGTGGTGGGAGGTGGTGGGAGGGTGAATGAGGTGTTAATGGGACTTGTGGCATAGCAACTACATAAAGAGAAGTATTTAATCACAATAACAATAGCACAAACTTACACTAACTCTTATTTTCTTAAAGGGTACCTCTAGAACATCAGACTTTTAAAACACTTTCTAAATGCAAAGATTTAGACAACTGGACTATAATCTTCCTAAAAGCTGGGATAATGCCTTATTCTTTATTTCTTCCATAGTACATAATACAAAGTTCTGTATATATGACACTCGGAATGTTTGCCAAAATGAAAGACTATATTTTAACCAACTTAGAAATTAAGTTACAATATGGGTGGGTACATGCTCAAGCAGCTGTTAGCAGACTCTGGCCCATGTTTTAAATATGCCTGCGGCATTCCAACTGGCAGCCTTTTGACTCCCCACTTCCAAGAGCTGATGAGAGTCTAGGCTGAGTGCCCCTCCAAGGCAGACCAGCATATGCCCTCTTTCCAACTAACCCTTACACCAAAGCAAATGGTGTTGCAGCCTCAGACCATTCCTTCTGCATCCTGAAGAATGGGTGACCCCTTCTTCAACTTGTTGAAAAATATTTAATCAGTATTTTTTTCTATCAGCTCACAGTTTCTCAGCACAACCAGGCTTAGAAAAAGGGCAAACAAAAACTTTAGAAATGTAAAGAAAAAAGATGCTGTCTTTAATCTGGGCTGTCTCTTGTAAGTTGGGTTGAGGAAAAAGTGCTGCAATGCACTCTCCAAGACTGTATTTTACTGCAACTTTACTAAAGGCTCCTAATGCACGGAGCCAGAGAAGAGCTTTGAGAGGTACTCATACGCCAGGCACAGAGAGTAGCATGAGAGAAACGTGCAGCACTTAGGCATCAATATCAGTTCTACTTAGGGGAACGATGCAAATAAGACAAAGAGGAGAACAAAATGACACAGTTGCAGAGCAGTGTGCTGGCACTGCAAGCCATCAAAGGTTTAGAATCACACACTGGCATTCTGATTTCTCAAAATAAAAACTCATTCAAAGGAGTAGGGGAAAGTAAAGTACAATCCCACTCATACCCATTCCTAAAGACATCTAAATACTTCTTCCCCATTTACAAAAGAAATTTGGAACCTTGTTGTCTTACACTTGATGTAGTTGTAGTCTACCAAGATAAATATGCAAAACCTTCACCTCGCAGACAGAGTATGATCATAGCTCCTTGACATTTAAAAAGCTCCATGCGTCCAAGGATCAGAAACTCTTCAAATATACCATTTGAATGAAGGTGGAAACTGAATATTTTGAAGTTTCTTTAAAGACTCATAGATGGTGCTATGGTTTGATTGTCCCCTCCAAAACTCATGATGAAATTTAATTGCCATTGTAACAGTGCTGAGAGGTGGGATCCTTAAGAGGTGATTAGGTCCTGAGAGCTCTGCCCTAATGAATGAATTAATGCCATTACTGAGGAGTGGGCTCCTGATAAAAGGATGATGTTGGCCCAATTTCCTCTGTCTCACATGTGCTTCCTTGCCGTGTGATGCCTTCTGTCATGCTATTATGCAGTAAGAAGGCTTTTACCACATGCAGCGCCTTGATATTGGACTTCCCAGCCTCCAGAACCACATGCCAAATAAATTGTTCATTATAAATTACTCAGTCTGTGTTATTCTGTTATAGCAGAAGACAGACTAAGACAGATGGAGAGACTGGCCATTTTTAAATGAGCTTTTCACTCCAGCTCTTCTGACTTCTTTGATCAGAGTTCACTTGCCCATGCTGCTTAAAGGTAGACTTTTCACTAAATTAGCTTCATTTTTATAACATAAGCTCCAGAAACGCTATGGGAATTCCTTCAAATCAAGGAATAATTGTAAACAGAAAAGTCCCAGCTTCCGGTAACCTATTGTAATCATTTTTAGAAGAAGAAAAATACTAAGCATGTTTCTGCAGTCTTGGTATAGAAAGAAAAACAGGAAATGCCTCCTAACTGCTTCCGACAGACAGACTCTCAGTAAATTCCACTGTCTCTCTCCTGGGCTCATGGGATTTGCTTCCAGATAAGGAAGCGATGGGGAGGTTCTGAACTTCAACCTTGCCTAGTAATCAAAGTTTCAAAAAGTGGCAGAATTTGATAGTTTTAAGCAGGTAGCTTTTGGGGGTGAGATACGTTAGAAAGAAAAAAAAGAAAAGAAAAAAGACTTAAGGATGGAACAGTTTGCTTGGCTGAAAAGTAGGAGTAAACTTGGGAGATGAGAAGTGAATGCCAGTTTGGGCATGCTCGGAGCCAAGAAAGAAAAGTTTAGATTGGGCTGAAAGAACAGTGGAATGATGGGGGAACTGAAAATGTGGTACTAAACACAATAAGACAAAATCAACAAAGAATAAAGATGATGTAAACTGAGGGAATAGTGTGCCTTCATATGTTGGGCCAACTTGAAGAGCTCTGACCAACACACAGTGGTCTCATGAATAAAGCTCTCCTGCTTTAGACATCTAAACAAAATTCCTACCATTTCCCACTTCCTGAGAATCCACTGGGAAAGTGAAGTCCATTTGATATTTAGGTGTTAAAATGCTACCCTTGAGGAAGGGGATATTTAATTGTTCCTAGCTATTTACATCCTAGTGTAAATTTGACTACTTGAAGGCTTTTCCTCTTGAACAAAGTACTTCTTAGTGAATAGAAGGTGAGTGATTTTTTTTTTTTTTTTTTTTTTTTTTTTTTTTTTTTTTTTTTTTTTTTTTCCGGTGACCGGCGCTCAGCCAGGGAGTGCACCGATCATCCTTATATAGGATCTGAACCCGCGGCGGCGGGAGCGTCGCCGCGCTGCTAGCGCAGCACGCTACCGAGTGCGCCACGGGCTCAGCCCTTGTTTGTTTTTGAGAAAGAAAGTTTGAAGGTGGTACCTGGGAGAAAGAAAGTTTGAAGGTGGTACCTGAGCAGTGTGAGATGGCAGGTGAAGAAGGGAAAGGAATGAAGAGAGGAGTCTAATGTACAGAACAGGACATGGGGACATACCCAAAATCTCAAACTCTTTCCAATTTCATCCAGGGTCCACTCTCTGCCTGTGCAACTGGTCTGGTGAAATCATGGACTTATCACCACAGATCCTCTTCACACTATGCATAGCTTTTAAATCTTTTACCATATACCCATTTAAACAAAGACTTATAAGCTCTAGTTTAAGTGAACACATAGGAGAATACCTTAGATAACAATGATGATATGCTTCCCTCACTGCTCATATGCCCTGAACCTGACAGCTCTCATCTCCACAGGTGCCATGCTTGGCAAGCAAACTTGGAACCTTTGTGGGAATTCAAAAATGGTGTCCCATCTCCAGGTGGACACAACTCCTTACTGCACAGCCCATGGCTTAGTGAGCAGAACTCAGGCTGGATTTCTATCCCTATTCCCAGTCTCAGCTGAGTACCCTCCTGCAATGAACAACTTGTACAAGTGTGGGGGGCCTGGGACAGACTGGGGATATTACCCGAAGAATCTTCCTTTGGTGTGTACATTTCGTTCCTGAATGACTTAGGGGAACGTATCTTAGTTTCTCTGTACCTTGGTTACTTTAGTTTCATTACCTCTAAATCAGTGAATAAAAACCAAGTTTGCCCAAACCCCCACCCCAACTCCCCCCCAAAATTATGTGTACATATAGCCAAAGTATTTAATTCAGAATAAGAGAGTCAAAATTACTCTTTACCTTTATTGGGCTAAAAAAGTTTTATGCTACATTCAGCATGCATAATGATTCACTTAATAAAAACTTTGTTAAGTTATCTTAAAATTTGCAGTATAAATACCTCCAAATTTAAATGGTTACCTTAGATGCAGCAATTAGTGTTTTTGCCTCAGTGGGACTTTAGCTTGTACATTTCCAGAAATCAGACTGTTTCACAGATTGTTGTTTGTGTGAATAGTCTCCCAGCTAACAACCACAGTCTTTTTTTTTTAATCACTCTATCATATCACTTAATATGCTCACGTAAACTGTTAGATTCATTGACTTGCAGATAACATTTCAATGAAGGAAGGGAGAAATATCATTATTTGCCCTAAAATGGTAACTATTATGACAAGGTCAGAGAGCTACTACAGATCCCAGAAATCCATGAAGGCTCAACACAGATGAAATTTTCTTTCTTGCTGGCCTTCTCTGAATGTACACCTGTTAAGGGAATCACCTGTCTCTTAGATTTCCCCACACCAGCTGTAACTCAGGTCTGAAATGTACTGGATTCAGTTCCAGGTCAGCTGCAACACCAGATGGCTCAGCAATTGGATTTAGAGGACAGCCTCCCTCCTTCTGCAGGTTCTGTTGCAAACGTCAGTGTAAGGTGGGTAGTTAAACATCTCTAATATCCACAGATGCTCTTCAGTGGTCAGTGGTTACAACAGGTGCCAGAGGGGATAGCCCCTCAGGCTTCAGCCTTTGTTCCTGGAAGCCCCCTCTCCCTACTGTCCATGGAGTGGACAGAAAGGACCTGCTCCATGTCAAAGAAGACAAGAGACCAACCAAGGGGCTCAGCATCAGCAGAGGCTGATGCAGTCGGATGAGTCAGGAGCTTTAACACGTCTCAACTTGCTGTTTTGGCATACTGCTGGTAATCTGTGCTGCTTCACATTTTTCTGCTTTGCTCATTTGACATTGTCTAATAAGCACTTACACTTGACAATTTGTGCTACCTTTATCCACTCATTCAGGAGTTTCTGTCAGTGGCAGCAGCCAAGTTGGAAAAGATAAACATGATGTTCCACACCTAGGTTACTTTATGGTGACCCTCATTCAAAAAATTTCAACAATTCATTATAATCATATTCATAAACGCTTTGGACTTTGGATCCAAAAAAATTATTCTTCATGTGTCTGTTTATCAACCCCTTCCTATCACTTCTTACCAGGACTTTTCAAACTCAGAGGTAAATTAGGCACAGCGGTAAAACTTGAGAGGTGATTCCTGAACCAAGTACCAGTCTTAGGTCCGCACAGAGCCTAACACTTCCACTACTGATGACTTCTTTAGCTGATCACCAAAGGATTCTGATGATTTTGTATATATCTTAGAGGGGTAAGTCTTACTGGCCATTAGCATCTCACTATGAATTAATTCTGCTGTTCAGCTTTGAAAATCTAGAAGAGCCCCTAGGAAGGGAACATGAGACAGAGAAAGTGTAGAAGAAAGATCCTGGGGTACAGAGTGCTGTCTGTGAAGGCAGGCCTGTGTGAGGCCTCACAGTGAGCCTTTGGGTGGTCAGGAAGCAACAAGAGACACTGGGCACCGAGGGAAGGAGAGCGGTACAAAGGAGTCACCCTCCTCAGAGTCCTGTTGGGGGGACTTGGAGCCTTTCACTGCCCAGATTTCCAGAAATAGGTAAGTTTAGCAACACAGTTGCATATGTTCAGCTTGTAAAGCAATCTGTAATCAGTATTATAATTGTGAGATATGATTATACTATCATATTTCAAAAGTTGAGAGTAGCAATTCCCAGTAGCTGAGCACTACACACTCCAAATGGGGTAGCTGGTATCTGACTATATCTTTTCACTAATAGTTTCTGCTGTCATAAAGAGTTCCCTCGGGTATTTTGCTAGCTTAATTGCTGGATAATTTGTGACACTGTCATGAGATTTTTGCTGTTTCCAAAGATAAAGTCCCAAACAAGACAGGCCAATGGTACATATGTACACATGTATGTATATATGTACGTACACAACACACAGAGTAGTATATTTAAAATCATAAAGAAAACACTCAACTCTACTGAAAGACTTTAATTTTAAATGATCAAGTAGAGTTATCCTCAAAGAAACCATCTGGATTATCACAAATCTTTTCAAACCACAGCTGTTCCTCTTGAAAATCTTTACTTGGAAACTCTTGGTAATAATACTCACAGAAAAAAAAAATGTAATGCTTATGTAGAGATAACCAGTTTATAGCACAGTTTGCCCTGAGTCAAACAGCAATTTATTTACATTCTTCAGTGTGGAGGGTAGTGTAGACACAGCCCTAAAGGATGATACCAAAGATCAGATTTTAAAATTAATTCTGCCCTTAAGAAAATTGACACCATATTCATTAAAGAAATGGAACTAAGGTTTGATGCTCTGGAGACACCATTTTAAAAAGACAGTTTTCCTGGGCCGAGCCCGTGGCGCACTTGGTAGAGTGCTGCGCTGGGAGTGCGGCGACGCTCCTGCCGCGGGTTCGGATCCTATATAGGACTGACCAGTGCACTCACTGGCTGAGTGCCGGTCACGAAAAAACGACAAAAAAAAAAAAAAAAAAAAAAGACAGTTTTCCTTAAGCCTTTGACTCTAAAATATGGGCAACAAGGCAGTTTAAAAAAAAAAAAAATTATATCTGTGTGTCTATTTTTAAAGAATCCAGGTATAAAGACAGGAAATCAGTGACTTTAATGGTTTTCAATTATTGAAATAGTCACTCCTCAGATGCAGGGTAGAAATTTCAGATCACATGCTGACAATTTACACTCTCCATGGCAGGAGCCAGCCCATGTATGGCTGGTATCAGCCAAACATGCCTTGTGCCTCTCCTGTAGCCACCAGCCTGGACTAAGGATAAATTCTCCTGTGTAAAATGTTCTCCTGAATGGCAGAAAGGGTCTTTTTGAAATGTTCTAATTCTAATTGCTATTTCTTTATCTGATGTTACTCTTTAGTAATATTTTCTTTATGGAAAACTGTAGTATTTTCTGAAATGCAAATAACTGCACAACTTGAGGACTGGAGAGAAGATGAAAAGTGATTCCTACAATTCTGTGGCTAAGCTGGTAAGGTAAAAAGTATTTCAGTTTTGGAGCTTACTGTGCTGTGCATGAGAACACCTGTCTCCCCTAAGTGAACTCTGTCCCAGGGTAAAGACAGGGGCTTGTCCATGTCTTCAAGGCCATTTGATATCTTAAACATATGAAATCTACTTTGTTTTGTGAATCTAAGCAAATAAACACTTGAAAACAGTCACAGAATGATCATTTGATGATCGAACCCTGTATTTTTTTTTTTTTAAACAAAGTAATAGTCCTGGCAGACAAATTCAATTCAAGATATATTTGAATTCAGGATCAACAAAGTCATTATGTTGTGAATCAAAAATTCCTTTACAGGCTGCCTTTGAATTCTAAGGGGCTGACAGATCAAGAGACTAAAGGCCTAGAAGGCTAAATTAATGAACCTGCTATGATTTTTTCCTTTCTGTGAATGAAGCTCTCTTTTGTATGCACATTTGTAAGCAAAGCAGGTGCCTGCTTTACACAAGTCGAATTGCAGTTGGGATCTTGGCTTCTTGTCAAGTCAGTAGCATGCAAGCCCGTTTAAGTCAAAAGAGGACATACTCATACTTGATTCCCCTTATAATCTATTTTCTCCCTTAATCTTAGCCACTACGTAGAGAATTTAATACTTTTTTCAGAGTCCAAAGGTTGTTGATCTAAGTTATACATTTTATGCTCAAGTGCATCTTTGACACACTACGGTTTTGACTATGAATCATTGGCTTCACCCCTGCCAAGACCCCCTACTTTCAGTTTCTACAAAACAGTTAAAGGTTCAAAAAACCCCATCAAAAATCCCCTGAATTAAATTTTTAAAGAAAACTTTGCATTGATCTTGAAAAAAAAAAAAAAAAAAAGAGGAGTCATTGTTCTGTAGCCTAGAAATGTATGTATACCTTCAGCATCTTGATGCAAAAGACCATAATAAAATTCCATTCTTAGAAAGTACAAAGGTGCTTCAGGAGCAATTTGGTACCCTGGAGAGTCATGGATGTATCTCTTTCCTCAGCCCAAAGTCCACCCACCCAGAAGAACTGGTGCCGCGCCAGTTAAAAAACACATCAGATGTACTATCATTAACTCGTGGCCTCCACAGTCCTAGGTTTTTATTCCTTTTACTTTGTCCTTAACACATTGCTTGCTCCTCAGGGTGCAAGACACGGCTTAACAAGTGACGCTACTGATTTCACAAGCTACCTTTAAAATTCAGTCCCCTTGCTGCTCAACACATTTATGTATTCCTGCTATAATTTTTTTATTGTGGCTCCTCTGCCCTTGGATGCTGAACCAAGACAGCTGTAATGACATAAACTGAGAGAAAGAAATGAGAGGTATGAAAAAAGTGACAAGCAAAGCAAAAATTAGTTAGCTAAAGGAAGAACCTGTAAGATGAGAGGGGTTTGTTTTGCAGTGCACCACCCCAGCCTTTAATTGTGTTAAACTAAAGACTAAGAAAAAATAGAGGAACTTAAGGTGGCATTGCTTTCTCATGGTTTCTATGCTCCTTTGTAGGATCACAGAATTTTACAAGCAGTAACTCTACCAGCCTAACCCTCCACCCATTTTACAGATAAGGAAAAGGTCAGTTCACAGGAAGTTAGCAGGCTGCCCCCATCGCACAAGTAGTAACTAGCAAAGCAAAACCATCCCAATAATTATTGGTTAATGAGCACCCTACAAGGTCAATGCCTATCAGAAGGAGAACCTTCCTGAACCACCTCCAATAGGTTCCACCTTACTCTGAAGATCCTCACAGCTGCTTCACACTCCTTTCCTGCCACCTAAAATGTTTTTTTATAACCTAAACTTCTCTTGTTTGAAATGTCTCTCCAACAGTCACCTAAGACAAACCTCCCCCCTCCATCTAAAAGTGGGCCTTCCATAGCTAGAACAGCAGCTACCCAATACAAATGCTTCATCCTGAGAAATGAACTTTTTTTTGAAACTGTGTCCAATTAGCTTAGTTTTATAGAGTTTGGTATAATTGGCACCCTGATGTAAAAAGCACTAGCATCTGGCCACTACCTAGGAAGCAGAGAAATGATGTTGCCATTCTCCTTTCAGTAACTGAATTATGTGGACACCACCACTGGGATTACCAAATGCTATCCCAAGGGAATCCCCTGGGAAACTTCTGCTGACAAAGCAGGGTCTGTACTTCTTTCTGTGGCAGCCTGGAGCAGTGATCCAGTGCTCCTCCAACAACCCTGAATCACCTCCCCAGTAGGCTTACTCCTAGACAGCAAATCTGAGTCAACTTTTCAGACAGGGAGGCAACCATGATGTCACTGGGCTCAGTGGCAACCCCATACCTTCCCTCAGACTCTCCCCCTGACACGTTAGGGCCACGTTTCTGTTCACTGGCCACAAGATCCAGGTTAATGCTAGCTTCTTGCTACCCTGGGGACTTCCCCCAGAGGAACCATCTTCTGTTACTCCCAGGCCCCTGTGAAGACAGGCACACTCTCTAAATCTTCTGCCAGTAAAATAGAGTTTCTTTCCTTTTTTTTTTGACCTAGACTAAATTTACTGCATTTTCAAGCCTTTTGGGAAAGCAACTGAGGACTAATGTGCATAGCTATGTGTGTACAGCAACACTTCCTCACCCATTATTATGTAAATACCAACTGAAGCACGACACAGATAGAAACGATATCAAGGGCAAAACTGCTGGAATCTGCTTTTTCCTCTTCCCTGGTCCTCTGAAATAAGCCACTTACATTAAACCATTTTGAATGTCTATTAGCTATAAAAGTATCTGAAGAATTTTAATGTCATCTTTTTTTTACCCCGATGGGACAATCATCGCATTTAGATGTTTCCTGAACTCTCCTGCTCTGCTCTAAGAATCAGAGTGGTGAGTTTACAGGCCCAGCACATGTTTCTCATAGCGCCACGGGGACAGTGTGAAGAAAGCAAACGGTCTCCTTTGTTACAGAAACGTCATTTGACCTTTGGGATGAAAGATGATAAGGTAACAGATTTCATTACATCTTCTATTTTTCAAATACTAATTATAGAGCCATAGGAAGACCATATTTTTCTCTAAAGGTAAGAAAAAAGTTAATAACTTTAGGTCAAACGTAACAAGCCTACTAGAAGGCCATACTGGGCAGTTTCCTTAAGGTTGGTGTGAATGGCCCAACTCACTGGCCAGTCTCTCAGGAGTCCTGGTGGAGGTAGAGACTGGGTACCAGCGGAGATGGCGACAATGCTCCTTCTGCAAGGGCCAAGTGGCCTGAGCATGCCTTCAGGCAGACTGAACCAAGATAACTTCACATATACTAAGGAAGGCCTCGCAGGGTTAAATGTGGTATAAGGTAGTTCTATCCTGAATCCAATTAAAAAGGATTTACTTTCTATCGTACTGAGGGACCTCATTAAAAGGAAGTTTCTAATATAAGGTTATTTCATAGCATAGATTCTCTTGAGGATAGGACAGCATTATAATTAGGAGTCTAGTGGCAATGAGAGTAGGTTAAAATCATATCTATTTTCCTGTGATTCTCAGTTCAGCACACTGGGCTATTAGATGCTTCCAGGACAATCTCTTAAGTCTCAATTTCATTGTCCTGCTTCAGTGGTGCATCAACTTGTATTTGCTAGACTCAGAATACACGTCTGTGATTGTTAGCCCAAATAAAATACAGCCCAGAGCTGAATCTCAGCACATATTAGCAGTATTATAACTTTTTACTGTTCTAGGTGTGCCTGAACTCTCAAAAGGGGCATTTGCAATCCAGGGTAGAATAAGGTTTTTTTTTCTGGAATTGGAATGAGGAAGTTATCTATTTCCTCATTCTGGTCTTTACAGTCAAAGCAAAATGGAGAGACAAACCCTTTGGCTACAATAGAATCAGAATGTTAGGCTCAAGAAAAGATCTGTCCTTATCTTAGATTTTTTCTTGTGGTATATAACTCTGTAGAGCTAATATTTATGACCATTATAACTGCCTCCAGCCCACTGCAACCATAACTAAGCCACATGTCATGTGCATGTAGAAGAGGGAGGGAGATGTTTTTCTCTACTGCTTGGAACAGTGGAAATCATACAAAAAATTCACTTTTGGAGCTAAGTATAAATTGGTCCTTGTGTTCTCATGACAGATATAATGAGTTTTCAAAGTGATACTGGATATTTCTCTCTTGCTTCTTTCATAATCTCTACAGTAAGTCTAGGCTAGGCATGCCTTATTATCTCAGACTGACTGGGTATTTGAAAAATGACTTCACCTCTTTACACCTCTTTCTTATTTATAACATGGGGTTAGTAATAGCAGATATTACACGGGCTTATTATATTAAATGAGATAATTTATAAAATGTATAACACAGTTTCTGGCCTACACATAAAAGTGCATAATAAATGTTAGAGGTTATTATGTATCTTAAATTGATCATATTTCTCCATAAGCCTGAGCCCAAACAGACCCTCCACAGGTTCTGTTAGAGGCAGGTAATTAAGGCACAGGCAGCATTACCCTGATTTTGTGACAAATTAAAGAGCTACAGAAAGATAGCATCAACACGCATGCCACACGTGGAGCTGCTCCCAGTTGGTCTCTGGATGCAAGGGAGGGCACGTGAGGTTCTTTTCTAAGCGATGACCACGAACCCTTTAATAGGGTTTAGAATTGATTTTGTTGTCTTGCTTTCTGAAGTAATTACTTGGAAGCAGCCAAGTTCCCCCATTTGCATGGCCTTTGAATACTCTGAACATCCATTTACACGGCCTCTAAATAGTCAGTCAATTTTAATGGAATCATTTTGATGACTTTCCTATTCAGGGTACAACAAAACTTTCCCAAACTGTACACTCTATGTTATGCCCCCAAGAGGCAAAAATTTCCTATATGCAAAATAAAACCTGTTGCTGTCTAATGAGCACACCTGGGTTTCATTACTATAAAAGGAGTTTAACCACAGATTTGTTACTTCCCTTTATTTCAGCAACAATAGAAAAAGAAAAAAACAACAACCCAGCAACATTGGGCTTTGCATGAAGATGTGGTGTCCTAAACATCTAGGATCAGGGAAGGGAAAGAAGGAAGATGTCAGGTGGAAGACTGGGGCATGGACCACCCAGTGTGATAAGCACCCCTCAGACAAAGGGGTTCCCAGTGGCTGGATTTCATTTTGAGAGTCCACATGATATGACGCAGGAAAAGATCACTCAGTGCCTGATAAACCGCTGTCTTCACTGTGGCTCTGCTGTTTTTTTATTCTCACGCCACCCTAACAATCATCATAGTTCTTTGAGGGTGGCTACCATGTCTTTAGACATCCTTGTCTCCCCACCCCTCCCTGCCGTCCCCACTCAGGGCAAAGTATGGTGCTAAGCATCTAGGTTCCTATTAAATATTGAGGGACTGGCTCTCCTTAGGGCCTTTTCCCATCTGCTCACCCTATAGGAACAGGGTTTTCTTTTAGACTTCGTGTTCCACCAGCCTTTCTGATTCGGGCTACTAGTAGTAAAAACAGTCTACACAACACTCTTTAGCCCATTTTCCAAGAAATGATTCCCATTTAGTTTACCAATTTCTGGCCTAAGATAGGTATGGTTTAATGGTTAGGTAAAATTGATTTTGTTTAATCCATTTAGTAAGATAATGTAAAAATGGTGCTAATCCCAGAATCTGGTGCACAGAAAACATCATATAAAGGTTGGCTTCTTTTCTTCCGTATACTGTATGATATAATTTTAGGGGCACCACAGAGCCTTTCTCTGTTTCTAGAGTGATCAAATAATTCATCATCCAAGTGATGGCACATTGAAGATGGAGGGGATAATGTTAATAATAATCCTGGGACCACAGATGAAAACCAGAGCTGTCACAGGCAAACACTGCAGATACCCTCCTCTTTTGTCTTCTCTCCCAATCTTTCCTTTCCTCCTTTGAGCTTCATCCTTTTAGTTTGAAGCTGAGATTCATATTAAAATAAAAATCTCTCAGAAGAAACAACAATGTAACCTATTTTCCCAATGATTTATACTCTAGTGTAAATAAACCTATGACTTTGATAAGAGTGTATACAGTGAGAATACAGGTGCTGGAGCATGAGGTAGTACCATGAAAGAGGAAAAATGACCCCAATCAAATGAGGTGGCTGTGGAGAAAGTGACAAACTTTAGCCACATTGTAATTTTGACAAGGGCTGGTCCTAATTTGACTGTGATCAACTTTAAATGCTGGACTGAAGAGAGAAAAGTCATCTTGGCAACTATCTAGGTTAGTTTTTATTTCTAGTTAAAGAAAAGGAGGCACAAAGAGGTGGTATCTTGACAGAGTCAACTCTCTGGTTAGTGACAAAGCCTGGGCCCAGTTCCAGTTGGGTAGACTTACTCTTGCCAAAGACTGCCATGCTTTTTCATTGCTCTAAACCTCTAACCAGAGATATAGTGAGCATGGCTTTCCATTTTTCAGGAAATTAAATAAGTATAACTGATTATGGATATAAGAAAAATATAATACACAGTCCCTGCACTTGATGTGCCTGAAATTTAGCTGCAGAGTTAACTGCTCATTTGTTAGCAGGTAGAAAGAAAATTCATCTTTGCCATAAAATCTCTCTCTAGAACACCTCAGAGGGAAAAGTGAAATATTTCCTTGATTTCAGGATTACAGAAAAGTCTACATGCCACACACAAATTGGCAGCCACTGGGTTTCATCCTAAGAAGAACATGCCATCGATCAACCTTCCTCGTGCTTCCCGTACACAGAAGTAGTATTTGATCTAAAAACTTCCATTTTTCCCAATCATTGCACCAATGACACTTATTCTTCTAACAAATCTTCAGAAAAAAGAGAAAAGAAATATCCCACAGGCTCCTATTTCTTCCATAGGTGACTAAATGAAGGTGAATTTCTATGTCTTCTAGCCCTTTTGGACTTGGGTCACCGCTTGTTTGGATATCAAACAAACACACATGGTTATGAAGATGGGCTGGGAAGAAAGGCATGTTGTAAAACACTCTGCAATGAGCTAAAAAGCTCTAGGCAACAAAGATCATTTATATGATCAAGGCTCTGCTGTACTCTATTGCTTCCTAATTGTGCAGATAACAAATGATAATAATAGTCTTTGTAGGTAAAAGAGATTTTCTCCCACCACTAAGGGTCCTACAGTCCTAAATTATATTTTATAACAAGAAGATCAATAGCTCAGGCAATGTAAAAAGTGGACATTCCAAACATCTTTTTAATAGGTCCTGGAATACTTTTGATGTTAGTAAGAAGATGACTTAGCTTCCTGAATATAATTGTCTTAGGCTAACATCAAAGTTGGTTTGAATTCCTTGAGCACATTCCAATTTGTTGAAAGAGACGAAGCCCACGTGACTGCTGGATAGTACGGAGAAGGCAGTCTAGGATCCAAATTTGCTGTGAAAATCTCACCAAGCAGATATTCCACATATGTGTCATTCTCTGGCATATTTGGAAGGATGGATGGACAAGTTTTCTATCCTTCATTTTTGAGATAACTAATTGGTGGTCACTAATAAATAATTCAACGACTGTTCGCCAAGGATATTTATGCTTTTAATTTCCATGATGGTAGGTTTCAGAACGATTCAACATTAAGACAGGAGGGAGGGAAAACCCTGAGATTTCATTACTAGTCAATCTTGTAAACTGACCTACGTGTATAAAGAGCTGTCAAAATGTGATATATGCCGAGGATTTGATATGAACCATAAAATCACCATATGTCAAAATGACTGGTAAGCTTGGTCAGCTAAATGAAACAATCAGCTAATTCAAGAAAAATGCAGGCTGAAACAGATGTATTAGTGTTACATGGTACAGTCACAGTATAATCTTGTCTATATAATAAGGCCAAATTCTAAGACAGAAGATAGTTAAGGGTGTCAGGAGTTATGTTTCACCCATTTAGACTGCCAAAATTCCTTATAACATAGGATTCTCAGCAGAAGACTGAAACAAATGCACAAAATACCTTTCTATAATCTACTTCCTAAAACAGTGTTTCTCAAACGTTCCTGAAGGTAATAAAATAACTGGAACCACCAGATCTATCAGCTCAGGCTTTTCAGGGGAAAGGCCTGGTAATCTGTATGACAGTGTCCCCCAGATCCTCTAGAAGTCTGGGAAATTATACAACAAAGGACACCTGTGACAGAGATTACCAGCTGTCTATAGAAATCCATTCTCTCTTTCCACAGTGCCAGAATTGTAGCAGAGCACACAGTGAAACCCCATTTGCTAGTCCCCTGCCATGTGATTATGCATATTCCAAGGGAATGTGAGAGGAAGTGACATTTGCTGCTTCAGGGCCAGGACTTTGAATAGAACAGACGTGACTCCTCCATACTTTCTTACTTTCCTTTTCTTCTGGATGAATGCAGATGGAAAAAACAAAAAGCCCCCAGCAATGACAGAGCCATAAAATGAAGAAGGCTGGATCCCTACATTATCACGTCGAGGAGAGCCACCCACCAAGCAAGAACACCCATAAAGGATTCTCAACATGAGCAAAAAACAAACTTCTACTGTGTTTTAAATCCAAACGTATATTGGGATGTATTTGTTACAGTTTAGCCAATCTTGATCACTACAATACCCAGTGGTGAAAAAAACACAACAAAAACATAATTGAAACAAAGACAACAATGAGCATGACAGAGCTATCTTGCACCTCCCGCATATTTTCAGAGGATACTGAAGATGGCCATATCAAAAACATTCCAGAAGGATCAAAGTTAGTATGTTCTAAAATTTGGTTTCAGAAAATTAGAAGATGGTAAATGGCTGTAGAGAAGTCAGGTGGATAAAGAAAGTGACACACTTAAACATGTATTTATAGTTTCTTTGTGAGAACACCCACTTTCTGAACAAACCACTTGGTAAAATTGATCAGACTGAGAGGAGGACTTACTTCCTTGACAGACATATCTAACAATTTCATCATTACTGATGAACAATTCTTAAATTTCATTTTCTCACAGGGAAAAAAATTTACACGGGGAGATTGAGCCCACAAATAAACACAACAGTTAATTTCTGCCTTCTTTTCCAACCTTTTCTCCCTTCCTTTGTTAGCACTTCTCAAAGTGCTGACCCAGTACTTCAGGCTTATCCCCATTTCCTCTACCACTTCTCTAGCCTGCAGCAGTTTCAAATGACTCTGGGGTCCAGATAAGCAGGCTGGCGCAGAGAGGTACAGAAGTCTGACCTAGAGATGTCTCAGGGCGTCTGGGCCAGCATGGCAAAGGAAAGAGGCAGTATCCTGTACCATTTTCCTACGGTAAGCTGCGAGTTAGTAAGTGCAGTTAAGACCTTTTGGTATCTAGGTAACTCTGTAATTGTTTTAAATCCTTCCAAAGTATTCATGAAAATAAACACATGCCCATATACAACAGAGTATAAGAAATATCAAGGGGTGTGCTATGAAAATCTAGAGAACTGGTAGTAAATTTAATAAACTCACCTCTTTTACCACCCCCCGGAACTCGGTTGGGATTTCATGTAAATGTAAATAATGTAAAAGATACAAAGTATCTTTGTGAGATAGACGCTCTTACCCTATTAGGACTTTGACGTAGGAACAAAGAAAAATTAACGTTTGGAATGAATGTAAAGGTGAGGTTGAACATAAGAGAGATACCTACATATAAATGTGAATGCAACCCCTAAAAATTTTGTAGGCATATTGGAAATCACATAGGCCATTTACTTCTTGAAATCTATTTGTAAAACTTCTCTAGTGGTCCCAAAGAGTTAATATACTCCCCTGAACCTTGAACCTTTTCTCTTACCACTAAGGTGATATCTGGAATGTTTGGCGAATTTTAATATCATTCATTCTCAACCACCACTAGAAACCTGTAAGACCTGTCAAAATCTGTCCCTGGAAGATTTGCCCTAATATATATTCTCTGGAGCATATTCCCATGACCCAGTTTTGTGACACCAGTGCTGGGGCATATCTGGGTGCTGAATGCTCTGGAGAGCTCCCAGGCGAGAAATTCAGGCCTCCAATTAGAACACTTCCAGGTTATCTGAAGCTTCAAGACACTGACTGGTTTTATCTCATTAATCTTCACCACATCCTTTGTTCTATGCTAAGCCTTCCCTCAGTATTGCTGCTTTGCAGAAGCAATAACTAGATTTTGTGGAGAATAAAAAAAATTCTAAATTTCTAGCCATCAAGGCTAACTTCATGCCTGTCAGCAGCTTTTAAAATATTGATGGCTTTTTCCTCATAACAGACAAGCCGAGTGGAGTCTGGAGAGCCTGCTCTAAACTGTGACTAGCAATGAACTCCGTGTAATTGACTGTGTTTCTCAAGAGAAGGCGCACTCAGAAAGGTGTGTGGGGAGAGGACAACATGTATCCAGTATCCATCCCCCATTTCTAGGCCAGATTCATCTAATACAAGCTCTAGAAAGTCCATGACATACAGGCCTTCTCTGTTTGCAAGCTTGACATCTACTTTTGGCAGTTCTGGTCAGGTAGCAGTAGTAAGCAGGGACCACACTCACATAATGACAGAAAGAAGTGTCTGGCTAGAGGGCTGAGTTTGTTTAGAAGCGATTAGCTATATATTCTAGAGGGAAAGAAAAAGGAGCCAAGAAATGACTAGCAACTGATTCAGGGAGAGGAAGAAAACATCACAGAAACAGGGAGAAACATCTTGTACTGCCTTCTTGACCAAATAGCTTCTAACTGGTCTCCAGTTAAAGATGTTGGTGCCAGAGGTCATAACCTTGAGTTCTAATAAAACTATTCAATTCTTCCTCAATGATCTCTCATCTGTAAAAAATAAACAACTGTACATCAGCCTATTCTCAGCTTCTACAATCCCCAGCCCATAAGGTATCCCTGGTTACCTGACAGGTAACCGCTCTTGGTCCACAAGATGAGAATTGTTCCCCAATACATTTCACTGTATTTTTACACTATTATACATTGTATTTTTACACTATTATCTCAAAAACTCATGTTCTATGTTCATGGAATTGAAGACCATCATATTAAGTATGGCAGGCTCAGATCAACAAACTGCATGCTCTCATTCATATATGAAGTTTTTAAAAAAGTGGTTCTCCTAGTGGTAGAGAGTAGAATAGTGGTTATAAGAGGCCGGGAGGGGAATGGGGGCAGAAGGGAGGAGAAGTGGTTGATTAATGGGTACAAAGCTACGTTATATACCCTAAGTGAATCAGTGTACCATATATGCATGTACTGAAACAAATTGTACCCCACAGATATGTACAAATAAATGTTAAAGGGAAAAAAAACCTTATGTTTTAATTAAAGTTCGAAGACAAGCTGTGCAATCTAGTTGGCAGAACTTTATATAAAAGACTTTACTTTGAGCGTTGGGTCTTCCTCGAAACATCAATTACAGTCTATGGATCACCACTAACATTTTTGTAAACAGAAATAATTATCCTTAGAAACTACATAGTTTTAAAAAAAAATTCAGGCTTTGTTCAAAAGCTGGCTATAAAAGCAGCATGTTAAAAAATGGATACTGGTTTAGATTTTTTAAAAAAATCTACATTCTGTAAGACATTCTACAACTTTTGTTTGCTTTCAGAGCAAAATAAAACTCTTAAGTATCACATCCATATTTCCAAGGGGTCTACCTATGTTTAGATGAATGAATGAAAATCTAGTCTAATTAAGTTTATCTAAAAACAAAAGATCAAAGGTAAAAAAAGACATTGGTAATAGACTAAGTGCTCTGTCTTCTAGGTCTTGCCCTAAGCTTCCAGGCTCCTAGGAGGTCTGACCATCACAATTCATGTTTCCCTCTAAGAAGATAACAAAACAGAACTATCCAATTCAGGAAAGGGCTTGCTAAACGCAGCTTTTATCAGTCAATGCATTTGGCTCCCATGTTAACTACAGCAGAATAATTATTTTTGAGACTGTACTCTGCCACACAGAATAGAATAAGCTGGAACACTAGGAGATAGCAAACTGATTACACAGCCTTCTTTTAAACATTTCATCAGTCTTAGAACAGCAGATAAAACAACTATTTCATGTGTACTAGCAGGTTCCAGCTTAACCTGGCAGAGTTAAAAACTGTGGAACCACATATCAGCTGATTCCAATTTAAAGCAATAAATCACTGGTAAATGTTGACATAGTTATATGGGGGGTCTGGTTACCAACTGACAGTTACTGTAAGTTGCAATCCAACTTCCACACTGAAAAATATAGTATTTTGCAACAGCCTTGAGCTGCCACAAAAATACACTTTTAAAAGGGTAATAACAGAAAAACACAAAGAAATAAATTGTCAACATCAAAAAGGTACAGAAGAGTCCTTAAAAAGAGATGAATTAAAATCAGCAGAAAATACATACCAATAAACTAAACATGCAGAAAATGCAACAGAGATTGCTCACAAGCCCTAAATATCAGATACCCATTTGGGAATAAAGATATGAGAGCTGCTCGCCCCCCCCCCCCCCCCCCCCGCCACTGACTGTGCAAGTCAAACAGAAGTGAGTTTCTATTCAGTGCATCAAGTAAGGAAGCCCAGAGGACGGTCTGTGTTACTTCCATTGTGTACTGTTGAACAGAAAAGGGGCTCATTGAGAGATGACTAATAAATACTGCTGCTTTCACTGGAGGTATTAGGCAACCTGGACACTAAATTGTATTCTGGAGAGTACAGAAAATGATTTTTGTTTTCTTTTCCCCCAGTGACATTTGATAAGGCTATTTGCTACCTTGTATCTGCTTATTTTATGGGAATTGAAACTTGAGAAAATGGATGCCACTTAAGCCACAAAACCTTTTTTGCACATGCTGTTGTACATAACAATGGAAGAGTCCTGGATCAACAGTCCCTTTGGTATAACTGAAAGAGTCAGAGATGGCAGCTTTAGTCCCATGTCTCTCAGCACGGGTTAAGTTATTGACCTCCTTCAACCACAGATTCCTTTTCTGTGTAAAACAAAGATGCTAATCCCCACCTCACTTACTCACTAGGCCAACACAGGGAATAAATGAGACAGTGATGTGAAAATACCCTATTAGTAGATGAATTCTATACAAATGTAAGTTATTATCAAACAGGGTGTCTAAAGTCTCTAGTTTAAAAAACTCAGATCCACCATAGCAGAAGCTAAGTAGCTTTCAGCAAGTTATTCCCCACATCTTCATTTTCTTCCCCTGAAAAGCTGACTCTGCTCACTTGCTTCCTAGGGTTACTGTGGCATGGTTGGTTTAAATGATTCTAAATTACATATTCATGGATTTATAGGATAATACGTTTGCTATCCAATAAAAATAGTCCAATTATGAATTCAGACTATATGCAAATGTAAAGGATTAAGTAATTCTCAAGGAGCTAATTTTTTTCCATGAAGTGCTCTTTTACCATAGATGTGGAAAAAGGAGGTGGACAAATGAAGACTCTGTTCTGCCATGTTCAAGAAAAAGTATTAATATTTTGTGTGACTGCATCTGTGAATGAAGACATTCAAAAAGCCATTATGTTTTCAACTTAGGTTAATAATAAGGCTATTTTTCCATCCACTCCTTGGCACAGCTGGAATGTTCTTGGCCTCAAGAGGGATGCAATGTGGAACAAGGAATCAGAAGATAAATGATATTACAGCATACCAGTGCTCATATAAACTATTACCAGGTTGGAAGTGGCTGCTCACTGTCTTAGTGACTGTGACTCCATTTTTCCCCTTCTTCTCTAGCAATTGTGCAGTTGTGGTGCCAAGGCCTGCCAAGATAGCTTGGTTTATAGGGCCTAGGCAGTGATAAATTAATTTTTGTCCTAATTCCAACCAGATGCCAGCCCTAACTTTAACCATAATTTATCTCCTGTCCTGTTTTCTTCAGTGGCACTATTTTCCACAAGCATTGCTATTGGCCTGGATGAATGATACAGGTTCATGCCCGATGATCAGGGAACAGAAATGGATAAAAAGAAATGATACCTAAGCATGGCTTTAAGGACCTCCCGACCCAATGTAGCAAAAGTACAAAAGCAGGAGTCAGGGAATACCAAATTTTACTCACTGCCTTTCGGAATGACCTACTGCACACTAAATCTCCTCTCGGTGCCTGCTGTGTTTCTGTTCTCTCTGGCGCAGAAAAATGAGCCAAATAGCAGCTAACACTCTCAGAAAGCACTTTGGGGATATTCTAGGAAAAGGACAGTAAAAGTGCCAAGTGTGACATTACTCTGTTGTAACAGAATGAGAAATATTATCACACCTAGCAGTGTGATAGGAGGTGAGTTTAAGTTCACAGTTGAACACTGACTATAAATATCATAGATTTCTATAGCTTTCGAAAAAGCACTTCAAAAGCTCCTTCTGAACTATGCAGGGAAAGGCATTATTTTCCCTGTTAAAATGAGATGGGACTAGTGCCACAGGATGCCAAAAAGTGGCCCATTGAAAATTATAATTCAGGGCTGGCTGGATAGCTCAGTTGGTTAGAGTGTGATGCTGGTAATACCAACGTCTAAGATCCCTTTACCGGCCAGTTGCCAAAATTATATACATGTATGTATTTATGTATGTATGTATGTACATACGTGTGTGTGCGTGTGTGTGTGTTTATTAAATTCAGAGCAGAGGCCACTGAAATCAAAGCTCACCTCCATTTCTTCCTGAGATTATAGCTTGTCCAACAAAGAGCCACTGATATTTTTGTAACCCAAATGGCACTATAAAATATGAAGGATTATTGTTTTCTGTGAAACAGCAAATAAAAATTGAGTTGAATTTCTCCACGGTAAATAATACTTATGGTGTGTGAAACCAATATTACTTCCTTCCAGATTCAGAAACTGCCATTTAACTCTGAATTCTGTTAAAATTTACCATTACATTTATAGTAAAATAGTATAATATATTAACATTGATCTTTGCTAAAATAACAAAAGGGGAGTGGTTAGGGAGAGTGTACTTAAAGGATAAAGCCAATTTTATTTTAAAGTAGTTTCCTTTACTTTTCTTCCTACCTTTCAGTGATCAGTATTTGGAACTTATATGTTTCAGGATACCCTTTGCAGAAAAAAGACTTACTGATTGATTCTAAAGGGCTAGAAGAATGCAAAGGTGTAGACCTAATTGGTTATTGGGCAATGGCCAATTTTTTTTATTTTAAAATTTTTAGTTTTCTCATTTTTCATTTCAAAATGAAAACTGAATTTAAAAATCTTTATTTTTAAAAGCTTGAAGTAAAAAACTAAAAAATTGTAAAACAGCGAAAGCACCAAAACGAGAGTTTTAGGATCGTATATCTAGTCTCTGATTTACCAAATTCCTAGCTATGTGACCAGTTCCTAAACTGTGTAAATCTCAGCTATCTCATTCACAACATGAAGATGACTGGACCTTCTTAGCATTTTTCCTGGATTATACTGAGAATTAATACTTTTAAAATCTATAAATGTGAAGCATCATATAAGCAAATATGTTCCAGAATTTCTTGGAAAAGCTATTCCATTAAAAAAATACTATAAACACGCACAAAATCAAATGGTGTCTTAAAAGGTGTCTTAAACAAACAGGAATGCTTGGCTGAAGATGACACCATTCCAGACAGAGCTGGTAGGGCATTAGTGGGAACACAGATCTTACCCTTAATTCAATTACAGCCTGTTGTAGAGAGCCTTCTGTAGTTAATGCAGTTTGTGGTAAGATTTTCCCCTGTACTCATTTAAATATAATTGCTACACTTATCTTGTCACTGTGAAACTTCTGAGTCGTTCTCTTCACATTCGCATAAACCTATGATTTCCTATAGACCCTCAACTGTAAGATTTTGCGCTGAAATTAACCACCTTATCCATCCAAACCATCTTTCCTTTCTCCTGCCTTATATTTGGCATCTGCCTCATTGAAGGAGCCCCTATGGGTTTTCCAACCAGAAAGCAATTATAGCCTCAGAGAGGTTAGGCCTGTCCACAGAGTCCATAAGAAAGCCACGTTCTCCAGAATAAAGACTGATATTCCATGGAAAAGTCACTGGAAGCCCAGTGAAAGGCTGAAGATTTGGGGGTGCTTGCGTTCAGGTCTGTGAACTATGGTGGCTAATTCTCACTAAAAATGACCTGGAGTGGTTGCTGAAAACAATGTCAAGAAAAACAAAGTCAATATCTTTGTGTCAGTAGGGTTAAAATTCTTAGACATCAACAAAACAAATGCAAAAAACTAAATTTATTAAAGCATTCTTGCCTTGTCTGTCTGGGTCCTCTCAACTCTGCTGCACATTAGAATCAACTGAAAATCTTTAGGTGCTGCCTAAGCCCTTCCGCAGAGAAATCAAATCAGAATTCCTGAGAGTGGAGTCGGGACACTAGTATTTTTGTTTTTTAATTTCTCTAGGTGATTCTAATGTACAGACAGGGTTGAAAACCACTGTCTCATTTGAATCTCATATCAACTCTGTGAAAGGACTCTGAGAAGGTGGGCAACTTACCCCAGGCCACACAGGAGATTAACAGTGTCTGTATTAGATCTCAAAATCCCTGACTCCTTTCCAAGCTAACAAGGCTCCCTTAACATCATAACTGATGGTCATGGGACTGTTACTTTGGGGGAGGTGAAAGAGTGGCCGACTTCCATGGAAACCAGCTCTCGCATAATCTAGTCCATCAGTTTTAGCAGCTGACACCGCACTCTCCCTTCCAATGCTCAGTCACATGGTGGTAGGGCCAGGCAGGAGTGCGATGGCACTGCAAGGCTACTCAGTGTGTGAGAAATGGCTTCCTGGCATAAAAACAGCTGGTGTCCTGTAATGTTCCTAGAATAAAGGGAACGCTGAGATTTGTGCTTCCAACTAACTGCATCATTTTCTCTATCTTCCATCCTTGCTGGGGAAAGGGAGGATGCTAATTCAGTGCCCCTTACTGTAGTATTCTGGGATTATGCTGGAAGAGCCCCGTCTCAACGATGGCTAAACACGAGCAACCTACTTAGTCGGTGTGAGTATGACAAGAAAGGGCTGCACAGCTATATAAGTAGGACAGCTGGCTCCCTAAAACCAATGGGCACACTCACAAAGGCACCAAATGCCAGAGATGAGCAGGTGACAATCCTCACTACTAATTAGTTTTTCTTGGCAGACAGCAATAACGCATAAAATGACACCGACTTGAAACTGAACCACAAAAATTCCGTGGGTTGTCAAGTTTCTAAAAAGTAGAATTGACATAGGGTGGCGACTCTGCATGTGAGGGCAGTGGGGGAGAACTTAAGGCAGAGAAACAGCATTTTCATGCACATTCCCCTCCCTCCTTTTATTTGAGATCGGTTTCTCTACATTAAGACTTTGGATAATCACTTTGTTCAGAAATCTAAACAACAAGAAACAACCATTAAATAACTATTTTTTTTACTTACAAAAGAAGTCAAGTCTGATGATTTGGGAAAAGGCTAACCTCTGGCAATGAGGAAATTAGGGAGTATATATCCTAGGGGGTCCACACTTAAATGCAAGGGCTGGCAGAGGGTTACCCAGGCTCCAGTTTCCCCAGCTGCTCAGTGACTTCAGATTTCAAGGTAGTGTCCCCATTTTGTGTGCCCTGATGGGTCACTAGGTCACTTTCCTGAGACCATCAGGTTGGCAGCTGATGTCCTGATCCAGAAGTCTCCTCCTCACTGCAACACCAGAAGACAACTCAGAGAGTCTCTTTGCTCAGTGTACCTCCCAAGATTATAGGCTTGGCCCTAATAAACATGAGGACAGAAGCATTAGCCTCAACTGGTTGAGATAAACTAAACACTGCGCCTTCCCAAACCACCAGCCCTGTCCCCTTCACTCTCCAAGCCCATATCTGGGCAGATTGTTAAAGTAAAAAGATTTTCTGTATAAAGCTGAAAAGGACAAGAACTAGAGAGATGTTTCTGAGTGCCCACTATGTTCTAGTCACTGGGCCAGAAACTTCAAAACATTAAGCCCCATTTATAGATGAGGAAAAAGAATCAGAGAGGATAAGCACATAGCCCAACTTTGGAGAAGTATAATCTAAACCCACATTTACCTATAATTTTTTCATAAACATGGCCAGAATTCAATGGAGTTCAGGAGCATTAAGTATATTAACATTGTTGTGCAACCATCACCACTATCCCATCTTCAGCTTCTACTTCTTCCCAGACTGAACCCCTACACCCATTAAACCATACTCCACATTTCCTCCTCCTCCCATCCCCTGGCAACCACCATTCTACTTTCTGTCTCTCTGAATTCAACAATTCTGGGTACCTTATATAAGCAGAATCATTTCAATGGATTTTTAAAAAAGAAATAGAAAACCCAGTGATTGGGAGTCAGAATTTAGTTTTGTGCTTTCTCCTTCCTTGAATGTTTTGAGTATTTCAGATAGATTTTATAAGACAAAAGTTCTCTTTAGCACTTCCATGATACAGTCTACTTTGTAGATTTATTTTTTTTTAAAGAAAAATTCTTTTGAGAATTCTTCCCATTGAGAGTTACTGCTGTGATTAAACAGACAGTTCCTGAACTAGGTACAATGCTGGGTGGTGAAAATACAAAGAGAGTAAAATGAAATCCTCTGCCTTCAGAGTTTATTCTTTCAAAGGGAAAGGGCAATTCTTGTTTGCAAACCAAGACACACAGAAGAAAGAGGAGATATATCCATCTAAGTAAGAAGCAGGATAGAAACATCCTTTAGACAATTAAATCTCCCCAGGTACTTTTTAGCCTATTTTTTATCACTGGGCTAAAATTTTATAAATATCTATTCAATGTACATTCCCAAGATTCCAAAGAAATGTACGTTAAATGGACAAATATGGATTGTCTACTATGTACACATTGTATATTTCTAAAAGCACATAAATGAGGCATGAATTGTGTCCTCAAGGAATTCACAAATTTAGAGGAGATAAGACATGTGTATAAATAAGTTAATACATGGTAGAAAATGACAGGCTGAATAAAAGAGATACATAAAAATCCTCACAGGAGTTTGGAGAAAGAAAAGAGTACTTTCAACTTGGAGATGTGATAAGACATTGTAGAAAATGGTAGGTCCTGAAGAAAGGCAAGCTGTTGACAGGAAAAGATGGAGTACACAAATTCAGCTAAAGGATCAGTAGAAATATAAATGAAGATTGTGAAGGGAATCAGAGGAAAACACAGAACTTTTTATGGAAGATCTGAAAAACAAAGAATCTGTGCTGTATTTACTAGTCAGTGTGGTGCCACTAAAGGTTCATGTACCATAATCAGTGCTGTGATTCCTCCAGATAAATACGAAGGCACTGTGAGAAAAAAAACAGGGATAAGAAATAGAATCAAGAAGAGAAGCCTTCTGCTTCTGGCCTAGATGGATCACTCATTAGTCTGAAGATACCTTACTGCCCTGAAAGGGTTTCCAGGCCACAGCACAGGGAGACGGATGCCAGAAAGAACCTGGTAGACTCTCTGTGTTGAGATATGGAGCTGAGAGTCTGGGGACAGTTACAACCCACAGGAAAGAGTACTGGAAAGGAGGGAGCTGCACAGAGAACCCAAAAGATCTGTAGAAGTCCCTCTTGAGTATTCAGTAAAGTATTAATCACGCATTTGAGCGAAGAAACAGCCAAAGGCCAAGGAAAAGAATCTTCCAAAAGGATTAAAGGCTGAGAATAGTGCCTATTCCTACCAATCAGACTAAAAAAAACCTCAAAATTCATGGCACATTGGATAGAGGACTCAGAAAGATCTTACTTTACAAGTAAGGGAAATAATAATACAGACTCTAGATTTAGCAGACAAGAACTTTGAAATATTATTCCTGTCTTTGGCATATTTCAAAGGATAAGAAGAGACTTAAAAGATATAAAAAAGATCTAAAATAGACTTCTAGAGATTAAAAACTACAATGTCTGAGATGAAAAAGACACTGAATGGGATTAGTGGCAGATTAAACATTGCAGAAGAGAAGATTAGTGTTTTGAAATGGAACACAGAGGGAAACGAATAAAAGCCCATTAGTGAGCTGTAGGAGAACTTCAAGTGGCCAAATACATGAGTAATTGGAGTCTCCAAAAAGAAGAGAGAGAAAGGGACAGAAAACTACCTGAAAAAAGGGCTAAAATTTTCCAAATTTGATGAAAACTATAAGCTCATAGATCTGAAATGCTCAAAGAATCCCAAGTACAAGAAATATGAAGAAAAACCAAGCTAACACACATTATAATCAAGTTACTCAAATCCAGTAATAGAGACAATCTTAAAAGCAAACTGAGGGAAAAAAGACTCATATACAGAGAAACAAAGATAAACATGACATCAGAAACAATGCAATTGAGAAGACAGTGGGGAACAATTTGAAATACTGAAAGAAAAAAAAAACGCTGTCAACCTAGAATTCTATAACCAGTGAAAATGAAATAAATGCTTTTGGACATAAAAAAGCTGAAAGAATTTACCACCAGCTGACCAACTATACAAGAAATGTTAAAGGAAACCCTTCAGGCAGAAGAAAAAATGGTCCCAGAGGAAATATGAATCTACACAAAGAATGGAGAGCATTAGGAATAATAGCTACATGGGTAAATATGTAAGTTATTTGAATCTCTCTTAAAAGAAATTTGACAACCTAAACAAAAATTACAACAATGTATTGTAAGGTTTATAACATATGTAAAAGCAAAATATATAACAGTAACAACATAAAGGCTGGGAGGGGAGAAATGGAAATACAGTACCATAAGATTTTCATACTATATGTTAAACAGTATTCTATCACTTGAAAGTAAACTGCAATAAGGTAAAGATTATAATATAGACTCTAAAGCAACCTCTGAAACAACAAAACAAAGATTTATAGCTAATAAGCCAACAAAGGAAATAAAATGGAAGAAAAAACAATACAAAAGGAGGCAGAAAAAAAGGAAAAAGGAACAGATGGGGGAAATAAAAAACTAACATAGGAATGACAGGCCTAAACCCAACTTTATCAACAATCATATTAAATGTTAATTATCTAAACACTTCAGTGCAAAGATCAGAATAGATTTTAAAAATTAAGACCCAACCACATGCTATCAACAAGAAATGCACTGTAAATATAAAGGTTAAAAGTGAGACTGGAAAAAGGCACACCATTTAACACTAGTCAACAGAAAATTGGAGTGGCCATAGTAATATCAGTTGAAGTAGATTTCAAAGCAAAGGCTAACACTATAAACAGAGAAGGTCATTTCAAAATAATAAAGGAGTCAATTCATCAAGAGGACATAAAAATTCTAAACATGTATGCACCAAATAACGGAACTTCGAAATATACAAAGCAAAAACTAATAGAACTGCAAGGAGAAACAGATAAATCCACAATAATAATTGGAGATTTCAATAGGCTTTCTCAGTGAAATAGAAAACAAAAACAATAAAGAAAATCAACAAAACCAAAGGCAAGTCCATTGAATAGACAAATAAAATTGAGAAACCTCAAGCCAGAAAAAGGAAAAAAAGAAAGCATAAATGATCAATATTAGGGATGAGAGAGAGGATATCACTGCAGATTCTACAGATATTAAACAGATAATAAGAATATTATACAGTTTTATGCTAATAAATTTCACAACTTAGATTAAATGGACTTATTCTTTGAAAGAGAGAGAAACTCATTTAAAAAGTAGGTAACCTGAACAGTCCTATATGTACTAAAGAAATTGAATTTGTAGTTAAAACCTTCTCACAAAGACAACTTGAAGCCCAGGTGACTCATGTGATGAATTCTACAAAACAATTAAGGAAATAATAAATTTTATTTATCCTTTCTGGGAAACTGAAGAGACAGAAACACTTCCTAACTTGTTCCATGAGGCCAGGATTACGTTGTACAAAAACCAGTGAAAGAAATTAAAAGAAAGTTATAGTAAAATATTTCTCCCGCACACAGATGCAAAAATTCTAAATGAAATATGAGCAAATAGAATCTAATTAAATCATCACAACCAAGTAGGGTTTATCCTAGCAATGGAAGTCTGGTTTAATATAGAAAAATCAATCAATGTGATTCACCATATTTACAAACTAAGAAAGAAAATCATATAATCATCTCCATAGATGCACAAAAAGCATTTGAAAAAATTCAACATCCATTCCTGTTAATAATTCTCAGCAAAACAGGAATACAAGGGAATGTCCTTGATGAAAAGCACCTAAGAAAAACCTATAGCATACATCATACTGAACAGTGAAAGACAGAACAATTTTCCTCTAAGATGAGGAACATGACAATGACGTCTGCTCTCGCCATTTCTATTCAACTCTGTAATGGAAGTTTTAACCAGTGCAAGCAGGCAAGGAAAACACACACACACACACCCCTAGATTGAAAGGAAGCAAACTGTCTTTATTTGTAAATGACATTATCATCTGTGTAGAAAATCTAATGGAATATTTAAAAAGCTGCCAGAATAAATGAGTTTAGGAAGGTTGCAGGATACATAATCAATATATAAAAATAAACTGTACTTCCATATGCTATCAACAAACAAGTGGAAATAATAAAAATATTATTTAGAATAGCATTAGAAAATATTAAATATTTAGCGATAAATCTGACAAAGGATGTGAAAAGACTTGAACGATGAAAACTACAAAACACTTCTGAGAGTCATTAAATGGAAAAATACACTGTTACACGGGGTGGAAGACTCAATATTGCTAAGATGTCAATTTTATCCAAATGGATGTACAGATGGAATGCATTCCCAATCAAAACTGCAGCAGGCTTTTATTGTAAAAACTGTCTGACTCTAAAATTTATATGGAGATGCGAAGAACCCAGAATAGCCAAAATAACTTTAAACAAAAAGAGCAAAGTTGGAGGATTAACAGTATCTCATTGCAAGACTTGTTATAAAGCTATAATGATGAACACAATGTAGTACTGATGTAAAGATAGACAAATACGATCAATGCAACCGATTGGACGATCTAGAAATAAACTGACACACATATGGACAATTAACTGCTGACAAAGGTACAGAGGCAATCACCAGAGAAAGGGCTCAGTGCCCAAAAGATAGTGTGGCAACAACTGAATATCTACACGCAAAAAGTGAACTTCAGTAAATAATTCACACTGTATACAAAAATTACCTCAAAATAGGTCACAGACCAAAACATAAAGCCTGAAACAATAAAACTTCTAGATGAAAATATAGGAGGAAACCTTTGTGACCGTCAGTTAGGTTTTCTTTACATAAAATAAAATGCCCTTTACCAATTAGTCCCTAACCTCCCCTCTCCAACTTCCCCTTTCCCACTTCTGGTGGCCTCAGTTCTGTTCTCTCCTTCTGAAAGTTCAATGAATTACTGTGACTGTTGTATCTTTCTTTTATTATTATTTTTTTTAGCTCCCACTTATGAGGACATGTGGTATTTCTCTTTCTGTTCCTGGCTTATTTCACTTAACATAATTTTCTTAAGTTCATCCATGTTGCTGTGAATGACAGAATTTCATTCTTTTGTTTATTTTGGTGAGAAACTGGTAAAAGGCCACAAAAATTATTACATTGTGTAATGTTAATTACACTAATTATCCTGATTTGAGCATCACATATTGCACAAAGGTATTGATATTCAATGCTGTGCCCCATGGCTGTACACAATCAATTCTGTTTCAATAAAAGAATAAAAAAAAATACTAAGTGAATACAAAAACAAAACCCCAAACACACAATCAGTAAAAGAATAAATAAATAAGACTTCCTCAAAATTAAAAATGTCTACTTTTTAAAATACAGTGTGAAAAGAATGAAAAGGCAAAACAAACTGACAGCAAAACATACATCTCATAAAGAACTTGAATACAGAGCATATCAAGAACTCTCAAAACTCAACAATAGGGAAACCCAATCAAAAAATGGGCAAAATATTTGAGCAGATACACAGGTATCAAATAAACACATGAAAATATGCTTTGCATCATTAGTCATTAGGCAAATTAAAATTAAAGCCACAATGACATACACCACTGTACACTTAATAGAATGGTAAAATTAAAAATACTGATCATACCAAGTATTGGCAAGGATGTAGAGGAACTGAAACTCTCAGACACTGGCAGTGGGAATGTAAAATAGTATAATCACCTTAGAAAAGTACATGCTGTATGATTTTAGCTATATGAAATTCTGGGAAATGGACGCTAACATACAGTGAAAGAAAGCAGATCAGTGGTTGGAGCGTAGGGGGAAAAGGATTCCAAAAAAGCCTGAGGAAGCTTTTAGGGGTGATAGATATATGTTAGTTATTTTGAATGTGGTGACAGTTTCAGATATACATATATGTTTACACTTACAAATTTTACACTTTAAGTATGTGAAGTTTACTTCACGTCAATTATGCCTCAATAAAGCTGTTAAAAAGAAAAGACCATTTGAAAGTCTGCTACAATATTCGAAGAAAGTGGTACAAATGGAAGTGGTAATAGGAATGAACAGAATGTCTGTAAGAATACAAAAGATTCAAATTTACAAGATTTGGATGAGTAGGCAAGGAAAGGTAGGAGTCAGGGATAACGCCAAGATTCTGAGATTAGAGAAGTGGGACCATTAACAGCAAGAGGGGCAACAGAACCAAGAGCAGATAAGTTCAGTTTTGGACACACTATGTGCTGGCAGAATATCTTATCCAAAGGGCAATTTAAAACCTGGAATGAGACATAAGAGGCAAGAGATAGCAGCCTTTAAAATCTCCACACTTATTTCAACTTCATACCTCTTCCTCATTCCCCCTGAGTCTATTTCCTTTCTGCTCCCCCCAAAATAAGTTTTCTTCCATGTTATAATCTGAGTCCTGAAAGGAAGAAAATCCAAGTCTGGAAGAGTTCCATTCACCTCCACATGACCTTCTGGGAACTTCTAGGATCACAACCAGAGACAAAGTGTATCATCATCATATGGAGTTCCAAATATGCACTCAGCTAAGTGGAGTTTTCACCGCCTCATAAAAAGGTTGTAAGTGAATAGAGTGATGTATGAAAGAGGAAAAAGGCAACGTACACCACAGAATCTAAGGAACTAGAAGTAGGTAAGGCCTATGAAGTCATCTCTGTTTGCTGCCCACTCTCTGGGACATCAGTCTCTGCCAGAATAGAATTGTTCCTAAGAACTGCAGTGTGATTCTTCCCACCAGAGCCCAAGAAAACATCTGTAAGTCTGGCCGGGTTTCAGTGGAACATGCTGCTGAGAGGGCTCGGCGCCTCTGCTGGCAAGATTGGTTGTCAGTTCCAACTACAGGGCAAACTGTTTTTCTCCTTCCTTGTTTTCTTTTAAATGTCAAAGCTTTTCACACTACAGTGACACCCTAAAATGATTCTCTTACTTCCGTTGCTTCAGTTGAAACAATATTTTTTTCATGCTCCATAGAGTGCCCACCAGCTGATTCAAAACCAGGAGTGCAATGGGGCGCTCTACTTCAATGTGTCATGAAAAGAAAAAGAAGAAAAAATAGAATAAGTTGCTGGGAAAAAAAATCCCTTTCTCTTGAATGTTTTACATTCACTCAATCAGCAAATGTTTATCACTGTTTTAAGGCATTATATTAAGTTCTATGATGTTCTACGAGGTCCATCAGTGGACTACAATAGCCTCTGATTGCAAGAAGTTTAAAGTTCAATAAGACAAGTACATACACAAATGCAACATGACACAGAAAACACTGTGCACAGAGAGAGGGGTGCAAAATGTCATAGGAATTTCAGTGGAGTGGGGCATTACTCTCTGATGGGATGTCCAGGAGGAACTTAATAGACATTATCTTGTTATAACGTATATTCTCACAACAATCCTATGAGGTGAATACTATTTATTGTGTATTTCTAGTGCAAAATGTACAGAGAAGTTATGCACTAGACTTTGAACTAGACTTTAAAAGGCCAGGATATAAACAATCAGAACTCGGAAGAAGAAACAATACCTTTATGTAGAAGAAATGGTATAGCGTAGAAGTAAGAAATGCAAGGAGTTTTCAGGGAGTAATTCAATATAGTTCAACAAAAGTTATTAAGCACCTATTGGTTACCACACACTGTGCTAAGTGGTAAGAATACAGAGAGAGATATCAAAGACAACTCATATTCAAAAGGAATATACATTCTGAAATGAAATGGCTAATTTCAGTATAACAATTATAGACATCAGGCATAGAGACATGCCCAGTTTCATACTATAAAACCAGAACAATGTAATGGTTAGGAGCAGGCACTCTATTGACAAATTACTTAAGTTTGAATTCCAAATCTGCCACTTACTTAGATGTATTAGTTTTGTAAGTTTCAGTTTTCTTCTCTGCAGAATGGGCACAATAAATAGTATTCATCTTATAAGGACTGTTGTGAGGATATACGTTGTAACAAGATAATGTCTATTAAGCCCTTAGTATAGGACCAGACACACAGCAAGTACCTATATAAATATTAGTTATTATTACCGTTATTGTCAATGCCACTGAGGACTGATACTACTTTTACTGAAAGGCTGATTTGTTGCGAATGTACACTGTACCCAGAGGTGTTGCTAAGACACAACGTCAGACTGTAATGGCTCACTTAACTTCTGCGTACTTCAGTTTTCTCAGCTGGCGAAGATTGGGTGTAACAACATCTTACAGTATGCCATTTTTCTGAGTGTTCTACATATATGGTCTCACTTAATCTGCATAACAACCCTGTTCATTTTGCAGATCAGAAAACTGAGGCATGAAGTCAAGTATCATGCTCTGTGTCACAAAGACAGGAGGTGGCAGAGAAGGGATCAGAAACCAGGCATTTTAATCTCCAAGGCCCTGGTCTCAACCACTACACCAAGTTGCCTTTCAGTTCCACCACCATCCTTGTCCATCACTATTTACTTGAAAGTTGGTATTTTATCTGTAGGCAAAGAGTAAACAAAAGCTAAACATGGCATGGAGATGGGCCCAAACCAGGAAAAGTATATACCCAAACATCACGCTTCACGTCGGTATGAAGTCTTAACAATTTATAAAACTCTTTCACTCTCATTTTTTTTTCCTTCTGGCTCCAAATGACTGGGGACTCTAAACAGGCTTATAAAATACTTACAGGGCCTCATGTAAGAAATACCTCAGCCCTGTATATTTGAAGGTGCTAAAAGTTGACTTGTGACTGGAAGCAGAGTGAATGTGTTTTGTTTTGGAACTGTGCTGGGCACTGAGGGTGCGTGCAACCTTCCCAACACCTAATAAGCTTTATTATTTGAAGACTTGATTTTTAGCATGCACCTGGCAAGACACTAAACATATTGGACAACTCTGATGCTCTATCTCCCTATTTGTATAATGCAGTTTTTCTTAAACTTTATCGGGTCAGAGAACTTTTAGGGGGGTGAATAAAAAAGGAAGAATGTTACAGATTCTCTTCCAACAATACACACACACTTGTATACCCTACCTCCCTCCCAACAGATTCTGAGGGCCCTGTGGACTTGGGCCACATGTTTTGTCTTTGTATCCCTGGGACACTGCGCGCTGCCTGGCATATAAGGCTCTCAAAACTTGTTCTAAGGATACACAAAAGCATCTCTCTGCTGCTCAGTAGTAACTCTGTAAAAATAGGTAAGTTGGGTTTTTGATCACAGAAAGGCAGCATTTACTCATTCATTCAATCTGCAGCTCATTTTTAATGCCTACTTCATACCAGGCACTGAGCTAGGCACAGAAATTTCAGAGATACAAAAGACAGTCTTCTAACAAGCAATGTAAGCTAGTTGCGTGAAAGATTCTTATGCAAATGTGTTATAAATTCTAAAAGATTTTCAAAGTGTGCCTGGAGCTTTGATTTTTCTTTTTCTTCTTCTTTTTTTTTTTTTCACAGTACAGTATTATGTACCTACTTATATTAGAATGAATGCCAGGAAAGAAAATGGGAAACTTTTGAACTCTACATACAATATTAAGGCTTAGATTCAAGGTCATATGGATCACACATGGTAGGTAAAAGAAGTGGAGGTGTTAAAATCTAACACATCCTTCGGAGTAATTTTTAAGAGTAGATGAATCATTTTCCCTGGGATTATCAGCATGGCTCAAAATACCACTTAATCTTTGTCTCACGTTCCTCTTCTATAAAATGGGGGTAATTTTCCTGGGGGTGTGGGGGAAGTGGTGGGAGGGAAAGAGAGAATGCAATATGGTTTAACGGTTTCCTGACTTTGAAGTGTTCTAACAATACAGCATTTTCATTGCAAACATGTGATGAAATATGTGTCAACACAGCATTCTGTGTTGCTAGGGCAGCCGACCAATAGTTTTACGTATATGCACGAAGCTCTTCAGCTAATGTGGGGAAAGAGAAAGCCGCAGTGATAGGCCTCTTATCTCCTGAACATTCTAGTTGTCCTGAAGACTGTGGCAGGCCCTCCAACTACTGATTAGACTGGGTTAAACAATCAAACTCTGCCATTTGACAAAGACTCTTCTTTCTGCCTCTTAAGCTGTCAAAAATTTATTTGCCTTGGGGTTTAATCTATGACATAAAAGCCTGACATGTCCCACTTAAAAACTGTACTCCTAAGTACAGATTAGAGTGCAATTAGGTAGAAAGGAAAGACTTAAAAGATGTGGTTTAAAAAGTTTCTTTAATTTATTCATTACCTTTCCTTAAGTCTTTTTCTTCCTTCACAGAGATTAGAGCAAAGCCCTGGCTCTTGGAATCAGTTGCTCTTCAGAGACATGGGCTTGGTGGAAGGATCCCATGTTTTGCACCCGTAGAGCTGAATACAACCCATATTGGACTTGCAAAACAGCTAGAACCCATCACCATCTGGCAGCTGTATGGTGGCCTCTATAAAATGAACTGGTGGTCACAGTCCAGTTCCCATTAGACAGATGTCCACTTCACAAAGAGAGCATTATACTCAGCAGTCTGGTTGGCAAAGAGGAGAGAGGACTAGGCATGGACACTGCATTTCTTTCTTTGCCTGACCAGGTTGCTCACTCAGTCGTACTGAAGCAAGCCCGAATGGGGCAGGTAGTATGGCAGCAGTTCTGAGAGGAATATTTTCATTTTCAAATCTAGACTGTGGCTTATTTAGCCACACAGTGGTTATCTTCCAAGACCACCACCAGGACATGCTGATGTCACTGAGGGATTGATGGAGGCTGCACCTGCCCACAGTGCTCTCATCAGCTACCGTTACAGTATTAGGGAGAATGCTTCAGGCAGAGCCGGCAGAGAAAGGCCCTCTTGAGCCTTTCCTGGGTTAACTGGCGTCTTCACCCACAATGAACAAGTCATTGTTGAATCCTGAAGAGAAAGGGCAAAGTGGTATTCTATTACAAGTGTAACTATCTACCTGGACAACCCACGAATATCTTATAGAGGATTTAAAAACTAAGGCCCTATTTCCTGTTTCGCTGCTGAGGTATTCAATTCAATCAGGATAGTGAAACTGGGATGGTCTGTTTTCTCCCTCCCTAATGGAAGTGTGAAGGAAAAGCATGTTTCCAGCACAGCAGGGGAGGGTACAAATTAAGCAATGTATTTTCTCATTGATTTTTCTTAACTCATGCAGACGTTTTGGTTCACATCCTCTTTTTAATAACTGAATATATATACATTTTAATTTGCACATACAAACAAAAAACCAAACACCCAACTTAAGCTAACCTGACTTGAAGGATAATCTCTAAGAGGCAACACAGAAAGTGAAAAAGAAAAATTTCATTTCTTTTATTGTGTTTCATTAACTACATAATACAGTAAGAAAACCTATTCAAAATTGTTATCAATTACTACAATACTTCTGTACTAAACAGAATGTAAGTCTCCGTGTAAAGGATGGCTTAGTAATAAAATTTTCACGTTTATTTCCTTTTCAAGAGTCCTTGTGACTCTTCTAATTCTTATCCTAAGAATTCTTTGTGCAAAATGAGCTACCCTACATAGGCTTCTGAAACCACTGGTGATACTGGGTAGGGTGTAGGGGTAGGTAAAGAACCGGCCTCTCTGAAAAATGATATTCCTCACGATGTTTAGCTCAGGATGCTTAGAGACTCCTGCCATGAAAGTCAGTAAACTTCCTCTGCTTGTGGTCATGGAATGCTGCTCTACTGCCAATCCAACATTTTCAAAACTGAGTGTAGAGGCTATATGAAATGGAATGAAAGAACTGCGATGAATGTTGAAAAATAACTCAAAAGTAACACCTTGTTGATGGTAGTTTAGTTGCAAAGTCACCTTTGAACAAATCATACAGAAAGATCTGTCTGCCAAAGACAAATCAAAATCTGAAAACCCCCAAATGAAGGAGAGTACAATATTAAACACTGTGCAATATGCTGAGCAATATAACATAAGGTCTATGGTTATTACAGGATATCCATGGAAATTTAGGCCAAAGCAAAGTAATCAGAAGTATAATTACTCTGAAGGAGTCTGCTGTCTTCAAGGCCAGGTACACTAGATCAGGAATTCTGAATAATCACCTAGGTTTGGAATCTATAGCAGGCCCTCTTCCCCCAGAGATTATTGATTTTTATTGACTACTCCTCCCCTTTCTCATTCTGCCACATCCTTCCCTTTCCCATATAATGCTTATTTAAGTTGTGTATATTCTTTTCTAGCAACCTAGTTGAAAAAGAAGCATCAGAAGTTTTCCCTAGACAGAAATGTCGGAAAACCCTTCCTAATACATATAGCTTACAAAATCAGGCACCGTTAGTGTTGCTATTTCTTCATCTTTGTGTTGTTCTACTATATCTACTACACACTACTTACAATTCTTTATTCAGTTCCCACCACATGCCAGGCACTGCACTAGGCAATTCATAGCCAACATTTTGTAAATAACTTATTCATCAGAAACCTACCATGTAGGCAGTATCACATCCATTTGAAAAAATGGCATTCAAAGAAAGAAACTAACTTTGGGCTACCACAAAGTTTAAAACACACATGTGCGAGTTTTACAATATACACACGTACCTCTTACGAGGGTTAAGACTATCAGTCACTGTTTAGTGTCAGGTGTACCTGGATCCATCAGGTAGAGGCTGGCAGTTCTTCCAGGACCCTGCACTAAACTATGTTAACACTGAAAAAAGGTACTGAGGGCCAGCTTGCTCATTATTGATGCTTTTGTTATGCTAACAGGAGGGTGGGCGAACTTCATGTCCTTGGACTTAATGGAGAATCCTCAGAAAGGTTCATTAGTGAAACTTTTGCTTCTTCTTGTCCTAAACTCCCTACAGGGAGGGGAAAGAAGAAAGAAAACTAAAAATGAAGAAAAGGGGAAAGAAGAGATACAGGCATTTTACTGGAAGGAAAAACATCAGACTCTTATCACATGACCTTGGTTCCCCTAACACTCTCACTTCTTTTTTCTTCTTCTGTATATGAATAGCGTAGGAATCTCATGCTTTTGGGGGGATGGGGCATTCTCTAGAAGAGAAAACACACATGCACACACACACACACAGGACATTGCTAACCCAAAGCTGGCTCTACATTTCAAAAGAACTATGGCAGTCCTGTTTTTAATACCCACAATTCTTTCTCTCCTTTGGGGCAAAGAACATGGACTGTTCATTTTCATATTCTCGGCATTAAGCATAACACCTTGTACACAGTAGGTATGTACTAATAAATGTTCACTGCCACGTGACTGGTACCCTGGCAAACACTTTGTGAGCTCTCCGGGCCACACCCCTCATCTTTTCTATTCTACATTAAATTCAACATTATATAAATAGGACCCAGGGCTTTCAAGGCTACCCTAAGCTCCAAATCACTGTTACAAAAGAGCTATGCATTAAGCCTTATGAAAGAGCTAGCCAGAGGTCCACTCCTGCGGACTGCTAGCTTAGCTGCCTGCCCCCACCATCTCCTTAACTTTCATAACATGCTCTAAGTTCACCACCTCTTCTGTGTAAAAGTTTGGTTCAAATTCTACACTGTGCCTGCTGTTCCAACATTTTAAGTATAAGCAGCAGAATTTCAGGGTTTAGCACTAATTGAAAGAGCTTATCTAAATATAGCCTCACTCTGCACTTTAGCATCTTCAAAACTTCAATCATATTCTCTCTTTTTTTTCTGAGAGCACAATCCGTCTTTTTAATGTCTTGCTACAGCCTTTCTCCCTTTTCATTCTCGCCTTTTAAGTTAACCTTCTAGACCTTTCCATATGGGTTCACCTTCCTAGACCTTTGTGATTCATGCTGCTCTCCTTTGGAACTCTTCCATCTCCTTGATATATCTTCAATAACTTTTCCTAATATTGGGCACAGTGCCCTAGATAGGAGCTAAAAAGCTCTTTGTGAAAGATGGTGAATTACCTGTTCCTTAACACCTGGTGTCTGGTACCGTCATTTGTAATGTTCAGCATTTGGGGGGAGTTTTGACCACTAGCTTGTCAGAGGCCTTGTTTCCTATGCTCCTCTCTACATGTCTGAGACGCAGTTTCCACTAAACTACAGTAGTCTGGGAAACATTTTATTTTTTTAACTAAAACTAAAGAGAAGACAACAAAATAGCAGCAGGTGATAGACTTAGCTGGTGAGAGACTATAAACATGGCAGACGACACTGAAAGCTACTGTAAAGAGATAGGTCTTGATCCACATATATGCCGGTTAGGCTGCAGACTTTGTCCTACATAAACTTAAGGCCTAACAGACCCCAACATATTTTATAATGATCAAATTCTGGGTCAGTTAAAGAGTATGGTGAGTGAATATTGTCTTTCAATCCTTTAATTCTCTTCTCCAATTCCAATTTATGATCCTCTAATGGAAACAGAGAAATTATATTCCTTTATTCTTCAAACTCATCATTGTCCAAAGTATGTTTTATGAGTTTCTCCAATTTGAATTAACACCAGAATGTGGATCTGGATTAGAGACATCTCTGTCATTTACATAGAGAGTGAAAAAATATTGATCCTAAATACCAATTCCTGTGGTGTTTCAACTGCCATCGCCATTCTCCCTGCCCATTAGTTTTACCATTATAACCTTCCCCTGTTCGGCTAACTAGCTCCCTTTCCATTTACAGCAAAACTTGCTTCTTAGCTTGCTGTCTGTATGTGCCTGTCTACGTGACTCGGGAAAAGAGGCCTTGAGAAATCCATGCACATCATCACCCATCACCTCACGTATGTCTTTTTTTCTGTGTTCCTTTCTCCGTAGCATGTACTCATCAAGGCAAATTTGAAAATATCTTCACACATCTGAAGACCCTGATTCTTTAATATATTTAATTGGTGTAGTTCACTGCCAGTTTCTCTAGAGTTACTTCTAATATATCACCGACATGACCTAATGCCTAACTGATTTTCCACTATATTTCACAGTTTGGGCCAGAACATTTTTAAATTCTCTTGACCAATTATCTTGGAAGCCAACATACTATCATCATCATTTTTGTTACCAGAACATATGAACCCATATGTTCATATGAATCTGTTGCTAAATCATTATTTTAGCCTAGTTTCCACTTTTCCCATTTGGCCAATTATCTTTCCATCCCTTCTTAGATTCCAGAAGTTTTGAAGATCATAATAACTGTTCTGTATTTATTCACAGTGGTACACCCTGGCATGCCTATGTCTAACTGGAGGGAGAATTGTTCTTGTAAAAGGTTTGGCCAGCCAATATTGAAAAACAAAGCATGAGATAGATAGATAGATAATTTTACTCAGGATCAGTAAAATTAGCGTGAAGAATAAACAACCTGAGACCTAATGTCTAAATTTTGTTAGAATCTACAGCCATATGTCCAAGGATGAAAATTCAGTCTTTTAAGAATCTACTATCATAAGATACGAAAGCAGCACTAATTATACTGATGGTATTTCTCATTTTACCATGGTTGAAATGATTAAATAAACTTCTTCAAAAGGTATGCAATAATTTTATTTATTTTTTAATGCTATCATTTTAAACACTTCTAAAATCTAACTTAACTATGGTTAATTTTAAACTTTGATTAGAAGCAAAGATTGAAAGAGGAAGAAAGTAAACCTTTCAACCCAAATGCTTGATTATCTGGGGTCTTTGGAGCAAAAGTGAGTAAGGGAGGGTAGATCATGTTGAGGCAGCTGTCAGACAATGTATATATGTCTCAGAATAACTAACAGCATCACCTTGTAGAGAAAGCCTCTCTTTCTGGCTAGGAAACTGGACTTCTCATTTCCACAGGACTGGTTTCATAATACAGTATGGTGATCTAGCCTGGAATAACACGTAACTGATGGCAGAACACCTGTAATGTGTGGAAATCTCACTGGGGGCAAATAAAAAGGCAAATGAGGCCTCTAGGCAGGCAAACTATAAACGCACTCAATGGCAAATGCAAATTGTTAGATAACCTAGGCTTTGCTTCTCCAATCAACCTGTAATGTGTGTTGGAGGGATTCAAACAGATAGAAGCCATGAAGCCCTGGACTTACTACTCATGACAAATTTCTACCAAAAAAGTCTGCTCTCCTTTTGTTCAAAGCCTATTTTCTTTATTCTTCTGCTATTTACTGGGGATAAGATGACTAGGGACTAGCCAAAGTCTTAATGTCCCAGACCGAGGAGAAGAAAACAAAATGGCTAAAAGCAGCCTTGAGTAATTTCTTTTCTTCTTTGATATTGGCTTTCTCTGTGGGTCCTCTATGTCTCCCTCCTTTCTTTTCTTTCTTTCTCTCTCCAGAGATGTAAGGATCAAAACGTATCCATGGTAGATATTATCTGCCACAGTAGAATATATATATATATATATATATATATATATATATATATATATAAAATATGTAAGGGGTATAAGAAATTATACCCTTTGAAATAAGTAACAAAAATTCAGTGCTGTGATGGAGAGGCACAGTCCAGTCACTCATCACCAGAGTATGAAATATTTAAAGGGATTCCTTCTTACTATAAGTTAAAAGAGGCTTATTTAACATTTCTCCCTCCTTTATCTCAATCAGCTCAATAGGTGAAGTCTGTGTAAGAAAAAATAATTAAAAACTCCATTTCAAAAAATGAATTGTTAAGTCTTTTAATATAACCATAGGATATAACTAGTAAATCCATCTTTCACTAAGATGTGATAAGGATCCCTGCCTACATCAATATAGAAATTCTGACCTCATTTTATGTTTATCCTGTGGGTCCTTGGACAGCCAACAACGAAAGGATGCTGTAATAACTAACAGATATTTTTGCCAACATAAAATGAATTCAGTATGAAAGCATCCTTCCTGTGGGCCACTGAGGTAGTTCTACCAAAACTGGGGCTGTCCCAGAAAATCGAGGGCAGCCACCCTAGTTTTCAAGAAATTTAGGACAGAAATCCTATCCTTTCCTTTACTTGTATGTATTAAAATATAGCATGGGTTCATCTTCCTGTGTTTTGAATTCTTTCATAATTACTGATTTTGAGATGACATCATTTAAATAAACGGGCTCTAAGTCCACTTCTACTCCTTAAGGGAAGTTTCTGACAGAGGTTCTCAGGAAGAAAGGAAAGGCATGAAACGTGAAAGTGAACCTCTCCACCTCCACCCTGTCCCCTCCAACATCATTTCTTTCAGAAAAAGGCCAAGGGCTGGCCGACTCCGTGGCTCACTCGGGAGAGTGCAGCGCTCCCGCCGCGGGTTCGGATCCTATATAGGGATGGCCAGTGCGCTCATTGTCTGAGCGCGATGCGGGCGACACCAAACCAAGGGTTACGATCCCCTTACCGGTCACAAAAGAAAAAAGAAAAAAGAAAAAGGCCAAGGGTATTCTTCACAAATTCTTAACATTTTAAAGAAGAAGAGAATAAAGTTTATAAGACTATCAACTCTCTTTAGACTACACCAGCAGCATTCACATTTGTTCTCTTACTGTATGTGGAACAGCTCCATGAGGTAGGTATTATTTCTACTGTATCAGCAAGGAAGTTCAGGCTCACTCTCTAACCTAGTGTGCAATACTAAGCACCAGTCGTAAGTCTTCTGACTTCAAGGCCTACTCTCATTCTACCATAGCACAGAAGAAGCTTCTGGATTCAGGGCTGTCCCTCTGCCAAATTCTGGAATCAGTACAGTTAGGCTTCGGTGTCTTTTTACCTTCTCCTTTTCCTTTTCCCCTCTCCCTGTTCACTCCCTGGCCATCTAGTCTTTTTCTCAGAAAAACTTTTCCGTTGTATTGAACTGGGAGAGATTAAAACAAAGGTTTTATTAACTAATTCTTGAAGACTGAAGCAATGCCTTTAAGGTGGAAAGCAACAACTTGCCATTCTATTCTAAGATCAGCAGGGCCAGTCCCCAGTGTCACTTGACCAACGAGAAGATGAAAAAGCAATAGTATCGTAACCACCACAAAGCCGTTCTTTTGAAACTTAAAGGTAATAACCCTTTCCAAAGGAACCATGAATTTTTGTTTCACCCAGAAAACTGTGGGCTCTTAGAACTAAAGAGCTGCAGCTGCAGAGCAGTTATGCCATGACCTCTCAATATATTTCAAGAAAAAAGGAAGTTTTGTTCTTTGGGCCTATGGTACATAGTGATGGTCAATACAAGCCACTTCCCATTTCTATTTCTCTTTTGGCTGGGAAGTCGCCAAAAGAGAGACAGTAAAACGGATCAACAAAGCCTTAGGCTAGGTCTGAGGTTGCTGCCTACCTTCCAATCTCAAAGCTAAATGACTTTAACCTAGTCACTCAATTTCCGTTCCTGTAAAATCAGAGTAACCATACCTAACCATTTAAGTTCAGAAAAATGTAAATAACATTCATTATATAGTATATTTTTCAGGATGCTGTGATCCCGAATTATAATTTTGATTGACTAAAATATGGAGAGACTGATGGCCCAAGGCATTTAATTTACCTACCACCTAAGAGTTTCGAGTTCGGCCTGGGCTGAACATGATCTCCATGTCTCCCCTTCCTCTACCACACCTTGATCTCTAACCCCTCAACTCTTTCTTTACTTCCCAGACCAGGAGCTACATTTTGCTTCTTCTGTCTTCCCTGTGTCAGGCCTCAGAGAATATTCTAACACATTTGCTACCCTTCCTGACCTGTTACCCTATCTGCCTTGGTCACCTCCAACTCTAGGTTCCCTATGACTCCATCTCTCTGCTCATTCATGGATGGGTAGTCCGAGAACCACAAACATCAGGGCCCACTCTAAATCCACTCAACTTAAGTATAACTGGGCCTTCTCTGCTCTTCCACAGTTCTGCAATTCTTTCCCTTTTGAATTTTCCAAAGCAGTCATTTAAAAACTTTTCTATTCTTCTTAACTCTTCAATTCTACCCAGCCTTCTTAGAAACTTACTATTTAGTGAGAAGACGGAGGGCATCTGTACTGAGAGTCTATTTCCCTCTATTATGCTGAAATTTTCTGTTGTTACTTCCCCCTAACTGCCTTGCTGTCTCAAACGAAGTATCTTGCCACCTTCTATATGTGATCTTCAGCTTGTCCTTCTGTCTCTTCAAGAACCTGATTCCTGTCCTTACACTTTCACTATCTCCTTTTGCTCTACATCTTATAACTTGGTTAAACAAACAAACAAAAACCTGCATACCTAAGCTCTCTTTTCTTTCATGACCAGACTACTAGAAAGGGGAGTCTACACTCACAGCCCCCCACTTATACCTCTGTAATTCTTCTCCCCACCCTGACCTTCTTCTGAAATGCTCTCAAGTTCTTCAATCATATCTTATGCTTCTTGTCTGTGACCTTGGGTTCAGCACAATCAAAACTTAACACAATATGCCTCTCCCTTGTTCCCACCACTGCTGACCACTTTCCCACTTCTTCCAGTTGAGTCAGAACCTCCTGGCCATCACTGCCCCAATTTATTATCAAGTCTCCTTCCTTCCACCGCAGTCATATCTGCACCACTCGCTTCCTGCCTTTTCATTCCCATTTCAGACAGCACCCTCCTCTCAACACAAATCAACACACTGCACCAGTCTCCTGGCCTCTTTTTGCCAAAATATCCTTCTTTGTTTAACAAAGAAATTTCCAATATTTTAGCCTGAGAATGAAGAGCCTCTAAGAACTAGTCCTTGCCTATAGTTCTAGGCTTTGTGATTTTCTCTTCTACTTCATTTCATGTATTTCACATTTCCTCTGAACTCTGGAAGAATTCAGTTTCCAGAACATGCCCTGCACCTTCTCACCTACATGCCTGAATCAAGCCAGTCCATCCACTTGTAATGTTCAACATTGTTTTGACTTACTGAAGTACTATTATAGTCTTCAAGATTTGGGAAAGATACCATCTTTTCCTTTCTCATGTAAGCTGCAAGTTATTATTCCTTCTCTGAACTTCCATAGTCCCAGTATGCCCATCTCTTTCTTACTCTTATCTCAAGTTCTTTCAAATTATGTTCACTTACCTTATTGTCCCTATTAGATCTTAGGCTCTTGAAAATGGTGATGGTGAAGATAATAATAACAACCATAATAACAATCACCAGCTTAACAAGCTCCTTCCATAGTCCAGCTCTGTGCAAAGCACATAACTTCACTACCTCAGCAACCCTATGAGGTCTGTCTCCACTTTCAGATGTGATTAAGTAATGTTCCCAAGGCCAATACCTAGGAAGTAGTGGAGCCAGAAATTGAACTTAGGTTTGTTTGATTTCAAAAGCCATGCTCTTAACTACTGTGTGGTATTTCTCACCATCCATAGACTCAACAGATAACCAGTGAATAAAACATGCTCTTTGTAAGTTCTAACAGGTGGGATAGTTTACAAAGCCAGATAACCCAGAGTTGCTGACCCTGCTTGGTCAATATATACATCTACAGGGAGAAGAAATAGATAGCTTAGACTCTAATTCTTAAAGCATGATTTCAAAAATAGGACAAAGTTTTGGTGTCTCATGACTAAACAACATAAAATGTAAAGTGAGAGAAAACTCTAATTCACCTGGATTAGATAATAGCCTAATTTTGTCTCTCTCCTTGGATCCATCAATGTTGATAATGCAATGAATCAAGGCCACTCCAAAAGCCTTACTTAGATCATTTAAACCACATTCAGGCAGAGCCTCCAATAATTCTAGTTTCTGAGACTCTGACATCAGCCCTGTGAAAACATGATAATTGTACTCTGCTGACTGAGTCAGAATCCATGTAAATTTGAGGTCCTATTTTACATACGAACAGGCAGATAACATATGAACACACAGGTATCAATACAAAGCGAGCAGTAGTTGTTGCTCTCTATATGTAAGCAGCTAAGGGCTGTAATCCTCCGAGAGGAATGTCATAATACAGCTCAAATCCCATTACAACAAATACCTTTACAACAGAGATGTCTGTATAACAAAAACCCTTTCAAGCTTTGGCTGACAGCCCACGTACTTCAGCAATATTTGATGTGAGACTTCGAGTTCACAGTAATGGGAATTGACCTGTATTTCCAAAGGTAAGATTTGAATGATTTCATCTGTAACTCCTATCCCATGATACCATGAGTTGGAGTGATGTATAATCTAAACCCATGAGTATAAAAACTAAACATAAAGACAGAAATGAAATCCTACCCTGCTCTTAAAGGGTGAAATTCCTTCCTTTCACTTGGGAAACACTTAGATAAAGAAGGCCTCTAACCCAAGCCCTGAATGGAGCAGAGCAGGGCCAATTTTGTCTTATCTCACCGACAGGCAAAATGATGTAGTACACAGAGACAGATGGACTATGGTCAAATCTCTATTCTGTCATGTACTGGCTGGGTAAACTGGGCTATATTGCTTAATTTTTTCTGAGCCTCAGTTTTCTCATCTGTAAAATGTGACTAATATCATCTAATTTCAGGATTTTGGTAAGGACTAAATGAGAATATATGTAAAGCTCCTAACATAAGGCCCAATACATAGTAAGTGCTCAAAAAGTTAGTTCCCTCACTGGACTTCCCTTCCCCTTCAAGACACTGGACTTCTGCAAGCTATTTTCATGAAATTAGCTATAAGACCTAATGGAAGTTAACAAAATATACAGTCTCAAATATAGTCTGGTAAAGATGTCGCTCAGAGGAACATCAGGGGAAAAGAGAAAATGGTAGACTAACTAGTCCACACAGAATTATTTACATGACTGGGAAAAAGGTCTTTTTGACCAAGCTTAACACATGTGTATTCAAAAGCTAAAATGCAAGTAACAAGGCTTTATAACAATAAATGAGCTCTGGTCATTTTGTCAGAGATCATTTTGAAAAAAAGCCAATAAACCAGAATTTAGAGTCATATTTTCCTAGCCAAGGACAAACTATTGTTATTGCACTAAAGCACAGTTTACTGCCTCTGGCTTCTTTTTCTGTAGGTGACATTCTAGAGGGTGGGAGACCCTTCCCCATTTGGTGATGCCTTAGCTCTAGTCCCATACATTACCCCATCTTTCCTCAACAGCATACTGTTAAAGTTAATTATTAAGACAAACTCCCATCTTCTCCATTTGGGAAACATGTAGGTAAACAGTTTCAGAATATGTTCAATAAAAGTTGTCAATAGTGCTCTAATTTGTGGGGTTTTTAATTCTACCAATTTTTAGACATCTAATTTTCTACTTTTCAAGTTAGGGGAAAATCAAGTTTGTGGTGACAAAATTCTGTGTGCTTTTTAAAACAACCTTGGTGTTATATGATATACTGAGATAAAAAACTAGAGTCTTAAGAACATATTCTGAAGGCATGTTGGTTTACCTTTATAAAATGATTATTGGCTAGGAGCTCTTAAATTCCTTAAAAGGCTCCCAAAAGTCCTACGAGATCTCAGCAACTATAGGGAACAAAGGTTGGCCCAACATTTCTGAGAGACACAGAATGTGAAAGTCTTAAAGATTTAGTCCTATCCTTTCACCTTGCCGGTAAGAAAAAGGCTCAGAGAAAAGTATGTACCACTGTTCTCATGCCCAACTAAAGTGTACGAGTATTTACAAGCCAAACAATGAGTTTTTAGGAACTCTTATGAGAAGCCACATGAAAATAAAATAAAATGCTGGACCGAAATACCAAGGCATGGAGAAAAAGAGACTGTGAAACACACAGAAAGACAGAGAAGCTCTGAGCAGAGAAATTGAGAGATCAGGAACAGAGAAAGAACAAAATTACCAAAGCAAGGTTAAAACAGGGAAAGAGACTAAGTGGTAGCAGTAGAGGAGATATTTTAAAATTCAGTCTGCACAGAGACCCCAGCACACAAAAATGTCAACCCGGTACAATGGTTTCTGGCCTCTATTTTAATAACTGCACCCCCATCACCCCTATAACCATCATCTTAAAATGGAGGCAGAAACAACCACCAGATTGTGCTCTTTAATCCTACCATGGATAAGGGTTTACACCTCAAGCATTTTTGAAGGTGTGCTAACCACTTCGGGCCGCTAGGGCGCTACTCCCTGCTCCAGAAGGCACACTTGACTTAACGAGCCCCACCTAGCCCCCAAGAAAGAACGTCCTTCCTAAAAGTGAGCCCTTTCTGCCTCCCACCAGCAGCATGATACTAACTGTTCATAAGGCATTTCAAGGTCCCCACAGGCTATGAGAAAGTGAAGTGCAATCGTAATCACACAGGCAACCAGAGGAAGACAGGGGTAGAAAGAGTTAGCTTGTGAAATGCAAGGCTGAGGAACACTATTCCTTCGATAAACAGCCACCCCGCCCAAGAAGAGCCTGCGCTGCCTAGAAAGTGACCTCACGGGAGCAATCACGCGCCTGGATGGAGGCGCTGGGGGCCTTCAGCCTCCTTCTCTCCCTCGGCCCCTCCTCTCTCTCCCTCCTGCATCCCACCTGTCCCAGCGGGTGGGGGCTTGGGGAGGAGCCCCAGGAGCACTGCGGCCACCAGCACCGGCCACTCCCAGCGTGCCCTCCCTTCTTCCCCCACAGGCTGCGGGCTCCAGGCGGCTCCCGCAGCCCAGCGATGCCCATCTGGACACCTAGATGACCCCCGCCGCGCGCACCCGGCACTGTCTGTACCTTTACTCTGGGGAGGGTTCTGACTCCGGTCCCGGAGGACGTTGATCTGGTACACAGCTCCGTAAGGCTCAAAAAGTTCTTTCAGCTCCTTTTCTGACCAGGACCGGGGGATCTGTCCGACAAACATCTTAATGGCATCTGGGTCTGGTTGGTCTGAGTGATCCAAAGCTCCGTTCATCTTGTTGGCTGTGCCGTTACTGTCAAAAAGGGAACCGGGAGCCAGAGTTAGGGCTGCACAGCGAGGGACAGGAAGGAAAAACTAGTGGGGGTTGAAGGGGTGGGGAGGCGGAAGGAGGAGGAAGAGGAGCACGGGGAAAGTGCCTAATGAGTCGTAGAAATTTGATGAACTAAAACAAAGCAGAGGCACCATTAGGTTGCTCCTCGGCGGCAGCGGCGAGGCTTTCACTGCATGCCGCTGTTCTGCATCGCCGCCCGAGCACAGGGCTGCGCCCCGCCGGCTGTCACCCGGGGCGTGGACATCTCGGAAACCGGGCTTAGGAGGCAGCTGCAAGTTAAGTGCAGGGCTCACTCCGCGAGGCAGCCATCAACGCATCGGCAGCATTATCAGCCCCACACTGGCTATCACCGGGAAAGAAAGGCAGGGCTGGATTTCTCTCCCCCTCCCTTCTCCCCGCCCCTTTTTTGGGAGGTTTTTGGAAGAGAGGAGAGAGGTGGTAATAATAAAGTCACATGGAAGGAAAATGAAACACTTGGCAGTCCGTCAGATGACTAATGCAAGATGCTGGTGATGAATTTGCAGAGTGAGAGAGGCATCCATGTGTGCATCAAATTAGTACGTTGTGGCTGCTCAGAATGGAAAGCGCTCCAGCTATGCAGCTCTGTGCAGCTGATTGGCTGCCCACGCTGGAGAAAAGGGCCGGAGCTGGGAGGGGGCTCTCCTTTAAAAAGCACATTGTTTATGGGACCCACGCACAAAGGGTTTAATTCAGAGAGGCAAAAGCGATCTCAGAATTGCCTGCTTTGTGCCGGAAGAAAAAAAAAATGCAGCCCCAGAAAGTTGAGTTCCCACTAAAGGACACTGAATATTTCAAATCTTTCACACTCCATAAATTGCTCTCTGTATATCTGACTTCCAGATGTTACACTTGAGTTCTAAACAATCACACGTTTAGGAGAGAAAAAAAAGAAAGTCTGCCTTTTCTTCTAGCTTCAGTAAATATTTGGGGGTGATACAAAGCGCAAAACCATAAGCTTTTACATATCAGTCTTACTTAATGTTTCCAAAACTCCCATTTGGAAGGGAACACTTGTTTAAGCCTGCAGTTCTAGTCATAATCATGTAACATGATGAGGAAGACATTCCTGCTCTACTTGGACCCCCCCACCCCTCCCTATTTGAGCTGGAGTAAATAGTAAAAGCAAAATCATACACACTTTGCCCTCCCCCGCTCCAAATGAACCCTCAACTCATCTACTCTGCCAAGTGTCAAGGCTAAATGCCTCTGAGCAGCACTCATTTGCAGTACTGGGCTCTTGGTTTAACTTCTCAGCCTGTGAAAACATAATGCACCTAAACAAATGAAAAGCCAGCAGACAGCATCCACAGAACCTTGCCCATGACCATCCCCTACCCCAACAAGCAGAAAGGTCAGAAAGGGGACACACTGACTAAAACTAAACTGCAAATGGCAGGTGTGATTTCACTGTAGCCGCTGGGTAATAGGAAGAGGTATTCAAAGATTTTCAGCAGAGTTCTTTATTTGGTTAAAATAAAATATCAAAAAATACACCAGATTTGCTGTGGGTCTAGGTTCGTCCTGAGCCCTCAGGAAAATAGACAACACTGATGGTTAAAAAACCAAAAACCTATTTTTTAAAAATCCTGAATTAAAACCTACTAAAAAAAGAATCCTGAATCCAGAGAGAAAAAGGCTGTCAAATACTCTTTACTAGGTCCAGGCTTCAATTTCTACTTGTTCTTATCCCCCTATTTTACCACTTTATTTTTTTAATCCTTGAGATTGTCTTACTTGAAGCAATTTCAGAGCTTTCTCTAATCAACCTTATTGTTATGAAAACTATTCCACTGAATAAAATATTGAGTACAAAATCTTCTTTCAACAATTTAGGTGTAATATAACGCATGTTTACATTAGAGCTAGATCATTCATCTTGTTCTTATGTACCTATACTACTTTTCAACTCACTCTGTGAATTCAATAAACACCTTAACCCTGTGGAGCTGTGACTGCAGCAGGGTGGAGGTGGCAGGGCCCCTTGCAGTACAGAATGTGGTGTTCACAGCACGCTGCGAGTGTGGCAAGACTTATTTATGGGACAGGAAGGACTTGTGGTTATTGCTGTTGACAATCAGCGAGAATGAAGAGGAAGGCACTGCCACAGGTCTCGGCTAACAGAGAACGGAAGTTCAAAAAATGGAGCTGTTGCATCTTGTCTGTACAGAGCACCATTAATGCAATGTGGCCGGGAAGGGGGGTGGGGGGGCGGCTAGGGAGAGGGAGGTTAGGTGGCAGTATACCAGCCCTAATATCTAAGCTTAGAATTCTAGAGCAAGCATTCCTCAATGTTTTTTCAAATGAGAGGCCATTTATATTTTCTCACAAAATACAGACTCACCAAGTCACACAAAAAAGCTGAGAAGAGGGCTTACACCTTACACATTTGATCCTCATGTTAGTGAGTGCATATTTATTAATTCCTCTCTTATCAGCCATCCTTCACAGATGCCTAGAGACCTCTTATCATCCTGAGGCAGTGTAGTGCAGTGGCTAAGGGCATGCACTCTGAATCCTGGCACTACCGCTTCCTATGGCACAGGCATGGAACAGAGTAAGTGCTCGGTAAGTGTCAGCTATTTCTACTGTTGACCCATTCTTTGCATTTGTGATGCACTTGAAATGAGTGGCCATCACAACCTTACTTTTAAATCCAAAATTTTTATAGTATAGATTCGAACACAATTCATACCCTAAGTAAAAATAACATGTATCTTTCAGTCAACACTTATATACCAGATACTGTGCTAGCTGCTTTACATTTTTAATCCTTATAACAATCTTATGAGAAAGTAGTATTTTCCCAATGCCAACATCTGAGAAATAAGTTCCTTTCCTAAGATTACTAGCTTATAAATTGTAGAGCTAGAATTCAAACCTATGCCCACTAGGCTACAGAGTGCAAACTATTTCTAATCCATCACGTGGCCAAATATTCTATCTGGTCCAGCTTGTGTTGAGAGTGAATATCTCATTGCGAATCAATGGGAAGACAAAGCCAAGAGCAAGCCATATGGGGTCCCTGGAATCACAATGACAAATAAAAGCATGAAAAGAAACACGTGCATACACCTATCCTCTTTCTGTCTGTGGGAAAGAGGGTGCAAAGTGCTGGACTTAGGAGTCTTTTAAGGCTACTCTACTACCCATATTTTCCCAATACTCACATAAGCATGTCTCCATCTCCACAGATTCTCTTCCTCTCTATTCCCACAGTCATGAGGATGAGAACCTCCCATCCACATCTACATCCTTTCCTAATGACTTGCCTTTTTGCAAATAACTGTTCCAAAGATTTGCATAAGTGCTAAGGGCATGACAATTCCTTAAGTAAATCCAATGATATATAGTTGTCATATAAATTAAAAACAGCACCACCACTACCACACCTTCTTGATCAAAAGCTTCTATGCTGACTAGGTGGTCCTGTTGCACCAACTACCCCAGTGCTGCTGAATCCCATGCTCTGAATCCTGATGGTATTGCAACAGCTTGGTTAACTTTGTGCTAATCCACCCAGCTCCTCCTCCTTTGAACTCCCAACTTTCTTCCTGGCTGATGGTCATTTCTAGTGGAGACTCACTGTCCTCATAGGGCTGTAGGCACTGACACTTCTAAGCGAGACAGAGATTATGTGTTCGACAGTTAAATCTGTGGGGGTACATGCCAGAGGCCACGGAGAGCCAATGTGCTCTTGATAGAGAAGTAATTATGGAAACAGACACCCCAAATCTCAGCAAGACCCTCAGCAAGACCATGTATTTATGGGAATCTGATCTTGGGCTTAGAAAATTGGACTAGCTTGCTTCTCTTCACTCCTTAGCCATCCTCAGCACTCAGCATAGTGCCTTTTACAGTGCAGAAATTTAGATTCAAATTCAAGTAATATTTATTGAGGGACTACTCTTTGCCAGAAACCTTTGCCAAGTACATGACATACAATATCATGACAGCTCCAGTGGAATCATTACCTCTGTTTTGAGGATGAAGCAACAGAGTCACAGAGGTAAAGTGTCTTTTCCAATGTCACACCCTTAAGAAATGGTGCCTACAGAATGTGGATACAATTAAGACTGAAAGTCCAACTGTCATTGCTTAATATTCCACGAACTGGGTTTCTCTAGGGAGATGTCTTCCATGGATTCAGTGACCACGTGCAGGCCCTGGACACAAGCACATACATCTCTGTTGGCACCTTGCCTGCAAATTGCAACAAGATCCTGAGTGCCAATTCCACTTGTGCCCTTGGCAAAAAGCCAACTATAAGGCTCCTCTAGGACAGATGCCATATGGAATGAGACCACAGTCAGAGAGCACTGAGCCAGCGGGCATTGATGGTATCAGTCTCAGAGCCAAGATGAAAATGTAATGGTGTTTGGGGAAAAAAATGAGAGTGCTTCCTTTTTGCTTTTAGCACAGGCAATGACCTACTTCCCTACTCTATTTTTGAGTAAAAAGAACTAGATCAACAGAGAATATGCAAAATCTCCTGAGGTTCTTCTAAGCAGTAAAACATTTTTATAAAAAATTATTATAACCGATTGAACATATTACTATTACTGTTATTAATTCCAGGTCAACAAGCTTTTATAAGGCCCAGTGATTTGCAGGTCTCCTTTGGAGAATAGAAACAAAAGAACTGAGATTTCTTTCATCTTTTTCCCTGAATAACTTTGTGTTATATTTTCCTTATCTATATAAAAGGAAGAACAAACTTACTAAATGGCTATGAGAAATGCCATGTAGGTATAAATAACTTTATTTTTGTTGAAAAAAAGACATAAAATGCCACCTTCAGAATCCATACTAAACCCAAAACTACACAAAAAGATGCCTTGTCTTGGAAAAATTTTTCTTGCTCTTACTTTTTTTTATTCATTGAAATGACCTACATCACTACTATTCAACTCTGCTCCATGATGGAAATGTTCTGTATCTGCAATCCAATATGGTAGCTGCCTGTAGCTAATGAGTACTTGAAATGTGGCTAATGCAAAAGAGGAACTGAGTTTTTAATATTATTTAACTTTAATTAATTAATGAATTAATTAACTTATTAGAGTTGAGATTCACCTAAACATCATCCTGTGGGGAGCTTGTTTTGGAAAAGTAGGAATGCAGGGCCAGGAAGATGACATTGGTGCTAAATAGCAGTGGTGAGGCACTAAGCAGCAGGTCAGTAGATAAGTGGGTTGGGGGGCCTGGGTTCTTGTCGTGGCTCAACATCAACTTAACTGTGAGATCTCAGGCAAATCATGTAACCAATCTGTACTTCAGTTTCCTCAATTGTAAAACAAAGATAAAATAGCTCCCATCTGGCTTGGAGTTCCTAGAATTATGTGGTTATGGTTTGGACCCAGAGACTGATTTATGGAAAAATAATTTAGATAATATGACCAGCTGCCTAAAATCTTGGTGTGATTCCCCTTCTCCCAGGCTCACAGGCGACTAAGGCTGCAGGCCAGAGAGCTGACAAGGTGTCTTTCACACTGTGGAGAGCAGTCTGCAGACTCAGAGCTTGGGGGTGCTGCCAGAGCACCATTGCTCTGTCTGTGGCAGTGCTCCTCCTAATATCCTAACTGCAGTCCCATCATCTCAGTCAGCTGACAAGCCACTCTTTCAAATGGCTCCAGAATTGGTTTTTTATTTTTATTTTTATTTTAACTTCTCAATATATATTGTAGTCGATTTTCATGACCCTTTACCTGTTCCTCTTCCCCCCTCCATCTCTCCCCTCCCCCCATACATCATATCTGTTCACTTGTCTTAAAAAGTTCAAGGAATTGTTGTGATTGTTGTCTTCTTCTCCTCCCACCCTATGTTTGTTTATGTGTTTATTTATTTATTTTTAGCTCCCACAAATAAGTGAGAACATGTGGTACTTCTCTTTCTGTGCCTGACTTGTTTCACTTAATATAATTTTCTCAGAATCATTTTTAATATTGCTTGTGCTTAAGTAATAGCACACAAAGAAACAGGCTTTGGTTATCACAGGAAACTGTCCAAGACTGAGTACACGAGGCACAAGCAGGAAGAACCTGGTGAGGGGCCTATGCCCCTGGGGGCAACAGGATGGGCATGGTGTTCATTAATACTAATAATCTCCTACATTGTCCATTTTGGTGTTGCTTTTTGTTTCTGAACATTCTCTTCACAGATTGGCAACACCGCACCTGGGTTATGAGCATCAGCTCTTGCCTGCGCTGCACTCTGGAGAGCACATCAGAAACTCAGACACAGCCCCAGCCTAGGGAGGCTCCCCATCTCCTCTAAAATAACCACAGACTCTGCATTTAGGAAGGGGAATCACTGTCATCCAACCTCCAGCTTTGGGAATTGCAACTCCCTTTTAAAATGCACCAAGTCATGGCTCTTATAAAGAAAAGCTCCATCTTCTGGGACTGCCTTTCAACAGGGCGTAGTTTGCCACTGGTCTGACGGCTACATACTGTAGTGGGGTCCTATGTTGCTGACTACTTTTGGTAAACTTAACAGAACTCTCTGGATATCAGTTATATCACCAGTAGGATGTCAAAGTAATCATGCTCCTGTATTTACCTGGAAGGTTTTGTTTCTGTTTATCAAGTGCAGCAAAACCTTCTGAGTCACAGCCACACCACACCTATTATAAAACAAGGCCCCACATTCTGAGGTGAGATGGCCATACATCAGCTAGCGACTCCTTACGATCCTCACGGAAGACTAACTGGAGCAAATAATACCCTAAGTATCTGAGAGAGGCAAAGCTCTTCTCCAAGTGGTCAAATTGTAAATCAATTAGTTTGAGCTCCTCTGAAAAAAAGGTTCAAGTTTCCTGTAAGTACGCACATATAATATGCTCATGCCCGGGCTCTGACAAAATTTGGGGAAAAAAAATTGTTAAGAATGCACAGGACATCATGTTCATTCACAGATGACAACTAGGAAAGAATATATTTGTGACAGGCGTTTTGCTAGATTACTGGAGTTAATATTGGATTTTATTTGGTCAGAGGTGGTCTAAAGCTATACATTCACTTGCCAGGGCAAAATGCAACCATGACTCGTAGGGAACTGTTCCTGCAGAAAAGGTCACAGAACTCAGGCATTTGTATTCATCAAGTAAAAGGGAAACCTTATTACCTTATCTCAATTTGACTGCTAGTAAAAAGCAGGAAGCTGGAAAACCCCCACAAAGAAGTAAATTTGGAGGCATCCAGGGGGTAGCTGATGGCCCAACATACAAAAACCTTCGCTGGCAAGGCAGCGAGGCATCAGCTAGAGATAGCCCCTGCACAGGGAGCTCATTTCCTTCAATGATTTATCAGAAATAGTTCAGTGGATTTCAGGACTGAGCAGGAGGCAGCTGCACAGGGAGAGGTGGGTGTTTTAGATGAACTTTTAGAAATGGCAATAGGTAAATAATCATCACAGGGAAGAATTACAGAGGGCTTCACATTTCCAGTGCTTTAGGGGTTCGTACCAATGAATCCTCTGAGACTGAGGTTAGTATTACTACCCCTACTTTACAGATGAGGAAACTCCTTGGGGAGTCCCCACTTTAGCTGGCAGATCTCGGTGCTTTCCAGCCTTGATTTACCTAAACCCTCTGCCAGATTTTTTCTGTTTGCTGTGGGCAAATAATTGGAAATGGCTCTTTTGGACGATTGAGAGGAGACCCTTTGGCCATCAATTAACTGAAAAGTGAATCATTATAAAATGAAGACAAATGTCGGGGGGGGGTGGGGGGAGTTCAACACGGACCCGCACTTCCCAAAGTGAACACTGATTTCCAACAAAAATGTCCCTCCTATTCACTGCCAAGCAGCAAGTGATGAAAATAAGGGCAGGCATCAAGAGGGCAAAGAGCACAGACACAAGCCTGGTTCCCTGCAGACTAACAGCTGTGCTCCTCAAGGCAAACAGCTCCTGCTTTCACCACTGGTGAAAATATTTTGCCTGGATTATTTACTCAAGAGAAAGCAGTCAGGGTGAATTCACAACTCTCTCCACTCACTGCAGAAACGCTGGTGATGAAAGTGAAGCAGACAGTGCCCCTGTGCGGAATTTCAAACACACCTGAACTCTACCCTCACACAAAGTCCTTTTCTTTCCTTCTCATTCTTACACAGTTATTGAAAAGGACTTGCTTTATGTCAGGCACAGTGCTAGGTCTGAAGGGGAGAGAGATGAAAAATGTGTAATTTATGGCCTTAAGCTACTCATAGCCAATTAGAAGAGACAGATGTGCATACAACATAAAACCAAAATACATATAAGGGCTCGTAGTAAACCAAACACAAGTGACTAATTTGGCCAAGGAGACTGGGAATTCAGCTTTATAACCACACTATAGCCCCGTGGTCAATGTTTAAATGGAATTAAAAAAAAGATTCAAAGGCCAAGGATAATAAGATGCACCATTTTGCTTAGCTAGGAATGTGATAGAAAGAAACAAACAAACAAAAATAGAAGGATGCAACTCTCATAAGGGGGCTGGGACTTTAGGGAAAGCAGCCCCAGGAGCAGCTCCCTTCTTCCACCAAGCCACCAGAAGAGGAAGCACCAGCACAGACCCCTGGCAGAGACAGAGATCATGTGCTTTCTTGGCCTCCCACAGGGGGCATAGTCCAGTCCCCCACTTATGCTAGAAACGCAGCCATATCCTGGAAGCCTGTGATGCAAAGCCTCTTCCACCTCCACTTGTCACTTGCCCTCTGTGCTAACTCCTGTGGAAAGGTTACCCATTCTCAAATATGCCTGCTGCTCACTAGGATTCGTACGAAAATAACTTTCCTGATCTTGACCATTCAACTCTGATCTAACAAAACGCTCCAGCACCACCTTAAATTCAGCACATCCCCAAATAATCTTCTCCTGTCTTTTCCTCCAATTAGGTTTCATGTTCAACTTCTGTTTTACTTACTGGCTCAAAATCCCACCCCACGCTGCCCCTTCTCCACAATGTGGGGACAGGAACAGTGTCTTACACAGAACACTCATATAACACAGATTGACTGCTTACTGTTGCTGTAACCTCTTCCCTTCTTTGACCGCTGAATCTATAGAAACAATAATTAACTGAACCCCCAATCAGGTACATGCTGAAACTGTGAAATTCTTCATGACAGGGATGTCTTACACAATCATTAATTCAATAAATATTTATAAAGCGACCCTTACAATCCAGGCATTATTCAAGCTGCTGGGAATACAGCAATGAGTAAAATTGGGGGAAAAAAATCAGCCCTTACAGAGCTTATTCTAGGGGGGGGGCATAAAATAAGCAACATAAGTAAATCTTATGTAAGAAAGAGATCATTTCAATGAAGAACAATAAAAAAGGGAGGGGAGATAGGGACATAGGGCTGCGATTTTAAATAAGGTGGTTGGGGAAGGCCTTATTTGGAAGATGAACACAGTGCATTGAACTCAGTCTCAGTATATCCTCAATACATATTTTTTGAATAGATTTAATACAGCAAGAAGTCTTAAAAGTCATAAAGATTAAATCACACATTATGTAATTTGCCACCACTATTATAAAGAAACATGTTATCCCACTTAGTACTGTTCTGTTAAATCTGAAAGTCAATACACCTACTACTAAATAAGTTACTGAGTCATGCCCATTTTTCTCTAAATGCCTGCTGGGTCCACTTGAACCCACACAACCACTGTCCTAATTCTGGCTGTCATCTTGTTGTACCTGAATTACTGCAAAACCATTCAGTGGGCTTTCCTCTTTTGTAATGAAGGACAAAGACTTCGCTGACCTTTGTGCTTTCCTGGCATTCAGAACTCTATCTACCTTTCTGTTAAATATTGATTATCTGTCCATTCATTATTCATTTTATAATTTATCAATGGCAAAATTTAATCTCAGGCTGGTCTCTCCTCAACCTGCTTTTGGCCTACTTTCTCAGTCATAAATGATGTGTAATCAAGGAATACAAAGGAAATGGAATGCCAACCTAAGGAATGCAGCCAGCAGTATGAGGTTTGATGTAAGTGCACTGGAGATTACTAATGCCACAGTTTCCTTCCACTGATATGGAAAATCAAAAGTTCACAGCAAAGGTGAACTAATTACATCATATTAATGACCATAGTTTAGATCAGAAAATAGAATCCATTTGTGAAGATATGTTTTTCTGCAGGTTAAGATTTTATTAGATTTAAGTGTATTTCTTTCTGTGATAATGTCTTCAAACCCATTGTGAAATGCCAGCAGTAGAATTAAGAAAAAAAATTACCTCAGAGCAGTCAAAAATGTATGCCACAAAGTTCCCACCCTGTCATTTATGTCCTTTAAGCCCTTTGAAGAGCTCCTCAGCATTTCTCAAAGATTTTATTTTACACTGGTTTTTCATAGCCCTGATCATCTGCATTTCAAACCGACAGGAGAGCAGTAGTAAACAAGAGGTAGGAGGGCCCACGTAGTGACAGGCAACCGACATGAGAATCTGAAAGAGCCTAGCAGTTAAAAGCCCACTCCTAGCAGAGCCGACTTATGTTCTCTAGTAGATCCCAAGGACAGTAGCACATCCAAATAATTAATTTGTATAATGACAATCTTGTCTCAACTAAAGGGTCACATTATGCTCAATAAGAACTGCTTAAGATGGCTGAGAAATATATAATTTACTGTAAGGAGAATTCCTTCAAAATGAAACAATAAAGAGAATTGGTACCTTAAAGGCTAAGCTTTCAACTATACTGCAAACTTAGCTAATCAGACTGACATCCCTTAGGGATGAGCTGAGATTTTTACTTTCTCATTCGAACACGACAGTGTATTGAGTATTAGGATTTGTGTAATGTCTAATTTGTTGTCATTAAGTGCAACAACTGATATTGCCTAGACTCTTCGTCTTTGTTTGGGTTAAGTTCTACTAAATATTCTTGCTCTATTTCTACCTACCTGTTTTTGTTTTGTTGTTGTTTTGGCTGTGAGAAATGAGGGAGGTGGGTGGTGAGCATGGGCAGGGAGAAGTTGCTCCCTTTTGTTAGTTTGTTTTTCCAAAGTCAGTAATGCATCACTGGTCTGGAAGTAAGCTTTAATTCTTTCTCTTTAAGACATAACAAAAGATGATGGTTGAGGTTTAAAAATTGGAAATAAAAGGCCCCAAATAGATGACTGTGATACCACTAAGGGGACTAAACATGAATTTTCTCGAATCTTTCTGTCCAGACATACATAAGTCAGTCAGGTGCTCTATAGTGATTGTACTAAATTCCTAGATAGCAGTCCAAAACATTTGCCTCTGATAGTCTGCTTAAAGAAATTTGCAAAAGAGAAAAGAACACTGTCAAGTTTGTATAGTTACGGAAAGAAGACTTCCAGAGTTCTACATATGTCAGCTTATCCTGCATGTTTCCCTAAAATACAAAAATGCGTTTGTCATGCTACAAAACAACATATCAAAAGGGAAAGTCCAAATGATAGTCTACTTTGCTAGTTTTTAAATCTCTAAATTACATCTTAAGATGAATCAATACCAAATACCACATCTTGGCTTGGAAATCTATAGGCCCTCTCTCTCTCTCAGAATGTCATAAATTCCATTCAGCATCTTAAATCACTAATTAAAATAGGCTCTGACATTTAATTCTCTTATTTCTTAAAACACACACCATCAGATCTAACCCCCTACACAAATAAGAATGAAAATAGGATTATGTGCTAAATTATAATGGCTGTTATTCTAAGAGGCTGAATATCATTATATCAAAATTCCCCATAGCTGATTTTTTTAAAGCCATTTCTTCATTTTTTGACACTACATCTGGCACAATGAATACAGATGATCATGTGTTTATGTATCTGTCTAACTGCCTTTCCCAAACACAGCCAGATGGAGTCTTTCAGAATCAAATTAATTTCAGATTAATTCATTCTGGACCTACTCCAGTTTCATGACTCTTTGCTTTGAGGCACCAACCAAATTGATGTGAAGTCATCAACTTCAAAGAGCACAGGTTCCTCGATATCAAGGTGAAAAAAAAATTGTACAACTCCGTGGTTGCTCCCCCTGCCCAAAAAGAAATCCATTCAGGTACCACAACTGCCAATTTAAGGACTGATCAACAATCCATGTGTCAAAATTATCCAGGAAGAATTTCCTGTTGGATCCAAATAAGATCACAGTTAATTTTACATCCAATATTCATAACGTCTTTTTTTTTTTTTTTTTTGTCTTTTTCATGACCGGCACTCAGCCAGTGAGTGAGTACACTGGCCATTCCTATACAGGATCCGAACCTGCGGCAGGAGTGTCGCCGCGCTCCCAGCGCCGCACTCTCCCGAGTGCACCACGGGCTCGGCCCCCAATATTCATAATGTCTTGAAATGAGATGAGTCCAGTAAAAATCATCATCCTCATTAGCAACACCAGAACCAAGGGTGCTATAATAAACTTGCCATATAAGCAGAGTCAGGCACAACCCATAATACGAGAGAGTTAATCCTGAACACCCAAAGTGCATATTCTCTGTCTCTAGCTTCAGCTACAGAAGGAACTATAAACAAATGCAACCAGGCTTTGCATGCTGTCAATCTTGGTAGATGCCTTTATTATCGTACTTGTTTCAATTGCAATTTGGGTTTCCATGGAGACAGAACAGTCAGCTCTAGAAAATTATAAGATAAATGTCAGGCAGTGATAACGGTGTTAATGAAGCTTCGGTGACAAGCAGCTCTGTGCTTCAAATAATAAGCCTATTTTCTATTAGCATATGTATAACCTGTCAAAAAAACTTGGAAGAGAATATTAAAAATTAAATATCTATCTATCTATATTTAAGAGAGAGAGGGAAGAGACCTCTGTGGAATGGCTCAAATTTGGTGGGTCAAACTGGACAGAAAAAAAATTAACTGCTGGTTTCTTGGGAATAATAGGTACCAGTCATGGTACCTATTAAATGATGCTTTAGCTGACATCCAGAAATGCCTTACTTCACCTGATCATAGACTTTTTTCTTATAACATGGTCCACGTAATCTGTCTTTGTTTCTGGAACCCAAGGGCTCAACTCACTAAATCTGATCACGGCAGATTCTGAGCTTCAGAGAAATCAATGACAAAACCAGCCTCATGGTACCTGGACTAATGTAACCCACCACTTCCCCTCTGCTCCTGACTGCTGAATAACTCTAACTGGACCGCCAGAATCCAGAACCACCGTTGACTAATCTACAGCCAAACAAGTGCTACTGAAATTTTGGCAGGTCTGAGACACTGACAACTGTGAAGTTACGTAAGTTTGATGTATTCTGAGTACATAGGTTGAGACTATGGAACTGTGTCTTCCTTTGAACTATACAGCACAGTTCAAAGGAAGATTTTACAAAAAGAAAGTGAAGAAAAAATGAATTTCCTTTTTTGGGGGGAGGGGAAGATGACTTAGGAACAAAGCAGATTTTTATGTTTTATTCAATAGTATCTTTCAGGCTCCAGAATTAAAAGGTTAAAAGGGTGATAATTTTGCAAATCAAAGTCTCTCCATAAAGACAAAAGACAAGCCTGTACACATCAGCTTCTTCTACATAGTTAATGCTATTTGACCTTACCACAGTCTCCACTGTTATTTAATTCACTCCACTGTATTTTTTCCTTTATTTAACAACTGTTTACTGACGACCTACTCTGTGCCAGGCACTACGTTCAGAACACAGTGATGAATGACACATTGTCACTGCCCTTAAGTTCCTCATTGCTTTGTAGCTTGTACAACCTAATATTTGCGGTCTTGAACAAGATGTCCCAATGTTCTTTTCTCTGTCCAAAGTTTGGTCCATTTTGAAGTGGCTACAAGAGTATGTTTTTCTGGGGCAAGGCAACGCTTTTTGCTACAACTCCACACTGGGAACAGCGGGCTCCTCCCTTCCCCACTCATTACCACTCCTGACTCCTCAGCCCCAACTTCCTCTTCAAGAGGAAAATTATGGGGTCAAACCCAAGGTCGAGGATATAACTGGGCCATGGTGCTTCTATAGGAACTTTCAGTGTAGTTTCCAAAGAAGCTACAAGTTCTTCTTCCCCATAAAGTGTTTCTTTTTCTCTTTGGAATGCTCTGTTGTAACTCCCTGTGACTCCTGCAGATTGTACTACAGCTGCCTCCCTCTCAGAGGGGTGGGTACTTTCCCCATGTCTGTCACATCTAGTATGACCAGAGTGGATTCAGGAGGAAGTGGAAAAAGAATGAATGGCTTTAACCAGATGCTCTAGTTTTTAGGAGAACGAATGTATATACTACTTTTCCTAAAAACTCTTACCTACATTGCTTGCTCCCTGACTCAATTCACCAAGAGATATTTAAATACCCAGGGATTCAAGTTAGGGTTTGGTCCAGAATAAACAACCTCAAGCCTCCTTTTAGTTTAAAGCTGAATAATCTTTTGGGTCTCTTGAGGCCAAGCTGGCTCTCAGGAGCCATAGGGTCTACACCATGGCTCAGGCCACTTGTGGGCCCCTGTGTATACATTACTGGTAAGTCTGCAGGACCAGTAAGCTGACAAAGGACTCCAGAGCTCAAAATCCTGTCCACCTCACTCAACTAAAAGGAATTAATATAGCCTTCCCTCAAGGCAAGATAAAAGGCAAAGCAAACAAACGAAACACAACAATAACAAAACATCCTCACTTTCACGCTCCCTGGTCTTTTTTCCTGTTATACCACCCGTGGAAAAGATACAAAAGGAAAAACAATTCAAACATACACAAAACCCAAGATGCTAGCAATATGATTCTTTCAAAGGGCCAAAGTGTTAATCTGAATCCAGGGAATATACAGGAAAAGTCAGGATGTTTAAATTTAATAACCCAATTTGGACTATGGGACTTGAGGTTGAAAACTTTCGTTTGTAAATTAAGGCCTAACACTGTTACTCAAAACTGGGTGAGGAAACATCTGTGGTCATGGAAACAAATTATAAACAGCATGCCTTTTTCACAAACAATTCTAATCAATTAAATAGCCTTATTCTTTTTAGGAACTTTCTGTTTACTAACACTCTTCATTTACTTTTGCTCCTATTAAAACTTTTCATGATCTCACATCATTCTTGAAAGGTGTCAGGGAGTCAAATACTGAAACTGAAAAGTCACCTGCAATTATTATTGTTGGTATTTAAAAATTATTGAAATAATTACTGTTATTTTTAATAACAGAGAGCATATTACTATAATTCTTCAGTGTTAAAATGACAGCTTTAAACTGGGACAACCAAAATTACAATCATAATTTTCCTGAATTGACAATATTTGCTAAATAGACTCCTTGAAGAGAAGGGAGTTGTACACATGGGAAATAAATAGGAGCTTATAATTTAAAAAGGGCACAGCCTCAAAAGTGAGTGCAAAAGTGAAAGATGAAAACAAATGGCTGTGTAGGTTTGTTGTTTTCCTGTTGTTGAATGTAGGGAGGTCTGACTACACAAAGGCAGCCCATACTTTGTTGATAGGAAAGCTGGGGTAAGTGCTGACCACTATTAGTATAGCAACACTCTCCACTTGAAAGGTGTCATAAGTATCTTACAGATTGTGGGTTTGTATGTTTGCTTTTATAGACAATTTTACAGGAGCAATTAAATAAAATAAATAGAAAAGGAATTCTCATATCAATGGAGTCATTAAAATACTAAGAAAGAAATCTTTCCAAAAAAATATAGAATAGATAGTAAATTCTTCTAGGATTTGGGATGGTAGATTTTATGTTTATATGTAACAATGGACACACTTGCTATGCTAGGAAGAGTGTCACAAAATCAGTAACTATACCAAAACAACAAAGAATATAAATTACAAAAAGTATGTATGATACCTGTGCTCTTGCCTTCAGCTCCATGTTTCCTTTAAGAATCACAATTTTTTAAAAAAGTTTTTCTATAAGACTGAGTGAAAACAAAATTACTTTGAAAGATTTATGTCTTATGTGACTGAAAACAGCAATGAAACAGAAACATTACTGATGTTGAAACATTAAAACTCATCAAGGACAGGATGATACAGAAATATTAAGCACAACAACACAAACTGCTACAAAAACAATTTTAATTCCCCTGCTAGGATCATATGATATCAATTTTGGAAACCCCATTTCTTCTGGGAAATTTAACTGTGTGAGCTTTTCTGTGTCTGTAGTATTGGGAATATATTAAACAGCAGAAAGTTGTTAGGAGTTTTGGAGATCAGCTGACAAGAGAATATACCTGAATGAATAGATATCTGAGGACAGAGCAGATTTGTCTGAGGGAGAATACAAGACAATGAGGTAACTTCCTAATTATGTGTCTATAACTACATGCACAGTTTGAGATCAGCCTGTTTTTGAGGCTTCCACATTAGCCTCATTTGGGTTTCATTAGCAACCCAAAGAATCATGATCTCTAAGGACAGCTTGGCAGCGTTCCACCTCAGCACACAGGGAACAGGAGGAGCCAAAGAAAGTAGGCGAGAGCAAAGCACAGAAAGATGTAGAAATAACAGGAACGCCAGATGTGTTCTGAAGCCACACGCAGAAAGTGCAAAGCCTCAGGGTTCTTCGTGGACACTGCTTCTGGAAAACCTCCCTCCTCTGGCCACAGGGGTCTTATTTGTGTCTTCAATTCACAGAAAGGATCTGTTCTTTAGGAATTTTCACCTCGATAACATAAGACCTAAAGATCAGGGGATTCAGTTGTATGGGAAAATAAATTGTATCAGTTGATGAAGGAGGGGGATCTCTATTATAATATGCTTATCAATAATTTAGGTGTGGGCAGCAGTGATTGGGCAAAAGTCAGCAGAAGGTTACTTTTCTAAATGGGTTAACTTGTGATAAATGGGTTCTAGCTAGGAGGCAGTTCCCCTGTGAACCCGGAGTGATGAGGTTTACTGAGGCAATTTTTAATTCACTAACTAGCCATTATTGACAGGCTACTAGGCTTGTTTTATTTTTTTGTTTTGTTTTTAAGACAACAATCGATAACAACAAGGGCAACTAGCTTGGCTGGCTGGAGGGAAATACTGTTCTTTTTTTCCCCCTTAATTAACGAAAACATTCAAAACCCTGTCAGAGAAGAATAATGGTGAAATAAATTATAGAGCCACTTATGTATGAAACCATACATTATTAAAACTACTCTAAATGGGTCCTTGATCTAAATAAAAATGGTCATTTTAGGAAGCTAAGCATCTCAAGAATGAGAAAGGACACAATGTTATTTTGACCCAAGCTATAAAAGGTGGATTGCTTTGCCAGCGGCCAGCCAGAGTATCAAACTGCCCTTGACTTTTATTAAAATTCATATACGACTAACACTGGATGAGTCTTAGCTTCAATTATTTACAGCCCCATATATCTGTTGGTTAAAGATAGGAGAAAGAAGCATATTGGGCAAAATTTTCTTCTACTATTTACACTTGACTTTACCAGTCAGCAAAAGCACTCCTTCCATCCTGTACTGTGTAAATGAAGGAAGGCAGGGACCACTTTCGGCAAAATGTGAACAATGAGCAATGCACCACAGCTTAGGGTTCTCATTGTTGCTAAAAACATTGACTTTAATATGGCTGGGATGCCTTTTACTTTATCAATTTTAATACAAGGGACTTTGATGTACACATTTAGGAAAATGTAGGAGCCCCTTCCTTATTAAACGAGTCCTTGCTGTACAGGTGCCACTTTTCATTGCTGTCCAACTTATGCAAATAAACAAGCACACTTTTTTTTGTGGCAGTTCCAAGGGTGCTAAGCTCCAATATTCCTTTAATATAAAATCTGTTTTAACTTACTATGTGTGTATTATTTCACTGACCTTTAGGCCAATCCTCTTTCTGACATGTGGCTCTCTATGGGACAGAGAAGCCCCTTTGCTGCCACTGTACTGACTGGGAGGAAAGAAATCTTGCTTGGTGTGTGGGCCCAGGCAAGACTCTGCTTGGCAGTTTTATATACCTATGGCCAGATGTCCAAAAAATAAATTTTCAAGTGGTATATAACTTGAAATCTCCACTCTATGCCACAGAAATAATTATAAAGGTACTTTAAAAGTTCATGGAAAAACAGAAAATATGAATATTAGAAAATAGAAAAAATGAAAATATGAAAGAAATATGAAAAACAGAAAATACAAAAGAGAGTATGAATCTTTCATAAATTTTTTGAAGATCCCTCATATAATCAGAACAATTTCCTAACAAAATCAGAAAACGGTGATTATATATGTTCCTGTAACCTATATTCTACATTCAATACAAAAGAAATCCACTTGCCTTGTATATACTGTCATGTGATTATGAAACACTGAACGCAATCCTTTTAACAGGCTTACCCTACTTAACAAAGGCATCCTGGTTTATATGCACAGAAGCCACACTCAAAAAGGCTTACGGGGACAAGCTTTGCACAAGCATTTTATTTTTTAATGACTATAGAAGCTCTTGGGGCTCATCATACTAAAAGAAACAAAAAAGGAAGGGAGTAGCACTGGCGTCTAATTACTTCTATCTCTGAATCTAACAATCTTAAAACAAGAGTTCTTTAAACATTGAGAAAGAAATTAAAATGCAACCTTTTGACTTGTCCAGTCACTATTTTTCTGTCGGTACCACCACTGCTGGCATCACAATGATTTCTCACTGACATACAAGGCCAGAACAAATGAAAAGTTGTGACTCTCAGATAGGAGGTGCTCGTTCCCCCTGGGATTGGGTTTCAGGCCACTTCCCTGGGTCTCAAATCACTCCCCTAGGACTCAAGCCCTGTCTCTGAGTCCTGAGCTGTGCTGGCCTGTAGCACCTATTTTCAGTACCAACACAGAGTCTGCGACCACAGGAGGCAGACTTGTGTAATCTTGGTGGCCAAGCATGCTTGGTAAAAAGGAGTTTATCCCTTGAATGACTTCCCACTGGAGGCGCTAGAGAGCACCCAGAATATATTTGAATATACTCAGTGCATGTAATGGAATTTGACCAATATATATGCTTCAAAGAGACCAACTGAGCATGAACAATACTAGGTTACATAACTGAGAACCACCCCATTAGTTGAATATTCATTAGATAGCATGAATGTGTATAGATAGGGAAACTATAAAAGTTGAATCTTGGTAGAAAGACAGGGTTGTTACTCTCTTTGGAGTCAGCCCACACTTGGCCTTTCAGATGTGTATTTCTTACTTTTTGTGTTAAACTTGCCTTTAGCAGGCTGCTGTTCACTCTGGAACCAGTCTGCATTTTATCTGTAAAGTATGTATTTCTTACTTTTGTATTAAACCTGGTGTGGCTGCCACTCAGTCTCTGGATCTAGGCCACACTTTCCCTGAGAGGTCTGTATTTTTTACTCTTTACATTAAACCTGTTTTCACTTTCTACTTTGACTCTTCTCTTGAATTCTTTCCTGTGGTGGGAGTCAAGAACCTGGCAGAGGGCAGGGTGGGTTGAGACAAGCTATTCGGCCTCTGCAGACCCTCTCCTCTAATATCAATTCTTCTCCCCAAACAAAAACCTGAAAATCCCAAGTAGTAGTTTGTCTTGAATCTATCACCTCCTTTCCATCCCTGTGGTCACCAACCTGTGTATCTTTGTGCCTGAGCAGAGAGCCTGCCACATGCAAAAGGTGAGTAGGAGTGGATTGAGAGATTATCTCATAAATAAACAGGATATAGTAATCTTTCTCTTACTTTAGGCACTGATCTAATTCTAATGTCTTCTAATAATCTGGATCAAGGCACCATGCAATCTAAATATCAATTACCAAATCAGCTCCACCCTCTTTTTTCAAACAAACATATCCATTTATATCTCATTTTGTTATCACATGTCATGGCCTTGGGCTGGCTGCTGAACTGCCTTACTTTTCACCTAAGCAGTAACAGGGAGCTGAGGCAAAGATAACAATATGTGGATAAACACAATTAGGGGCTGTGGGTTGTAAATGAAATATGAGCTATCTAATGACATGGAGAGTCAAGGTGCCTCTGGTCTCAGAAGTCAAGAATCCTGAAAAGATCTCTTAGATTATACGCAATATACCATTACTTAGAAATGTGAATAGCAACGATTCACACATAGAGCACATGAGCATGTGGCCATCAGGGAATGATGGAATGTGGTTTAGTAATCCAACAATATTCTTCTCTAATCCACTTTGTGTATAATTTCCTCCAACCAGCAAAGGATGATTCAGTAAATAAGCCACACAAGAGATAATAATAAAGAGGAAAGGGAGAATAAAGTTTCTTTTTTAGATTTTAACAAAAATGTTTCCTCCCTTTTTTGTAATGAAAGTTTGATTGTTCAGACCCTAACCATAGATATATTTATTCATTATTTTATCCATTTTATTTGTTAGAATACCTATAGAGATTCAGATACATTCCTTATGTTTAAAAAATATGCCCTGGTAAGACGTTTAATTATACTTTGGATCCTTTTGGAAAACTTCATATGAATGCATGTAAAATACTACTCATAAGGTACAATTATTTGGGTAATTCATTCATTCATTCATTCATTAAAATGAGTCTCTATAAAATACTACAAAATACTTCTAGGAAGTGTAATGCATGGAAGAGGAGGGTTTTGATGCTAGCCAGACCCAAGTTCAAGTGCAGACTCTTGTAGCTTTCTTGCTATATAATCCTGGGCAAGTTCCTCAGAGTCCAGATTCCTCAGCATAGAATAAGCACAATGAGTTTTTATCTCTCTGTGCTATTGTGAGGATTAAACAAGATATTTTACGTGTCTAACAGCACTTAGAAAGAATACAGGTGCTCTCACAGTGTTCTCCGATTTTAAGTAACGTCTAGAAAATGCAGAGCACATATAAATGAATAAGGAATAATTGTTTCTCACACAAAGTAAACAGCAGCATATAAAATCCACATAATAAGTGGAAGCTACATGGCCTAACACAATCTCGAGCACCCAGAATTGATAATGATGTTAAAAGAAGGAAAATAAATTAAGCAACTTCTTATCTACTACAAAGGCCTGGCTGGATTTTGTAAACCCTATTTGTGGTTGCTCCATATCGAGGTTGAAGGGAGTTCACTGTTGATGATCTTCTCTCTGCAGTCCCCCACAGCTCACTTCCTCTTTCTGCTTCCTGCCTTCAGCATCCCCACCTTCCTTCAGTAGCTGATCTGAGACTATAGATTTCCCAGAGCAATTCTACCCTTTAATATCTCCACCCTACCAATTGGTTCTGTGTGGACAATTTTACCTGATTCTCATATTAAATGTAACCACTCACCAGGCAATCACTCATCAGGCAAATGGAGGAGTCCTACATACAACCTGCCATTATTTGCTTGGTCAGCACAAAACATATTTCAGAGGCGCTCATGAATCCCAATGCTCCTGCAAACCCATCTGAAGCTCAGCCAGCTCTTTCAATGATACATAAAAGTATCTCTGCCACACAGATGCCTGAGACTCATTTATAGAGCAATTACAAAACAGTGTTTTACATTTGTTCTGTTTTGTATTTTTAGCCTGGGCTCTTTCCTTTCATGGATTATGGTAAATACTACATTTGCTCTCAGAATGTGGGACTTGCTGGGATCATAAAGGAAAGTGCATAACAAGCAGATTACCTTTGGCTATTGCATTATAGGGAGGCAGACAGTTACGCTAAGTGGCCAGATTTAGTTATATTCAAATTCTATTAAGCTGCCTTGCCTTCAACACAAGTGTTCTCATTTAGTGTATTTTAGTGATTAGTGTATTTTCAAGTCCCCACTGGCCAATCAGGGCTTCACTGGGGGGTGCTTTTTTGTTTGTTTGTTTTGTTTTTTTAAATACAGTCTATGCTTCTGTAAATCTGTTCCTGAAGTTTCTTTCCTTTGTTTAACTGGTGATCTGCTTTCTCAAAATCAAGCCAACACAGAAGTCTGGAAGAGCAAAGTTAAATAAGCACTATAATTCTATTGGAAACTACATACTGTCCATTTTATAGACCCAAAGAGTAAACATTTTATATGTAGCACTGTGTTTTGTCCCAAGCAGTTGACACTCCTTATGACTTTATATCCCACGGCTAAACCTATTAATACAACAAACTACAATTTGTATATTTTGCCTAATTGCTCAACTACATAAATCATTATGAGCACGAGGAACAGTCTTTTTTCCTTCTCTTACAAGCCTGCTGCTTTTCTGACCTTGCCATAAATTAGCGAGATACTGAGTTGTAAATGTAGAGCTGCAAATGTCTTTCAAAGGCAATTACTGTGAAACTTTGTTCCAACATTATGAAATGTGGCATTTTCACTAGATAATGTCCATATTAAACACACCAACCAGAGGCTTAGAGTGTGAACCTGAAAATGAAAAGAAAATGTAACATGCTGCAAAGCATTAACTGTAGAAATGCCCAAGTAGCTTTCTCAGTCTATAGAATGATGCTATTGATATACGGCAGTGCTGTGACTTTATTAAAGAGCTGTCTCTTGCAAGTCTGTGCATTTTATTTAATAATTTCGTTTTTAAAGACTAAGGTAAAGATATTTTACCACTCTGGAAAATTGTTTTTTAAAAAGTCAGGTATAGCCTTTAAGAGAAATGTATTGTAATAAAAGGTGACAATAAATGCAAAGATATGTCTAGAGACTTCCTAATATAAATGTTCAGTAGAGCACTGAAAAGGTTAATGCAAGGCCTAGACTGAGAATGGTGCCTTGAGTAGGGATTTTGAAATAGGGGAATAAACAGCATAAAACATTGGAAGGCACGTTAAAATGTGTGGGGGCCTGAAGTTATCAATGTGAGGTATGCAAGAGATTAGAAATAAGGGAAGAAGTGGGAAAAAACATGTGCATTAGAAAATTTCCAACTAATTCATCTGGTGTGAAAAATCATTCCAAATGTATGTATCCTAAATTCTGGTAAAGGCAGGAAGACAGAAATAGCAACAGCTATCTACTATCTGGCCTGAGGTGTGAGTAAGCCAGACCAAAATGTAATGTGAAGTGAAAGGAGGATCAAGAATGGAAATCTTAAGCTGCAACGGCCAAGTCCCTAGGACCTGAAAAGAATAAGTAAATGTGTTTTTCTACAAGTCTCCAAACTCTTCAAGGGTTTGCAGATTTTTAACACACCAGAATCATAATAATTAAAAATAGCAAAATATTTCATTGAACTGGATGTTAGGATTATGAGAAGTTGATAGAAGATTGTTAGAAACACACGTTTACTACCTCAAATACCAAAAGGATGTGGAATGAAAGAGGGATACATTAGAGGCACACAAAGAACAACAGGAAGAAATGAAGTAGCACAAGGAGAGGGAGTTCTCCTGGGGGAGGGAGCGCATACCTTGGCTCTACTAAAATCTCTTTCTAACCACCTGACCTTACAGCTTACCTGCCCATTCATTCCACACACCATTGCTGAGTTCTTTTTTCTAACTACAAGTACATATTTCTCAGCTCCTGTGCTCCCCACCTTTAGGATAGCCCATATACTTTTAATCTTGACTGTAAAGTTCTTTATGATTGAATCCAACTGATAAGTCCAGCTCTTTCCCTATTTCCACTACAAGAACCCTCAAGCACAAACTCTTATACTCTGTTGTCAGTCTGCACATTTCTTTATTCACTTCTGTACCCTAGAATTAGCTTCCTACTTCATCAACAAATTATCATTCAAGATAGAGTGATCAATTCTTCTCCAAACTCACCACATAGTTCTTGTTTATATAAACCACCTGATGAGTAATTAAATTTTATATAATCTCACATATTTTCTTCTTATACAGTTACCTAATAATGGTATTACTACTTAACAAGTGGGACAGTATGATGTAATGGCAAAAATCTCACACCTAGGAGTCCAAAGCCCTTGTTTCAAATTGTATTTTCATTACTTATAAGACTACAGAACGTGGCTTAATCTGTGGCTAATCATTTCATTAATTAAATGTCAGCTGTAATAACGTGACACATCACAGCTGTTTTCAGAACAAAAAGAGATATTGTATGTGAAAGTACTCTGCAAGCTATTAAAACACTACATACTATACAAGATGTTTTCATCTTTCTTCCCAACTAGACTTTAAATGTCTTGAGGGCAGGAACCAGGTCTAACAGTTCTTTGAATTCTCAACTTCATCTATCAAGGCACATCACATGTAACAGGAACTAAATAAATATACAATGATTGATTATTCTGCACTTCAAAGTCAATGGCAATGGCCTGAGGAACCAAGGCCTACTGCTTTTCTATTCCTCCTCACGCCAGGGCTGTCTAGTCTAAACCACATTAACTCATTTTCCACTTGCCTCCCAGAGGAATCTTTCAAGAATGTAAATCTGCCTCTGTTGCTCCAGCTCCTTAACAATCTTTTAATGTTCTCTTAGATTATCTTCAAACTCTTAAGAACCGTCAAGGCTTTTTAGGAGCTGGCCTGTGGTTAGTACTATAGCCTTACTCTTACTACACTATCACCCTCAAGGCCTCTTCTCCAGACATACTGGTCTACCCATTAGTCCCAGAATGTGCCAAGCTCACTCTTCCACTCTTCTCAGGGTGGGACTGCCCCTCACTTCCATTCATTTGGCCAAATCCTATCTGACTCTGAAATGCTTTTCAGGGAACTCTTCTACTCCATCCCATAATACCACATAGGATAGGAAGCACCATGCTAAGAATCCACACATGACTTAGACAGAGGTTTCCAGCCAAAGGGGTCATGTGTTCAGATTTTCATCCCCAGAGCTTAGCACTGTTCCTGGTATTCAAAAATGTGTACTGAATAAATGACTCTATGAATGAATGAAAAAATGAAGTTAGCAACTCTATTTTTAACGCAAATAAGTGATGAACATTATTTGAGAAAACTATTATAATTTAACAAATGTGAGGACATTAAATCTCAAAGAGCTAAATTTATGTGACAAAGCAAATAGAACTCAGTATTTTGTACATTTTTTCAATATACCAATGTTTTCCATAATTAAAAATATGTGCTTATAAAGTACAATGAGTCTTATCAAAGTAAATACCATCACCAAAGAAGAAAGCTGCATGAGGCTAAAAGGTGGACGAATGGGAGCCCATCCTATGCCCACAGTTATTCCATAGAAAAGCATGTCAAAGAGTTGAAATGGGCCACTTAAACATCAGAAGTTGACATCTAAAATAGAATTCCTGTCCTTTTGGGTATCTATGGCTGGGAAAGAGTAAAAACACACCAACTAGATTTCTTTTAAGACAAGTTTAGTTATTGTTTGGTATTTCTGATTAACTGATTTAGCAGTGACGCCGTTTTCCAAAAGATAATGTTGGGCTCACTGTCCCTAAAAACTAGAAATGTCCATTTTTAAGTGAAATCCCAGGAAACTGTTTCTGATTTTAACTTCCTGGAAAACAATGCGGATGAGAAATTGAAGATAGCTTAGTCTAGAGTGTTAACAGTGAACATGAAGAGAAGTGAACCAATTAGAGAGAACTGAGGGGTTTGTTGAGGAACTGGTAAACACAACTTGAGGGGATGTTTACTGAATAAAACAAAGTTAAGTGATGAGGCCTACTTTAGGGTGCTAGGAAAGTGTAGGGGTACAGAATAGGTACTTGTAGGGAACTTAGAACAAGCAAAGGCGAGTAACTAAATGTGGTGTTGGGGTGCAGGGAAGAAGAGGAAACAGTTAAAGATTTTATAAGTTTTACCTAAAGGAGCTACTAGACTAATAAAAGGAAAGCATAGACATTAAAATCAAATAATCTGCATGAAAGTTTCATCCTGAAAAGTAACTGAAATATTTATAAGAAAACAATATGGCCCCCTTTAGCACATAATACCATTAATATTAAAGCAAGGTTTTCTAATCATTTAAAAATATTCCTCAAAAAGTAGATTAAAGGTTCAAAAATAATCCTGAATTTTAGCAGAATTTTTTCTCATTCTTTTAAAACTGTTTAAAACTTTATTTTGTAAAGATAAACTTTCTTGAAATGCTGTTTTTAATCCAAAAATTTAAATTTACAACTAAAGTGTGATGATTGAAAAATATATAAATGGGTTTAGAGACAGCAGCAAGCTACAAAAGTCTGGTAATTTTTAAATTGTTTAAAACTACTCATTTCAGCAAAAACTCCACATTTATTCATTTCAGTTTATTTACAAGTAATATTCTCAGAAGAATTACTGTTTCTATATAAAAGGTGGTTAAAAAATTCTCAATACGATGATAGTAATTCATTTTCATGACTTAAGTAATTGAGCCTATCTTCATAGTTATTAATTATAACTACATTATACTGTACTTTCCAAAGGAAAATAGAATAAATAGAATATAATCACTATAACCTACTGTAAAAAACAGTAATTACATATTAACTCCCATCAGTTCAGTCACATACCATTGCACTTCCTGCCTTCAGTATGTTCCAGGCTCAAGTTAAATGATCAGAACTGACTCTCTCTCTTAGACTTGATAATTTATGGCCTTTTTATGTCACAGCACCCAAGGTTCCATTTTAAATCATTATAAATTGTTTAGGAGGGAGAACACTGCTCTGTTTAACACACTCAGGAGAAGATTTCTTATTGAACACATGCCATTCACTTTAGCATCTTGATTTCCTTAAAGAAAACAAGATTTGAAATACATTAAACAAAGGCAGTCCATTACACCTGCCCAAATCCTTTTAAAATAGAAATTTGGTAGCATGTCTTCAGCCTAATCTTTTCTGTTTGATTAAAAATTCTTGGAGGGTTAGGTTCACTTTGATAACTACTAAAGCACCCAGCATGGTATCCTGCATTTATAAGCTCTTGGTATATAAATACAGAGTGAATAAAATAAGCCTCTAAAGGAAGAGACAGAGGATGAGCATATAAGAGCTATGTGGCTTTGAAGAGCAATAGCTGATCAGAAGTTCCTTGTGCTTCTGCTGAAGGGTGGGCATTAAGGGCTACAGATGAAATGCCCAGGAACGCTCTTCCAATATACAGTCAGGGTATCTATGGGACTTTAGCCTTAGCCTTGGGACAAAGGTAATTCCATTTGTGTTTCTCAGTTTATTTTTTAGAAAGGGTCTAATATGTAAATATCTCCAAGAAACAGCAGCTGCTGGGAAGTGAAAATTCCATAATCATTACTGTCAATATTTCCAGGCCTCTTTTATGGGAAGTGTTATATTCTGTTTCCATATGGTTTCCCATTGTGCTGATTTTGTTCAAATTATTATTATTTTAATGTACTAGAAAGACTATTTGGGTTTTTTATTTGCATCTATGAAATACAATTAATTAGGTCTAAAGTATTTCCAAGTCAAGATTCATCTATCATCTAAGTCTGCTTCTTTTCCCATCTTTATTGGGGTATAATTTGACACTGTTCAAATTATTTTTACCATCCTAAACTGATCATATACTGTTTGGTATATGTACTATGAATTACTAAATAATGCATTTGTAAATGCATACCCTCCTTTGGGTCTATATTACAAAGAAACACATTTGAGGCTTGGCTCCAAATTCCAAGATTTTGCATAATTGAAGGAATATAGATAAGTTTATTTTAAAAAGTTTACATGCTTGCAGAGATACACAGAGAAATGGTTATTGAAAAAGGCCAATAAGTTATTATGTACAACCTAATTTGTCTTACCTTTTAGGGAAAAGCAAATGAATATATAGAATATATAGTGGGCTATTCTTTTTTTTTTTTAAAGATGACCAGTAAGGGGATCTTAACCCTTGACTCAGTGTTGTCAGCACCATGCTCTCCCAAGTAAGCCACAGGCTGGCCCTTATAGTGGGCTATTTTAATTAAATGAATAATGATATACTAAGAGCCAATATTTACTGACTGCTTGTTGTAAACCAGGCCTTTGGTTAAGTGCTTAACATCGATTAACTTATTTAATATTTTCTACATCCCTATTAGGTAAGTACTATTATTCAGGCTGTTTTATAGAATGAGAAAACTGAATCTAAGAAATAAAAGTCCCATGGCCACACAGTACAGTGAGAGCGCCGAGACATGAACACAAAAACATCTGACTCTAAAACCGAAGCTCTTAGGGCCGACCCTGTGGCTCACTCGGAGAGTGCGGCACTAAAACCGAAGCTCTTAACCACAGCACTATAATAACACTGCATCTGTCCTCTGGGATTGAGAAGCACCCAACTCTCAGAAAATGTGTCTTAAATTCAGAGTACTTAAATCACAAAAGGGCAATTCCAGAAGAACTATTAAAGAGAATTAAACAGAACATTTCTAACTCACTTTAATCTACTGACCTCTTTAAAATTCCCAAAAGAAGATATTCCAGTCTGCTTTGGAAAGCCAACATAAAGCAATTGCTAATATCTCAAATAATCACAAAGTTCTTATATCATCCTATTTTCCAAGCATGCCTTCTTTCTTTCTATATTTTCCATATTTGTGCATGTCTATAGATATACATAAGTATATATGTACATATTTATATATGCCATACCATATATGCACATATACATATATGTATGCATTCAAATTAGGTAGAATTTTGAGAAAAAAAATGTCTATTTTATCTGAATATATGACTACCTAATTAGGTAATTAGCCTTAACTTTATGATTGGATAAGTCGGTAGAATGATATGCTATCTGAAGCAGAGATGGCCTCTGTTTAAAAAATTCCAAATAGTCTATATTAGCAAGCTGCAACATTTACAGAGTGATATTTAACATTATAAATTTAAAAATAACAAAATGCTAGAAGTAGGATGGAATCAGGATGGGGAAAAATCCAGATGGAAGGAGGAATACACGAAAAAAAGAGCAATATTCAAAACATTGCTGGTTACCATTAGTATCATTCACTTAGCAATTAATCTTGCATTAGACTGGTTTCTTTGTGTTGTTGCACTGAATTACTTTACTCCTCTACTATTGTTTAACTTTTTTTATGCTGTTTTCCCAACATGGAGCCCAGGGACCATGTTATGTTCTCTAACATCTCAAGTGCTTAACTAACACAGTGCCTTTCTCCTAGGAACTGGATAAATACTTATTAATTGGCTAATTGATTCAAAATGTTGGTTCCAGGTTTTTAGGCATCTCTCTAAACCTTACAATTCAAGGCTGAGTTACATTTCTAAACAAGTGTAAAGTAGCACATTCAGGTTCCAAATCTGTTTTTGTGCATCTCTCTATTCCCAGTATTTAGCTAAGTGCGTGGTGCATTACAGACCATCAATGAGTATTTGCTGAACAAACATAACTGTTCTCAAACAGCCTAGAGTCACCTGGGTGCTTGGTAGAAATGCAAAATCCCAGGATCCACCCCCAGAGAGTCTAATTCAGAAAGTCTAGAGAGAGATCCTGGAATCTGCACCCCCTCTTCCTCAAGCAACACTTACAGACCTCATGCCAAACTTTGACAAGTGCTAACCATATACGTCTGCTATTAGGACTTCTGGAAAGTTCTGTGGTCTAGGAAGCTCATGCTCTTTGAACAAAATGCAGGGGAACAATCATGATGAATTTTATGAAGGGAAAATGAATGAGAAAAATACTAAATGCACAGTAGTAGCTGAGGTACCCCTTGCTCTATGAGGTAAAGTTGCTGTATTAGTCCATTTTTGTTGCTTATAACAAAATACCTGAGACTAGGTGATTTATAAAGAAAAACCACATTTATTCCTTTGAGTTTCTCAGGCTGGGAAGTCCAAAATCCATTTGGTGGTAGCAACAGTGAACCAGAGTTCTCATATTGCAAGATGGTGGAAGCAGAGAGAGCAGAGAGAGAGAGAGAAAGACAGACTCTCCTCTTTTAAAGCGCTCAGTACCACACCCCTGACCACCATTTTTAATCCATTCACTACTGCACGGTGCTACAATCCAATCACCTCTTCAAGGCTCCACTTTTCAATTACTGTAACAGGATTTCCCACCCTCTTAATAGTCACAGTGGAGGCTAAGTTTCTAATACATAAAATTTGGGGGACACAGTTCAAGCTTCGTTGAGTTTTTGGGGGACATAATTCAACCCACTACAATTGGTATTTTCTCTTGAGCAGCAGGCACAAATGACTGGCTATTTGGAAAATTTCTTAGAAAAGCAAGGGTCTTTCTTGTAGCATATTTCATGGGCACTGATAAAAATCATTTTAACTTTTAGAAAATCTGCTTGCTAAGTCTTGAACATAGTGGAGTCAAGTCAGAAGAAACACATTTTTCATAGATGAGAGCTCAATGTTTTTTCAACAAACCAAAAGAAACATAATGCACAAGCCATGCACTTGGCCTGGGCCTCTGACTTCCACTATTTCATGTCATGTATGAAAAAATAACAAGTCGGGGAAGAGGGAAATTGCTAAAAAAGAAGTATGCAGGTTAATACAGAGGTTGCACATAAATTATTTTAAAACAAGTACTGAGACATCAATGGCACTGTTAGAGAAACCTAAAGCAGTATTTTAAGTTAAGAGAGAGCATAAAATAGTGTCATATCACATCATGCCAGAACTGGTAGGTGCCTGTGACTTCTCAGGAAGAAAAGTGCAGGGAGTTGGGACCAAAGATTCATCTTATCCCTCATGGAGTTGCTCAACATTTCCAAGCATCAATGCAAATACCTGTCCACAACAGTAACCTTTAAGGACTCTGTGAAGCTGCAAAAACTGGCATTTGAAGACCATATGAGGACCTAAGATTTCAAACAGCATTGATACTAGGTGCTATGATTTGGTTGATACTCCCTAAGGTCAGTACCACAGCTATGCCAATAACTCAAGAGGAAAATGTTTCAATTCAAACTACAGACACATGGCTTACCAGGTCTCCTGCATCCTCCAACCAGGAAGAACCCTGCAAGGATGGAGGCCAAGGTTCCCCATGTATTCCTCATCCTCTCCTTATGCCCTGCTTTTCAGACCCCACTGCCAACTGAAGCACTAATCCTTTCAAACAAACATTTGTTAATTCAGTCACTCAGCAGGCACTTATTGAAGGTCTGTAACATAGCAGGCACACTGTTTAAGGTGCTGAAGATGGTGGTGAACTAGAGGATCCCTGACTTCATGAAATGGCTACAGCATGGGAAGACAGACTCACCCAGGGGTACCTACAAGAACGATGATCACTAGGAGGAAAAGCGCAGGATGCCTTAGGAGAATGTAACAGTGACATCCAATCAACCAATAGCTCCAAGGCTTTGATCAGGCAAGATCTAGTTATATTTAAAGCTTTTCTGTGGATACCTAAAATACCCAAGGTGATGCATTTTCCAAGGCAACACTTGATGTTCTGCTCTTTTACCACTAGTGCCTTCAGAGCGCCCAACAGCAAGTCCATCAGATTGGTTCAATACAGTTAATCTGCTAAAGACTTTGAATCTTTAAAGATATGCTCTATCCCCACTTTGGCAGGTGTTAAGCAGAGGTTGAAAAAACTCAATACTTGTGCAACAGATTTTGTTATATTTTCTTAATAAAAAAAAAATACAAATGAAAAAACAACACAGTGAATACACTATGAAGAACCAGAACTATGGGATCCAAGCACAGCTCTCTGAACAGTAACTCTAGGCTCCTAGGAAAGTGGGAGAGGCTAGTGCTGTTCTTGGAGTAGAGTACCTTTTCACTGCTAGTTTGGAAAACGGCTACTGTGCCATTATTCCCCTCAATTGTTAGCTTTACTTCAGCACACCTGTGGTGTGAGGTTAAGTCAGGCACTAGGGAGGGGAAAACAGACAGTGGTATTCACCTCACCTCAAAAGAGTGTAATGATATCCTTAGTAAATATATACAAATATCTCCATGCTAGCTATTTACAGTCTATGGAAAACATATCAAATTCTAACCAAAAATACAAAGAGAAGCTATTTGTGACAGAGGAAAGGCAATTGAAAACATAAAATTTGTTGCCCAAGTGTTTGGTTTTTCAGCCTTTGCTTAATACCTGCTAAGTTGGAGAGGGGGCATTTTTTAAAGATTTCAAAGTCCCTAGCAGGTTCAGACGTAAGGAATTACACTCTTCTATGAGAAAGCTGTATCTTTTACTAGACCTTTTACAGAAAAAGAGACTGGGTGAGAAAAAACTACAAAGTCAGCCAAAGACTATAGGGCAGGGAACAGTCTCCAGCAGGTAGTTACAGGGCCCTTACAAGATTCAGATTCCCTCTAAAAGGCAGGGTTAATGATACCCACTGGACTGTAGTGAGGACTCAAATTAGATGATATAAATGTGTCATATTAGGCTTAATTACATTATTTCCCTCTTACTTTTAAGTAATTATGTTTGCACTTTTGTTCAGACATTAATAACATTCCCATATCTTATATATATATAAGATATATATATATATGTATAGTTAGCCCTCTAAGAGTCCACATCGCAGATTCAACCAACTGCAAATGCAAAATATTCAGGAAAAGAAAAATAAATCAACAATAAAAGATAATACAAATGAAAAAATACAGTATTAACAACTATTTATATAGCATTTACAATGTATTAGATATTATAAGTAATCTAGAGAATGATTTAAAGTATACAGGAAGATGTGCACAGGTTAAATGCAAATACTATGCCATTTTATATAAGAGACTTGAGCATTTGCAGATTTTGGTATCCTGGGGTGGGGGTTCTGGAACCAATCACCCGTGGAAACAGAGGGATGACTATATAAGACTTTATTTTCACAATGATCATTACTGTTCTTATCACCATTAATTGCAGTAACATTGCTGGGGCCTCTAAACTGTGAAATATAAAGAAATTTGTGTTTTTATTGCTCTTCTCAGTCCCAAAGCAGAAGCTGTTGGATCAAAGGGTCAATATTTCAGTGGGGGAAAAGACCAATATTTGAATGGGGTGGGGGTGGAGGACTGAATAACTTGTTTTCAAGATTCTAATTGTTTAATAAATTCTGATCTAAGATAAAAAATCTAGGTTCGTGACACCTGTCAATTCAAGGCTCCAAATTTTGTTATTTTATCTGGCCCTCCTCTTTTTGAATAGTTCCTTGTGGACTCAAGGATCTCTTTAGGAGAAGTTAAAGGTGTTTGTCATCTTTCCTAGACTTTTATGTTCTCTGCTTTCCAACTTTCTGATGGAAATATCACTGGGATTCTAGAGTACACATGTAGCCCAGATATCTTTTTTAAGCTCTTCACGGTTTTATATTTTCAAACATAACAGCACTACTTAATGGCATTTTCATGACTCACATTTGTCCCAATATTTCTCCCTTTCATATTCCTGTAGCTTCTGATACAGATAACCCCGAGTATCTCCTCTTAGATTATTCCAGATTATTCCAAATCCTTATTCATCCTGTTTTAAGGCCAAGGAATTATACTGGGGCCTAAACAAAGCAAATTTCACTACACGAATGACCAATATTTTGGATGCATCATTAACAAAAGCCTAAGGGTCCATTTGGTGCCCATGTTCTGTTTTCTATGACACCCTTTGGACATGTGATTAGATAAACACTGTGTCACTTTTTCTCCTAGGCAAGGCATTTAGCATTGCTTTTCATTTAAGTCTTTTGCCGGTGGAGTGATTTTGCTGCTGTCAGATTGCATTATGGATATTAGGTCTTGAATGAGCTGTAACTTCCTGCAATTGAAAATTTACAACACAAAGACAATTTTATTGGGCCCTGTCATTGTTTAATACACAGTCCCTTGAGTATCAGGATCATGTTGATTTCTAGGACTCTACCTTGGTTGCCCATATTTGCTAAATTATGAAGGGGCTTTATTTTCATTCTTTGGTTGTGATCGTGAGCTGATTTAGCCTTCATTATAAAAGTATGCTCGTATTTCCTTCCCTTGATATCTCTCTTGTATACTAGGCTTTTGCCCTCCAAAAAGCATAACCTGCTTGTAAAAACTGGTATAAATGGAGAAATAAGATAATTGAAATCCACCAAGAAGCTCATTTTAAATATTAGATCTTTAGTAAGAAGTAAATTTTTTGGAAGAAGTAACACTGATAATCTTTGCTTTCTCTTCCTTGTTCTTGACTACTCACTGGTGGACATATTTAGTAGGCAGTGAAATTCTTAAAAATAAAGCAGGAGGGAGTGAAGCAAGGGGCCTGAATGATATAATTGGATAACTGTACACAGATATAAACTGTACCTCTGTTAAAAAATGTTTGAATAATCACAAGTCTTCTACTTTTTCTAGTCCTAGAGTTTCATCCATGAATGCTAGACTTCAAACTCAACATTCACTCGAAATCTGCTATGAGTTTTCTCTATGAGTTAGCAGAAACCCAATTCTTTCATTAAGAGCTGTAATTCAGGAGTGCTGGCTTTTACATCTAACCAGCTGCAAAACCAGATCCCTGGGCCAACTCTTTAATGGTCTTTCTTTCATCACAGAACCCTCTCTTTCCCTGCAAAAATCACTAAGGCCAATTTATTATGAGCTGCAACTAGCTGCAAAGTATATTCTATGTATAATGGTTTATTCTTCTCAGTCATTACAACAACCTATAGCTGCTACCACAACACAACTGAGAATATCTTATCCTGCTTCATAGATCATACTAACATACTACATAGACTATGCTAGAGGAGGAGGCCTGTCATCAATAAATGGTGAAAGATTCTTAGACCAAAAAATTTGTGGTGGTTCTTACTTAATATCTTTTGGTCTTACAAACTGGTTATGAAGAACAGGGTCAAAGTCAGCTTTCAGAACAGGTTTATTAAGTCCAAAATAGCCACAGCAGCTAACTCAAAATTTTCTCAGCTAGGATGATAAATTCCAAAACTTAAACTTGGGCAGAAGTCATACAAAATGTCATGCCACCTTTTCTCTAGTGACTAAGTATACAGTGTGCATAATGAGCCCCAGGAGTCCTCATGCTTCTTTGAACAAGTATCCTCCATGAAACAAAGTATATGAGAGCTGGCTTCCTTTATGACATACTTAAGGGTACTGCGAACTCTGAAATTGTTGTCTTCTTGTTAGACTTCTAAGGCATTCCATCAACACCATCCCTGATTCAATTAATACCCTGCCAAGTTTTTTGAAGCAGTCAAATATTCGGACTTTCAAGGTGTATTATTGTGAAGTTTTGAGTGGAACTACAATTTGATGCAAGTTATTTTATTTTACATTATTTTTTGGTTAAAAACCATAGTTTATACAGTGGCTGTGTTCACTTTGGATTTTTTGTTGAATATCTCTGTTAATAACAAATGCACAGAAATCCACTTCCAAGGTTTTTCACATTTCTAATGTTGGATGGATTGCCCATCTCTGTATCTAGTTGTGTATTAACTAGTAGTGAAAAGATGGAGCAAAAAAAGAAAAGAATGCAACATTAAGTAAATTTATAGTAGACTAGGTTTCAAGAACATTCATTCATCCTACAATTATTGGTTTAACGTATACTATTTTGTAAGAGATTATGCTAGTGATGCTGTGGCAAATGAAAAAAATTAATCAAATATATAGTGCTCTCAAAAATATGTAATCTGGTTAGAAATATAAAAAGCATTTACACTTCAGAACTCAGAACCATTAATACAAATATATATTACATACACACACTCTTCAAATCTCAACACGTGTAATACAAAGTAGAGAGTGATAAATGCCTTAGAAAACTAAAGTGCTATGGGGCATCAGAGTAAGGAAATGAAACTTCCACCCTGGGGAGTGAGAAAGGGCAATCTGTGAAGACTAGATACTAGCTCCTACCTCCCCAGTGATCTCATGAGACAATTTTGTACCTCTAATGGCTTAGCATTAGGAAAACGTTGCAGTGTAACAATGCTGGCACAAAGGAGGGGTCTGTTGAATGAATGCCTGAAAATATAAATGATACAAATGACTGCAGAGCAAGCACATTCCCTGGGGTACGTAATAAACTATGAAAGCAAATGCTCAGACTATTACAAAGCAATAGGAAATATTAAATGTTAACTACTAATAATGTATACATTAAAAAATTCACCAAACCTCAAAGTCTCACTCTACAGCCACAAATATGACTTTTATTCTATTCTCATACTAATACATTACATTTTGTGTATCAACAGCATTGATTTGGAAACAGCTCTGTGATTAATATTAATTAGCTGCAAACAGAGCTAACCAAGGGAAAGGCAAGTTTTTAAAATACACTTCAACAGCATTTGCCTTTTTAGAAAATTGTTGAAAAGATGATCCCTTATTCTGCCATAACTGTAAATACACACATATGTATGCATACTTGTACGCATAATGCTATCTTGGAAATTTATGGAGCTATATCAAACTCCTCTCTTACTCCTAGTTTGCTTAATATTATAATCCACTTTGCAAGGACTGTGTTTATATTGCTGCAGGTATACTAGTCTACCAATTTTTACATCTTGAAACATAAGAGTAGGCATATGTGAGAGGGAAAAAAAGCAAGAAATGTTTAACAGCTACAGAAGTGACACGTGGTTCTGAAAAGATTCCTTGTTATTATAGAAAAATCTATGAAAGATGATGGGGAAAAAACATAGAATAAAGAATTGGAAATTTAGGAAAGGATAGGTATTGTTCTCTTCTAAAACACCAGTCATGGTAAATGAACTGTCCTTAGTTGGTCTCTGTTTTCTAGACAGTCCATTTTGGTTATTTGAAGGAGGTGTCAAAGCTGTATGATTTAATATTTTACATTAAATGGACAGAAAGATCTTATTCTGAGTGATGGAAAGAAAAGTTGAGGAAACATATTGAAAATTATAAGTGTGTGTTGACAGAGAAATGAGATGAATGGTTTATATTGGTAGAAGCCATACAAACCCAAAGCTGTGATTTTGAAAAAAGAAATTTAGAGTAAGCACAGAGTATTACTCTGTTTGAAAAATAGTAGACATATAAATTAAGTTGCCAAGGAAGACATCAAAAACAAACAGTATAAATGAGTTTTAGGAGAGAAACAGACACTTTAATGGGGGCAGCAGGGATTTAAGGCTGTAGTGACAAAGCACAGAGGTGGGGCAGCAAAACTGAGAGGTGACAGGCAGGGTGACAAATTGTTACCATCACTATTTTGACACCACCAACTCTAGACCACTGTGCCATTTTGGAGTAATTTAAAATGAAGAAAGCACATTATTAGATAATAGATCATCAGTTTATTAAAAAGCGAGTGAATAGAGGGACTTAATCCTTCAAGGGAGGAGTGTTTTCCAAATTTAGTGGTGAAGGTTAAGCCATTTGGATGCTTATGTGAAACTCTCATTTTTTACTAAATTACCCATCTTAAGCCTGCCTCTACTTATCATGTATCATACTCAATGGCTTTTTCCCAATGGCCACATTACAAATAACAAAGGTCATCGAATAATCCCGATTCCTGGCTCACAAAAGTTTAGATTTATGTCCAAGCAGATTAATTTTACAGCCAAAAAGAGAAATGACTATTCTTTCACTCCCTGAGCCCCGGGTGTACAACTGCTCAGGAGTTGGGTTTGTATGGCACCTGCTGTTTAATGATCTGCACTCAGCTGGGGCCCAGAGGTCCTCACACTACATTTGTATAAGTTCTTGGCCATTTCCACCACTGATCAGGTCAATTTTAAAAGAGAGCCTGTTGAACCTGAAACCATCATACCTAATGGTCCAGCTAAGTGGTTCCCACTAGAAACAAAGTCAAGTAGATTGAACTAACTAGTAAAACAATGTCACGCAATAACGGGAAAAATTCTAGCTTATACCTACCTGTTGTTCCAAGAAAAGGAATTGCAGTCAGTTTTTCTCCTCTATCCTCGTCTACAAGAAACAACCTCACACTTTTTTTTTAAATGAGCATATGTGAATCAGAGTGAAATATTATGTTGCCTGTAAGTTAGAGAGAGTAATTATTGGAAGAATTTACGAATACATATCAAAGGGATTTTCAGTCTTTTGAGTATCTTTTGAAATTTCACATATGATAGACTGTAAGCCCCATAAGATCATATGTACCACTGTATACTCAGAACTTATCACAGTGCTTGGCACGTAGCAGGCATTCAACAGATAATTGTGTGGGCAAGATGAATGAATCAATATGTGATAATGCTCTACTAAGCTTCCTATTTGCCTCACACAAATGACCACTAGTTTTTGGAAAATTTTAAACACTGACATTTACTGTTACATTTTAAAATGCTGAATCAGTTTCTGGTTTAGATACGAACATGAAGTTAATTACAGGCATGTTTGTACTGCACTTTATTTTCAATTGAGCAACCTTTATCCCAACCATTTCCATCTTTATTAGGAATAAAGAAGCTGAGTGATATTGTCCTTTTCTAGAATAGGCACAAAAACAGTTGGAACCAATCTCATTTCACAGGTAAGTCAACAAGAATGAGAAGCACAACTATGTTAAGTCTGTGTATGTATGCATGTACACATAAATACCTAGTCTTTCAACAATGAGTGAGAGGGCGGGGTGGGGGAGAGAGAGAACAGATACATGTCTTCATTAGCTGTATACATTAGCTGTATAATTTTTCCTTGTCTTTCAGCTTAGTCAGAAGCACCTCACCAGACTGTGATCAATATCCTCACCACTGGAGAGGGCTGGCCACAGTGTAGCATGACAGCAGCAGTGGTTTCTTTTCTCTGAAGAGCAAGTATCTCACACTACTAAGGAATTGCCCCAACAGGGTGTTCAGCCCCCAGAGATCTTATTAACATCACAGCATATTATCACCAAACTCTTATCCTTCACTACGTAGTGAAATCCTGACGCAGAACTCGGCTCTGCAAGTAATACTGTGTATGTCATCAGAGTCATGACTGAGTTTTCTTGGGCCCTTTAACTTTCAACTCTTTTTTCATTTCTGATGTAGGATGAATTTTATAGTGGCTAAAGGAGAGGAATAGACATAGCATCAAAAATGATAACCAAAAAGGTATAAACAGAAAACACAGTTCATGAAGTCTTTGCAACTTGTGATATTATTTCTGGCCTTAGAAGCTGCCTGTTTCATGTACCCGAATGTCACCTTTCACAATGTCCTTGTAAACAAGGACACTTTGGAGACCATGAATCTTCCTGGTTGTGGAAAATGCCTCCTCTTTTCACATCTATGGCTGTTACTTCACGGATGTGCAACTGGAGGGCTAAGAGAATGAAGGACTGGGAAAAATTGGGAAACTCTGGACATCAAATTCATCTGCCCTCAATTTTCTTCTTTATGGCGACTGATGTTCAAAATTGTAAATTTTGGTCCCAGATACTGCAATTGCATTACTAGATCTTGGGACAGATGCTCTCCCTCCTCCTCCAAAGAGCTTCCCTCGATCCCTGTCCCCACCCTACAATGGATCAAGTGCCCCAACACACACTCCTACAGATCAGCTATTGACCTCCACCACAGCAATTTCAAACTCTAAAATAATTTCCTTTACTTTTGTCCAAGATTATAAGTTTCCTGGGGACCAAAATTATTTTGTTAGCCATTGAGCTTGACCATAATAAATACCTGATATATATAAATAAAGCTTTAAAGATCTGCATAAGAATTTTTTTTCACAACTGTTTTTAAGAGGCTCATTTTTCCTAGGAGCAAATCTAAGAGAAGAGGAAAGGGGGCTCACATCCTACCTACAATTTATCAAATTAGTAAGTTTTTTGGAATACAATCTATGAAGGGACTACTTTCTGAAACATTTTGAATTAACTCAAATAGGTGGCTTTCTACAGTCACTGAAGGGTACAGCTGGTTGGAAACCAGCACAAAGAGTCAATTGATTTTACCATTACGTTTTCTGATTTTGTCTGACAATTTCTGAGCATTATAAAAGCCTTCTTAATTTGGCTCCGTATTATGTAAAGCAGATGTCCTTGGTTGCTAAACTGATTAGTAAGTGGTTTATACCATTCTAATGGCTGCCATCACTATTGCAAAAAAAAAAGCTGCAAAGCAAGGCTATTCTATACAGTATTAGGAATGACAGCATGTCATATTCAGAAAGGAACCAGGGATACAGAGAGATCGCCCCAGTCTTGCTTCAAAGATCCATTTTTAAAAAACACTGCTCCCAATGCTAAATAGTGCTATGCATTTAAAAAATGAGAATGTTCCATTCAGTGGCTTCTTGAAAATACAGTGGAAGGCAGGATAGAAACCAAAGGCAGTTGCCAGAGATGCCTTAATTATCTAGAATGTTTCAGACCCTTTAAGATGGATTCACATTAGCCATCTTTCTAGGCTACATGGTCATCTGGTAAATATGAACAAAATAAAGCCCCCTCATTAGTCTGTAGTGAGCCCTTCATTGGAAAGTAAATTTCTTCAGTTGAAGGCATGATCATCTCTACTCTCCACCATCATCAGAGCATTTCTCTTAGCATGCTGGGCTCTATGTACTCAGAATAAAACCTCCCTAAAGACAGTGTCTGCAAGAAGCACTATGGGAGCATCATCTATTAAGAAACAGATACAGCAAAACCAGTTATTCCACTAATGAAAAATTAAAGACAGCAAAGAAAGTCATTAGCCTCCCAGCACTGGGCAAGTTTTCTTCACTGCACCAATGTGAATTTCTAATATATGTTTAGTTTCATGATTATTTTACTAAAGTCTGTCCCTCTATTTGACCATAAGCTCCCGAAGAGCATAAAACCATCTCTGTTCTATTTATCTTTGTATCCACAGCATAACACGGTGCATGGCACATAGCAGGGCCTCAAATATTTGTTGAGGGAGGAAGAGAAGAAAAAAAAGAAAGGAGGGGAGGGAGACAGGAAAGAAAGAAGGCTACTGCAAAATAAAAGATGCTGCTTAATGGTCTGGCATGAGAAGAATTTGCCTAATTCCTTTCATACAAATAGTCCAGACCTACAAATACTCAAACATCTTATATGTGTTATTTATTCAGAAATCCACAGAGAGTGACTAGCCTCAGAAAAACACTAAGATAGGTCTTAAAATTTTATATCAACCATGTAATTGGACCCATCAAGGGAGAAACTGGTTTTCCAAGCCTGGAAATTGGCGGGAATTTTATTATTTCTGAATTTGCAAAATAGCGTGTAATTGAATAGTCCAATTGTATAGACATAAACTTCTGAGGCGAGATGTGGGTCTGAGTTGGTGATTTCTGTCCCTTATGGGAATATGCATTGGGGTCTAAGCAACAGAAACTGTAGACACTGAGCTCATTTACAGGGTGCGCACCTACCTGTGAGCTCTCAGTGCGTCTGTAACTGGATGCACTTAAAAGCTGTTGATTTGAGAAGCCAATCTGTGCACTGTTTGAGCCACACTTGCAGTAATTCAGCACTTTAAGGACTCCACGCTTCAGGCAGGAGCACCCGCGAAGTATTTGTAAGAGCCTCAACGCTATCTCTTGTGACGCTGTATGTCTCAATATGGCCCTTTTCCATTTCCAGGCAGTAATCTAGGGAATCAAGGGTGCAAGCCAGCCACAGCATGGAGAGGTTGCAAAGGCTGGAGAGGGATGGGGAAGCTGGAGGATAAACCAAGAGCCCCCCAGATGCAGAAAAGGCAATAGCAAAGGCTATTCCAGGGTTTCACAGCCAAATGTAGTTTTCCCATTCTCCCTCGGATTTCTGAAGAACAAGAGTGCTCCCTAGGTCTTTGGAGATGTTTGATATTTACAGGAATTTCAATTTCAAAGATGGTGTCGATCGTCAGAGTGTCTCTAAATAACATGAAGTAGCTTGAAGTCAGGTTTTCTCTTTGTAAATTTTGTTATTCAACAATGATAGAAACAGCTGAAATGAAACCCTGTTAGAAAACTAACAACCTAGGAGCAAAATCCAGCAAAGGATGGAGCTTAGAAAATGGGGACAGTCTTGCTACTTGATAAATCAATTATTCAGAGAATATTTGCTCCTTGGCACTAGTAAGTAGGGTATCTTCTTCTTCATCAGTGTGTAAACTAACAGCTAAATATGTATACTTCTACCTGCAACTGCCTATACTTCCTGGTATATACACTCCTTGAAGACAGTATCCCCTGCATCTGGCAAAGGCGCCTGACACATAAGAGGTGCTCAAAGAATGCTTGCTGACATAAATGAACCTCTCCATCCACCTGTAGAGTTAGCACTGTACCTGCCTCCAACCAAATTCTGCATGCTAGGAAAATTAACTACCGGGAAATGGAAGCATAAAGAAGGAACTAAATGGATTGTGGGAGAGACAGCACTATTATACACAATCATCAAAATTCATCAAACTGTGCACATAAAATGGTAAATTGTACCGTATGCATATAATAAACAAAAAAAGAGGGGGGAAAATCAAACAGCCAAGTTAGTAGTGCAGACAGGACTTGAGCATGGATAAGCCCATCCTCTTAACCACTGCCATGTTCTAGTTCCTCAGTCATTACAAAGGGAGGTTGAAGGTATTTTCATAGGAGGTTGTGTATATTAGCAATGTGTATTTCTTCTTCTGTAAGAGGGATCTGTATCTATTACCCATTTTTACTTGGGTTTTGGATTTTGAAAACAATTTATAAAGTATTTTTAAATATTCAAAAATTAAAAGAAACTAAAGATTTATAGCATAAACACGACACTTATAAACAAGACACTTCTCTTGGAATTGATAGAATAAGTTATTAATGGTTAGACTCCGCTAGAGGGAATCATAAATTTGATTGGTGTTATAATTTTTTCTCTTTAAAACTTTGTTAAAAATGCTATAAAAGGGTCCTTGGAGAGAGTGCTAATCACATGCTTTCACAAGAAATTAGGTCTACTATACCGAATCACAGAAAATCCCCCAGCTTCTTCTAAGGTAGTTGGTTAACATTTACTGTTCCTCAAGAAAGAAGACTGTAGTAAAGTCAAATCTGACTTTAAGGAAGCAAGTCTACTGAATTTCCCAACTCAATTTATCACTCTATTTTATCACTCTGAAATTTGTTTAAGTTTACTCAAGAAATCTGAAGTTTAAGGAGAAAAAGAAAACCACAACTTCATTAATACAGGAAGACAGAAAGTGACACGGTTTTACTGCTTTTCTGGCACATCTTCTTGTTGAAAAATCATTAGTCTTCATCTAGTTTCAGCCTCGTTCTCATATCTGGTCAACTGAACAGTGGCTAGGGAAAGTGTCTTAGGCAGGCCACTGTCTGAGCATCTCCATTCACCTTTCCTGATGAAGTCACCATCTGAGACAGGCAGGGGACCAGGGCTCCTCCACCCTCATTTCACAGAGTGACAGAGGAGTTAAGTGACTTGTGAAAGGTCATACAATCAGTCATTGGTCAGGACCAAAATAGAACTGGGGTTTGCTGACCTCCTTGTCTCTTGTTCAAAGGATTCAAGGACAAGAGAATTGACTACTGAGCTGTAAAACAGCACTAGACTTTTGATTTTCTCATGCTTGGACAGGATGAGCCAAGGTATTTATCTGGTTTAACATTTCTCTTGGACATACAAATGAAAGGCTGTCGAAATGGTGGGGAAAACCGAAAGCCAAGAATCCAAAAGTTAGTAACTTCAGCTTTTCTACTAAATGGATATATAACCTTATGCAAAAACTTGAGGCCACCGTGCCTCAGTTCTTTCTACAAAATGGAGACATTAGGAACTACTTACTGAATATACTAATCTCTTAACAGAAGTGGCATATCTTTGAAGATTGTTACTTAAAGCATTGAGAATAGAAGACATGACTATGGTTTTTGAGCATACCACTTGTGAGGAGAACAAAAATCAGGTAGAGGCCAGATCCTGAAAACAGTACACTGAGCCTTGGATTAAGACTACAGAGAAGAGGAATAAAGAATAAGCACAATATAAACAGGGTTTCCTTAAGGAATTGGGCAATGAGCCCTTGGTTTTGGCACTACTAAAATATATCACCTTTGCTGTGCAAATCAGGCTCGACACAGGGCCTTATTTAATTCACAGACATGCTTATACTTCTGCAGAACTAAAAAAAAAAAATAGCTTTTAATTACTATTTGTAGAGCATCTAAGACAATTAAATGCTTTTGATTACCCTTTTGTTTTTTAAAAACATAGAAGCAGAGAATAAACATTTCTACACAGCCATTAGAGCAAAATGCCTTTTGAGGCAGAATGCTTTGAATACATTCTGCCTTATAAAAAATGTATAAAAGGATAGCACAGAAAAAGGCTGTGAGGCGTGACATGGCCTATCATGTTGTGCATGCATGAGTTAGCTTTTACAAGATCAGAACCAGAAGCTAAGATGAATACTATTCAATCTAAGCCTGATGCTTTGGAAGTTCAGTATCACATTGCTTGGGGTCAGCGGCAGAGCCACTCAAAGGTACCCTACCCTGGAGAGGGTGAACGTGTGATTTATCACCTAGAATGGAGACTCTATTGCTCCATTTTAATGTAAATAAGGATCATGTTTCTGGCATGATACCATCACATGCATGGTTTTTGTTTTTATTGTGAATATTAAGCAGTTAAACATAAACTCCCTAAGAGGTCTTACAGCATAACCTTAGGTTAGGTGCAGGTCTAGAGGAGCAGCCGTTAGAGCACCTGCAGAGAATAACAGGAAAGCTGGAACTGCATGAAAATAGTGAGGCCCCCTCACGCATTCTCATCATTGGAAACCACTGGTCTTTTTGAATGAAGCCTAACCAATTTCTACAGTGATTTATATTTCACAGACATTTTGACTTTTGTGATATCAATAGGATCTATATCATTATACCCTTTTAAATTAAGAAAGTGAGTCAGAAAGGTGAACTCTTCCAAAGCCACAAAGCAAGTAAATGTCAGAATTCAAAGCCAGGTCTTTTAAATCCAACACACTTGGCATTCAACGAAATCTCTTAATGGTTTTAATAAAAGATGCAAGTAGAGATATATGATATAAAGAAATAAAATATCTTAAGTTAGAAGGACTTTTTGTCACTGGTTGTCAATGTGATCTACAAATCAACATCTTGTATCACTTGGGAAGCACAGATAGTGGTTTGAGCACAGATTCTGAAGCCAGACTACTCAGGTTCAAATCCAAGTTCTGCCTTTAGTTAGTATTAGTTGTGTGATCCTGGGCAAGTTACTTAACTATCTGTGCCTGAGTTTCCTTATCTTTAAAATGAAGGTGATAATAGAACATAACAGTCATATGACTGTTATGCAGATTAAATGAGTTAATATCTGTAAAGCCATGCACAATAACACTTGCCACATATTAAGCACTGTATAAGTGTTAGTTAAATTAATGAAAAATTATTCTACTATAATGTTGAATGTACTTCTTCAACTGACATAAACTTACGAATTTTCTTAATAGACAGACACCACCTCACTGAGATCTTGTTAAAAGCTCCTTTTGACTAACCCTGATAATTTTCTTTGCCACATAATCAAAAGGAATACAGAATCTCTTTCCTCACTCATTTTAAAAAGTGAAGGGACCACTACTGGACATCCAACCTACTTCCCCTGACTTACCGGTCACTCTTCTCTCTACAGCTTGGAAAACCAACAACTGATTTTACCAAATAATAACGTGGGTTAGTCAAAGAAAGAAACTTATTCAGCTAAAGTGGTCATCACACCCAGCTGTAGCACTAGTGCTTTTGGCTTAAGATTTACAGCCCTTCTGGTCAGTGTTTGGTTAGCCTCCAAGCTTCTGAGGCCTCACATGTAAGTTCACGAACAGAAACTTCTGGTTGAACAAGCCCAACAGATTCAGAGGAATTTCTGGATCTGAAAGATCATTAGGTTTCAAAAACTAAGTCAAAGAATAGAGTGCCAAAAAGGATCTACTTTGGATAAGACCTAACCTTTTACTGATGGTTAAAATGGCATATGGTTTATTCTTTTGATCTTCTGAAGGATGTTCTATACATTTCTTTAGTCCAGAATTCTTCCAAATTCAAATAACATTAATTTAGAGTACTAAATTAAAAGGATTTTATCTTATAAATTACTAATACTATCCCACAGGATTATGGCCATTTAAAAAATTATTTGCTGTCTTCCTACACTTATCATGCAGGAAACCAAGATACAGCACCATGTTGGCTGCTATAGGTAAAAAGGTCCTTCATGTTTCGTCTTGATATACCACTTGTCAAAGTGTAAATGTCAGATATATTTCAAACAAAGGTGGGACAAGATTTGAAAAATCACCCTATTTTTCACTCTATGATAAGGCAAAGAGATGTGAGTAAAACCGATTCCTATGGAAATTTTTAATAACACCGACAACTAGCAGTACCCAACTGGATTAACAGTGGTGATGAATAATTTGAATCTACGAACATTATCATGACACATTTCAGTATTTTGTTTCTTAGGTCTATTGTTTTTCCTCTGCAGCCCCATCAGGTGTCAGCTATGACTTTTTGAGTAGCTTTGAATAATGGGATCAGCTAATGTTCTGTACATGAAGAAATTCCATATCGTTCGCTTCTCTAAAAATACTGCTGCCTGCCACCGGAGCCAATCAACGGTGATGAATAGCTAAAGGGACAAGTAGGTCTCTAAATTTACTTCATCTCTGACAGTGCTCCAGCAGATATGTTAATGGATCCCACTGACTCACAAACGTGACTCCCTCCAACTACAAGCCAGCCCTTTCTTTTCCACAGGAGCAAGGGAAAGACTTCTTAATGACCCACTACATTTTTCCTTTCCCCTTTCAACAATGCAACAAAAATTTGTTAAATGCCTATACTATCAGGTTCTATGAAGTCGCTGGGCTGGATACAGAGAGCTGAATAAGACACATATCCTTTTAATCCATTAAAAAGCCATTAGTAAGAGGCTTACGACTATGTCTGAATTAATGTTTCCGATCAAAATGACGCTGAAAAAAATTGAATTTGTGTGTATATATACATCTCAGCACTCTACCTCACTGACCTCCAGATAGTCATGTGGTTAATCTGAATACTGGACAATTTGCAACAAGTAGATCTCCACACATTTATATGGGGACGATTTTATTCTCTAGGTGTGTAATTTGGATTCATCCACGCAAAAATATTTAAGCCCCTACTATGTGTCCTAAAATATGATGTGTTAGTTGTATGTTTTGACTGATCAGAGCTCAAGATTATATTGTAAGATTATTACATTTTCTGCTGTGGGTGTTTAGACAAGGTATTGGTCTTGGTCTTTCCAGAGTAGAAACATATTTGTGAGGTTTAAGATCTCAGGATACATTTAAATTTCTCAAGTCAAAATAATTAAAGGGCTTTTGCCAACCTATTATGATTAGACAATCACTTAAGAAGAATCTTTTCTTTTCAAAACCCACCACCATTATCCACTCACTCAACCTCACACAAAGAGCAGTTGTTTGAATGTGTTGAAATTCCAGCCATGGGTCTCTCTCGATTTATGGCTCAATGAGAGTATAGCTAAGTAAGAGTGTTAGCAAGTTTTAAATAGCCATTAAGTGGCCTGTAACAAATCCAAACTTAGTGTTATCAAAAGACTTGATATAGCATCTAAAAATGTCAAATTTTCTTCAACATGCTCTGTATTTACTGATACTATCAGTTTTACTCATTAACAATCCTTTGCATATGTTTTATCTGAGCATTTTACGTAAATACTATTGGCCTATTATACTGGACTGGATGTGGATTAATATCATGTTGAAGTTAAGAAATAATTATTTCAGTGTTCAAAACATATTGTTTTTACTCTCAATATTTTCTGAGCACCAGACCCTTTGCTAGGCACTAGGATTAGAAAGATAAATGAGAACTAGAGAAGCCTTAAATAAACTACTATATCACACTTCTAAAAATTAAGCAGAAGGAGAAATAGGGAGTATCATAATAATCAAAGCACAGAAACATTTCCCAGAATTGGATTTGTTATGAGCTGTTTTTGCCCAATTACTCCATTAGTTGACTATGTATAATTTCTTTCACTTATATTGTTAGTAGAGGAAGCCAAAAGCCAGAACATTTTCTGACACCAGAGACTCCCTAAAGTCTATACAAGTCACCAGAAGAAATAAGAAATCAAGAAGTGATGGTCTTGGAAAATAACACTTGTCAAATCAAGAAACTTAATTTAATTTCTTATGTTCCTGGGCTGGCTGAACAGAGGGGATGAGACGGGACTACAACTCAGGCGATTCTGCACATGCAGACCTGTTGGGGACCCAGGTCAAGGCAGAGTGTCGTGCTTAATAAGGGATTCTCAAGAACCCAGCTCTACCAGAACACAAGAGGTACTATCCACTCCAATTTAAAGAATACTTACTTCTGATACAGGACATTTATAAAATTCTACTTTAGTATTTGATGTATGTTTAAAGGTGCAAGTATGGAAGACTTTCTCTCTTGCCAGGCCTACCTTCACCACCCTATCTCCAGCATAATTTTAGTTAATAGAAGAGTCCATCAAGTTTTAGCATCTCTTCTCCTCTACCGTCTGATACACTTCTATAGTCCCATAATAGCCAATTAGTGATAGAATACAGAAGAATGAATCCTACAACATTTGGTGTCCCCAATTCCCCATGCACCATCTAGTGGTGATGATAATTATATTAATAGTAATGATGATAGACTCAATGAATTTAAAACACCTATCAAGGCCATTGTGATGTAATAGTGAATAAAACAGAATCTTGATTTTCCTTTTGGAAACATTTCCCAAGAAACATGAAGTGCTCGCATTACCTTGGCAAGAATCTTCATGGCCACTAGGTTAGAATGCAAGTTAAAGCCATCTATAGTTTAAAGTAAGAAGATATTGATCTACTGAGGAACTGAAAAGAGCATTTTCCTGTTCATTGGCTTTCCAAGTACTGGTAGTAAGACAAAGTATTTCTGAAGTCAGAACACAAGTTTCAGAAGTGGGGTATATGTTTGGAAATGCAATGAATTTTCTTATCATGACTCAGTTTCAAAAATATCGCCCATCATAAATTAGTTAGTATTTGCCATAGCTATCTTTGTCTATGAGTCATTTTTGTTGGTCAAATTTCTCTTGCCTCACAGATGCCTGTGTTAAAACTGGTTCTTACTATTGCTTTCCCACAAATAAATACTGTTTTCCATAGTTTATGCCATTGAATTCCTTCTCCTTTAGTAAACATTAAGGCATGGCATTTCTTCCTTTGCTATTAAAAAAAAATAATTTAAAAAAATTAAAGAAAAAAAGCATATAAAGCCATACATACAACCCATTTTGAATCCTTCCCTTCCATTACCAGTTGAAAAGTGATGAACTGGTACTAGCTCAACCAACTACTCCCTCTAATTTGAACATATATGTGGAGTGTGTGAAGGACTGTGTGCATGCAATCAGAATTAGAGAGACATACACAAAAGTATATGTATTATGTATGTGTATATAACTTCACTAGAAATATCAATTTGGCCTCCTCTTTCTTCAACCCCTACAATTAGTTTCTCATTCCCTTTCCCATATCAAATGACCCATAATCTCAAATTCTTTGTGTCCCTCGTTAATGATCTTGACGATACTTTCTATATACTGAGATACATCTTTTTTTGTTAAAAATTTTCTTGTTTTTAATTGAAACATATTGATTGTACATTTTTTATGGGGTGCAATTATATTTCAATACATGTATACAATAGGTAGTGATCAAATCAGGGTAGTTAGCAAATTCATCACAAAAAATTATCACTTCTTTGTGATGAGAACATTTACGCTCCTCTCTTCAAGCCATTTGAGAACACACAATAATTTATTATTAATTATGGATGCCTAGCACTATTGTAGACCACTAGAACCTATTTTTCCTATCTAACTATATCTTTGTGTTCATTAACCAACCTCTCATTATCCTCCTCCCCTTCCCAGCCTCTAATAACCTCTGGTCTACTCTCTACTTCTAAAAGTTCAATTTTTTTTTTTTTAGTTCTCACATGTGAGTGAGAATATGTGGTATTTTTATCTTTCCATGCCTGACATTTCACTTAACATTTTCCAGGCTCTTACATGTTGCCTCAAATGATAGGATTTCATTCTTTTTCACAGCTGAGTAGTATTCCATTGTGTATATATACCACATTTGCTTTATCCAGTCATCTGTCAACAGACACCTAGGTTGATTCCACATCTTGGCTACTGTGAATACATCTTTAAAAAACCTAAAAAGCTTACTCTCTCCATGGCTGAGATAAAGAATAAAATGGAAGAGCCTATAAAAAGCAAGATTTTCTTGAAAAGACTCACATCCACAAAAAATGTGTTATGTACCAGAGTGTCAGCTCAGAGTCTGTACTGATATAAGACATCTATAAAGTTCTGCTTCAGCATTCCATGTATATCTCAAGGTATAAATCCGGAAGAGTTCCCCTGAAAGCCAAAAGTGGAGACAAGAAATAAGAAGGTGAGTAGATTTAAAAAGCTACTCTGGGCTATCCCCCAAATACTTAGCATATTTTCCTTACAAAAACCAGGCCAAGCACACAGGTTGCACTCATTCTTCGTCAAAAGAGTAGATGCCTCTTCCTCAAAATATTTGATTATTTTAAGTCAACCAAATTCGTAAGATGCAACTTCCACTGCTTGATATGAGAAGTCTCTTTCTAAAACACATTATTGTCTGAGGTATTGATTTGTTCTCAAATTACCTGTGGAAACACACTGAGTCCCACTGCATCCAACACAAACTTGGGGCATTTTGCCTGCACTACAGACATAGCACAGGAAAAGTCACTCACATGAGTTCAATCATTTTTCATCTATAACCTCTATGCCATAAGGATGTGTTGCTTAGTGAAGGAGAGAATACCTTCATATCGGACAGACAAGCATTTAGAATTCTCTCCAATCCATAACCAAGAACAGTTTCCTATTTAATTAAAAAAAATCCTCTTTATAATTGAAAATAGCTTTCCTGTAGAACTCTGTTAGGCTTTGCAGGAAAAAGTTTTTTTTCTTAGTTTATGAGACAGCTTTTATTGAATGTAGATCAAAGAAAAACTAAGCTTATTCTTATGAATCATTTTAAACTACATTGTCAAATGTTCAAGCATTAACAAAAGCATCAAAATACTGTATCTATTTTGTGGAACTGCTTTACTTTTAGATATCACTAGATGACCTACCTAGAGAATAGACAGGTGTACAGCAGTTTTGTTTGCTCAGTTTGCCCATTTTTAACACAAAAAATTAAAAAAATAAGTAAAAAACCCAGTGGGAAGATGAAGATTAACAAATCAGAAGGCCCAGAAGGTCTCTGAGCCCCTGAGTAAAAAATCACGCATTAGTAAATGCTGCAGATTCCTACTTCATCAAAGGGTTTCAGATCACTTCCGAATGATGGATCCCATTTCAGAGGCAGGTAACACAAAGAAAAAGACTGAAGAGCACATCCTAACCAAATGCTACTCAGAGTGGGGAGAAGCTGGGCTGATTATCTTCCAGTCTGACAGCCACTCTCCCCAGGGCCTTGCTATACATTCACGTGGTGATGCAGTTTTGAAAATAAAGATTCAGTAAAATGTGCATTTCCAAGGGCCTTGGTCCTTGTTAGTGGTCAAGGATTCTAAGTCTTTGGGCATGAAAGGAGGTGGTGGGGAGGGTCAGGCTCGCAGTTCCTAGACTCAAGCCCCTACTGCCCCTGGATGAGGGCCCCCTGGCCCCCCTTTGGCACACTCTACTTTGGCACTCTAGAAGAAAGGGTCCTTTGTTGGTGTGCTACTGAGAATGCCCATGACCTCAGAGAACACCATCAAGATCATACCAGACGCCTTACTGCCTTCCCCCTCACCAAACAGTAGACAAAATGTCACCAAGACTTCGTCCTTTCCTTTATTCTGATTCTCTGCCTAGGGATGTTGTCTCCTTTAAAGTTCTTCTGTTTCTACTTCATAAAAATAATATATTTATAAGCCTAGCAGTGTTTAGACCAAGCAAATAATATGCAGAAGCCTAAGCAGGGTTTGGTCCAGACTTAGGTAGAAGATGGGGAAAGAAGAACTAAGTGTTGAATAACTTGAGACATAATTCTTTCTGTTTCACATGTTTTTTTATGCTCCACTCAGAAAGAGAGAGGTTGATTCTCACACAGAAAAACATATCCTGGTAACACATTGAAAGACATAACAGCAGTTATGTCATAACGCATCTAGGAAAAAATTAATGCTAGAGTAATTTTCGAGATATTAAAATATGAAGCATCCAGAGGCTATTCTTGCTATGTTCCTCTCTAAGAGCCTGTCCTGCCCCCGACCTGCTTCCTAGACTGGCACCGATACATTTCCTTTTGCTACAGAGGAGGGGAAGAAAGAAGAGGGGAGAAAAACTTGTAGGAAACATCTGCACTCAGTAGTTAAAGAAAATAACCAGCCTGAACAGCAGAAGAGTTGCTCACTAAACAAGGTTAAAAAGAAGCAACTAGAAACCTACAAAACCGTTACAGGCAGGAACAGAATATGTGGCTGAAAAACCACCTGCTCTGCCCTGGAAAGTAGAGAGGCCACCTGGGATAGCTGACTCAGAGAGTACTCAGCTGCCCTGGAGAAAACCTGGGTCACAATTCTAGATCTACCATTGGCATGTGATTCTGGGCACTTGGATCTCTCTCTAATTTCAGATTCCTCATGTGAAGATAAGAACATGAAGGAGACTGTACTTAAAGCCCTTTCACCTTTAAACTTTTAGACAGAAGCTCCTCACGTCCACTCGCCAAATACATGAGGTTCTAGGGATTCCTGGTATCACTGCTTTCTTGGAGCATTTATCTGGGGTGCCCAAGTCTTTTAGCTATTCTAGAAATGGAACAGGGTCCTAAACAGATCCACACGTATGTGGTAACTTGTTCATGATGGAAGTAGCAACTCAATTAGCTGCAAATAGATGGATTATTTAGAAGAATAATACTGTAAAAACTAGCTTACCATGGACAGAAAATGTCAGATCTATACCTCGCTGCCATAAACATGCGCGCGCGCACACACACACGTTACAGTAAAAGCCTTCCCTCAAAATGCTGTAAATGCCTAGATAGGAAATATAAGTATGAAGCTAACAGAAATTACTGTTGGGAAATATCCTTGACAGCTTGGGAGGAAGGATTTCTTGGACATGATTTTTTTTTAAGTCATAAAGAAATACATTGATAGATCTACCTACAGCAAAGAACACAGTAGACATTATTAACAGGAGATACTTGTTGCATCCAGAAATGAACAAGGGATTAATATCCAGACTATACAAGACATCAACAAGAAAAAGACAAGAAAAAAGAAAAATGTGCATAAGATATGAACAGGTAATTGAGAGGAGAAAATTCCAAATGGCTAAGAAGTATATAAAGAAAAGCTCAATCTCACCAGTAATCAGAGAAATGCAATTTAAAATAACCACAATACAGCAACTAGATTAGATCTAGAAAGTCAAATAACGCCAAGTAGAGAAAGGAGGAAAATAGGAAACCTTATTCACAGCTCTTGGGAGTATGAACAGGTCCAGTCATTGTAGAGAGTAATCTTCCATGCTTGGTGAAATTAAGTTGCTTGTACCCTAGGGCCTTGAGAATATAACCAGAGAAATTCTTCTGCAAAGCTGTAAGAGAATATGTATGTTCATCACAGAACTATTTGAAATACCTGGGATCGAGAGGCAGCTCAGGGTGACTAGCACTAGGGGAACAAATAAATCAAATGTGGAGGATTTACTTGATAGGATACTATGTAGCAGTCAGAAGCAAGTAATAAGACCTAAGTAGCTCTAAAACAGCATTGACTGAAAAAGAAAACAATAAAACACAGAACCAGAACCCATAATCCCATTTATGTATATTACAAAAATTTATTTTTCAAGGGTACATATACATCTAAAGAAACAGTAAATGCACTACAGGGGACACCTTTGAGAGGAATGGGAATGGGGGTAGGGACTGAAACAAAATGAGGGCATCCTTGCATGTCCTGATGATGACAATGAACTAGGGAGTAGGATTCTATCAACCACTGCTGGGCACCTGCAAGGTAAGAGGGGAAATGGGAGGAAAGGAAGAGAGGAAAGAGAGAGAATGGAAAAGGTGGTTGGTGGGAGAGGGGGAAAGAGGAAAGGGGAACAGGGGAGGAGAAGAGGGGAGAGAAACGAGGGGGGAGGGAAACGAGGAGGGGGAGAGTAGGCTTTTTTTTTTTTTTTTTTTTTAACTGACATATGGACTAGATCAGGAGTTAAGAAGCCAAACACTAGACTATGAGACCATAAAAGGGAAGTGAGATATCTTAACTTTAAGAAATATATGTTTGGTTAAAATATAGCATGGCATTCTATCCATAAGCATTTATCGAATACTTGGGATTGTAGTAGGTATGAATTTAAACTAAAACTAATCCTAATACGGATAAATGTTGCAATTCCTATAGCCTTGTGACAGGTTGATGCCTAAGCTGCCAAATTCAAAGGAACATACCACAAAATGTGATGGTAGCTATTGGTGGATGGGAGAAGATTCCTAGAAGCTCAGAAGTGTGTGTACACACACACACACACACACACACACACACACACACACACACACACACTTGCGTATATGTATATATGCTTCGCCCCAACTTTCTTATCCTATGAATTACACGATGACCTGTAATATCTTCCATCTTAGTAAAAAAGGGATAAAGTGAAAAAGTCTGTTTGAGAACAAAAGTCACAAGCTGGTGGACCATGGGTCAAATCCAGCTTAGACAATGTTCATAAAAACTGAATTAGTTGCCAATATTTAGGTTTCACATTAAATCTGGATTTCTAGCTCTCTTGGAAAACTGGAAAAATCTTAGCCCACAAGCCAGCTTTTCTGGAGTGGCTAGAGATGCCCTCTTCCAGGAGGCATGTGCCCTTGGGTTTGCCACAGCTCCCCCAGCCTCCTCCCTTGCTTGCACTGCCTCTGAGGCCTGGATGGACACCTGAGTTGGCAGCACTGCTAGTACTGCCAGTCACTCATTGATAGGCAGGGACAGTTTGCTACCTCCTGAGCCACAGAGGAAACCAGCAGTTATACTGACACAGATCCCTAAACACAAATGATGCAAGTCTTAGCCTTAAATCAGGCATAAGCTTGATTCAAGTGGGATGTCTGGGAGGGCTTTACTCTCTCTGCAATCTGCCAGAACTAGCAGGGGATAATGGATCAGGGAGAGGAAAGTACTCAAGCTCTCCTGCCTAGGAAGACATTCAAGTACATGAGGTTCTGTAACAACTTTTCTGAAGGGAGGTTTAGAGGGTAAGCCTGAACTGAGAAGCCTGCACACTAGATAGTGGCTATCCCTGAGGACTGGTACCCCCTCAAAATGCCGCACTGTGTGTGTAAATGTAACTGTAACAGCAACTCCTGTTTCCCTGCTCAGATGTTATCTCCTTCCAACAAGATGATAAAAGTACAAGTAATGATTGCTCCATAAAGTATTCATTGTTCCATTGATACTAATTTTCTCAACCTTGCTCAAAATACCTACTTCAAACCACCTGAGGATTCCACCCTAGAGGATGCTGGATCCTTGTCCCCATTCCACAGCTCTACAGAAATGAATATATTACATGTTTTAAGATTAATATTAAAAGTGCCAATATGACTATGTTCTGGGTTCAATTGTTCTCTTTAGTTGAAGCCTGTCTTTAAAGAGGGTAGCACCTTCTCAAAATGATCAGGGCATATCTGGTAATGGAATGACATGGGTCTGATGCCAATTTTTTACAATATAAAGCCCTAGTACCCAGCAACAATGTTCTATCAAAATAGTTAAGGGAATACTTGGATTTCTTTGATTATTTTTCCATTAAAAAGAATCTGTAAGTGAACAACATACTATATTGTCAGGAAATAAGTGCTTTGAGGAAATCTAAAAAGGACAGGAGGTAGAGGGACTGTGGTGTGATATTACAGAGAGTAAGAGAAAGACCTAACTGAAGAAAGAACACTGGAGGAAAAATCTAAGTCAACTGAGGGAGCTTCCAAGCTATGTGGACATTCAAAGAGAAGAGCAAGTACATAGACCCTAGGGCAGAGATTGGCTTCAGAGGTTTGAAGAACAGCAAGAAGGCCAGTGTGCTAGAGCAGAAAGAGTTGGAGAATGACCTAAATGACCAAGAGAACATGAAAAGGGGAGAACATCTAGAGCAGACAGGGGAATGAGAAAATGAATTGGGTTATGGACATGTACAGGTGCGCAGAGCCCAAAGAGGAAACCAGATTGTGATCTTTAGTGGGCATCTGAAAAATACAACTGTATATCATAAAATGAAGGGGCTGAAGACAAATTCAGGAGTCACTGTTGCTTTCAGGTAAATGAAGTCATGGCTAACTCATTCTGAACAATAATCGCAACAAAGCCTAACATTTTTTATTCTGTTTCAGGAATTGCTGTATAGTTTCACAAACATATAATCTCAATCTCTATAACACCACTTTGTGATAGGCACTAAAGAAAACTGAGCCCCAAGAAGCAAACAAATGAATTCAAGGTTACACACAACTAGGCAGTATAGCAAGGCCAGATTCAAACCCAAATAGGCTGGTTGCAGAATCCTTGCTCTTAACCACTACTGTAGATGGTAAAAAGGACTACCTTTATTTTATTTTTATTTTTCACCTGGGGAAAATAAAAAGATGTCTTGATTAATTTGGACAATGTTTTTTAATTTCCCATCACATAACCCAACTATATGTGTATTTGGATCACTGTTTTAATTTTGCTAATCATGAAATCATAGGGTTGGAAAAAAAGATGTTTGGCCCAATCACATCACAGTTGAGACAGGGTTTTTATTCTTTGATTGTGTATCTTCAGACAAGGTAATTACACAACTGTAACTGGCAACTGCTCCAGTATCTCACTTTCTACAATCCTCACCAAGTCACCTGCGTTGGCCACATGCTATATGAAGCCAAACTACACTCAAACTACACATATTGATGCTAAGGCTCTGAACATTCCATTGTTTTCCCAGAAGATTTTCACACATCAACTCTAGAGAGCATTATTAGAAAATAAACTGTATCTTGTTTTTAATAACTTTTGTTTTTAGTGGATATTTTTCTTAGTTTAAGGGTTTTTCTTATAGACCACTATTCCTGGTAAATACTTAAGTTGACAAGGTAAACCTCATCAGAGTATTTTATATATTGTTTCCCAGAAGCTGAAACTTATTTTTTTTTCATCTGAAGAGTACAGAGTTTGATAATCTGACAGGATTATAATGGTTTATAGCACATGTCAAAATGCAAGCAAATAAGTTGGAAATGCTAGAAGAATAAAATCCTTTAAAATCTAGCTTTCTCCAAATGTAATTGTGTAATTTGATGTAATTTATAGCTTATTAAACACAGTATGAAATGAACAGCAGTCAGTATCAGTGATAATCAGATTAATGTTGGAGACCAAATGCTTAAAGTAAAAGGGTAGTATTGGTCCATATTTCTTGAAATATTTCTCATGCTTTGCTGAATAAAAATAAAATGATTGACCATAAATAGTATAATCTGAATTTATTACATTTCAGAAGAGGACAAATTTAGGGGTTATTAAGTTCCACTCTTCCAAATTTTAAAATATCAAATAATTTTGGCCTTCCAATCCCAATAACAATATCACGTCTCAGAAAGAGTTTTTACTTTAATCTTTGGAACTACCAGACTACATTCATGTATGAATTCACCCATTTGTTAGCTATTCATTGAGTATTTATTGGGCTTCTACTAAGGACTAATCACTGGAACTCATAATATTGAGGCAAAGACTAAAATAACCATCACCATCACCACAGCAAATAAGACCCATACCAGGCACGGTTTTAATTTTATGTGCCAAGTGCTTTCTATAGTTTATCTCAGGTAATTATGACAACCCTTCAAGAAAGGTACTGTTATAATCCCCATTTTACAGATGAGGAAAACGAGGTTGTTCAAGGGAAACATGGTCTGTCCATGCATGACGAAGGCAAGGGTACTAAAATTTTAAACTTCATTTAGGAAGAAAAAACTGACAGACTGAGGGTTTTATGTGAGGTGTGGGAAGTGAGGGAGAGAAAGGAATTAAGCATGATTCTGATGCATGATTAAGTAATTTTTTAAGACTTCTGTGGAGATCCTTCCATGGGGGAGTTAAGAGGTCTATTTTACATTGAACTTGATTGGCTAAGTAGAGATTCCAATAAAAAATTATAGAAATTCAAGAAAAAAGTGGGACTTGCGATAAAGATGTGGAAGTCTGTGCTATATGGATGATATCTAAAGCCACAAGCGTGGCTGAACTTGGTAATGGGGAGAGAAGAGGGCCCAGAGTTTCAGGGACAATTAACAGACATTCCCACAAAAGTTACAGCCTGCTTCTGATGCCAGAAGTCCATTTCTAGAGCCATGTAATCTAACACCTGAAGACACTTTAGTGTAAAGCAAGACTCAGGGAGTAAGACAGAATTTAACTTGCTACAAGGATCAACAACAATATGCATTTGCTCTATCTTCAGCTATAGCAGAAAGTGTTTATATAGGGAAAGCAAAATTACCTTATGAAGTGAGAAGTGCTTAGATATTTAAATTTGTTTCTTACCTTATACCAAAAAAGAACTAGTTAATGCCTTTTTCTTTTACTCGATTACTTTAAAACAGACATATTGGGGAAAGTATCTTGAAATTCACTGAAGTCTCATTTTTGTCATTAATTGGAAGGAAGGTGAATGTAAACAGCAATTACTATTTTTGTGAATTTATTTCTGCTTATACAATGGATTCACTGCATTACAGTCTGGTCTCATAGTGAGTGTCAAACTCAGAAAGTTCCATGTGGTAAGTAAAATTGAGAGGGAACACTCTATTACACTAGTCACCCACAGTAGCTCTATCAAGAACTCTATCATTATAATTAGTTCAATAAAAGAGCAGATGCTTCTATGTAGAAGACAAGACATTTTAAAAAATATTTTTAAAATTTGGACTGTAACTTTATTATTGGAGTTTGATGCTTTCCCTCAGGAAACTGCTTTAAACCAGGACACCTCAGCAGTAATGATATTTTCCTGTCATTATCCAAATTGTCAACAAAAGTGAGGATAATTATAATCCCACATAAGATAGAAAGAATGGAGTAGTAAACGATACATTTCGCACAGGATGGTATTAAAGCAAAATTTTTCCAGGCACGGGAGAAATGATGCTTTGTGTATAAAGGAAGTTTTTGTTGTGTCATAGTGGTAAAAGTATACTAGTCAGCCAGTTAGGAAGGGTGAATCTCTGTTGTGTAGAAAGTGCAGCCAATTTTCCACAAAGAAGTTTTAGATTATAACGTTGCCTATATTTAACTATGCTTGAATTAGCAGACGGAGAAAGTCATGTTTTATAATCCAGGTTGACAATTTCTCTGATTTTGAAATGCTCTCCTGACTTGGGTTCTATGACATTAACACTTGTCCTGGCACTCTCCCTATTTCTTAGGCTATTCCTCGCTCTCTCCTGTATAGGCTCATCTTCCTCTTCCCAGCTGATGAACTGTTAAGCAATCTCATTCACAGCCTTGACAAATTACTCCTAGGCACAATTTAGCTTCAACTCAGACCTTTCTTATGATGTCCCGATCTGTACATCCTATTTGCTATCTGACATTTCCATCTGGATGTCCAAAAGTATAGCAACTAACTCCACATATCTAAAACATAACACCCCTGATCATTTCCTCCGAACGTGTTTCCTTTCCAATGACTAGCTCTCCACCACCACCATTCAAGTACACAAGTAAGTAACTCTACAGCTATCGTTTTATACTTTCTTCTCTCACCCTCATATCTAGTCCATCACAATGTCCTACTAATTCCCCTTTTAAATCTCTTGAATGCCCAATAAAAAGAAATGTTGGATTCACAAACAAAATATTTTAGAAACAATCAAATCTCAAAATCTAACTATATAGCCACAAAGGTATTTAGTAGAATAAGTGCCTCTTTACCTGGTGTTTCAACATTTCACCATCTCCATCCTAATGTGAATTTTGGTTCATTGAATGAAACCTTCCAATTCATAGAATTAAGAGATGAAAACCAGACAGCTGGTATATGAGACCCCCCGTTACAACAAACACAGAAGGAGTGTCGTCAGTTTGCTTTTCCTACCTCCCCAAGGTACCTGCTCATTGGCTTTGGATGTTTAATATTTTTTCGGTGCTTTAAAAAGTCTCATATTATAAAATGTTGTGGGAACTCTTTCTGGAAGGAAAAACTCTGCACATTGTTACATTTAAGAACTTAGATTTAATGTTTAACTGGTGGAGGGGTGTGTGTGAAGAGGAGAGGTTGACTGTCATCTTTTCTTTCAAGTATAAGAATGAATTTCATAGACTTTTAAAAAGTTCCTTTTTTATTTCCTAGAGAGTACAAGCTGCTTATATTAATTAGGAATTTACATCTGGCCCTGTACAAAGGCCCCATATTACTTATGAATAACATGTGTTGATCTCCTAGGAATGAAAAGGGGGAGAAAGAATTTTCTACAATTAGTATCACCCTTAGCTGATATTCCACAGCACCAACTTGTTGATTCTGGGTGATTAACATATAATAATTTCAGAATTCTACCATTAAAAATGGTAGCAACCTACCACTTATAAGATTCTGAAATGTATGCAGAAGTGAGTAGAAATAAGGTATTTTACAAAGAAAAGCCAAATACATAAGGGTAATAACAGAAATGTGTTGAATTGAGGAATAATTTTGCCTGATATTGAGTAACAGTGACTACAAAATTTCAGTAAATTCAATAAATTACACTGGTGTTAATTCTATCACAACTAACCAAAAACAGAAATAGAAGGAATCTGGAATCCTATGACCACACATAGTTCTATTTTTAATCCACCTCTGAAATGTATTTATCTTAGGCAGAAACCTAGTAAAGAGATAATGAAGAGGGGGAAAAAAAAATCTACCCCAAGATAATTTTAAATGAGAAATAAAATCTGGAGGGAAGCCATGCCAGAATTTATTGAAAAACAGATTTTTCTCCTTCAAAAATGTTATTAAAAAATACGAATGTTTTTGTGACTTATTGCCAACTATATTTTATAAGCTCTCTGCTACTAAGATGTACCACACTGTATGATGTGATGGATGGGGGCTATTGAGCATTTTTACTGAAGAGCAGAACAGCCCATGCAACATATTGGTATTAAAAAAGGTGAAGGTATTCTAAGAGTATGTTCATTTCCTCATAAAGTCACATTTCATGTATCCCTAGGTTTTTCAAATAGTTCCTTCCAATTGACTCATGTATTTTGCAGGTCCTGAAAGATGGGAGGACTGGTGGGGTAAAGGTTGTCTCGTCGTTCCCAGGAGAACGGTCCTAATTCTTACGCCAAATTTTAATCTGAAGCCATCTCTGTGTTTCTTACAGTACAACTCTATTTGTGTTTCTATCCATTATCTGCGTTTTAAACCAAACACTATTTTAAATATTCTCTTTCTGGAATGTACTCAAACTGAAGGGATGAAAGAGGTGTGGGGAAGTTGTCTGTTCTCACCTGTAGGCTCACTGCCCAGGTAGTATTATCACCCCATGCAGAGCCAAGCCCCAGTCACATCAGCTGGCCACAGAAATTAACCACACAGAAAAAGGATAAGGGGGCACCAGTTTACGGAAAAGAAAAATCAGATATACTCCCTTACATAGGGATTTTATTATTTTTACAGAGAAAACAGTACGTTCATTATACATTTGTATATATTATGGATTATTTGTCTTAAACAGAAAAAAATGGGAAAGTGCCCACTGTAACAGTCTCCCTTCTAAAGGGATGGACAATTTCAGTGTGTATCTCCTTTTGTGTCCTCTTCCTTATTCATTTTTCCTCTCTTCTTCCCTAAGTGTCCCTTCCCCTGTGATTCTTTTTCCAAAGCTAAAGAATCTTTATTCCTCTCCAGGACACTCGGGTCTGGGCTGATGTGAGGCTCTGGCTGATCCAAGGACAAATGGCACAGAGCAGGAGGAAGACCTCTACTTGCCACAGCTTGTGGACCCAAGTCTACTGGTCTTGGCCAAACCCGAGAGAAGAGCACACTATCTCCTGATGCATCGCAGGAAGAAAAGGCAATGGCTGCTGGTGGCCTGTCACTGTTCACAGCAAAGAACATCCTACTCATCAGCTTCTCAGTCTAAGACTGTCCTTTACTTGGTCCATTCAATCCAAAATATGGGCATATAAAACACACTTCATTTTCGAAAAGACAAAATTCTAAACCTGCACTAACTCCCTGACTATTTTCAATCATCCTGAATTTGCTTTTCTGGTTAGTGCTTGGGACTCTAGTAGTTCAGTGATGAAGGCTCATGGCCTCTGGTGAATATTCTCTGTTAGTCAGACTTGAACGACTGAAACAGTCACTGAAGTGCATCCAGCGGTATGTGACTTAGTGTGTTAGAATTTCATGTGGTAGGTGGCAGGATGGGTCATACCCCAGAAGGCCAGAGCCTGGAGAAGAGACCAACTTACAGCTAATCTGGGAAGTCCATGATTAGAGGTGATGATGCTGTCAATGTTTGTTGGCTGGCTACAGAGACCCACCATTTGAGGGTGTCCCTAGCAGGCTAAGCATGGCATCAGAAAAACCCATAGAAACTCAGGTACCTAGCAGGATCCTAAAACCAGGAATGAAAGAACAGGATACACTACTCATGGACACTTGGTCACAGAGAACACAGAAAAAGACTTGGCTTTCAGAATTGAAGGATAAGGTCCAAGGCAACCAGACAGTAAGGCGACCTGATACCTACTACTGAAATGGAATACTAGACTCTGTCAAATCTCCTGGTCCCAGAGTTCAGGGTAGAGTAGAACCTTATTATAGAGGGAGTCAAGTGGCTCTGTGTAAAGGAGTAGAATAAAGAGATCATTTTATTGGGTATGTTAATTTTCCCAGAGTACATTTCCATCTCCCATGCATATATCTGTTCTCCTAAACCCTCGTGTCAGAAATTTACATTTAAACCTTCTGATCTTTCTTCATATATATGAAGATTGAAGAAAGCACTTGAAAAGCAAATGGAACTCCTTCATGGATACCTAGTTTAAGGAAAAATAAAAAACATTTTGAAGGGCAAGTTTCTTATATTAATGGTTCAATAAAATACCTCTCCTATTTTTGCTCTCTTAATTTTTACTACAGACATACTAAAAAAATGAATGAAAAGGGCAGCTCTACTTTTGTTGGGATACTTATGAAAAATACTATAAACCACTAAATTACAATTGATAAAAAAATATGGAAGTTGCCAAGTGAAAACATGATCAGGAGAATTCTGTGAGGAACACAGTATTCCTCAGACCACATTTTTTGAACCAGTGGTAAAAACTGTTCTCTTCCTAAGTTGTCTGTAATATCTGCTAGATCGGCATGCATTTGAAGACATAAAGAACAAGTACTAAAGGAAAGGAAGAAGGACATGGTTAGTAATAAGCTAATTTCAGACCTCTTCAGATTAAGGTCAAGAATAAAATTCTCATTATTTTCCAGTTTATTTAAATTAGGGCTTCGGTGATTTGAAAGTCACTTCCATCATCCTGGCTAGGAAGGAAAAAAATGAGTGAGCAGGTCCACAGAGCCACACAGAGAGGGTTATTTGTTGCTTCCTAACTTAACAACCAAAAGACACTTAACTGCATAGGATCGAAGGCAAGAGGGTTATTTGTTGCTTCCTAACTTAACAACCAAAAGACACTTAACTGCATAGGATCGAAGGCAAGATTCTTACATTAACGGTTCAATAAAATAACTCTCCTACTTTTGCTCTGATAATTTTTACTACAGACATACCACAAAAATGAATGGGAAAGGCAGCTCTACTTTTTTGTTGTTTGGCTTTTCTCATTTTGGGAAGACTCTTTGGGAAGGGGTTCCATGGAGAAAACTTTGCCGACCCCCAGTTTGGCCAGACATCCAAATACAAGCTGCTTTCAATTAGCTCACTGAAACAGACTTGAGAAATGGCAGCATCCTCCCTCTTGATTGTTAACTGCTTTTATTTTCCATTTTATTTAAGATACTTAATTTGTTTTAAGTGATTTACTCTTCTTTTAATTAGATATAGTGATTAGCTAGTATCTTTTCCTTGGCAATGCAGTTTTCCTTCAACAGAAATGAGCTTAAGTCAAAATTACAGATGCCACTAAGTATAAGGATTTGTGAAGGGGAAACAACCAACTAGATTCCCTCTCTTCTGCTAAAGTAATGCAAATTAGAGGTAAGACAAAGAAAGAAGTAATTAGTAGGAAGGAGGCAACAAAATGAATATTTTAAATGCAGAATCTGTTCATAACACAACACTTCTCAAGAGAGCTGTTCTAATAGACTACCTTGCTGAAATGCATCATTATTTAAGCTTTAGTTGTTTAGAGCTAGAAGTAAAGGCATCTCCTCTGCATTTGGTGCATAATGCATTTTTAATAAATGCAGGTCAATATGAGGCTACTTCTTTGTCTTTGGAAAATCAGACCTGATATCAGTACAAAGTCAGGAGGAGGTAAAAGGAGCTATTAATACCTAAAAAAATGGGAGGTACATGTCCAAAAATACTTTCATCATAATGCAGAATACAGCAAAAAGTTAAAACAAATTATACATAGTATAGAATTTTTTTTAATAGCTTTACTCTAAAAGCCAATCAAAATAAATGTATCCATTTTCACAAGGGATTTTCACAAGGGTGTGGTTTCATCACTTTCTTCTTGCTTCTAAGTGTTGGTCTCATATTTTATAAGATTTTCATTTCAAAGTGTCTACTGTCATTATGATGAATAGTAACACCCTATTTCTCCTACTGGGGAGTATCTCATGCTTGACTCTGTCACTCTTTTTCTGGTCACCAAACAAAAGTTCTACCACAACCTCTTTCAAGTTGAAAGGCAATAAGGTCTTTTCCCAAGCTGAGAGGCTGTTTCCAAGTGACAACTCCTTGTCACAGTTAACATGTGAGCAAAAGACACGGAAGCTTACATGCCTCTGTTAAACCTCAACTGCTCCTACTCTCTGCAGGTCGTGGATTAATACATCTCTCGGCTGCATCTTGGTTACAGGTAAATCATCAGAAGGGACTGGAGAAAATAAGCCGAATGCTGGGAAGCTGAAACGAGGACAACACACAATCACAGACAGGGATTCTGTCACGGTGCTCAGTGATTTCAATAGAAATGACATATTCTGGAATTATGCAGCACACAACCAGATAATATGCTACCTCCACACAAAAGCAAGGGTGCTCATTTTAATGAAGTCACAAACTCTGGTTAATAAGTTGGTATATGTGTGTATGCATGCACAAGCCTGTTCACACTTCTCTTATGAAAGGGAAACTCAATGCATTTTGCTAACAAGCACAGGAAGAAACTTGACTTTGTAAATACCCTGCAGAAAGTATCATAGGGCCACATATCACGGACAGTGCTAATCTTCATGCCTAATTAAAAATAAAAACAGAAAATGGACATAAATATAATTTAAAAGGATGAATGATTGATAGGAATAATAAATAACTTCCAAGATCAAAAGCAAATTGAATCTAGTTATTACTCTACCAAAAATATCAAAATGTAATTATACTGTTTTCACACATCATTATCTGCCATTTTGGGAAATTAGAATGGACACATTAATTAATGTACAAAATGATATTCAATTAAAACAAGTGCAGTGTATCCTTCAAGGTTTTGCACTAGAATACTTGACAATGTCCCCCACGCTAGGCGTTTACATCAAGAAGTCTCATATATGTTCATTGAACAGTAAGGTTCATCTGCAGGGGACATATAATCTTTCTCATGAAGATTCAGAAACCAAATGAGAGACACTCTAGCATGGACACATTACAGGCAGTCTTTTCCCACAGTGCTTAAAACGCTTCCTTTTCTACCTTTAAAAATAAATCAGCAGATGTGTTTAACATATAGACATGGCTCTTGCTTTTCTTTTGCTTTTTTTCCTCCTTTAAAGAAAATGTTTTCAGGAAAAAGCTGGTTGCTATGGAAGCCTTACGGTCGACCAGAATGAGAAGGTTGGAAAACATTCAACCATTTCAAGTCACCTGATTCACTAAACATTCCCAAGTTCATTATAATAAGAATGAGGAAGAAGAGAAAGTCAAGGTAATTTTAAAAAACAATGCAGCTCTTTGCCCATAAATGGACTGCATATCTTAGTAACCAGACCTCTACAACCATGGCTAATTCTGAAAACTTTTCCAAAGCTACTCTTACAAATGATGGCATTTTAACAAAATAACACAGATTGTCATATTTCCAAAATAGTATGCAGTTCTTGTCATTGTTATGTACTTAGTGTAAAGTTAATGCTCTGCAATTCAATTTCAGTCAGGCAGCTAGGTCTCCAGCAATTTGCCATAAAGACACGTTTCATAAACACCAGAACAAATAAAACATCGCAATCCAAGAAAAGTAGTTTTCCAAACTGGCCTGAAATATGGAATGGCTTCCAATACCATATGGAAGTTCATTCTCTGAGAACTCATGTGGACTGTCACGTGGTCGATCCGATCTCATCTGTAATACCATTAGCAGAAATGAACTGTAACCAATCGTAAGTGGCTACTAATTGCCCATGACAATGATGAAAAATACTGACTCAACCTTAGAAGAGTTCATTTAGTCTGAGTTGTAGAGCTACAACCTGAGACTATCACAATTATATCACAGGTGGACCTTCTTAGCCATTCAGGGGATCTAGCTGCAAAACAGAGATCAAGAAATGAGTAGTAAACTGAGATCATATGGACAATTTGGTCCATGTTAACTGAATAGACTAGCTGATTTAATTGAAAAAAGGGGCTGGACAACACAAGTAAAAAAGTTCCCTGCTAAATTCAAAATTGCTGAACTGTTTTGTTTATGTAGATTATTATTAGCATTAAGTTTGTTTAAAGGTTTGTTTCACATACAGGAACAGTTTCACTGTGATGTGCAATTTGATGACTAAGGTAGTGATTTGCTAAAATTACAGTGGGATATGCACATTCATTTAATTTCATAATATCTTTCTTACTCTTCTTCCTCTTCTTTTCCCCCCTCCTCCTCACCTGTACTTAGTTTGTATGGCATATATTTACTTTAAATACTGAAATAAATTAAAATTGATATCAGTTTGAATTTCACAATACCGTTTGTGAGGACAGAGTTATCCTGAGGTGTAGCTGAAACAATGCTGGGTTATCAGAACTTTCAAGACTAAGCCTCAACCCTGGGAAGTCAGATGGAATGTGCACATTAACTAATTCCCAAACACCAAACTGTTGCCATATGATAAGCACCCTCTGAAGAAGGATCAGGCCAAATGTCCCACAAAATGATTGACAGCAGCATTAACTCCTTCTTCTGTCAAGGAAATCAACAAACCAAAGGCTGAAAAAAAAGCTAGGAGAGACAATTACAAGTGAACGTATCACTTTGCATCTATTGGCATGCTAATTCCCTGACAGAATAGGAAATTAAGAGTGATGCCAATCACAAAGCACAGCCTCCCTTTACACACACTGAAACGAATGGAATCTCACTGGGCAGCATCCAAAATGCCAGGAAAAGCCTCTCCTAACAGAGAAGTGCAAAAGAAAGTCAAGTTGCAAATTCAGTGATGGCTACAAACTAAGATATCTGGGTCCCACATGTGGACAAATGTTCATTCGACTGGGCTGTGAGATCAAGTATTCATTTATCAGTCCAAGACGTTGAAAGGGTTCAGGACATGCCACCCTAAAATAAACCCCGGGTATTTGAGAAAACAGCAGAAGCAGGAAGGTCACTTTCACCTTCCCCTTGCCCTTCTCCACTGAGGCAGGTCATATAACCTAGAAAGAATTTTCTGGCCTTCTCTTGAAGCAGGTCATAAGACCCTCAAGTGAAAGACACCAACTCCATACCCAGAGGAAAGGAACATCCTTATCTCTGAAGGCACAGGGACACAGAGAAGAACCTGGACAAACAGACCTTGCTAATTTCCCCAGTTTACTACCACTAGATCATACCCTTTTGTCCTTCAATTATACTTCTGCACGACTGCCAATAAAATACACAGTTTTCCTTGTTTCTTCGGGTCATTTCCTTATGAAGGCTCCCGTGTCAGGTAAAATTCATATTAAACAATTCTGTATGCCTTTCTCTTGTTAATCTGTCTTTTGTTATAGAGGTCTAGGTCATGAAAACTGCAATGGGTGAGAAATCTTTTCCCCCCTACAATGGCCTGAAATAAGGGAGCCAAGGGCTGAAATAAAGTGGTATCCACAACCTCTTGCAATATCCTATTCTTTGATCACCATTACTATTGCTAGTGAAGGGAGCTGAAAGGTGTATTAAATTTCTTAAAACTCTTTTAAAAGCTGAAAAGAAAACAAACCCTAAAAATTGTGTGGCAATAAAAATTAACTAAAATTTACAAATAAAGAAAGGTGGGGGTAGTACAGCATGTCCTTCCACTGTCATCCTGGAGTATGTTTACCAGGCTTGTCCAAGGGTTATTTAATACTCTAGGAGGACATACCTATGTCTGATTTTGCTATTTAGTATTTAACTAGAAGTTACAGGTTAACTTCTAGATTTACATCTGGTTGAAATGATATTAACCAGTTTTATATCTAATCAAGAAATTTTATGCTACTATTCTTTTCTAAATGCCTATAAATACCAAGTTCCTCAAATGCTCTTTAAACCAATGTTACAGCTTACTAGCTCCCTCATTAATGACTTAAATAAATCTTTGACAGTTCATTCTATGTTTGATCGAGAGTAATATTTTTAACTTTGAGAATATTTTGACAGTGGTAAACTCATTTTTAATCACTTGGTATAATTCTATTGTTTGCCATCTCCATTTTTCTATGGGTTAAATTTTTCTACAGGTTATTTTACAAAATGAATTCAGAAACTACTTAGGTTGGTAGAGGAAAAAAAAAATTTGGGTTTTCTTCCATCTTGGATTTAACCTTTTCTTATACTGATCCCAGTGAGCAGAGAAAATGCTCATTTAACTGCAGAAACCTGCATTTTAAATATTTCCTCACAAGTATAGTTTACCCAGTTTTTAAAAAGCTAGGAAAGGCACTGAAAGAAAAGGCAAAGCCCATTTTCTCAGAGGGGCTATGTCACGTGTCATGGCCTCATTTCTTTTAGGTGCTGGGCATGTGAGTCAGTATTTTCTCAAGCCAGAAAGAGGCTGATTAACTTCTATAAAAGAGGCCATATTTCTCACAAAAGTCTTCATTCCTTTGATGAGCTGTTCCCCAGGGAGAAGGGCCTTACCTCCCATGTCCGGAGAGACTAGCGATTTCACTTAATGTCTTCAAGTGAGCTGACTCTACAGGAGCTTGTTAAAATGATGAAACCTGAATTTGGGGGGTGTGGGGGAATTTATATCCTAGAGTGATGTTATTTTAAGAAGCTGGTTAGACAAAAAAGCAGAATCAAACATTCGTACTGTAGGCTTACTACTTTACATCTTTTTCCTTGAAATCATCCTATTTAAAAGGAATTAAGTTTCAGAAGGCAACTCAGATAACTGATATTTAAAAGCCTACCTATAACTGTATACACATTAACTATGGCTTATAAAAACAAAAATACTGAATATAATGATTACACCTTTTTAAAATTGTGACTTACAGAAAATGTAGGTAATAGAAGAAAACATATAGCCTCATGCTTCTAACATAACCACCATTAGTGTTTTGATATATTTCCAGCTGTATTTTATTGAAAAGTGTTTTACATACATGATTTTTCACTTAGATTATATCTGTTTCTTGTCTACAAACTGATAATAGTGAAGCCTAACCCTCACAGAATTGAATTGTTGTGAAATTCTATTAGATTGCTTATGTCCTAGTCTGGTGCTGGCAAATAGAAAATAGTCAATAAATATTGGTCATTTTCCTAATTATTATTCTAATTTTAAGTGGCTCTAAAAATATTCCATTAAGTAGATATGCCATATTTTTTTTTTTTAGCTATTCTCTTATTGCTGGAAATTTAAGTTGCCTGTAATTTTTCACAATCATATATAATTCTATTACTTCAATACCTACACTTCTAAATTACAAAGCAATCTTTTGGTGTTCTCTCAGGTGAGTCTGTTAAAATGTCTGAAGTATTCCAAAATGCTTTTGAAAAAAAGCATTTCAAAACACAAAGATTTGGAAAAAAGTATTGAAAAACACAAAGATGGCCTCCCTTAATTCCCATCCCACATGCTCTTGTGTAATATGAACTTGCCATTCCTCTGCTGAGAGTGGGAGTGCAATTCTCTCCCCTTGAGTCTGGGCTGGCCTTTATGACTCTCTCATAAGCAACAGAACATGGTAGAAGTGTCACTGTTTGATTTCTGAGACTAGGTTAGAAAATACCATACAGCTTTTTCACCTGGTTCTACTGAAACGCTCATGCTACAGAAGCTCACTCTCCCAAAACCCAGCAGTTTTTCTGTAAGAAGCCCAATGCACATGGAGAGGCATGTATATGCTTTAGTTACCAGCTCCAGTTGGGCCCAGCTTTCTAGTCTTCCCATCTTACGTGTCAGACACATGAGTGAAGAAGCCTCCAGATGATTACAGTCCTCAGCCAGCTGAGTCACCACCAGTCATCTGCATCTTTCCATCTGAGACCCCCAGACATTATGGAGCAGAGAAAGGACATCACTTCTGTGCCCTGTCCAAATTCCTGACCCATACAGTCTATAACAAAGCGGTGGTTGTTTTATGCAATTAAATTTGGGATGATTTGTTATGCAGCATTATATAACTGCTATACCCAACAAAACTATCAATTCTTCCTTGCTCTCCCTACCTACCACATTTGTCTTCTCATATCACTTTGCACTGCTGAGACAAATCACTTTAAACTGGAGGTAAACAGGAGTATGCACACTGGCTCTGTTCTGGAGTCTTCCTCCTCTAATGCACTCTGTATATTGTTTAATTGATCTCTTTAAACCATGGGTCTAATCATGTCATTCTCCTGCAACAAACTCTTTAACAGATCTCCAATGTCTATGGAGAAAAGACCAAACTCTTTAGCCCAGCATGCAAAGTCCTCTATAATTTGGCCTAAATTTACATTCTGTGCTGTATCTTCTGTTTCACACTGCCAATGTTCCCACCCAATAGGAGAAGTCCCTATTCCCTAGAGAGGTCCAAAATTTTGCCACGCTTATGCTTTGCTTATGCTGTTCATTCTGCCTCAGATATCTTTCCTTCTTTCTCATAGCCATGGGTATTGATTTATGCTTCCTTTAATGCATAGCTCTGTCTCACCTGAATTTCCTTAGCCATTTAATTTTTACCTTCTTTCTGGCATACTTTACCTTTTATCTTGTATAGACATTTGTTTTTGCATCTTGCCGCCTCTACTGGACTACAAAGTTCATGACATCTTAGGCATCTCTATCCCCAGCCTAACACACTGCCTTGCACATAAAAGACATCCAGTTAATTTGTCATGGTGGAGACTATATCAGACAGATTTCATTGGCAGGAAAAATTTAATCATGTAGTCTGGAAATCCTTCCACTTAAACATTAATAAATGTGAAGAATGTGCAAGGCCATGAGAAGTAGACCACCTCCCTTCTTCCTCTGGAAGTTCTAAGAAAACAGAACTACTTCACTTTAGGTAAAAAGAGAAGTTAAGAGTGAAATCTTAACTTTAGAGGTCTGGAGAGGAGGTCTGTAATACAACATACTTGTTGGTACTATTTAGCAATGCAGTCAGTTTAAAAGGCATGAGTTATGAGACTGTTTTCCTGCAGGTATGTGTTGTCATGATAGGCCAATTATTCCTATTGACTGAATAATATGGAGTCAAAACCCAACATAAAAGCGATGCATCTCATTCTAGGCCCTGCTTTACTGCACTGGCATTTTGAGAGCAAAGTGATGGACAGGTGCAGCTTGTTGTCGTATGATAGCAAAGCCATTTCCCATGTCAATCGAGATACCTTCAGAAAGACATAATTTAGAAGGGGAAGCCAATTGCTAATTTCCTTCACCTGGACAACTTTGGTTAGAACACTTCCAAATACCCAATAGACACTTACATTTTTGCCCCTTGAAAAAGACCCGAGGTTTTAGATTTACACAGTCTAGTGTCACTTGTTAAAAACAAAACAAAAAACACTTCATCATATCCACACAATCCAAATATGTAGCAAACACATCTCTCATAAACTATAATCCTTTCTATTGTTCATTCTGTTTGGTAATTGGTATCTGAAGAGCAATCCTGGGGTAATCCATACACCCTGTGAAGATAAATGAATTCACCGAGTTCAGCAAAAAGTACAAACATCAAATGCCATCATTATAAATATAAAATAGCACTGCAATCATAGTGCTTTCCATTTTTTCTTGGGTATTCTTCTTAAACACCATCTAGAGACTGGAACTGCACAATTCTGTTGTCTCCTGTGGCCCAAAGTCTCTCAAACCCACCTTACAGTGACACGGTGACATACAAGCAAGTGAATGTCTCCAAGAAAAATCAAACATAACTAACTCTTTCTTAAAACCCAATCCTGGAGGATCAATTTCTCCTTCAATGGTTGCTCCCCTATCTCCTCCTGCCCCTTTAAGAAAGCAGAAACCACCTTTCCCAGGAATTTGTAAAAATATATTTTTTACCTGAAATTTTATTTTGGTCTAACTATGCAGGAAGCTATTACCCGTCCATTATCTTTATGTGCGTGATTAGGAATAATAGCTGATTTGTGAAGTTATCTATTATGGGAAATAATCAAGATTAATGAGCCCCGTGGCACTTGCTGAATGCCTCCAGAGATTTATTGCTCAGGCTGTGCATCTCTCGTGTTGCTGGTGCTGTCAGGAGTTTTTTACAAATGCAAATGGAGACATGAATTAATTGTGGAAGAAGAAAAAAGCTTTTTCAGTGTTATCAAATATTTTGGACTGCTCAATCCCACCTCTCTCAATGATACTATTCTATTTTATATAATGACATTGGAGTCTAATCCCCATCATTCTTTAGACCCAAGTAGGGAGTGTTTAGCTCGCACTCTCCATGGAGCAGGGAGCAGATACAAACAATGCTGTTCTCTTAAGAATCCAGTCCCAAAGTCAAGATATAGCCTAGATGGAGAGAAAAATATGGTTGCTATTGCTGCAAATGTCAAGCGAGTTTAAATCACTTGCTCAACCAGGGACATGCTGCTCTCTCTTCAGGAGAACTGCCCTATAGCTATGGGGCTGTTACAGATGGCAGTGCAAATATAGCTTTGTTCTGAATGTCTGGATTAATTCAGGACAGTTCCACACCCTACACATTTCTGGAAAAGGAACAGTGATCCAGGATTCAAATGAAACTTCCGTAGGATGATCTCTGTACTTTACCAACTATATAGTTAATATGAAATTACAAAAACTGCTTCTGACACAAGGCAGATGGGGAGATGGGTACAAAAAGTTCCCAATGACCAGATCCCATTTTGGGGAAGCAGATGCAAAGAACCTGAGCCAGACCACCAGCTTCTGAATCCCAGCTTTGCAATGTCCCTAATACATAACTTTAGGCAATTTATGTAACCTCTTTGTGCCTCAATGGCCCATCTGTAAACTGGGGAATACAACAGTACTAATAACACAAGGTTGCTGTGATGAGTTAAATGAATTAATGCATGTAAAAGTGCTTAGGAGAACGTCATAAATGTTAGCTGTTATTATTTTCAAATAATTTGTCAATCAAAATGTACTTGGCTATCTCTTGGACTCTTAATTCATGGTGTTCTAATACACTGATTCAAATCTAAGTTTCCAATTTTTTTCAATGGATAGAATTACAGTGTAAAAGATGAACACCGAGAGAGAAATTAAATGGTCTGTCTTCTAGACCCAGGTCAGTCACTATGGAATGGTATGATGTTGGCCATGATCCTTTATTTCTTTGGGTCTAGTTTTCCTGTCTATAAAGAACTGGAAAACGATCTCTAATATCTTCAATGACAGTATTATATAAACCTTTAGGTTATACTTGTTCTTTTTGTTAACTTAGGGGGAAGAGAGGAACAGCACAACGACTAAATATAAAATCAATCCAACATATTGAAATTTTATACAAATGGAAGAAAAACCTCACAAAGATAAATGTGAATATTTAGAATATCCTTGTAGTATCAACTAATAAGGCCACAGGTATTTATCTGTAGAAAATTTCAGAAGCCAAAGACTTTGCAAAATACAGGAATAGCATGACATCCCAATAGGACACTTTTAATGTGCCAGAGCCTGCATTTCCATAATGATATTAAGAGGATCACTGGGTTTATTTAAAAGCATATATATTGATGACCTTAGCAGTTAGACGGTAATAACCTTTTCTGTTGAAGGGGTCTGTACTCTCTGGACAATAATTTTCACATTCTCTTGGTAAAACTTAGAAAATATCATGGATTCCTTTCTTTATTCCCTTTCCCAGGGACTTGTTACTAATTATCAGGCAGAACCTCAGATTTCTACATCAGTAACAAATTGACTAGTTTTTAAAGCAATATTTTTACTTTAAAGGCAGAAATGACTGCTTGTGAATTATACCACCTGTGAATTCAAGCATATCACTTCATTTCTCTCACCAGACCTTACCCTTGACTCTGCTTGTCAACATACTATTCATCTTTTTTTAGGCCCAAGTCATATTCCAAGATGTCATCCTCAATTTTTCCAAATGACATTCATTTCTCCCTTCTCAGCGTCCCAAAGCCTTTTATAGCTACCTCTAATGTGGCATTTTGCATATCACAATTGTGTGCTGGTGTGTTCCTTCATTCAACCCAGTAAGAACCTGATATAGAATCCATCTCTAATCCACATCTGCTCAAAAATATAGTCAATCGAGTGTCCCTTTGCCCAAAAAGATCCTAAGTACAAGGACTATGTCTTAGTGTTTGTTTCTACCATCGTAGCTGACACACACCATTAACAAAGTTGTTGCTCAATACAAGTTGTGGAATTAAATAGTTTTACTTTTGGGGTTATATCCAACTAGAGAACAAGAAAGTAGATTCTTCTAGATTCTTCTCTCTTCTGGAGGGAAATGAATTATCCAAGTGGCAGTTTCTTTTCTTTGGCAAAAATTATTTGCTCAGACCACTGCCAAATAGCATAGACTGAATCTTCACGGTGGGCTAGTTAACTGCTCTGAACCCCCAAACATGGGGATCATCGAAGGAATGGTAAATAATGTATAAATAATGTCGAAAACATGTATTTGTTGCTGAAACTGGCAATGGGAAGCATGGAGTAAAGATGTAGTTACTATATGACAGCCTCTGTTTCAAAGCCCTCTACGTGCATTCTCTGATTTAATCCTCCCTATCATTAAACGAGAAAAGCGTTATCATTTCCCTTCTAAAGATGAAGAAACTGAGGCACAGAAAGGATAATTGGCTTGCCCAAATAAGTGGTGGAAACAAGATTCCAACTCAAGCTGTTGGAATCTAGAGTCCTTGCTCTTAAAACCACTAAACTCTTCTAGATAGGTCTGAGGATAACTGTACTTATCACCCACTGTAGGAAAAGGGGAATCTGGAATATGGAAAGGAGAAAACAGGCAAAAGAAGAGGGTTGAACTGAGGTTTTAGAAACAGCGGGCATGACACTACCTTAATAAAGGTTTCATGTAAAACCCGAGTTATTTTCCATCATTCAAAGGCTGGTTATTTGGGGCCTTGTCACTCATGTCCATAACAGAACGAAATACATACTTCAGTTCCTAAACTACTCTTAGGCCAGTCTTCACTGGCTTCTCCATCTCACCTTTATCTAAATTCAGTTACATTTGTGCTTAAGGGTTCCTTCCTATCAGTCATTCACAGAGCAGAGCCAAGGAGCTGAAATACACATTTGTTTCCTATTACTAAGAATTTGCCAGTTGGCATAGCCCCCAATAATGGGCATCTGTCAAAATAAAGGTCCTTTCACCAATTTGTTTTTATTTTCCCAACAGAGGTGTCAGTTGTGAACAGATTCTGTGGTGTGAACAGATTCTGTGGTATGAACAGAAGGGTCATCATGACCCCTGACCTCACTGCCAGTCAAGATAGAATAAAAATCACAACCGAAAGGAAACAATGCATAGTGGGATGGGACTCAGGGTTAAGATCCATCCTCATGGCTGACTCTTCCATGAAAGGAGATCAGGAACATTATTCTTGTATGAATGGAATTCTTTATCTGACATCTACTAATTCAGCTTAGAGATATTAGTAAAAAGTGAAAAATCTCATTCCATCCTAAATAACATTGAGACACTAGTGATTTTGTTAGTAGCTAGTTATTACATGCAAAGGAGCTGTGCACAACATACTATATGAAGGATGATAAAGCTCTGCATATTCGCTCAGAGGTTTTGCTTCTTTCTCCACCTAAAATATGTAGCTTAAGATAAGTAAATTTATTCCACCACTGATGAGACAACCAAGTCACAAACCATGGACCGATTCATAGACTGCCATGTGCCTCATGCAAAGAGTTGAAAGAATGGGGTTTTCAGCTCAAATTTGAAAATGTGAAATACTGGCTCTAGAGGTTTGTATTCAGAAAATCATAGCATTCTTAGAACTGCAAGGGATCTCAGAGCTCATCTAAGTAATCTTTTCATTTCACAGATGAGAGAATTGAGAGTGAAGGAGGATGAGTGCTTAACAACTCAGCTACTCATAGCAAAGTCAAATCTGGGGCCCAGTTTTGTGTCTCCTAAGCTACTATGTTTCCACTCTGCAGGCAAGCCTAGCACACTGCCTTGCCCATATCAGCCACCAATATTTTGTTGTTGTTGAATAAATACCCGAGGGATTGGGAAATACAGAAAAACTAGAGGGAATAGTTTGGAGATGGATATCACCACATGGGCCAGGTCATGGAGCTCATCCCTACCATGACTGAAACAAAAAAAGCAGCTCACCCAGTGGCTACAACAGAGCACATTTTCTTTAGGGTCCTCTGTTGGAAGGAGCTAGAGGCAGGATATCACTTTTTGCTCCGTCTCTTGGAGTAAGAACAGTTTTGAACTCTGAGAGAGCTCTTGGGGGTAAGCAGAGATGAGGATGTGTGAAGGGGTGGACAGGGTGTGTTACTTTCCTTACTCCTCCCCTCCACAGAACCCTGGGTCCAACCAGAGATAATGAATCCAGAGCCCCAGCCACAGCCCACTGGAATACTGACCATTCTGTGATAAACCAGCCAAAGCTATAGTCAAAAGTCTCTCCAGGGAAAGTAAACTAGGCCAGGGGTGGTGTGATATTAGCCCCAGAATAAATCTAGTTTTATTTTATTCTCCAAGAGTTAAAAACATATGGAAGAAAGCACCAATATAATGGGGATATCAGAGTCCAGGGAAAATGCATCACGAAATGACTAATGTGCCCTGAAAGCCTTTCCTTCTTAAGAAAAATAATATCAAGGATGCCCAGTTGATACACACTAGAAACCCTTTAGCAATTCTTATTTACCAGAGTGGGCAAGAGAATTTATCAAGCACATCAGAGAAAAATAAAACAAATCAATCAAAATCTCCTTGTTCAAATTTTCATCTATGTCTAAATGAATCCCTTGTGAGAACCTTTTTAGACGTTCCAACATATCAGTTTAAAGAATTCTATTTTTTTTCCCCCTATCTCAACTCTTCTGGGTTCTGGCTGGTATATGAACCCATAATGTCAAAACAGTGAAGCAAGCTCCTGAAGCAGAATTTCCATCTTTCCTGAGAACAAATTCCATTAGCAATATAAAAGCTCTTTTCCTAACATTCTTTAGCCAGTTTTTCAAACTTGAATTGTCTCAGGTGTGAACACAGATTGATGTAAACCCAGATGGTGAACTTGGATGCTAGTTATACTCGAAATTTCAAGAGCTACTCTTTCAATTATGCTACTGAGATTTAGACACCTACCTTCAAGATTTCTTCCTTTCCCCATGCTAGTCTTTTTGCCAAACTAGTAAATAGAAAATCACTGTCTAAAAAGTTGGCTCCTTCAAAGTATCTTTCTTTCCAGCTGACGCTACTAACATGAGAACATGCCCTGCTTTAGAAATATTTTTATCTGTTTTTTTAAAAACGTAAATTAGTAATTAGTTTGATTTCCATGAAATGGATGCTAAAGCAACATTTCAGAAACTCAACAAACCTATTTTTCAAAGAAATACCATACTAATTCATCTCACCAAGCCAACTTAGAAACCAAAAACTGAAGCTTGCTGAAACAGCTCTAGCCTGGCTCTGGAAACTGGCAGCCGACTAAACTTAATTCTAATGACAACAGACATGGATCAACTCACAGTTCACACAATTTTCTTTTCATTAAGTGAATACTAGGACTTCAATTCAAATTAAAGACTGTCCCAGCAAAGCCTGTCCTCCTCCACCTCCGGAATAGTAGCTTATCGCATAAGTTTTAAATTAAGCACCTAGACAAGATTCTTCTACAACACACAATGAAAAGGCCCTTCAATAACTAAGTCAGTGCCATGCACAAATTACACTCTCGCAGTATGAATGTTTGACAAAGATGAAGGTATCGGTTAATACATGCAGAAACTTTCATGTCTAATACTGGTTTTGCCTAAAAGTTACAAAGACTATACATTTCTAGATGCTGACATAGTCAGTGAATCCGCTTTTTGAGTAATCTAGAGTAAACTGTAAACTCTATGTTCCTTGAGTAATAAATTAAATAATAGCAGCCACATCCTACTAAATATTTATACTCATCCATCCATTCACTCATTCCCATGGACATTTACTGAGCAACTAGGATAAATCAGAAACTGTGCACTTACTAAAAAAGTATCCATTAATGATGGTAAAAGAATTGTAAATCTATAGATTTATTTAAACAGATACAGAAAAAGCAAAGTGAACTACCATTAAATGGGGTCTGTACTTGGAGCCTTTATATATGACTCCATTTAATTCTTAAAATAAGCCTATATTATTTCCATTTTTAGAAGAAATTGAGGCTGTGAAAGGTTAAATGACTTGTTCAAGGTGACTCTCTGTAGCAAAATCAGCGTTTCAACTAGTGTCTGTTTAGTTCAACGTTCTTTTCCCTCTACCATACTGACTTTCACAAAATATGGCTAAAACATTTATAAACTAGAGAGCAATTCACAGTAGCTTATAATCTTGATGATTCAATCAGATTTTATTTTTTTCCTAATGCTGTAAGTAGTACAAATGGTTAGCAATTAACGTATCCCAAAGTAATCTGCTTTTTATTACTAAATGCTATTGTTGTTTGCACTGCATTGTGGTAATTCTGATCACACACAATGACAATGCCAGGCAATAGCAAAAGTTGACCCAAGAGGGAATGCTGAGTGACTACTTCTCTTTCTGTTTTGCACTAAATAAAATTCCATTGATCCCAAAATAAGCCATCTGTATTTTCCCCACATTTTTGTTGACTTAACAGCTATACTTTAACCTAAATGATGGATATATGCTAAAACCAAAATCTATAGATGGAATATAATGCAATTCTGAAGTTAAGAGATCATTTAGGTGATAGGACTTCATTTCAGATGCGTCGTAAAAGCATATGCAATTTACACTTTTTATTTTGTCCCTCCCCAGTCACTCTGAACAAGTTTAAGAATGTTTGCATCTTTACTTCAAGGCCAGTAAATGTAAAGAGTACCCTTAAAACTACAGAGAGGGGAGGAAGGTAAGCTAGAGGAGGAAGGATAGTTTTATATGTTCAGTACACAAAGGATATACATTGCCAACACACCTCAACTACACACATGGAATACAAGTAACAGTTGAAAGGAGAATATGAGCTGCTCGAGTGATTTAATCAATTGTAAAACAAATCTCTTTTAGTCCAGTAGTGTTTGCTTACTTCTTTAATCATATCACATTCATACTAATGATAGGTGTACCATGATTCTCCAAACGAAAGAAATGGACATGCTAAAGAGCATCATCAGCACGCCCAGATAATATCTATTGAGCATCCACAGGTTCATAATCTTTCCTTGCATAGGTCAAGAATACATAGGTAAGCGACTAGGTATGTGAATATAGGATTGCTGCCTTGGATTATTTTCATATTTTCTGCAAGCAGTACATGAAGAGACAGAACTACCCAAGCTTTTGTCATCTGACATAATTATTAATTCATCCATCAAGCTTTTAATGGGTATATACAACACTGTAGTGTTACATATCTACCTAGCCTTTCTGAGTAGTATTTGGGGATATGGATAGATTCTGGAAGATGGATTATCTGGAGAAGGAGGAGGTTCTAGATAAACAAAACCAGTAACTCTAGAAATGGGTCAAGCAGTAAAAGTGAGGTCAAGGAAAAACAGATTTAGGGAATCTCTCTCTTCCACTACTTAGGGTTAGATTATTCTCTATGCATACCTTTGTTATCGGTAGAACTCATTCAGCTCTGGAAAAGCAGTGAATTCATTCTCTTTGTAATCATTTTCTCTGAACAAAGCATATGTTTATGAAAGGTGAAATTTGTAGTACCCAAGAGAGAAATGTTGTTGAACTCTACTTCCCATTCCATACATCTCCCCACAAACTTCCTTTAGGATGATACGAGGAAGAACAATTACACAGAAACTGGAAGAGGAAATAAAAAGAAAATTTAGGCTGAATATCTTAAAGAGGCTCTCGAATACCTGTACCAATTAGACCATAAAATTGTCCTCCAAGGGAAAGCATTCAAAACTTAAATGGATGAAACACAGAGTAAGAGGGAATTACCTCGAACTAGCAGAAAATGGTGTGCTCCAGTCTACCTAAGCAGTTCACTTCCCAGCTCTCATTTATATTTTTCATTCCCTGTGGTATGCTTTTCTCAAGGATTACTTTGGGCTTTAGTTCCAAAACTCCTGATATGCTTTTATAGGTATTCCTGTATGTCTAAATCCTGACATAGCAGTTTGAAAATCAGACTAGTATCCTCGTCCTACATATTTTTCTTCTACTCACATAATTTCTAGAGCTGTAGGAACAGAGTCTATTAAAGTAAAATTAATCTTATGTTTATGTGCACTGTATGGTTATGACTATGAGTGAATTGTTCATAATTAATCTGTCAAGAGCCTCACCCCTGTACTTCAACATACCTCACTTACAGGACATCAGTATATTTAACACACTCAACAATAAATAGCTAACTTTGAACTTACTTTCCAGTTTCATCTCTAAATTTTACTAATACTACTAATAGGTATTTTTATATAGCTCAGGGGACTTGCATAATTTTCCAGAAGAGAGAAGAATACATATTCAAGACTGCATATTTGGAAAATAGAAGTTTCTAATGCCAACAATATTGATATTTTGTTCACACTTATGGTGTCAAATCTTTAGTTATAAAAGCCTTACAACACCGTAAACACTGAGCTAATCAGAACTAACCCACCTGGGATTATTTCAGGTTTTTCCCCCAGTATGTAGTACTTCTTTATTTCACTGACCTAGGCTTTAAGACAGAAAATATTAGAAACAGTAATTATTATAAAAACTTTAATCCAAAAGAAAATGAGCAAATGTGAAGCCGTTTTGGGGGGTATGTTCTGGTGTTGGCACACATTCCTCTGCACTCTTACATAGCTGTTCCTACAATTCTCTGTACCCTGGAAATCTGATTTTTATAATGATAACCCTAGGCACTATAGAACTACAATCACCAAGATGAAATTAACTCGTCTCAGAGTTAATCATTTTTAAAACTGCAAAGGACTTGGAAAATCAACATTTTATAGGTGAAAAACTTGAGGCCTAGAAAAATAAAGTGACTTACCTACGGTTACTGAGCAGTAAATGACAGAACAAGAATTCAAAGCCAGATCTCACCTACAATTCCAATACTTCTTTCACAGTCTCCCTAGTTTATTATAACCTGTATTTTTTTTTTTGTAAAACTACATGCTATCAATAACCGTGTTAGATTTGCAAGGCAAGTACTCCTACAGTCAATCCCCTGTAAGCCTGAAATTCTACTATTGACTACCAATGCCTTGATTTGTGGAGCTCAAACCAGGTGATTTAAATTTTCTTCAAGCTTAGGAAGATGAAAACAGATCCAAGCCCACGGATGCAGGCAATGCTTCTTTTACTATAAACTTTCACTTAATGAATACACGTCATTTTAGAATGCACTGGAAGAAAGGCTAAATACATAACTTCAGCTAGAGCTAGTGTTCTTTTAAAAGGGAATGGTAGGTGCTACATGTCACATTGCTAACTCTAGCTTTCCTTGTTATCAATCAGTACTTAACTTAATTCTGCGTTGCAAAGCATTCTTATAAGGCATTCACCTAAAAACCATCCAAGCATTGACAAGTAGCCCCGAATCTGGATCTGTCCACAGATATTAAAGCAAGCAGTGCACATCTAAAGCCCTCAGGCCACATTTATCCAGCTCTTGCTGTATAATATATCAAGCCTACATCCTCGCAATGCTAATGAACCCTCATAGCAACTGTCTTTTCTTTTTACTGTTCAAACAAAAACTTCTGTCCCTTTTTGCTTGTTGCTAAATTTGGACTCTCTGACTATCACTTAGGATTCTAAAATAAAGGCCCCATATAGCATTCTTCTTATCCCCTCCAAAATTCCTCCTCGATCAGGAATAAAGTTTGCTTTAGTTAAGCTTGGCATCTGCCCATCGGGCCAATGTTGTTAACAAGCTTCCTCCACCTATGATGATAAGAAATAGCCCATCTAATTTTTTCTTTTTTAAACTTCTACCTGCTTTTTTTTTTTTTTTTTTTTTTTTAAATGTCTACCAACACTCACTCTGGACTTTTTTTTTAAAAACAAGGGATCCTGACTTTTCTTTTCCTTCTGAATAATTCAAAAGAGATTATTTAAAGCAAACTGTTTTAAAATAATCACTATTTTCTCACACCAATAATGTATGCTGATGTATAATTTTTAAAAAGCTTTTTAACAAAAACAGGAAGAAAAAGGAACTTTTTTGTTTTGTTCATTCTCAGGTGTTAATGTTAGCAGTAAATTAAAGATTTTGGTTAATTGAGATGTTGCCCTAATACTAGTAATTTTACCTTGCCTAAAAAGTTTCCAACTATCATGTCATAGTATCTGCCTGCCTGGGTCCTTTATGAGTATAACTCTTTATTCCTAAGAATCCAGACAACTGCTCACCCTCCCATTTCATCCTTGCAGGTCACCTACTTTGCTGCAAATACTTTATCTCCCAAAGGACAAGTCTCTAGTGAATGCTAAACCACTATTCACTTTTTAGATACTGGACATTTGAGTCAATCCTTATGTTCATGGCATTAGTCTGCTTTATTTACACAGCAGTCTTCTTTTGAGTTTCTTATAGATCTTTATAGGTAGAATAAAACACTTACAACATACTGGTTTTGGGGATCAAATTAACATCTCTCACGAACTTTCTTATCCCACCTCACATATATCAGTACACTGAGACTACTCCACACTCTTATTGAATCTTGAATTCTTAATAAGGTGTTGTATGATAGAATGTAATCTTTTTACTGGGCAATTCAAACATTAACCTTCATTTTCTTTATTCTATTTAAAAAACTGTGTGTGAGGTGGGAGAGTGGGACGGGGAGAAGGAAGGAGCAGGACAGAGGAGGGGGTGGGGGGAATGCTGAAAGAGCGAGGTGGAATGGGCATCATGCTTTCTTTCATGATTTAGTAGAAGAAATATAAACATGCCTTCCAATGACTTCTGAACATCCCTTACAAATAAGGGACCCAGACAGTGCGAGCACTGCATGCCTTTACCACTCAGTAATAGCAAAGGAAGAGGACAATCAAGTCATCCTTGGCAAATGGCAAGGCCAAGGGGATTAGAACAAAGGAACATTTTCCCATATTATCATTAGGAAATAAGAATATTATCAAAAACATTTTTTCAGTTCCATTTTGAGTCAAAGAGGGGTTTTTTTTGTAGCCCAGTTGGGAACCTATATGCAAACCAGTTCTATGAGAAAATATATATGTCCCCAAATTTAAATATGTGACTTAAAATTAACTTTTGACTAATCTGTCATTTAGGGGCAAAATTAATTTGCTTAGATATGTGAACATAAAAATAAACCATAATTCCTATGGCTAGACAAGACTAGTGAGTCTTTACTAAAGAAACAGATATTTTCCTAGGCAGAGGTTCAAATAGAACTGTCCATGTTTGATCATTCAGATTTATGGTACATGATTTATACCTTTTGTGATATTCAGAATTGCCACTGCTGTCTCTCAACTGCATGTGATATATTTTTGTAACACATGCTTTGTCTCTGCTTACACAAGTGTTGCCAATAATACCTGTCCACAGAGTGACCATGTGGACTGAAGGGCATCTTTCAGCATGGCCCAAAGAATTGCAGGTAATTTATTTCACATTGAATATTAATAAAGAAACCAAAGAACAGCAATCAGGCATGGGCTAGAAAACTTTCCCTTTAACTTCATGTTGCACCTAAGGCAGTACTAAGACATTTGGAGAATGGAGGTATTCATTTCAACAACGATTTTACTTTAGAATAAGCTGACACGCTTTCCAAGAATGAAGAACTAGGCTAAAAGCCAAAATCACTAAGTAATTTCCAATCTTTGGCTATGTTTAAAAAACTCCCTTGCACAGTAATTTCCATCCTTTTCTAGTATAGTTTAAAAACTGCTTTAGTCCCCTCATGGGATAATAGTTGATCTTTTGGTATCAAATGACTGAGAAAAATACAAAAGGATATACAGAAAGCTACTTTGAATTCAGTAACATATTTTTAAGTTATTTGCTATTTTACTAATCAAAATAGCAATAAGACAGATTGGATGGATGTTGTAACACACACACACACACACACACACACACACACTCACATATACTTCAGCCTATAAACAGAGCTTGACGTGTCTAAGGATTGAGATCTTCTGACAATAACTACAGCCCCTCAGGGGCCTGGGGCACAGAGGCCAGAATTCATTTCTCTACAACAGGTTTTCAAATGTCAGGCTTCCAAGTTCAATGACCACAGAAATATTCTCTCACTTATTTTATGTTTGATTACAGTGTTTAAATATTTTAAGTTTTTAATAATTAATAACCAAACTAATGGATGTAAAGAAATTTCAAATTAAATCCTCACTTTGCTTCACAACATTAGGTGAAACACAAAAATACACTGTGGGTCCGCCGGCAGTCACTTTACCTGCACCCATAAAAGATCTGGCTTCTCCTCCATGGTCGGTGTTAAGATCAGCACTCCGTGAGGCTCAAGGCCATTTTGATGTGATAATAATCCTTAACCAGTGAACCACAGCTGAATCAAATATAAAAACCATTCCACTTGAAACCAAATAGTCTACACAGAAAGTGTTCAGGCACAGTGCCTGATATATAGTAGACATCAGCAAATTTGGCAATTTTTATAATTATCAAAGTTAGTACCTTATTAAACTTAGATATATACATACTAAATGCTGGAAAACCATTCATATCGATATATGTTGCAGCATATATTTCTAGAGATCACTGAAATATTTCAGTCCCTTGCTGCTACTGCCATTCCTCCCTTTTAAATAACGTATCAATACTGCTAGAAACAGTTATTTGAAAAGATGCAATGATGGGGGAGTGGTGGGAGGAGTTAAGCTCCACCAAAATAAAATAAAAATCCTTTCTAAAAGAAAATGCTACAGTAATTTGAGACCAAACTGCTAAGCTTAAGGGATATTTCTTCTACAACAAGAGCAGTTTGTGAGACATACCAAGTCACACTGCTTATGAGTATTATACTATATTCTGTTGAGAGTTTTAAAATTAAAGTATTATCACTATAATTTGGCATGTTAGCATTTTAGTATAATTGTACTATTAATTATATTTATCATATATTTATATAATTTGTATAATTTATACCTTGTATTAGTAGTTACTTTGTATGAGTATTATAATTTGTGTAATACATAATTTGTATAATATATAATGTAATCATATTAATATGATTAGCATAGTGTTACTATTTTAACATAGCCATTTAAGATACATTTTTTCCTATTTTTTAAAATAAATTTTTATATATTTCAGGGACATTTGCTTCCCAACCCCAGTTAATGTATCTCTGACTTGTAATGGGAGAAAAAAAATGGGAAAACAGGACTCATCTAAAAGAATATCACCAAAATGGATATTCTAAGATGAGAGTGATACCTATTAAGTTTAAAAACACCTTGGATTAGCAGTTGTCACCTGCAAACTTTGTAGGGGTAGGAGACTACTCCTCTTGTGCCTCTATGGTATGGGTTGTCTCTTTATACACCTTTGTTTTAAAATTCATAGGGAGCAGAGATGATCAGCTCAGTCAGTCACAATGGTTTGCCCCAGAGCCCAGTAGCTGAACTGTCACCCAGGGTCACTGGTGCTCAGAGAGAGGCTGATAAAGACCGGGGTGCGGCTGCCATGGCTTCCCAAAGGACAGTGGTCACACTCCGGCCTCACAAAGCAAGCACAGACATTAGAAGTTTACATTGTGGCCATGGTCTGGACAATGCACAGAAAACAAATGCTTAAGTCCTTCAAACTCTTCATTGCGATCTGGTTAAAACAAAATTAAAGACTTGAGACTGACATGGTGACATCAAAATCTCCCCTCAAGGCAAAGAAACAACTTGCCACATGTAGTTAAAAGAGGTTCTGTAATTTTCCATTAAAGAAATAGAAGGAACAAATCTAAAACTGTAGGGGACAAAAATGCATAATTCTTTCAAATTAGTGCCTTCCATAGGCTGAAAACGTGTATTAAACAGGGACTTTGATCCTGAAGAAAAACCAACAAAAAGACTATTGCTTGACCACACCTCCATCGACTCTTTCTTCTGTTTTACTTGGAAATGTGTAACTCAGCTATACACTCTCTTGGTCAGCTTGACCCTACTGTGAAATCATGACAATATAACACGCAATCTCCAAGCCCACACTTCATCATAAACTCAACATCTCTTTTTCAATGCAGGATCTAATAATCATTATACAATGCTGGTTATGACTTCTCTGTCAATTCAGGGGTTTCCTTCTACATGTGCCAAAACATTTTACCAACATGACCCCATTTACTCAGGACTTAACAGGGGTGAGATATGAAAGGATTTCAGATATGGCTTTTTCCTGCACTGGTGTCCTGGATAAAGTACTGAGATAACAGTAAGTAGGGTGGTTAGAGAATAGAAACAAAATCTTCTGCCTTTGCATGTTTCCAAAGCCTCTGAGAGGTAAACTCATTTTATTTTCATTTTTCAGAAGAACTAATTCCAGCACCAAGATAGTTAAAGAGAAATGTTATATGAGGCAACAGTGGGGAAGCAGGAGAACTGATGCTGAATTGGTTTTGTACTGACAGGTTGTTTGAATATACTACAAAGAACAACAATAAAAATAAATCCAAGAATCTGGGTTTTGATTTGAGAAATCTCTTGTGAAAGGCAGCTTGTTATTTTAACTGTGATGTTATCTTTGTGTAGAAGACAAATCAGGAAATGTAGAGACTGACTCAACTGAGTTTGAACCCAGTGTTTCCCCTTCCTAGATGTTTGATCAAAATGGAGGTAATGAACCAACTCATGGGGCTTTTGAGAAGAATACACTGAGATAACCCAGGTTGGATGCCTGGTCCCATAAAACTTCATGCCCTTCAGCTTGATTACAAGAACTGGTGCATGTCTCGACCAGGGGCTTGCTACAAAATGTACACCAGATGGAATTTAAGGAAATTCTTGACAATTCAAAGACATCACGAGCATTCAAGTTTTTAATAAAGGTAGAACACTGATTTAAATTAAAATAGAATTAGCCTTGATAAATAAAAATGTAAACAAGATTAAGACAAATAGGTTCACTGCTGTATTTATCTGGCTGTTTGATATAACTGTTTTCTTTCTACCCCCTTTAAACAGCTAGATTTCTCAAAACAGTGATCTGTGCTGTCTCTACATCTCCTCATCTCCTGTTTCATAGCCAGCTAGTTCCAATCCAGCCTGTCATCTCATCACTTTACTGAAATATCGCTCACTAAAGTTAACACGTATTTCTGTGCTGCTAAATTCAAAAACAAATTTTTTTTTCAATTTTCCTTTTATTTGACCCCCCTGCAGCAATCGATGCTACGAACCCTTCCCCTAACATTCACCTCCTCTATCTTGCTTCACACAACACTCTATGTGCCACTAGTCCTCACTTCTTGGTCTCCTTTACAAGTTCATCTTCCTCCTCAGGGCCAAAAATAATGGTGGTCCTAGAAACTGGGTCCTGGATCTTCTCTTACTTTATACTCTCCCCTAGCTGATTTCATCCTTGATCAAGATTTTAATAACTCAAGATTTTCGAATGAACTAAATGCAGATGAGTCACAACTCTACATATTCAGCTCAGAAACCTCTTATGAAGTCCAGCACCATATACACAAGTGCTTACTTTGTATCTCATCTTGGATACTTCAAAAATCATCTCAAATGAAGTCTTTTTTTGAAATCCAAGTATGAGAATGCCCATGATCTGTTTGAAACCCTTTGTTGGCTTCCCTTGCTTTTAGAGTCAGGACAAAAACCCTCAACATACACACAAAGCACCGTGTCCTGCGTGCCCCTTCTTTCTCTAGCCTCATCATGCATTCTGCTCTCTCTGCATTCCAGCCACCAATGAGCCTTCATTTAGTTCCTCCAGTGAATTATTCTCTCTTCTACCTCAGGGCCTTTGTGTGTATTGTTTCCTCTACCTGAAATTCTCTTCACATTTTGCCTGCTGAAGCCTCTATATACCAAGAGAAAAAGTCATCACCATTTTTCCATCTGGGGCCAATGAGCGCTTTTCTTTTCTTTTCTTTTTTTTTACTTTGTTTGAATGAATTGAATGAATAATTTACAGGAAAATAAAGGGAGAATAGAAATGATGTTTTTGGAAATTTAAAGAACTTAAACAGCAAACCCAAATTTTTATTCCATATTTTCCTGGCTCTGAAGCTACAAATATTCACAGCAGGCAACAGCCTTTGAATGCAACTAACTGCTCTTTAACTATTTGAAAGAAGCTGGAACATACCCATTTTGCAAAGGCTAATTCCAGGTTTTGAATACACTTTTAATAGGTTCTAGCTTATCATTACCTCTGGTTCTTCTTGCAGTTGCATCATCCAAACGAAGCATCTTTGAACATTTTAATGGCTCATAATTTTGCTGATGAGAAGACAGCCATCTTCCTGGCTTAATAATGGCAGAACACTTTCATTTTCAGATTTAGTAAAATCAATTAAAATGACAATCCAATGACTTTTTTTTCCATTTTGACATCATTTATTCCTTCTAACCACCTTTGTATACACACCTGCATTTGTCCACTTATGAACCATATGAAGTAAATTCTTGGTGCACAAACATTTAAAAGATGAAAGAATATTGTCACATGTCCTTTTAGCAAAAACAGGATGACCCAGGTTTTCGGTGTAAAATGTTGTATGATTGAGTACTTCTTAATGAATGACTAACTGGGTAAGAATATCACGTTTCATTTTTGTCTGTTGAAATGTATTGTTGACTCACTGATTCCTGAGTAGGGGGAAATTCATCTAGCATATCTTCATCTGAGGAATCAGGGTGAGATTTCATTTATACAATTTTACCATTATCATTAGAGTCTAGAGTGCTTCTTTCTTTTTGCATTTAACTTCTGAATCATGTAATAATCGTGAGATGTCTCCTCCATCAGTCTTCCTCTCTTTGCTATCATTGGAGAAAACGTAACATTCCGAATTCAATGGTGTTCAATTGAAGAATTTTTTAAAATTTAGATAAAAGATGATGTGTCTCCAGGCTTCTTTTATACCTTCTTGAAAGACGATTTAAAACTGTGTGTTTTATATCACTAAGCAAACTCAAAGATAATACAATAGTGAACATTTATTTCACTATTGCATCATCCTTATAGATGATTTCATCATTCTTTGCTTTTCTTACTATTTTAGCCTTTTTAAAAAATAAATATGGATGGGAATAATTGATGAGTAAGGATGAACTAACTCCTCAAATGATGAAATAGGATGTTTCAAGATATAGGAAAGATCACTAAGATGCCACAATGTGGCTTAGACATATAAAGGGGTACAATGAAACCATATAACAGTGGTAAGATAAGTAAATTTTCTCTTTCTTTGGAAGACCTCAAAGAAAGATGCAATTTATGAGCTAGCAATCCTTAAGAACAGTTAAGATGTCTCAAAAAAGAAACTCCAAAACTAAAATAGGGTCTGACGGTCCCTGATCCATATTGAGGGTTAAAAGCAAAAGTTAATTCCAGGTTTTGAATACACTCACCTTTAAGATATCAGTATTGGTGCCATTTTTTTCAGGGAAGGTTTTCTGGATCTCCCTAACTAGGTCAAACTTGCCTATCATACAGTTTTATAAAGCTTTCTTCTTTTTCACAGCACTAAGTACAGTTCCAATTTGACATTTATTGGTCTGATTACTATGAGTATTTAATCAATGTCTGCTCTCTCATAAAACTGTAAGGATTATGAGGGCAGAGACTATGACTTTGATCTCCAGTGTAGTCTCAGTTCCTGGAATCAGCATGGCACACAGTAGGTTCTCAAAAGGGACCTTAAAGAAACAGATCCAAATCAGAATCAGTTCTGTTTTTATCTCCATATTATGTGAAATAACTGTAATAACGAGCAATAATTGCCCATAATTGCTTCATAATTTTTTTCAATTTGATCATTATATATTCTCCTCCTCCACCTACCCCATACCACAATGCATGATCCTTGGCAACAGTGAAAGAAATATTTACTAAGGACCTACTGGGGTCAGGTGATTTATATTTACTGCTCTGTTTTAATTCTCAAAACCTTGCAAAGTAAATATTACTATCCTTACTTTACAGATGGGAAACTGGGATTTAGAAGGTTAAATAACCTGCCCAAGGTCATAGAACCAAAAAAGTAGGAAAAGAGATTTAAATTCATGCCTGATCTGACTCTAACTTGTGTTCTTTTATTCCATCCATAGAAACACACCAGGGAAGCATGTTCCATTTCTTTTACAACTATCAGAACATGGAGTTTCTTGCTTGGGAAACAGTGGCTATTTAGTGGTGTTGTCTAAAGAGCTATGATTCAGTTTAAATCAATATTTAGATTTGGTTTATCTGTATGGGTTTTTTTTTTTTTTTCTTTTCCGAAAAGCTTGTACTCTCCTTGCCTTGTGTGTGGAATCTTATTTAAATGTGGAATATATGCCACACAGGCACTGAGAAGCATTTTCATTTTCCAGGGAAAACAAAGTCAGCTCCAAGATATTAATAAGAGCAACGTAATATAGATGTTACACATTTGTAAGCAAGTTTTACTTAGCAAATTCAGAAAGAAAGTTCCCCATGGGAAATTTGCCTTTTACCACCACCTCAAAAACATATTTCCACTGGCTATCAGAATGTTTGTTTCCATAAAATATAATGACTTAAAGCAAGCCCAGTGTTTTTAAATCTGTTAAATATGCACACATTTATATATTCTTGTAAGAGGTTATAATGCCTTCCTCCAAGAACTTATTTCACCTCACATATTTCTATTAGAGGCTTAGGTTGCTCCTTTCAAAATGCAACAGCAAATTCATGAGATGACATGGTTAATAGCCATAAAAAAGTTAGAGTGACATTAAATGACTAATAACTGAATGTTGGAGGGAATTGAGAGTGAAGTAAAAGTTGCAAATTCAACACCCTCATCACAATTTCCACCTGTAGGCAAGAGTATCTATCATGCCATGTGATGGTCACTACAGACCCAAGAAAAATGTCACCCAGATTGTTTTGTTTACAACCAGCAACATCAAATCAGTGGTCTCAATGGGGAGGAAAGAGATGCAACATTAACCAGGGTTCTTTGTTTAATATACACGAACGTCTCATTTACCCCGCACCCCATTTCCTGGCACATAGAAAACTGTGTTATAACTGGGAAGTTATAATTTGAAGTCGTCCCACAGATGACTCTGACACAAGCAGCAACTGCTCCCCAACAGACACACACTGAACCATATGGTGCAATCCACATGCACACCCAGGTTGACCTGACCTTCTCCCTTGGCCAACCAGGTATAGGAAGTAGAAGGGTTACAGGGCCTAAGGCTGATGAATAAGAGGGGTGCTTAGGGTGGGAGAGCATGAGTGTTTTACCACAGCAGTTAAAAATTAAAAGTCCACTGCCTGGGCTTCAACACTGACTCTGCCGCTTGTGTGACCTGAGGTGCTTTCATAAGTTATTTATGTTTTCTGAGTCTCAGTTTCCTCACCTATAAAATAATGATAACATCTACTGTTTAAAGTTGTTGTAAGGGTCCTGGGGTTAATCAATGCGCAGTGATTAGCAGCATACCCAACACAGCAAGCATTAGCTATTGTTGTATTGATTTTCAGTGATATGAAAATGAAGGAAAAAGTGTGTGGACCCAGAATGTCTAGAAAAGTAATACAATTCAAGGAAAAAAATAAAAGTAATTATCAGACTTCTGATGAGTGGTGTGAAGACACACAGTGAAGCCAAATCAGTCATTCCTCCGTTCAAACACTTCCAAAGGTTTTCAGTATCACTCCGAGTAAAGCTAAATCCTTCAAGACCCACAAGGCCATACATGGTCTGGAACCTCTTTGTGACTCTGTGGCCTTATCTCCTTCTCCTCCCATACCCCTCACTCTGTACGAGCCATGCTGGCCTTCGGGCACCTCTTCCAACATGCCAGGCACACCGCTGCTTTCCCCAGCATTTCCACTGGATGCGCTTTCTGCCTGGACTGCTCTACCCCTATGTTACCATATGACTGAACCCCTCATCTCCTTCTTGATTATCTTCCGGTCTCTCCTTCTGGATTAAAGCTCATCCTGACATCCTATTTAAAACTGAAAACCTCCCCACTACATACTCCAAATCTGGAACTACCAATTCCCGTTACTCATCTTTCTCGACCCCACTGCTACAGCAACAGCTAACAGAAGTCATTTGTTCTATTTAGTGTCTGTTTTCTCTTTCCCCTGCTAGAATGTGTACTCCACAGAGGTAGGATAGGTTTGTCTGTCCTATTCATCGATGCTCCATAAACATCTGTTGGATGAATAAAGCCTGAACTTAATATTTTAGATTTCCTTTAAGTTTTTCCTACTGGTTCAAAGAGCAAAACCACATCCTTGAACTTTTCCCACTTTGACATGGATAATTTAAAAAAAAACCACTACCAAGACCTCCTTATGATTCAAATGACCCAGGAAACCTCTACCCATCACAATAAATTGTTCACTGGGTAGTAAACTTGTGTATTGAATTTATTTCCACCCATCTCTTTCCAAAAAGAATCTGAGGTCACTCCTGTGGTAAGGAATTTCCCTCAGGCAGTACCAGAATTTACTAACAGATTTATTGAAAGAAATCTGAGGAAAGGAGACGATATCACATATTTGAAAAGTGAATCATAATGACTAAGACAAACACTTGCATACACAATACAGTGTATTAACTTCTAGAACAGGTATTGATGTTCAGGTGATGGCAATGGTTGCCAAACTTGTGACTACTCAAAAATCCCAAGATACATCAACCACCTCTCAAAAAAGGAAACCCCTCTTTAACAGAAGGTGAGCTCCCTAAGTTATAAATGGAAAATCTACTTTAAAAATACATAAATTGCTTAATTGCTCAGTTCCTTTGGTAGCAAGGTACTTCACACTAATAAAAATGAGCATTAAAGGATTACCAGGGATAGTCTAGGTGACAAATTACTCACACATCTTGAGAAAGAAATATTCCTGAAATTGAGACCAGGCCTGCAAAGCTTTTGCAATATTTTTCTGGCTGGTCTAATTTTAGATGATTCTCCAACTACTGCAGAGTTTTTACCATGCCAGGTTCACCACAGCTCAAGCAACAGATTTTTATCTCTCTGACTGCAGGTCACATTATCTCATGAATGAACTGTTATTTAGGTCAGTAAAGAATCTCTCTGCCTAATTGAATGTGCATTTAATCCCTGGTGCTCATGCTTTACATATCAAGATTTTAGATAATTATTGAGGGGATGGGGAAGAGACTGGTATCAGGACACAGAAAAAATTGTGACAATTATACTCCATTTGAAACAGAACAGGTCAAAACACCTGAATAATATGAAATCTTTTATTCTGAATGATAGGTTTACTTTTAAACTGTATTGTTATTGTTTAATTGATATTACTTGTTTACTGCTACTTTTTCCACAGTGTTAAACGCTTTTTTTTTTTTTTTTCCTTTTTTCCCAAGCAAGAAATCCTGTGTGATTTAAAACTTTGAAGCTTGGGATTCTAGAAAAAGAAAAGCAATGTGTTACTTGTTTCTTTATAAGAGGCAAACAAAAATAATTTCTTGGTTAAATGATCACAGAGTACTATGAGGGCAGTGCTGGTGGGATTGACCTGCTGAAAACAGCAAATTAATCCAGCTATGGAATTCTGGTAGAGGAGAAACAAAATCCAAAAATCAGAAGTGTCAAGAACTATGAATTGATTCAGAAAACCTACTGTGAACCCAATTAGGTAATTTCATCTGTCATGAAATGAGATGATCCTATTGGTGATGCATTCAGACTTTGAGAAGTCTCAAATAATCTTTTGCCAAAACTAAGAAATATAAACTCCAGGAGTAGGGGATCAAGTCTCTCCCCAGAGGGTGCTGAGAACCACACGTGGCATATAGCAGACCATTAAAATATTTGTTAAACAAACTTATGAGCGTAGTTTCTTGTAGTTCAATTGAGTGAATATAACTTCACTGGAGGAACAATGTTCTACAGCAGGTACAAACCATTAGATTATCTACAGAGAATGCAAAAGGCCCAAATTCGCCCACACCCGGCTTGAGTGAGCCTCTAATTTCAAAGATTAGCATTTCAGATACACTTTTAAATGAAAAGAATCCAAGAAAAAGAACTATGGCCAATTCAACTGTTTCTGAGTATCTACTCTGTGCCAAGCTTCACCTTCTGAATATTGAAACTTAGACTAAATCAGAAAAGGAAAAGAAAGAAAAAAAAAAAAAAAAGCAAAGATATTCAGGTTCCGCCTTGAGAGAGTTTGACTTAAGTGGTCAGAGGGGACCCAACCAGTGTTTTTAAAGAATTACCCACGTGAATCTAATGTGCAGCCAAAAATGACAACCACTGATCCATCAACACAACACTGAATTCTTAAACCTAAACATTTTTATACAATCATGTTTTATCTCCACTGATAAGCAAAAAATTAATACCATTCTTTATTTAAAGACACCTGCCACACTTGTGTAACACTTCCAAAGAATCTGATATTCAAATTTAAAATCTGCGAGTATATTCTAAGAACATTTCATTTAATAAGTGAAGAAATAAACCTTACATGTATGATGTTGTAACTTAAAATGTGATGCCAACTTACTCTGAAATTTAAAAAATGCTGTGCATAGTGCCTAGCACAGTGGTGCTTTCAAATAAAAATTAATAAAATTCTGCACTTTCAATATTGATGTTTATATGTTTCCTCTGCCTAGACTTTACAGATAAATCAAGTGTGGTGGTAGTTGCCTGACCTTTTCAAATCAGCATTTCTCATTTAATGATTTTAAATCACTTCACAACTATCAAATGGGGAGTAAATCCCCTCTCACATGTAGCATGTTTCTAAACATTCTATCTCAAAGTAAATCAAGGAAGGGTGACACTGTAATCTTTCTAAGAGTGGCAAAAGAGTTAAAGACAGCAGCCTACAAAATGCAGGAACATTTATAACATTAAGAAACCCCACCATATGAGATACTTCCCATACCCAAACTACTTTTCCTGTAATTAGCTATTTTATTGTAATGACTAAATCTGGCATATGGCTACCTTCCCCTCAGGAAGTGTAAAACACCTTTTGGATCACAAAGGCACCACTTACTGTGCTGGGACAGGAGCACCCAGAGCTGTCCTATCCTAGAAGATTTTTGAGTGAGGTTCACTCAGTACCTATGGGCTGAATTAAATTGCAAAGCATATTCCATGTAATCTTGGATATTAGAATAGATTATAACTGCTGCTGGTACCTCTAAGATCACAGGGCTGTCCAGAGACTTGATGAGGCAAACCAGACTTTGACTCTTCAAATACTGTGTTCTCCATTCACAAGGCAGTCAACAGCACCAACTCAAGAACTTCACAATCTCTCTTTTCTTCCTCTTCCATTTTGAGCGCAAGCCTCTAATTTCAAAGATTAGCGTATACACTTTTAAATGAAAAGAATCCAAGAAAAAGAACTATGGCCAATTCAACTGTTTCTGAGTATCTACTCTGTTCCAAGCTTTAGCCTCTGAAGATTGAAACTTGGACTAAATCAGATAAACTCCAATAATTTCAAGGCAAAGGCTCAATGTCCTCATTCAGGCACATTATCAGAAGATGGAAACTTTGCACGTTTCAGGGATTTCAGATATTCAACAAGATGGGTTTGGGAGTCCTTAAAGAGTTAAGTTTCTTAAGTGAAAGCACTACTCTTATGCTCTTACAGTGCCTGAGGCCAAGCTTCCCTCTGGCTGATAGAATTTACTGCATTTTCCTTACTCTGTCCTGACAGCTGTTATCCTCAAGTGTACAGCTACAGGCTTATTACAGTCGCACAACTCTTTTTTTGGACTCCATGCCTTCTCTTTAAGGTTTAAAATCCTCAATGCAGAGAAACAAAATCAGTCACATGGGATATGTTTTCACCATCTCACCAAAGTACTCCTTCACACAGGCTTAGTCCTAAGAAGGACACAGCTATGTAAAAAAACACTTTCTGTCACTGTGAGAAGAGGGCCTATTTTCCCTCAGCATCTGCTTAGTAAGTGCTCTTAATATTTCTGCTTTCTATCTAAGTAAAATGACTCAAACCTCCCCAAATTATTAGGTCCACTGTAAAGACAAACTTGATCATAGGATCTCCACCCTAAAATAGACATTCAAACCCAATCAAATCAAGTTGAAAAGTCAGGGATTAAGGAACAGCATACATATTTTAGCTAACTCATTAAAGCAGCATCCTCATGTGGTGAAGTGATGTTATACAATTCAAACCGTGCAGAAATGAGTCGGAACACCTGCATTCTAGTGGTAGTTCTGTAAATGGTGTAGGGCACTGAAGTGGTCTCTTAATCTTCTCTGTAGCCTGATTGTTTCACATACAAAACAAAGACGGTAAGCAATACCTCATCCAATTTGCTTGCATGGGTTGCTGAAAAATAATGCTTTTTACTTTAATGCAACACATTAAAACAGAGCTCTTAAAATCAGTGGGAGTGAGTGGGAAGCAAATACATTATAACTCCTTAAAATGAGTCTTTTCCATCAAAGAAACATACAGAAGAGCAGTTATAGCTGAATACATTATACCTATAGGAGGACAATTTGCAGAAAGTACTCAAAATGTTATTACATGGCTGAGCTCAACCAAAACTGGCCTAGTATTTTATTTATACTCTTTTGCATTGCCTTTAAATACTAAAACCTAACCAGACATGCCAAATTCTCCAGTGGTTCCAGAAGAGGGGGTTTTAACATTAGATTTCAATTTATTCCCATTTGGTTGGGAATAAAATATTTTCATTTTGCTTAGCCTCCTATTTCTTTCCAGGCAATCTAAAACCTAGACAAAAATTAAAAAAAAAAAAAAAGAAAAAGAAACAAAAGTTGCATTTAATTTAACATGTCTTGCTAACAGTAAAAAGTAGAACTTTCCTTGCTAAATGTAATTGTTCTTCGTGGTGGACTTGCAAGCAAATATCAGAATCTTGTTGGATGCGATATCTTAAAATTCATCTTTCTGATAGCATGGGTTAAAGAAATGATGCTAGGGTTTGGGGAAACAGGCTGTTAAAAACATTGTGCAGCTCCTGTATTCCCCAAATCATAATCTGACAATTGCCATCCCTACATTACATCCTCACACTTAACAAGCCAGCTTCATCAGGGTGAGAAAAAAAAAAAAAAAAAAAAACTATGCCAGTGGCTTTGAACATATTATCATTATTTTTACCATAAAGGCCAGGCATTCTCCTTGGATTAATACTTATTCAAATAACATCCTCCCCCACATGGCCACGTCTGAGGCTTCTTTGTGAGAGTTCCAAAGTGAGTAGTTGTTTATCAAGCCATTAACTTGTTTTCCTTTATTTCCTGCTCTCTCTGTAGATTAACTTTTAGCAAAATAAAAATTTCCCCCTTGCTGTATTTCAAGGCATTCATAAAATCACTGTTCCCTCTGGCAAGGGTCATGCTCATACAGCAACAGGACCAGGCAGTGGGTCCTGAGCCCCTGTGGCTCCACCTGCCCCTGCGAGGTCCAGGCACTGCTCTCATGGCCTGGGCACACTTCCTTTGACCCAGGCCAGCTCATTAGCTCCCATAGCATTGCACAAAAGTCTGGTCCAGGACCTCTTGCTCTTTCAGGGGCTGCATCTGCTGCCTCTCAAGATTGATTTTTCATTAGGGCAGACTGTGTTTCCCTGTTACACAGATGGTACCAGAGACTCCAGGTGCGGCTGCTCACTAATCGGCCCAGCACAGCCTCTTGTAAGCCCACAGATTCGGAATTCATTTGAGAGCTGGTGACTGGGACACTTCACTCTGCTGTTCTCATCTCCCCCAAAGAAGTATGTGGTTCGGAGCTTCAGCTAGGTGCCCGAGATACCTCCTACAGGCCCTGCCCTTCACAACATAAACTCCCCTGGTCCTATGATTTCTATTTTTGGTGTAAGCTTACAGTCAATTCTAATGTCTGTGCCCTTTCAGACTTTGGAATACCCTGATTGATCAAAATGATTTGCTTCTAACATTGGTACTTAGTATCTTCTTCACCTCTTTTAAGATTGGTGGTCTACTATTTTAATGAGAATGAAATCTCCAACCCTGCTTCCTCTGACATGTTTTGTGATGCTTCTGTCAAGAAATAAATCAGCACTCCTCATAAACATTTCATTCTTACTTGACTCCCTTCCTATACAATTCAAATACTTTCCCTTCCTGCACAAGGGTTCCTTAAAGACTCAAATACATCCATCTCTCTCTCTCTCTCTCTCATTTTGCATCATCAGTGCATTTTATGGAATTTATGCTTATAATTGCATCTTACACTTCTCTTTATCTTGTACAGGGACTGTCACAGTGTTCAGAACCTTGTACAAGTATAATAAATCATTATTACCGGATTGATTACAAACTACAGAGCATGCTACCAGGCACCTATTCCTAGCTGTGCATTTTAGAAAAGGCTAAAGTTACTTATAAAAACATCTGACCATTTCCTACAGAAACTACAAAGCCCCACTTATGGAACAATCCTACAAATACTATGGAGTGTGAAAGGGCATATTCTATATGCAGAATGAATTATTGTATGATAATAAAATGAATTTTAAAGAGTTTTATAGGATTGCGGAATATAGAGTAATACATACACCTCTACCTATAACAGTAATCTACAATTTCCATTAGGGGTTTTGTCTATACACGGTCTCAGCATTCTCCACTTTCAACGGACAAACATGCTGAAACCAATTCTGTTTAAAACAAACAAAAACTCTTTCTAAATGCATTTCTTGGATTTAGGCCATTGTCACAAAATCACTACTCTTCTGTGTGGCTCCCCTGGCTGCTTTGAAAGCTTTGTTTTCAAATACAAAAGCAGATTTGAGCATTGCTTGCAGTGAGTGCTGTAGATGGGATTTAAATAATACAGCAGTTGGGACTAAAAGGAACCTTTAGAAATGGCTAGATAGGGGATACTCCAGATGGGGATAGGAAAAGGGAGCAAAAATTCACATGCAAGAGCTTTCAAGATGGTGGCCTTAGCATTTGCACTCAGTCTACAGAATCTGCCATACTTTCCAGATGCCATCAAGAATTTGGGTGTGCAAGTAGGATCAAAATTGGGTCATGTTCAGCAAAACAATTTTGTTTTTCCTCTTCAGAACCCATTCCACAGAAAATAGGTATAGAACAAATCTTAAAAACCATCTAAGCCAAGCACACCTATCCCAAACTCCTCCACTCATGAACGCATGAAGTATGAGGGTGCATGAATGACAAAGAAAGAAGAGAATGCACTTATGTGAGCCCGCATTATCTGTATCTCTATTACAGCTATTCTATTTTAAATGGTTATATTTTGTCAGCCAAATAATTCCATTTATTTTTCCTTCTCTCAGTTTTTCCAATTCAGAAACTTGAGAGAAACAGGAATTTGATACCGTTTATAAAGTGCTCTGATTATGATTAAACTGTGGTGCTATAGTAGAATAATAATGGATATCAACTCGGACTTTTAAAGGCATTCTAGAAATATACAGTCTACCTATTTGTTTTGTGTAAATATTTGTGTATCTTTCATCTAGATTCATTCTAAAGTACACAGGGAAAAATACAGATGATATATGAATTAACACCTCTCCTGTCAACTTTTTCCCCTCACATTATTCCGGACAACTGAAAATTTGCATAAATAATATATAAACACATGGAATATAAGTTATGACCATTATAATAATGTCTATGATCCAATCCATTTTCACAATCTACAATAGCTCATAGATTTATTTCTCACAGACTAACTAGAAAAGGGAGTTTGTAGTCTTCCCTTAACAGTCTTAACTCCTGTCCTTTCCTTCATTTGACCTTGATGTTCTTACATGTCGGTTAGTGCCAGTCCACTCACTATAGGCCCACCACAGTTTCCTCCAATCCATGATGAAATGAGATCAGTAAGAATAATGTAGTAAATTTTTCACAAATTGAAATTATTCAAGTTAAAAGATAGTCCTATTACTACACACTGAGATTGTCTTTTACTGCTTCTTTTAAAAGTTATGATGAAAGCTGATGATAGATTTTTAAAATGTCCTTTCTTGTCAAAATAAGATCTAAGTGCCTTATATATGTCCAAGTCTAGGAACTATTGTCCTAAATATCAACCTCCTCTTCCTAATGATACCACCGTAACTATGGGATGATAAAATAAAAAAGAGAAAGATGACAGACCAAAGCTTTGGTGAAGAAAGATGCAATGTAATAAAAGACATAGTTGTGTATTCTGGGACTACTGCTATATAAACATGTGCCAGCTTTGTGGTAATAACCACAGAGAGCACTTCCCATAAGCCAGCCTCTGTACTAATTATTTTATGTACATTATCTCACTTCTCACAACTTGGGATTAGTTGAAGAATCTGTTGCTTTTCTAAAGATACTGGCGATTATACACCAAAATTAATTGTGGCTATGTTTGATTATTATCAAAATGGGATACTTATTTTCCAAAATAACCAAATAGCTCAATTATTTGAAATAACATCCTTAATAAAACCTACAAACAGAACCACCAGAAGTATGTTCAAGGCAAGTTAACTGAATTAAAGAGTATGTCTATGAATGCTCAAATAAATTGATTCGGTCTTTAAGAAATGTGTTTGGAACAAAAATGACAGACATTTGTTGATGCAAAAAGAAAAAAATTTTAGTCTAAAAATGGGAGAATAAAAAGAAAAAAAAAGATATTTCCTCCTAACCCATTCACAACACATAGTTGAAATGATTTCGATTGTGTTTGAATGCATTTTATTTCCTTAGATATGCACCTCAGATTAAAGAAAGGACCGATGGCAATATTAAGGAGAGGATTTGTGCACTAGAAAATACTAAAAGAAATCATAACATTCCATTACTTAACTGAAGAGATGGTCTACTGAGGGAAAACTAATTAATAGTTGATCCAAGGAACAAAAGAAGGCTGTTGTGTGACATTTTGTTGGGAAAGTGACTGTAATAATTTTTTAAAAGTCCAGAGAATGTTCACATAATTACAGTGATTATGGTTGATAACTTAAGGGCTAGATGAGTTGGATTCTTTCTATGGTCTCCTCCACCTTGTAACAATACAACTTTGTTATAACCTTGATTTACTATAAAATAAGTCTTTAAAATAATGAACCCAATACTACAAGATTATACTGAAGACACAATATTTTTTAAAAGAAACCTCAGCCTCTAATCAAGGGGAAACTTTAAATAGGATAATGTAGAATTTCAGTCTAAGGGACAATAAGCTCTGAAAAGTTAGTATTGAGCAGCTAGGTAATAAAAACAATCAATCAAAAAAAAGTCAGATTTTGAAATTAGAAGCCCTCTACTACATAGCTCACTAACTCTAGCACTTTAATCCACTTACTTCATCTTCCCAGGCCATAGTTTCCTCTTGTCAATTCCACTGTAATAACAGGGCCATCTATTTTGCAAAGTTGCTGCTTGGATCAAACAAGATACTGAGTAAAAAAGAGTTTTCGTTGAAAAGGATAACATATACGGTTACTGTCAGAGACATTTATAAGGATCTAGAGAAGTGCCAGCTAAACACAAGACCATTAAAGGATATAAAGCAAATTATACCTTACCTGTCTGCAGTTAGCATTTCATTTTTAAATATGGCACTGCTTGGTTCTGAACAGTGTGAAAGTCCATCTGATAACCCACAGGACAGTGCCCAAGACCCTTGCAACAATGATCACCTAAGGAAACATGCATCAGCATTTTCCAGTCTGGTGATTTCTGAGACCAAACGACCTACAGTTTGGTAACAGGATAAAGAAACTTCAGTCTTAGGTGTCTGGATCGATCAAGGTTGGATCACAGTAACTAAAAACTAGATTATCTGCACTAAATTTTGCAATGTCTTTGAAAAGAGGTAATGTTCTCTACTGGTTGTCTTCTCAGACTTCCCCTGAATGGTCTACAGACCCAGTTTAGCAAAACAACTATTAACAACAAATGCACACACACATACAAGAACAAAAATCTTAAGAATCTAGGAAGCAGTTAATGTCATTAAATCATACAGAGTGGGCAATATGAAGCTCTTTTACATGAAGCTCAAACATTTCATCCTTTACCAGCTCCAGCCCCAGTTAAATCAAATCCCTTGTTTATAAATTTTAAACTAGCTTGTAATTATATACCTGTATTTGTGTCATTATTTGATTAACAATTGTTTCCCTCTCAAGTGTGAGCTCCATGAAAGCAGTCGCCTTATCTCTTCTGAAACTCTAGCACACAGTGCCTGTCAATAGGTGTTCAATATATACTGAATGAATAAATCAAATGCAATTATCTGATTTGGAAGGCATCAGGATAAGTTTCAGAAACATGCACTGTTTAGTAAGGTTATTATTATGTTGCAACTAAGCTGAGCTAGAGAGAGCTGAGCAAACCCAAAATAATATAGGCTAGGCTAAGGATCCTGCTAGATTTAAGTATTTTCCATAAATAATATATAAGTGGATAATTGAAAGATAACTAACTGTACATGTTTCAGCTGTTTTCAGTATTCAATATGTAAGCAAGCATTTCCTGTGACGTGCAGTAGCAAAGATGTTTTCAGGATAGCTTCCATATCATTGTATGGATCCAACATAAGTTTTCTTTCAAGAAGCATCTAAAAGGCTAAACTTTTCAAGGAAGTTTATCTTTTTAAGAAAATCTAGAAACTAAAGACTTGGCTCAGAATCACAGACTCTTCCCCTTCCACATTGAAGAACTGTCCCCATGCTTTGAAGGCAACACCAGATCATACAATGTGCTCATTCAGCTTTCATGTATCTTGATATGGCTGCTAAAAAACAGAACTGGTCTCAGAAAACAGATGAGGTTCTCTCGGGGTTTGAGGTTTTATTCATCTCTCCTTCCCTTACAAATGGAAACTTCATAAATGAAGAGACAGGACAAAGGCAGGGAAGCAGGCAAGTGAGAGACATGCCCGTGGGTCGAGTGAGCGAAGGGTAGGGGTAGAAGAGAATGCTATGTAAGAGAGAGAGACTGGTTTGCAGAGTTCTGAGTGCCAGGTAGGTAAGGGCAACCACCAGGTATTGTGAAAAGAGGCATGACCCCACCACACAGGCCTTCAGAAGACTGATCTGGCCATACTGGGTGGAAGAGATTGGAGATGGACAATAAGACAAGGAGGTTGGTGCAATAATAGAGAGAATAGAGTGACGTTGGAATGGAGAGCCAAGAACTGATAAGAGATGACAGAGACAGGCTCTATATAACAAAGTGCTCAATACGAAAGAAAGAAAGGTGGAATAAGAATGTATATAAAGTGTTTGCACAAAACTGTGAGTCAGTGAGAACTGGTCCCCCAGCAGGCAGGAGTAGCTCAAAGAGCCCAGCATATCCAAGTAACCAAATTACAACAAACACTCCAGGTTTGAGAAAGGCCAGGTTCTGATTATACAAACATCTTCTACTCTTTACAATTTCTGCCTCTTAGTAGTATCAAGCATCTCATAAAAGTATCTGAAACCCAAGCCCAGCATAATGCCCAAACACTGTGGTTTAATGATTTTTAAATGTTGCATTTTCTTTTACCATTCAAAAGAGATCAACACAAGCAGGATGTTTTTAAGCCTGTTACACTGGATTTCTCACTGAAAACTTCAGGGACAAAGAGTACGGGACACAAACAACGTTCTGTTCTTAGACAGCCACATTTTCTGTGGCTCATTAACTCCTCCCATTGCCATTCGGTTCTCTGCCCTTAGCAGGAGACCAGTTTGTCAAGAAACCCAGAGGGAGCAGGAAAGCTATAGCAGCCAGCTGAGCTGGGAATCCTGATGAAGCTATTTAAGTACTGCCTGCCTCCACAGACCCTCTGAGCACCTGATGGGCCACAGGTGGCATGTGTGACCAGCAAATGTTTATTACACCCCTGAGAAAGCACACAGGCTATGGAGAGCCAAGAGGACATTACCAGTCCTCCATTATTGGTAATGTTCTCCTGAGGATATTCTATTTTTCTCCTCCCAACTGTGAAGACACATTCTGTAAGCATTGTCACATTCAGCATTTTCCTCTCTACAATATCCAGAGGGCATACACAACCCAAAAGAAAATATGACCACCCTAAAGAGGCAGGCAAGACATTATGAGTAACAGTATCTCTGTTCTCAAATTCTACGAGTTTCACTATGTACTGGAAGCATGGAATAGTGCAGAAAGGAAAGATGCAGAAATGACGTGATAAAGTAAATTTTGAGGAAAAATAATTAAGGGATCAGAAAAGCAAGGAACAGGAGAGACAGGAACAAGTAAGTTGGAAGAGAAAGGGAAACATAATGAAAAGCAACAAATAAATGCAATTTACTGAATGATTCAGACTAGAGAAAATCAGAGGTCCTGGTTTGTGCTGTTTTTTTTACAGGCTATGTCCTTAACCTCTCTCTCATCTATTTTCACCATAAAATGATTAGACATAAACAGGGCATCAACACAAGCATAATCCTGCTGACATTAGAATGTAGCAGTAAAGTGATGATAGAATCCAGCACACTTGAACACACTGTAATCTTCCAAATAATTAACATATTGCCATAAGTCAAGTTGCTGAGACTCTCAGCAGAGGCTTCCATCTGCAATCCAACACTTGGGAAGCATGAGGGGAAAAAGAACATAGAGAAGACATGCAGTTTCAAATGAAAGGCATACAATCGAGTGCAGCTACCAAAACATTTGGTAGGCTGAAGTTTTTTTTTCCCCAGCAAGAGAAAAGTAAAGACTTTTTTAACAGAACAGTTTGTTCAAGGTTACATAAGTACATGCAGAAAACAAGAAGTGATTTCCTTCTTGCCAATTTTTCCTGGTAATAGGTTACACCCAAGATCCTACTCAATTCTGTACATACTTTGCAGCTTCTCTGGCTTCTAATACATGAAGGCAGGATGCAGAGACAAAAACAGTGCTGTAAAATACCTAATTTCTGTTTTCCTGACAATTTCAATGATGTTGTGCTCCCTGTCATTCATTTAAATTAGGTATTCTGTACTCGGAACATTTACATGCAACACATTTGTGTGCATGAGCACTTTGGAGTTTTTAACCAACTAATTCATACACCTACACTCGTAATTACAGTCAGTGAATAAGAACCAGATTGGCTGAAACAGAAAATGACAGTGCTCTGTAATATATCAAGTTAAAAAGTTTGGATTGCCCCTCAAGAAGAGAGAAAAGGAAGACTGTGTTCTTAAATTCTATCTTAGATGTTTTATGGATGTGTTTTCATAGCTCAGTGGATCTTAACAAGCATAATATTGCTGTCAAATGAGGGTGATCAAATTCTTTCCAGATGCCAATATTCCTTACATGGGGGGGTAGAGGTGGGAGTAAAATATAAAATAAGATTTGATGGCACTGAAACATTTACTATCACAGATAACCATCCTGGAATTACAAGTTAAACTACACAAAGTAACTGAGAAAACCCTATGTTCAGGAATCCAACAATCTGATGATAAAGTATATGTTTGGTTTCATCTCTCACCATTTTTATACATGTAATATTGAAACAGCTGAAAACACAAACTCTTCACTGCCAACCTAAAATTTAAAAAAGAGGTAAGAGCTCAAACACAAAGAAGAAAAATGTCAACTTTTCTATTGCCAATAGTACTGATAACCTGAAGCTATAAAACTCTACTCTTTCCTTTGACTATGGCATAGAGATAAATAGCCTCCACAGTTCAAACTATACTTCCTTGACATTTTCTAGTGATTGGGAAAAGTCACATTATAGGCGGAGTATTGCTAACTGGAATATAACCTTGGGGAATGTTGTGGGGAGGGAGTCTTGAGAGGAACAATGAACCTGAAAAGACCATGACAAGGAACAATTCTTACATTTGAATACATGGCTTCGTGCGCTTGTTTAGATTATGAATCTTTGAATCTTAAGTTGACATTTCGTTGAATTTTCAATAATTTTGAAAACTGACACCTGGGAGAGAATAAACCCCACGACCACCCTGTAGTATTTCACCCTAGAAGTGCATTTAGCAATAAAAACATGCTGGGTGAATTAGATAATGAAATTTTGTCTAACCATAGGCAATAGAGAAAAAAATGTCTATATTCCCAAAAATTTTGGCCCAAAAATTTGTCCAGGAAAGGCACCAAGGTCTTCATGGCGACAGAATTACTAAACAAATAGGATCTCTTCACTACTTTAAATCTTCCGACAGGAATTTTTTTTTCCCCTGCTTTGAAAATGAACCAAAATTGTGTCTATTGTATCTGACTGCACAGAAAAAAAGCAGCTTTCTATACCTCTGAGCTTTAGGAATCAAAGATGATGATGGGTAGGATTTTCACACACTACTTCACAAATTCTGTTCTGCAGAACACTAGAACCAGAAGGTTCCATAGTCCAATACAGTCTGGGGATATTTCTCTTTTCCATACCCACAACGCACAATAGCCATATCAAAGATTCTGACAGTCCTGAATTAAAGACACCTGTTTAACTTTGTTTAAACCCACGTTTACAAAGCTTAATTTTTGCCATAGAGTCACTTTCATACGTATTGTGTTCCATGGAGTCTGCTTTGGAAAACACTAATTTAAAAATTGAACTCGTGTTGGCTGTAAGTAAAGAGTAAAAATTATACTCAGAAATGCAGTGGAAAAGATACCTAAAGGTCATTAATATCTCTGTATAAAAGTTTACTCCCTTTTAAGTAGTAATGTGTCAGTGGAAATGGAAACTTACAGAGATTTGTTTTTTTTCTGTTTTAATGAAGGAAAACATTTTCCTCTAAAATGCTTAAAATTCTTTTCTGGTGAAGAAATACCCAAGCGTTCACATTCAGAAAAATAAGGAGAAAATAAACAATGAATTTGGCAATATAATAATTTCAAACAATCCTTCCTCTACAAGTTCAATTTGTTTTCTATCACTTCTCTATAAATCTTTCTCTCCCCAGTGACTCAATCAAATGCTAGCTTAGTGGAGGCAGTTTCAATCAAATTTGAAATTTGAGAAAATGAAGCAAGAAGCCAAGGGCTTTAGCTTCATGTTAACTGGGTGGAGAGAGAGAGTGAAATGAGATTAAAGATAAGGGATTTATAAAAACTCTTTGGGAGATATAAGAATTCTCATTCACGTATTAGTCCAGAGAGTTCTGTTGGTTATTTTTAGTGTTCTGTCTTAAATGAGTCAAGAAAGGAAAGGGTAAATGAGGAGAACCTTGAAGTAGATGAAAATACTACTACTTCAGGGACTCACGGAAGCCATGAAAATTAGCACTGAGCCTACATGCCCAGGACATAAAAGAAATCAGGACAGTCTTAATGAGAATCAGGCAGTTTGCCTAATGAGAACCTTAATATACTTTATTTTCCCTTTATATTTCATTTCAGTGTCATTAGATGCAGTGAACCAACAAGTATTTACTGAGCGCATACTCTATGCCCAACTCGGGCCAATGCTCTGGGGAGATCCAAATTGCATATAGCAGTGGTTGGTAATGTGTGGTTTCCTGACCAGCAGCATCAGAATCACCTGGGAACTTGTTAGAAACGCAAATTTTCAGCCCCACCCTGGATCCAGGGAATCAGAAAGTCTGAGGATGGGCCCAGCATTCAGTGTTTTTAACAAGCCCTACAGTGATTTTGAGAACCACATACAGCCCAGCTGGGGAGGCATGAAAACATTAAATAGCAGCTAATAAAACGGAGCTGAAAAGTTTAAAGAGCTCAAAGTCAGTCTCACTGAATGTTCAAACTCTTTATGATCAAGGCACTGCCTTTAAAAACAAACCCAGAGCATTTTAAATTGTTTTCTTTCTCTTACCTCTACCCCCAGAGGCTTAGATAAAAAGAGGAAAGGATGTCAACTCCCATTATAACAACTAAATGAGCACACAATCTAATGGGTATTCTGAGTGTCCTAGCCAGATTAAGTGCTCAGAAAGATCCATTTTTGTTCTTTAAATAGAGTATAAATACGTATGGCACCTTAAGGGGGTCTCTATCTGTGTTATATTTGTTATGCTGTGTTTAGTAGCAGCCCTAGTTCTCTTTTTCAACAAACTGAATGATACACAACTCTGGAGGAATATATATCTGGATATATATATTCTGATGATATAAGGCATTTTATTGCTCTACTTAAAGCCCTTTTACTATTTTTTACCCGATAGTCATTCTAGAATAATTTTGCCAAAGAATATTTCTCCACACATAGTGCTCAAACGTTTTAAGATGATAATAATAATAATAATAATAATAATTGCAGATAACATTTATTGAGCATTTTACTATGTGCCAGGTAATTTTACATGAACCATGTCATTTAATTCTCACACTACCTTATCAGGTAGCTACCGTTATTCATCCCATTTTACAGGTGAGGAAATTGAAGACTAGGAAGGTAAAGTCTCATAGTTACACACCATATTAAAGTATAAAGTCGAGACTTAAATTTAGGTAAACCTGACTGTAGAGCCCAAGTTCTCAGCCGCTGCATCATAACCTCTTGAATTATTTAGTGTACTGGAAAGCACTGGAACATTATCTTCACCCAAGTTAATATTAGCCTTACTTATTTTGGCTTTTGCATAAAATGGAATAAACAGACAAGAGGAGGGCTGGAAGGCACTTGAACAATCTGGAATCTTAAGGTAACAATGTGCAACACAGAAGAATGAATTAAACTATGAATGCATAATTTGAACATATGGACATATCTTGTTGATACCCCTTTTGGTATTGTAGCATCTTATGTTTTAGAGAAGATTCTCAACAGCAGATTCTTACCCTTGGATATTTATTATAAAACTACGAGAGCTCTATGTATATATAAGTGAGATCCTTGTTAGTAGAACCATAATAAGAAGATATTATTACATCACAATATTATATCGTAGGGTTTTATAATAAAAGGCTATTATCATGTCCTTGGTTAACAAGGTCCATACTGTTATAATGTATTAAAACCAGTTTGAGTAATAAAAATGACAACATTACAATCTTTGAAACTTGTAAGGGGGGGGATAACCATTTTTCAAACAAGGTCTCAAAGTACCTGCCTAGCATTACCACAAATTTATATATGAAGAAACTGCTATAGAAAGACCTATACACATTTATAAATAAATATATGGAAGTCTTTTGCAAAATGTGTGAAAGATTAAAAGCTCACCCAAAATAGATTGACAGCAAAAAGATACTGAGTGATGCCAGGAAGAATAAAATAACCATTCATTTAACAATAATTTATTGACTGCCCATTATGTGCTAAGTACTATTTCAGGCTTTTTGGATATAGCAGTAAACCAAAGAGACAAAGCCTCTGCTGTCTGGGAGCTTACATCCCAGCAGACAGGACAGAAAATAAACAAATAAATGTATAATATATTGTCAAATAGGAAAAAGTGCCATGAAGGGGATAAAGCAGGGTATGTAAGAGGATAGAAAGTGACGGGACTGCTATTTTTGAGATCCAATTTTTTGTGTTCAAGGACAGCCTTCTGATGAGGTGACATGTTAATAGAATCTTAAAAGAAGTGAGGGTGCAAGCAGGTGCAAGCAACTGGGGAAGAGTATTTAGGGCAGAGGGAAGAGCAAGCACAGAGAACCTGAGAGGATGCCATGCTGGCATCATCACAGAACAGCACAGAAGCCGATGTGGGTAGCGTGGAGAAAGCAGAAGAGGGCAGGGTAGTCAGGGGCTTTAGGATATTTTAAGGATGTTGGATTTCTTTCTAGATTTGAAAGGAAGCCATTGGAGGGATGTGAGCAGGGGACTGGCATGCTGATGCTCAGGTGAGAGATGACAGCCAGGTGACCAGTCCAGGTGAAAGATGTTTATGGCTTGGTTAGGGTGGTAAGAAAGAAGTGGTCAGAGTAGGAGTGACTAGTGTTGAACACAGAACCAGTAAGGTTGTTGACAGACCGGATGTGAAAATGAGAGGAGAAGTTAAGAATCTCAGTGTTTTGCCTTGGGCAGCTGGCTACCACTGAGATGGAAAATGGAAGGGAAAGGGGATCAAGAGTTTGGTTTGGGTCATGTAAAGTTTGAGGTGCCTAATCCAAGTTAGGGACAGTTGAGTAAGCAGTTGGATAGTCAAGTCTGGTGTTCAGAGAAAAGGCTGAGGTTACAGATATGCAATTGAATGTCATCACAGATAATGAAGAAACAAACACTCTATTCTTACGATGGGAAAATAAAAATAGGTAATTCCAGAACTATTCTTTTCTCAGTTTTTTCCTTGCCCAGCTTTCCTGAAATGCAGTGTGGCAGAAAGAATGGTGAGCCAGAGTCAGGAGACTTGAATCTAACCCTCGCTCTGCCAAGGTCCTCTGGGTTTGGTTCTTACCTCTACATCCTACCCTTCTCATCTATAGAATAAATGTAATGCAGAATGATATTTTGACAGATAACAACAAGTGTTGACAAGGAAGTGGAGAAACTGGAACCTCAAATACTGCTGGTGGGAAGGTAAAATGGTATAGTCATTTTGGAAAACAGTTCAGCAGTTCCCCCCAAATTACCCCATGACCCAGCACTTCCCCTCCTAGGCATATACCCAAGAGAATTAAAAACAGATTTTCACACAAAAACTTGAGTGTTCATAGTAGCATTATTCATAACAGCCAAAACAACTGAAATGTACATCAGTAAATGAATAAACAAATTGTGGTATACACATACAGTGGAATAATATCTAAGCATAAATAGAAATGAAGTACTGATACATGTTATAACATGGTTGAACCTTTGAAAACATTATGCTAAGTGAAAGAAGCCAGATGCAAAAAGCCACATACTGTATGATTACACTTATGTGAAATGTACAAAACAGGCAAATCCATAGACACAGAAAGTATATTAATGGTTGCCTGGGGCTAGGGAAATTTGGGGTAAGAGGGGAAGATGGGAGTTGATAACTAAAGGGTATGGGGTTTCTTTTTTAAATTCATTTATTTTAATTGGCACATTGTAATTGTACGTGCTTATAGGGTACAATCTGTTGTTCTGATATATATAGTGTCATGATCAGGTCAGGGAAAATGTTCTGAAAATACTGGTGATGGCCCCACAACTTTGTAGATATACTAAAAACCACTTAATTGTGCATTTTAGAGGGGTAACTATCATGGTATGTGAATTATATTTTGATTAAAAAAAAGAAATAAGAAAAAAGACAGCCACAGTCAATCAGTCACAGCTTCTCATATAAAAAGAAAAGCTAAACCAGGTTGAATTCTTATGCCATTAGAAGAAACATCAAAGTGAGTCTTCAAAGCCAAGAGGAACAATTAAGTCATTTGTATGCAGGGATGGCCGAGATACCCACCAATTATATTCTCATTTCCACCTTTACCATGACTCCTGCTTCCAAAAAACTGTGATCTTTGAGTTCCCAGTTTAAAGTTGTTCAACATAAAGCAATGATGCCAGGCTTTAAAAAGTTCTGTACTAAATATAGTGACTACTGTGGAATAATAGAAATCTGAAAGGAAAAGGGGTAAATATAGAATTTCTTTCTACCACAGCAGAAAACTAGCCTCTTGGTAATCTCTTGATATATCAACATACTGCTCAGCCCCCAGTTTTCCAGGATTTCATTTCACAGTATTACTGAAATTCTGATCATGCAAAAATAGTGCAACACAAGTGTTCTAGTCTATCCTGAATCTACCTTGGCTAACCATGTACCTATAACTACGCCCCCAATGGGTAGATCATAATATTTTAGTAAAATCCAGATACATATTAATGGGACTAGTCACAGAAATCTAGAGCTAGGTATGTACCAAATATATAAAAGTCTAAATAATTCTGACAGAATTCTTTTATAATATGTGTGTGTATATATGTGTCTATATATGTGTGTGTGTGCTACTATACATATAGTAACAGGAATATGAACATCTAAATATATCAGCTTAAATATTGTAAACTCTCCGGGGTGCATTCAATTCCAAAGGGATTAATGTCCTGATGGAAGGGTTAAAGAGATCCCACTGGGTTAAGAGCATGAAGAAGGGCCCATCTCTCTCTTCCTCCTCTCTCTCTCTATACATAAAAGATATATATATATATCTTAATATTAGGTAATGTTCACAGGAAAATGGTTTGAAAAATCAGATGAAATAAGTTCATGTAACTTGATTGGGCAGAAATTTAAAATGTGTTGAAAGAAGTACCTAAGAAATAAATGTCATATTGTTAATATGAAGTCATATAAGTTTGAGGCCATCTATACCTGCACTTTAATGTGATTTTTTCAGCCTCATTACATAAGCAGGTTTGGGAATTTTCTCTGGTTTGGCTTTCTGAGTGCTCCTCCTAAGAGTATGAAAGAGAAATCCCAAGACACGTGTGTTTTGTCGACACCATTATTCATAGCTTGTGGGTCTTGGTACTGCTGTAGCACTTTCCTGATTCTACCCCACTTAGCAGTGCAGACTGCAGTTCTTCCATCTCTCTCGGGATCTCTTTCTATGTCTTAATAGTTCCACTATTTGTTATGAACTGCATGCTTGTGTCTTCCCAAAATGTATATATTGAAGCCCTAACCCCCAACATGATGGTATTAGGAGGCCAGGCCTTTGGGAGGTAATTACTTTTAGATGAGGTCATGCAGGTGGGGCCCTCAAGATTAGTGCCCTTATAAGAAGAGGAAAAGAGAACAGAGCTTCTTTGAGGACACAGCCAGAAATTGGCTGTCTGCAAGCTAGGAAGAGGGCCCTCACCAAGAACCAAATCTGCTGGCACCTTGATCTTGGACCTCCCAGCCTCCAGAGCTATGAAAAATAAATGTCTGCATTTAAGTCACTCAGTCTATAGTACTTTGTTATAGCAGCACAAGCTGACTAAAACACTATCAGTGGCAGAAGAACAGAGAACAGCAGCTAAAACAACCCATCACAGAAATGGAGCTAAACAGGGCTTAATGCACTCCTGGATAATGGAAAACTCTAAAAAGACAGAAGGCTGAAATGGTCAGAAGAGAACTCAGGAAATAGAACAGAAGTAATAAATAATCTTTTCTATGAATGAGGTTATAACCTTGAGGATGCAGGGTTTCTCCAACACCTAGAATGGCAACTGGCAGATATGTACGCATTTAAAATTATTTGCTGAACCAAGGAATAACAACTAAAATCATTATATATGGAAAAGAGCAACCAACCAAATAAGTATAACTACAACAAAATGAGTAGTTAGGAAATACGGCATAAGAAAGGTTTTTCCTGGTGGCTCTAAGTTCTACAGCTCCATAATTAAAATTCCATACAAATTATACCTTTAAAGTTTCTATAAACTATTATTACTTTTATTACATGATGCAATTTATCAGATGTGAAAATGTTATTATAGCAGATTAAGATCTTATCAAGCACAAAACACAAAACAGTTTGTTTATATAACAGAGAACCTATTTTGTTTCTTCTCCAAAACACTGTGTCTACATCTTGTTTATGCTTGTTTTGAATTATCTCCATATTGTTGGAGGCAGTTCACACAGAGAACACAGTGAAGATGCAGTCAGGTACATAAATGCCACCCTTTCTTTCTGTTTTGCACTCCTGTGAGAATTCTCTAACTTCCTCCTGTCCTACCATACCTTATAATCATGCGGTTCCATTATCAATGACATGAACATTATAGAAATTTTTCAAAATTTATTATTTTCCTAAGGGATACAGAACTCCTGAAAATGGGAAGTCTTCAATTAAAAATCAATTTGTCACAGCCCAAATACAGACTATCAACACATTTTGTCCTTAATCCCTCAGATACCCTACATTCCAGAGTCACTGAGAATTGCATATTTGGATTGCTCAGGCCCATGGTTTTCTCCAGTGCCACTCGCATAAAAGTGTAAAATGTAATAGATATACAATTATTCCTTTTTTAAAAAATAAAACTAGCTTTAAAAACTGATACATAAGTTCCTACTTCAAAGTTCTGAAGGACACTTTACATATTTTCCATTGAGTAGCTTTAAATAAAGCTTTGAAAATAAAGTGTGACTTGTAAAAATTTTTCTTCAATAATGCACATTTGGGAGCTTATAAGGCTTACGAAAAGAATAAAATGTGGGCAAATACAGAACAAGTAATCTTTTTTGAGGTAAATAATTGTGCCCATAGTTTAAGCACTGAGCTCTAGTTTTATGACACTTTCAGTCCCCTCTGACTATAGAGCTTTCTGCCCTCATAGTCTGAATACATACAACTACCAGAAAGGATAGGTAAGAGGCATACTTCAAAAAGTCCTTGCTAGCTTTGGTGAGGTTTCTGTCTTTATATCCCAAATCCTGGCACATGGGAGGTACTCCAAAATATCTACACCTGCAATATGACTTCTCTACTTTTCTTCCCTCTTCATTTGATCTGCTTGCAACTACTCTGTGCCATACAGAGCGCTGGGGCTGTGGTCTTAAGACTCACTTCATCTTAGTCTCTGCTGTCAGTGTCCTACAGGCTACAGGGAGAGACTGCACAGGACTCAGATGATATCGCCGCTACATGGTCAGTGCTGAGAGAGCAGTGTGGACATGTGCGTGTGTGTGCATGTTCATCCCACAGAAGGTCCTATCCTTGCTCCACCTCAAAGAATTTGTAAAACTTTCCACTTTTAACTCCAACATCATATTTAATAAGTGAGTTTCACTGCTGCCAGAAATGTTTTAATAGAAATAAACCTAACCAGTATAATTTAAAATAATTATCGTGATTTCCATAAATGGGGTTCCAAATATAAAAATCATTTTTAATTGTGGGATATTTATTCTAAGCTCGTAGCACATTTTAAAACATAATCCTTAGGAGTGTTTTACCCATCTTTTTTAGTAATTTATGTATGACTTATAAATTTATGTGTAATGTGTATGAAATCAGTGCTGAAATAGATATTCTAAGTTTCACTATAGAATTCATTTTTATAGCTGTGTACTGCATAATATTTGATTGATTGCAGAAATCCTGTCAGAATTCCTACTGTTCCAGTACCATAACTACTACTCTTTTGATGCATTTTGGTAGATGAGTAATCACTTTCTAGTAGGATTATCTCTATAGCTTGCCTAAGCTGACAACCATCCTGTATCAATAGCTTAATAACCACTACCATTTGAAATACCATTCAATTCTACACACCACTCATCTCTACCAGCACAACTTGGAGAAGTAATAAAGTGCAAACCACCTCAGACGCATTCTAAGAATAAAGTATTTTTCTCTTAAGAACACAGGTCAGGGCCGACCCATGGCTCACTCGGGAGAGTGCTGCGCTGGAAGCGCAGCGGCGCTCCCACCGCAGGTTCAGATCCTATATAGGGATGGCCGGTGCGCTCACTGGCTGAGCGCGGTGCAGGCGACACCAAGCCAAGGGTTGTGCGGGCAACACCAAGCCAAGGGTTGCGATTCCCTTACGGTCACACACAAAAAAAGGACAAAACAAAACAAAACAAGACAACAACAACAAAAAGAACACAGGTCAGAGGCTATGAGAGAGGACTCCACAAAGAGAAGCCTGGCTATGGGCGGGGAAAAGGGAAGTCATTTTTCAAATGAGGTTGAAATGTCCACCCCTGGGACACTGACCTGTGCTCATCCTTGCTGGTGTGGCTTGGTCATCCCAGAGGCAGCCACCTCCAGGAAACAGAGGGACACACAGCATTTCCCATGTAAGCTTTGGCTCCTCTGCCTATTATTACTAGCAGAGATGGGAGATTTATAATTTCACATGGCTACCTCCCCGGAGTTCTAGGGTCTGGAGAGCATTTTGACAAAATCTAATAAACACTACAAACTAAAATCACTTTGTTTTTGTCATAACCTTAAACTTCCCCATAATAAGGAAATCTCAAGCTTTTCACTTTGCCACTGCTCATTAATTCAGTCTTTATCCCTATTCTTTCTTGCTCTCTACCTTTACGATTTTTAAAAATTAAATTAAAAATTTTAGGAACATGGAATAGAAGCACGTTGTGACACAACAGTCAAGATTGTAGCAAACCCATTTAAAAGTGGAGACTGAAATGTCAATAAGGAACTAAACAGTCCAGGCTAAGCCATGAGGTACCGTCATCTTGTGAAATGCTGAATCAAATAAATGAATCAACTCTTACTGTTCTTTTAGAAATTACAAAACCCTTAGTGGGGTTCATTATACTCTTAATAAATTGTTGAAATAGGACTGTGGCCAACCCAAGAGCACTGAGGATGTGCCCACAGCTGAGCTGACAGACTTCATTACCTACCTTGATCTAAGCCTAGGCTACTAAGGCTAAGAAACAGTTCACCAAGAGACATCCAGATAAAAATGTAAGGTCAAATGTTGAGAAACAGCTCTTTTCTCCATCAATCTAGATATGGTAGTTGAGGATACAAGCTTTCTAAAAATGGAAAGTTGAAAAGGACATGTTGAAAGCCAAAGAGTAAGGCAAGATACCTATAGTCAGGAGGCAGGAAGAATGGGGGGAAGGAGGAATAATGGGGGATAATCAGAGGAGAGGAAAAAGAATTACCTGCCATAGAGGTCAAGAGAGGAATTTTAAGAAGACAGTTAAAACTGCCAAATATGTAGAAGACATGCAATAAACACTAGTGCCATTAAAAAAATTTTAAAAAGAAAAGAAACCAGGGCTTATTGATGCTTCCTCCCCTGGCCACCAGTGAGAAACAGGCTATGTGTAAATCCCCAGAGGGCTCATGGGGTAAAACTAAAATCAGAATAGGCTCAGGGATATATCTTCCCACCAGAGATTGGTCTAAGGAGGTTAAAAGAGAACAAGACACCACCAGATGGCAACACAGGGCCAAATATAATTCCCTTTATTTATCTAGGATCTATAAAAACATTGGATCATAAGAATGGTCAATGTATCAATGGAATGTCTGCTTTTATGTTGAATAAAAGATAAGATTCGAGAAATAAAAATTGGTCCCCACACAAAAGTAAATATTGATACTGAAGGAGCCTCTTATTGTATGGAACATACCCTCAATTAGTAACTGTACCTTTACTGTGTAAATGGCAGAGGAAAGTAATTAACGATTAATAGATGCTGCCCTCAATTTAAAGCCTCGAAGGGAAGTAATTAAATTTAGCAGAAGCTGTAGCCTCTAAACAAAGATACATCACACAAATACAAAAGGAAACACAGATTTGAATAATAAATGCAAATTAGAAACAAGGTTTGACTGTAGACTAAAGGGAAATGATCCTAAAATTATTTTTCCTAAGAAATTCTCTGTTCAAGAGACTGGTTTATGAACCTATTTTAATCTGGGCAAAGGTTTGATGTGAATCCTGGCTGATATTTCTTAAGTACAACCATGCTTCCAGAGTATTTATGCATGCAGATCAGACAGCTTCCTGCAGTCTGAATTAGCTGTACAAGTACCTTTCATATCAGTGTAGATATACTTGATATATACAGTGTCAACATTACTACCACCACGGATGGAGATCACAAACATTGCTCTGCTTGTTGGTCATGAAATAAAATTGCCAAACAGAATTTGTGTAGCTCCAGAGGGTAAATTAATACAGGCAACACAGTTATCAGCAGTCTTTAACCTGCCTCTCTAAGCTTCTAACAAAAACGTTTAGGGAGAGGCAATGTTACGTCTGGCTACAGCTGCACATTACATGGTCTGCTGAGACTCAGATGGTGATGGCTGAAATGAATAACAAACAGCTGGGTATAAATGTAAAAATCAGAAAATCAATTTTAAATACACGTATTTCACAAATCCTCTGAAATTCTAGCACTGTAAAAAAAGAGCCATTAGCATTATAGAGTGAAAAAGTATACAAGAGATTAAAATTCAAAAATTTACCTGGGCACCCTGGAGTCATACCTTGGCCAAGCTCTTGTTACTAATTCACAAGGGGCTGTATGAGAACCAAGGCAGTATCATTAGATCATTTTCTGGCCCTGGTCATGCTTCAGATCAAAGTTATCAGAAGTATCTGAGCTTCCTATTTGAGCTTTCCAGAATGGGGAAAAGTTATTTCATGAATTTGACTAAGCTGAAGGGAAAGGTGTCCCTGAAAGTCTTGTCTCAGATTCTTTCAACACCAAACCCAGGTGTTGAGGGAATGATGTTTACAGAGAGCTGTAGAGACAAATTTCCAGCACAAGTGATTTGGGTTAAAGAAAAACATAAGTTAATCAGAGAGCATATCCCAAAGTACCCAGCCAGGTGCTAACAAATTAGAAACACTGAATAAACTTTTGTTAAATTTTGAATAGCTTTTCTATTCATAAGAATTTAGGTAAGAAAATGGGTCAGAGAAAGAGAAGCTAGAAATTTGTTTTCCTAAACATTTTAGAAGCATGGATAACCACTTTTGTGGAAAGGTTTAGGTTAAACCTATGTATAGATTTTTAATAACTGGCACACATGTTTGTATTTAAGAAAGCTAGTGATACAGGATCATACATGAGAACAGGACAATACAATTTATCATCCAAAACTGAGACACTTATTAAAGTAAAAGGGGGACACTATTAGTGATGACACCAGGTCAATACATATAAACTGGGAATACCCCAGCAAACCAAGACACATATCTTGAGTACCAAGAATATGAAAAAGAGCTTGAGGTAACATGTGGAATACCAATTAACTGACCACTATCCCATTCTCTTATTTTCACTGATCCACGTCTATTTGTTCTCAAGATTCTTGATCCAGTGTAAATTAAAGAGTTCTTCTAAAGGAAGTTCAGGGAGCAAAAGAATAGACTAGATAAAATCTACATTTCATTGCTTGCACAATTAGCTCTGTTTCATACCAGATCCAATCTGACCTAATGAAGTAGGGTACTACTACTCTGGCAGCTTTTACAGATGGGAAAGAACTGCAAGATTACCAGTTTTGATTAATGTTGATTTTCTCCCATCACAAGATAACTAGATTCTGCAATCCAAATGGTCGAGGTACTAATGTAAATGTGTTCTCATTATGTTTCATCCAGTGTTCTTAGTAATAAAGAACACGTGAAATACTTTTAAGGCATCTAGGAGGGATCTATATGAGCAAAAAGAAAAAGAAAAAAATGATGAGGCAATGTAATATTTACCTCAACTGATCTACAGGGTAAAGAATGAAGGTCTCCAGAAAGTTGAAACGGCTAAATTCTTGTGTCCCAACAAGAAAATCTTTTATTAATCCAACATAGCCCAAAACACAAAAGTGCAGATCCTTTTTCATTTTCAACTAGTATTTCTCTGAAGAAGAAATAGGCAGTCAACAGCAATAGACTAAAAACTCAAAGTAACCAAATGTTTAAGGCTTATTATCTACTAACTATTGTTACCCTTTATAAAATTTTTTTGACACGTAGAACTGTCAGTAACCATCCAGTACATTACGAGACTCTGAGTCTTTGAATATTTGTGTAAAGAATGATGCTTAAAATAAGCTGCAACCCCTCTTATTCACTGAGAGGCATTTCAGAGTAAAAATAAAAGATTTCAGTAAAGAAAATGTTTAGGTTTGTTTCCATATGACAACAAAACAACTAATCAGTTCAGCTGAATAATAGTTTGATTGTGACTCATAAATCCTATACTCCTCAGCTGTCCAACTTAACTATTCAATCTGCAGTACAAACTGTACAACTGCAGTGTATTTTCTGACTTGCACTATATTTACAACACCACAGTGGAATCAGTTTGCTATTGTAGTGGCACACAAGAAACCCTGAGAATTAGACAACTTTAAAAGTTAATTTACTTTGGTTCTAAGCTAATTACATTTCTTAAAGTAAGTTTTGCTGATTGGCTAAGAACCCAAGCTATCAAAAGCTCAGGCACTTGGTCAGAGGCAAAAACACATAACCTGTCAAAAAAGTACCTTGAACATAAGAGAGTATTTGTAATTCACAGAGGAACTCCTGAAATACACAAATTGAGTTCCCCTCATTTGTACCTTACAATTGGGCAATTATGCTATATTATGAGACTGCCTATGCCTCAGAATTTTCACTGCTGGCCTTGCTTCAAAAGCTGCAATAATCTATTTACATAAAAAATGAAGAAAAAGAAACAAACCCTTGTTGGCATGTTGTATCACACAGAAAGCTTTTATTTGGACCCCCAAAGTTATCTTATTTAAGCTCTATGAATGTTAAAAATACTGAATATAATTGGTAACCTTCATAATATTAAAGTATAAAGTGGTCTAAAACCCAACATACATTTCAGTTTATAATTTATATTAGAAAAGGTAATACAACATACATATTGGGAAATACCCAGTTCACTAGGTAAATGCCAGACCTAAATGGGTTTTAACTATTCACAATTTAATTATGACCTGATAAACATTTGTTTGATAACATGTTTATCCTACCTGTCAAAGAAGGACATAAGAAAATCAGGAATGATCTGTGGGTTTTCTGAGCAATCTTAGTTAAGTATTTGTTCTGCCTCTACTTTGGATTAAAGCCACCACAATAATTTTTCTTTAGTTTTTCAAAGAGTTTGGACTCTACTTGGGCCTGGAAGGTTAAGTTATGACATTGTGAAACACCATGCAGGTTACAAATTTAATGCTTTAAAAACAAAACGACGATGTCATCATAAGTTCTTCCTCCCATTAGTTTTCAGTGCAAAACCAAGGAAAATGTTCTACTCAATGAATCCTTGGTTTTTAAAATGCTACTCAACAATGAGCAAAATTCTAAGCTATAATATGTGATTCTCTTTTTTTAAATTCCAAGTGGTTTAAGTTCTCATTGAAATTAGAAATAAGGTCTTATCTTGTCTCTAGAAGAATAAAATCAGCCAGGATATTTTTCTTATTCCACGGCTAGGTTCTAAGCACAAGGGGAGAGCCTATGACATAACGGATCCCCACAAGAACAAGGTTTATTGATTGAGCGCTATTTCGGGGTGGAGGATGAGAAGACCACATGTCACAGGGATGCAATCATACCTGCCCCAGAAAAACAACAGCATCTGTACCTCAACCAACTTTTAAAACATTGTCTATCATGCTTAGATCTAAATCAAATTGTGGTTTATTTTACATCCTGGAAACAGAGGATCTGTGAGAGGAGGTGCCACTGTGATTGAGTGGACAATGGAGCAAACAAACCACTAAAAGAGTAACAGCATTTTCCTTCAATTATATGATCATCACTGGGGACCCAGCATTTTGACACAGTGTTTAAACATCAGAGAATGGAGTTGGTATCATGTGGTTAAGAGCTATGGTATTGGACCTCATAGTCTGATTTCTGAAAGCCTTATAATGAGGGTGGAGTGGATATACATTCCACCCTTTGGCTGTATTTTTGTTCAACAAAGCCTGCAATTTTCAGTCACTTGAAAATGTAATTATAGATAATGTTTGCATCAGTAGCAAGAATACAATAAGCACCCAGGCTATGAAAACTCCACTAAAATCACATCCTCTTAGGTTACTGCACTTGTGTCCTGCCAAAAGTAAAGGCATTGCGACAAGCTAATATTCAGTATGAAATGGTTTGTGGGTTAGACCAACCCATGCATGAATTTTACTCTAACATTTCTATTATCCCTTCCTTTACATTGGGTATCTACACATTTGCTGAAAAAACAGAATCCTATCAAATGTTTATGCACTTGAGCAAAAAGCTATAGAGAGGATGAAAGTGTAATGACACCTGAAATGGACCAGGTACTATATATGAGTTGGTCATAACTGTCAATCATCCAAAATCCACTATGATCTGGCTTAGAGGCTTACTTATATATATTATTCTATTGCCTATTTATGTAGCCCACTTATAAAGAAGGGGGTAAAAGTGGCTGTAACTGTAGAAAGTACACTGCATAAAGTCACTAACTGAGTGGGACAGTGGGGTGTGAATGCCACCTGAGGGCTTTTTTCTAATTCACAAGAAGTCACAAGAATATGGGCTAGAAGTGCCCCTGAGAAAGGGCAAGTGTTTATCTAAATCAAATGCAAAAATTAAGAAGTTGGAAGTAAATGGGGGAAATGCCAGGTGTCTAATAAAATCCTCAAAAGAAACCTCTTCATAAATATACAGTTATGATAAATGAAGAATAAGTATCCCCTTAACTGCAATGTTAATTGCTTCCTTATCTCAGCAGTAAGTGAGAATCTGCCTCAGGCCTTAAGAGATCTTGACACTGCTTTCATGCCCCTTTCCACTGACATCTCTTACTCACGCCTCTAGACTCAGAAATTGGTCTGGCAATGAAGTAAAATCAAGAAAAAGCAAGAAAGAGCTTTTTTTACGAAAGAGCACATAAAAAGCAGAAGATTGTTGGGTCATAGCCAAGAACCTATATTTCACACTCAACAGCCACATCTTCTGCTGCCAATCTGCCAAAATATCTAGAAATTCAACCTACTTATGGTCTTAGAAGGACCTAAGAATCCCTCAAAAGACAAGCAACCTCCAAGGCCAAACTGTGAGGCAAAATTTTTCTAAAGATTACTGATATATAAATTACTTAGCCTAATGGCTGACCCATGTTGTATCCTAAATTGGGAACAACTAATATCATAAAATATTTCAGAAAATATGCCCACAGCAAGGCTGTATCCCTTGAAGTTATAGTAATCAGCAAAGTCCCTGGATCACTCTAATGCAAAGTGCTCTGTTATGTGAGCCTAGAAATTCTGCATTTTGGTAGTCACACTCATGGGCTTGGTGAGTTTCTCCACAGTCAGTATCATGCTTTCAGCCACAGTGGGTGTCATGTATTCCCCTGGCCTGTCATGGAGGATAATCCTCAACCAACAGACTCAACACCAAGGCTTTAGTCTCCCAAACTGAATCTGGTCATGCCTGAATGAATAAAGCAAATCTTCAAACTATATATTAGCTCTGATCTCTTAGGATTCTAAAGACCCTATCAGCTATGTCAGGAGAAAGAAGTGCCTGTCCATTAAGCACAAAAATAGCATAACTAGCACGCATACTGCAGTTGATAACACACACACCATACCCACTGTCTTAACCTTATGCCACCTCATAAGGCAAAAACTGTTGATTCCTTCTCTAATTTTTTCCTCCCCCAGAGACTCACCTTCTATGTTTTCTAGGCATTCTGTGGCCTGAGCACCTAATGAGGCCATTAGGCTGCAGGGTCTACAATATTCCCCCTCCACATTCATATCATCAAATGGCTAGGTTTCTGCTAGGGTTAGGATTCCCAATATATGAGAACCAGCCTTCATACTGTGTGGCTGATTCTCTTCCCATAAGAAAATCAAAATCTATTTCAGTGGGCATAGAGATGAGCTTTTCAGAAGGTGCATATGGACATACTGGATGAAGATATTCCTTTTGCTTTACCCCATCCCAGCCAGGACAGAAGGTCTGACCACAAGTTCACAGCTGGAACATGAACTGCATTTTCATTCTCAATCACCATGCAGAAAGAGGAGGAAAAAAAATCAGGTTTCACAACATTGTTCTAGGAACTGAGCATTTTCTGAAATTTTATATGGAAGCAATACTGCTTTATGGGACTTTGCCTGAGACTTTAAAGCATGACTGTTCTGAGGGAGAAAACATTAACTGTTCAGTGGTAATGAAGTTCCATCACATTTGACTCTCCCAGGGAACATAGGTGAATTTGTGGCCAGTTTTAAGTGTCAGGAAGCTATAAAATATTTAGGTTGTAATTTCCTTTCCCAACACTGGTCTCACAATAATGCTATCAGACAGATAAGAAGCATATTTTACTATCTTTGTTTTCTAAATGAGAAATCTTGATAAGTCAACTGAGACTTGAAGAAGGCATGGAACAAATTGGAAGACAAGCCAGGAGAATACATGAGATGCTGCTTAATAAAGACACTTAGCCTTGAAGGATGACTTTCCACTCTGTTGCTGATCTTCCACATGGCTGACCCTGAAGCAATGTCCCCAGTGATTCCATTCTACTACACACAGGGCAAGTGTCCCTGAAAAGCAGAAACAATCCAAGAGGAAGTTATTTCTATCTAGAAATTAAAATCCATACACAGCCAATGGAACTAAAATGGTTTTTACATTAAGAAAAATGTTTCCTAAATTCTTCCGGAGAGAAAAGCAAGTTCTCTGGCAAGTGCTTAAGAAAAAAAAAAAATGATTTGCTTCTTAGTCTTCTCTCCAACACAGTGTTTGTGTAAGGGGCCTCTAAGTCACCAGAAGTAAGTAAAAACGCATTCCAGAGTGCTCTAGTAACACAGAAGAGGAAGATATAACGCCCATCAGATGTTGGAAGCAACTTTTCGACATCTAAGCTTAAAAGAAAAGGAGGAACAAGGAGTATGGAAAATATGGGCTTGTGAAAAGAAAGAAGAATCCTGACAGGTAGGATTATGATGCAAGGGGAAGACAGACTTAACATTAAGAAACCACTTTGAAACAGAGCTGCCAGCAGTATTAAACAGCATTCAGCCTTCTCAAAAGACTCATGTGTTATCTCTAAATCCTGACACCAAGAAAAGATGGTTGGACAGACAATGGGAATCATGTGGAAAGATGTTACCAGCATGGACTGAAGTGAATAATTGCAGTTGGAGGCCTCCCGGTGACAATTTTGAGAAAGCAAACACAGCTGCAGCATAGCCAAATATAGCTGGCCAAGACAATGACATCCATAAAGTTAATCATTTTGAAATATGCTACCCTTATGCTCAACCCAAAAACTCAACACCCCTTCTATAATGGAGGAAGTCAAAATACAGTTTATGCACAGAAACATGCAGCTGCTCCAGTGGAATTTACAGCAAGTGATGATCTAGGTATTTTGATACTGCTCTTCTCTCGAGGCTCCAATCCTGAGAACTATGTCATGGATGGAAGTGGCCCCCTCTCTTGAAATTTAGGAAACTGCTCAGAAAAAGAATAATAAAATGGGATTTAGAGAAGATTAAAATAAAATATATAAATCAAGAAAATATAAGAAAGGCGACAAGAAACTTCAGAAAAAGCTCTACTGTTTATGACCCCAGTAAATGTAGGTTGGGCTACAAAGAATCAGGAGTGAAGCATAAAACAAATAAGCAAGCTAAATAAATCTACAGTAGTCCTCTACCAAATGCTTTCCTTCTTTCTGCTTTTTTGTATCATCTTTATCTTCTATTATTCCTCTAAGATTTTCAAGGACAAAACAAAATGTCGCATTTCAACCAGTACTTGACACCCAATGCCTTCTTCCAAACAACTGAAAGTGAGGGTGAGGGTGTGTGTGTGTGGGGGGGGGGGTTGGGAGGGGGTGCAAGGGTGTGAGAGAGAGTGTGTGTGTGTAAATTGGTTTGTACATTTATTCTACCCCCTTATAGCCTCATAACGCTTCCGTAACATATACCTTCTTAAAATGTCTGGTTTACCTGCTGGACCCCCATTAGACATAAACAAAATTTCAGTGACTCCTTTCCACAGGAACAGAAGGCTGTGGGATAATGAGATGGGTCACACAAAATGCTGGCAGCAACAAAGCAGCACAGGGTAAGGAATTCAGTCTGGCCAGAACCAGATGTAACTACACAACAAGAAAATATCCATTTAGCACCCACTGTCCAGCTTTTTCTGTGAAGAGTCCTTTTTTACTTCATATTCTAAATCAAAAAGATCTTGAGAGTAGTAACATCTCAACTGCAACTGGAAAACAGAGTGGCCTCCAGGTCGGAGGACTTGGCAAGTTAAGTGTAGAAGAGGCCACTAAACTGGGAAGGGCCTCAGCTTTTTATCCAATGAGACATGACAGGAATCAGAGTGGATTTCTTTTTTCACTTTTAACAGAAGTTAATCTGAGATTCTGAACAAAACAGTCAAAACAGTCCTGAGACCTTTTTCTAGAAGTATCGCTAATTTGTATTATACCTCTGGTAATATGTAAAACCTTTCAGAACTTTAAACTTTTCGGGTATAAAGGTAATAATCTGTAAATACATTTTATGTTGTGCAACAATTTCATAAATTTTGTAACCAAAGACCATTAAATGGCAGCTATCTTAAGAAAGTAAAGAATTATACCTAATAAGATGGGTTTCCATAAATACACACACACACACACACACATATATATATATATATACACACACACACACACACACATACTTATTTATATGAGGGGTCTTCAAAAGTTCATAGAAAGATTTATGTTATCTTTTCATTCTATTTTTCCACAAACTTTTTGAAATACCCTTGTATATATTCACACATACATACATACATATACACATATTTTATGCTTACTGACCACTGCCAGGTAAATAAAATATTTTGCTCTTTTAGCCTAAAGAACCAACTGGTTTTCTGGGTGTCAGATAAATGAGGTGCAACTTTTCTGCTACAAGGGGAGACTAGGAGAAACAAAGACATAATTCACAGAAAAAGATATAAAATACCACCTTAAAATTTAATGAACCTAAGCCAGGCTATGAACTTTCTTTAGAGAAAGCATGAAAATCAAGTCTTTCGGCCATTGTCATAGAATTTTAGGTTTAGTAAGTAAGTTGAAGTACTTAGGAGTACACTGTTATGGCACTAAAAATATATATATATTTAAGCTGTCCAAAAGTTTTGTCAAAATGCCAAATCAGCTAAAGTTAATTGCATTCTCTATGAATAGTGAGTCACTACCTTCATCTGTGAAAGCAGGAAATCTTCAGTCCTAGTTGAGTCTGTAAATGTCAGACAAAGCAGCTGTTGGGCTGAGGGAAGTTGATTTCCATGGCTATGACAGAGGCATACACAGTCTCACTGAAGAGACAAACCTCTTGACTTCAATTATTGAGACAAAATCAAAACCTTACACATATACCACTTTTAAAAGACTATTACTATGAAAGGAATCCTGATCATCTATCTGGGTGACTCTAACCCTGCTGCTGACCTAAAGGGAACACAGATTATTTAAGCCCTGATCTCTTCAGAATAGATTTCTTAATTAAAAATCTCACTTTAAGTAAAAAGCCACATAAGTTTAGTAGAAAAGTGCAGAATAAACCAAAATGATATTTTAGTCTAAATATAGCTGAAACTCAATTTACATAAATCTTCAGGAGGAAAAAAGTGGATCTAATAATTTGCTGAGGCATTCATTCAAATGGAGTAATTAAAATTTAACCAAAACCCGAATTTGTACTCATATGTCATTTTGAAAGCTGTACAATTATATATTTATTAGCATTACATTTTAAATTATCAGCTGATTTTAAAGCATCACTCTCAGTATCTGAACATAATATACAATCTGCAGTTCATAAAAGAGATTGTTTATAAAACTCTGGGTTGGCACTGCAGAAGTGTAAATCTCAAATATGCTCACAACGCATTTCAGCCACATAACTGGAACTGTATTTCTATAAAAATAGTTGGAGTAATCACTTTCTGTCATGAATTGGAACAAACGGGGAGAGTGAAGCTGTTCAAAACCTCCCTAAATGTTTCCCCCTTTCTTTTAAAAGTCCTTTAGGAAGAGTCTTAAGCTCACACTAAATGAAAAAGACATTCCCAGGAGGAGGAGGAGGTTTCCATCCCTTTACATCTGGATTCAGAGCATGCGGATATTGGATGGCACAATTAAACAGAGATGATGCTAAAGGGGAATAATTATTTTACAATTACCTGAGAGCATCACATTTACTGCTCTAATTAGTTTTTGTTTCCCACACAGGTTTTCCTGGGAATGCACAGCTCCATTTCTCTTAGGTTTAGCAAGAGCTTTTTCTTAAGGAAAAATAAAATGCATTTTCTGCACTGCTACACAAGTAGCACACCACTGATGCGGGCTTCATTATATTACTAGGTACCTCCTTGATAGTGGAAACAAACAGGATGGCATGAGAACTTGTAGGTGCTAATGAACTGGAAATCATTAGTAGTTTCCAAATCATCCTTTCTGCAGTTCTGTAAAACCAATATTACACTGAGAAATACCTAACTCTCTGTGATGACCTAATCTGCAAACAAAAAGCAAAAATGTGACCCTCCCCTGAAGAAACAAAACCCTCCAATAGTAATACCCTAAATTGGACAAAAAGACCTGTTAAATTTGGGAAATGTTCAGCATTGAAAGTAAACATCAATGACTTACTAATTTAGCTCCTTGAAACATGTTGAAAATATAACATTTTCCATTTAAATGCAAATAAGGGGTGCTTATATTATCTTTTAACATTTGTGAGGATTTGTTCGGGTTTTTAGGGGAGTTTTTTTGTTGTTGTTGTTTTTAATTCTCCACAATGACATCAGATTCCCATTATTCTATTTCGTCTCCTGAGTCTACTCATAAGCCTCCATGATGAGCACTATCCTGAATTTTTGCACGATAGCTGGATCATATCCTGTGCTGGTTGTACTACACTCAAGGGGATCAGATTATTTTGCATGCCAAAACATTACCTGCCTTTTTATGAGAAGTGAATGAGTGTTTAACTTGAAAGAAACAAAACCAAAAGGAAGGGATAAAATGAAATGAAAAGTTTGGGGATTTATGTAGAAAAGGGAAGGAGATTGTAGTCTTTTATCACAGGCCAAATATAGTGTTATTATAGCTGTTATGGGAGAATAAAAAAAAAAACACTCTGAGGTGGAAAACATTCTAAATGATCCCATGAAATCTTAATTACTAGGTTCATATCTGAAAAATTCTATCTCCTTTTTATCTTGTCTTTCAAAGGTCTTATTTCCCCAGTTCACTGTATCTCATCAACAGATGCCAAAGTAATCTCAATCCAGCAAATTACAATTAAATAGCAAGACTTAACAATTAAAATAATACCCCTGCCCAGATCAAAGATAACATTAGTGTTCTAAAAAGCCAGTGTGGGATGAATTTTTGGTCCCAGAGAGCAGCTGATACTAAAATACTAAAATATGTAATGTTAACTAAGAAATCCCACCTAAAAAAATATTTTAAAAAACCTTTCTTTTAGCGTTTTCTCATTTTAATTTCCTTTCACGAACATGATGGAGTCTGGTGATAAATATTAGTTATCTTGGTATTTTTTTTATTTGTAAATTCATTTTCCAAATATACTTTTAATGTCATGGGGTTGGGGGAAGGACCCCACTGCTTTTGATCTTCATTTTGCTGGCACCTTGTAAATGAAAAAAATGTAATTAAAATATATTCTCATTAGTTAATAAACATATGAAATAACTGAATTTGAATCAAATTAGAGAGTATAAAATGACACTTCAGATACGTCAATCCTGAATAGGTGACACATATTTCCTTCTCATAATGCTCAATCATTCTCACATGGCACAATTTTGGTTTTCTGATAAAAACCTATGTCATACTTTAATGTCTCTTCTCTTCCCATCAACTCATGAACATACATTTACATATACACGAGAAAACCACAGCTTTGCCATTTACTGCCCATGTGGCATGAGCAAGCAAGTAACCTCTATAAGCATTATCTGTAAAGTGGGGATAATACCTCCCATGTAGCTCTACTGTGAAGATCAGAGACAATGTAATAAAGAACGATGGCACATAGCAGTAATCCAACGACCGATTCAACTCACACTTCATCATTTTGGAAAAAAGCAGTAATTACTTTGTCTCCTCAGACTAGTCACATTGCCCCTTTAACAGTTTCTTAATCTATAAAACCAGGTCTGATAAAATGGTCTCTAAAACTACTTTCAAATTTAACAATAATGTCCTCAGGACTACCTTTCAGTTTAATTATACACTGATAGATATTTTGCCAGTTATCCTAACTTGGGAGGACTTAATCCACAAAACGGCTAATTCACCAAGGTGATGAATTTATAGACAGGATGACTTCCTCATTTTCAACAAGGTTACTCACTGAATGTGAAAAAAATTAAGATTTCAATTTAATTTACTGGTAACTTCTTAGTATCTTATCCTGAACTAGTACTTTTAAAGCTGCATTTATAACATTTCCACCTGTATTTTCTCATTTCTGAGATATTTCTGTTTTGTTTAAAAATTCAAAAGCATTTAGAAACCCTAAATGCATGTACATGATCATTAAAAAGGTGAAACAAAGGAGGAAACACTGTTCCCCACCCCCAATTCAAAACCTTCTGCCCCAGTTTAAAATAGATTAAAAAAAAAAAATCAGTTTCTATTTTCCTTCTGCTTTGCTGTTAAATGATATTCTATAAGAACACAAAGACAACAAAACTTTAATAGTCAATATTATTTAAAATGTCCATTTCATTTTCAGTTTTAATTCTGAACATTTAAAATCCCAAAACTTTGACGCATATGTCATAGCAATTCTATACCACCACACAGCTTTAAATGATCTGGGCCCTTTAAATACTGGATGGCTTGTGGGGCCATCAAGCGTAATAATTCATCTCAAAAGCTATTTGTTCATCTGCCTTGAGGACTCAAACATATTACATCTTGCAAACTTATCTAATATATTCTTGTGGGAAAATGCCATTGAAAATATGTTCTACTGTTTTAGAAAATCAACACCAGAAAAGCCCCCTATGCTTTATTTAAGTTCCTTTTAGGAATAGGCCAGTATCTAGCAGACTGCAATTTAGTCCAAAGGCAATATACTATACATGACAACCAGTCCCGAAAACAATAAATCTAAACAGCTATCTTCTCAACTGTATGAATAAGGCAATAAAATCTATGCCTAGGTGGGTTTCAAGTATTTTCAACTTGTCATATTTCCTCCCACATACGTCTATCCCCGAAATAGTCTCTAATGTGAGTTAATTACAAACTATTTTGGAAAATGTGCTAGAGTGTTTTCAGGGCTATGGACACACACAGCAGTTATATAAGAAACAAATAATAAAACTTATTTACAAATCTTTTGGGGGGGGTTGTTGTTCAATTAAGCAATAGTTGACAAATGCTGAAAACAATTTGGGCTTGATTCCAGTTTATTCCAGTTATTCCTATTTGGAAATAACATTTTGAAGAGAAGAAGGGTAGAAGTTATATTAGGATCAGAGCAAATAGTTTGAACAAGCCACATTCATTCACCAAATGAAAAGGACAAATTAAATTTTCACAATTCCTAATGTAACTGACAAGAGACCGTATCCTTCAGAGGCCAATGACACTTTAAATTCATAGAGCATTCATTAGGCTAGATATATTATGGTCTCTTAAGTAGCAGATGACCATAAATTCAAAATCATGATCAAGCCAATTCTTTGGTTCAGCACCAACATTCCAGCCTACAGAGCAGAAAACACACAAAACTTTCAAACTAGTTCATGTGCAAACATGTATTACGTGTCTATACAGATACATGTATTTTAAGGGGGACAGGACAAAGATCACTTAAAACAAATATCATGGGAATGTTACTAATCAAGATTAATTTCTCAGAGAAAACTGCCAAAGGAAATTCAATATTTTAAATTATGTTATCTGATTATCTTAGTTGAGACAATGAACCTGATCATGTAGGAGCAAGTTAACATTCTTAATATCGACTGACAGGACAATTCACATTAAACAGATTCTATCATTCCCCTCCCCCACTTTTTTTTTTTTTTTTTAAGTCCTAGCAGCTCAGATAATTGGCCACTACAGAGTTTCTCAAGAATCTCTCAACTCATAACACTTAACATACCAGAAAAAGAATCTGGCATCGTAGGGGAAAGTTAGTTGCCAGGGAAATGGATCATAAAGCTCGGAATGGCCTGAACACTGCAGGGTACCATAAGGTGCCAGAAAGAATATGGATGTTCAGTCTTACAGTGGGTAGAATAGGAAAAATATTCTACGTACTCTTAGAACACCAGTCCTTTTTTCCACTAGATTAATTGCAGCCCAGATCCGCTATCACATCTCTTGCCTGTTAAAAGAGAATTTTATATATTCCGTGTCTAAAAAGGACACAGACCTTCCCATGCGCTTCCTTTTTCTATCTCTTTAGGTTTCCTTTTCATATAACATGCCTGACATACAAGTGAACCCTCCTGACTTGACAGTCCCTGAGCTCGTAAAAGAAACTTTCCTATCAAGACTAACGATCCAAATAAAAATTAGACATACTTTCCTCAGGAATCCCAGCTTTCTACCTGTCCCAATAAACGCTCTACCCTAGTTTGACGACAGGTAAAACAACTCGAGTCACATTAATTATTAAATTACAGACTGCCTATGAAACAAACCACCACGATTACGTAAAAATTACCTCTAATTTCTGCAATGGAGGGCACCTGGCTAGTTTAATGCTCTGCAATTACCCTTTTTTTTTTTTTTTCTTTTCCCTTCCTCTTCGCTCCTTCCCCTCGCCCACCTTACGGAAAGAGTCTTTGCAGCTGGAAAGTCCGATGAGCGGCAATTGGGGGAAGAAGGGATCTCCGAACGGGCCACGAGAGCCCCATCAGCGCCGCATTCCCAATGACACGAGCGTGCACACTGGCACGCGCGCACCGCGCCCCGGTCCCCGCCCGGTCCCCGCACGTCCGGACCCTGTTCCTCCTCCCCGCGGCCAGCGCCGGCCCCGGAACGCCGAGGGAGGTGGCTGAGCCCGGGGCGGGCACCGCCAGCTCTGAGGAGACGACGCCCGCTCGGCCGCGCGGCCCCTCGGCCCTCAGGCGCGGCGGCTCCACTCACATTCTGTCAGGAACGAGCAGGCGGCCCTCGACCATCATGTCCGGGAGGAAATCCAGCTTAAAGGCAGAAGTCATGTTGGCGGGCGGGCGGGCGCACGCGGCGGCGGCGCTCGGGCGGGGGGCGGCTCTGCGCGCGTCCGAGCGGCCGCGGGCGGCGCGAAACGGGCAGGGACAGGTGCGCGCGGCCTCCCCCGGCGACCGCCGCGCCGGCACTTGTCACATTCTCTCCCTCGCGCTCTCCGCCAATCCCCGGCGACATCCAGCGCCGGGCGGCCGGCTGCCGCGAGCCAGGTGCGGCGGGCGGGGCGGAGCTCCCGGGGCGGCCACCGCTTAACCCCTGCGGGCCCGGCCCGTCCCTGAGCCGCGCACACCCGCCGCGCAGCTGAGCTCCCGGCCGCACGCGCAGCCGCCCGAGCCCGGGGCCCCCGCAGCCCCACAGGCGAGCTGGTTCGCTGCACTGGTCTGTCCTGCTCCACTCTGTCCCCCACGGCCATCACACCTGGCGCGAGGCCGCCATGGCCACTTGGAGTAGGTTTAGTGCCACCGGAGCGCCAAAGCCAGATGCACTTCCAGACCAGAACCACGCTCCCGAGCCGAAGCCAGGGGACACGGAGCAGCACGAGTGTTGGTTTCGATGCTGCTAGGTGTGACATGCTTGCCAGGGTAGGAACTGACCGCAATCACCGGGATAGCATTCGTGGTTTAGACAAAGTAAATATCAGATAAATGGCCCCAGTGACACTTAGGGACTTATTGTAGTGCTTTAAGGAGAAAGATGAATTTGTCTGTGTACAACCGTACTGCCTTTTGTATTATCCTGAAAACACTAAGAAGTGTAAGGGATTGAAAATAAGAAACTGTAATAAATCACGTTTTCTTTTAAAATGATAAATCACGAATCTGTCATTTCCTAGTACTTAACACAGTGATTAAAAACCACCAGAGGGACTTCATGAGTGTTAGGTCTGTAATGTATTGGCCGTGAAGCCTAAATACCCATTTAAGATTCGTTACTGATTTACTAAAAAGAATTGAGAAAAATGGCAAAACGCTTACGAATGAATAGAAGCAGGTGAGTTTAATTTTTCCAGGTGATTTGCAAAAGTTCACGAGAGATAAGTAGTTAATAAGGTGACATCTAATTTAGCATTCTGACTGTTTTGTTATTTGGGTTAAACGGAACTTCTCACAATGTAGTCACAAGTATGGAAAACTTCACGGCAGAGTTCACATTGTAAATCCACATCGTAAACTGTATACCAAAAGTTCACAGTTTGCTTCGTGGTAATCATCACTTATTTTATTTTGTAAGGACATATATGTTACCCTCGGAATTTAAGATATGTATACATTTAAGTGTACATGTAAATACATATATATACAAATATTATGTGTTTGAAAAATCTGATTTTCACTCTGTGTTGTTATTCTAAAGAAAATCAGAGCTTTGTGCTAGGATGTTGGGCTTTCTCCTCACAAGTCGACACATGCCAAGGAGTATAGTCACAGTAGCCAGAGGGTTAACTAACTAAGTCACGTGTAATTAAATGTATCAGACACAATAGGGAGAAGACTGCTTTAATTTTTTCTCACCAATTTCTTGTGTGATAATGAGAACTATTTTTAGAGGTTATGAAGGAAAATTGATAATCTACATATGAACTTTAAATTCACATACCGATTTTAAACCCAGACTCAATGCATTGAGCCATATGGAGTAACAGGCCTGGAATATTCATTTAAGTCTACACATACTTAATTGACTTAGTTTCCTTCTTCAGCTGAACAATATATCTGGCTTCTGACTTTCTAATTCCAAGATAGACGTAGGGCTAGACTAATCTTCATTTTAAATATTGCCTTTCCTGAGGAACAGGTCTAGGTTCATACGGAACTGAGAAACACTTGCAATAAAATGAATTCTTATATCCCAAAATGCCCAAACTTTTCCTTATAATACTAAGGTACATCTACTGCCCACCCCATCTACTGCCGGCTGCCTTTGAAATTTTAAGATTTTGGTTGGTCTTTTAATTATCTTAACAAATTAATTAGCTGGATAAATGTAGACAAACCTTGGCTTCTCTTGGTTTTCTATATATTACAGTATTTACATAAATCCCTAATATATATAACGAGCTGATATATAACAAGTTTACTTTAAGAAAGAACAATCAGAACCAGCCTCCAAAACAGAAGCAAAACACAAGTGTGTTAAGCAAAAAATATTTTCAAATCAGCTATGGAATAAAGCTCCATGTATATCTACATTCTATAAGATAAAAAATGCTTCATTAACAAGTACACTTCTGAAATATTTATTTTTTCTTTAATTGCACGTGAATTAGTTAGAAGAAGGTATAGGGAAGCCCTCTTACTGACTTAAGCCTTCTCAGCAGTTTGTTAAATTCTAGCCTCAAATCCCTTGAGGCAGTAGTGGATTCAAAGCAGCTTTTAATCATACTATACGGAGGGTGAAGTAGTATGTAAGTAGGTCATAGAGAGAGAATTACAAGTGCATAGGTTATTGCCTTATTTAACAACTACAGCAAAACATAGTTTTCAAAGCATTTGCTTTGCCATTTAAAGTTAGAAGCAAAACCAGGGTCAAATATGAAACAAAACTCACTCTATATGGGATACGATGACTTGTACCAAGGAAAGCTTATGGAGTGTGGCTTAGTTTAAATATTTTGGCTGCCAAATTCATAAATAATGTAGTGACTGCATAGGCCCTTGATGGAGGTGTCAGAGAGAAACAAAACATTTATACACACACACACACACCCATAGGTTATTCACAACAGTCTTCCCCTTGTAGCTTTCATTTCTAATATCTATTCAGTTTCCATTATCACAGCACATTTACAAGAGCCGTTTTAAAAAATACAAATTTCAAAAGCTCTTGAGAAAACAAAACAAAAACACTCAACCAAATACCATCTGATGAAAAGCTTAAATTTCTCATTTCACTGCTTTGGTAGAAAGAAAAGAAAATCTAACAACAACTCAATAGGGCCCCTTTTTTAATTTTCATGCAGTAATGAGCCATCAGGTATCATGTTTTGGCAGTTGGCGTTTATTTGGCAGACAGCTCCACTGGGCTGCTGTTGAATGTTCAGGTTCAATGAAGCTATTTTATAGGCAAGGATCTTATCGACAGCAGTGAAAGGGGATGAGGCCATCAGTGGGCCTCTCTGGTGGATGTAAACTGGTTGGTGACACCATCGTGTGCTGACATCACTGGGGACTGGGCTGTCAGGAACAATGAAGTTTCCGCATAGTTTTTGCTCCACTGTCAGAAAAACCCTAAGCGCTTCCCTAGTCCCATCCCCCTACCTTCCTTAATTGTCTCCTTTTTTTAATCAACTTGCTATTCATTTTCCAAACAAAAGGCAATTCATGAATTGGAAGCACTTCAAGGGAAAGTTTCTGAATGACCTCATTTTATATGGGGCCTTCCAAGGCAAGCAAGTGCCCTGTGCTGTTTCAGCTCCCCAATTCCATCCTCATACTGAGTTTTGTCCAATGGCCATTGTGTGAGCACTGAATGATCACTGTCCTTAAAAAACAACTCTCAACAGAAACAGAGTGCTAATAAACGTACAGAGTACACACTGCTTGAAAGGGGAGAATCGTTTTCCTGACACCCCACTCGACCAATGAACCAGAATATAGTCCAGACTAAAGATCTTTCGACATTTTTGCACAAAATTTATACTATAATTTAGACTGGTGCCTGACATATCGTGATTAATGTTTATAAGCAAACAGTTAATTTTCATCTCCCATACATAACCCTGTATATTTTATGGCAAATTTCTGTTTTTTGTTATTCCTATACATAATTTCTCACATAGCAACCTCTTTAAAAGCCGTAGCTATCAGCGATGAGACGACAGAACAATGTAATAGCACTGTCCAGTCCACTCATAAAACCACCTTTACTGAAGGATTTCTTTTCCCCCTCACTTCTGGCTAGTCCTTACAAACCGGAATCCAAAACATCTTTTGCCTATCACGTTTTCAAATTCAAATTTTATTAACATAGCTGTTTCAGTTTCAAAAAAACATAGACAAATAAACAAAAAACAAGCCCAATGTGCTCAGAGCCATTTGGAACAAGAAATACAGGCCCTATAAGGGGATTTCCCATCATTTCCAGGCAATAAATTTGAAATCCACATGAATTTTAAGTACCTGAGAGAGTATCTGACTTTGTGGCCATGTGTTTGTTCCTAGCTTACCCCAGCTTCATTAGCAACTTACAAAAATAAACATTTTAAAAAATGTACTTGGCAAAAAAATTCAAACAAATCCTTAAGTGATACATTATATATATATATATATATATATATATATTCTATTCCATAAAAGTATCACTTAAAAAATTAATGTATCACTAATCGTAAGTTTAAAATGATCACTTATTCCGTCCCCCTCCCTCATTTGGAAAGCTTCTGGAATGGTGACTTTATCACATTCCTAAAATGATTTAAGTAAAATTAAATACCAATAAAGATGAAATAGTTATTAAACTCTTATTTTACATTTTTAAAGAGAATATTAAGTAGTCACACTCCCTTGAGAGCAGCTTCTACAGGCTTTCTGCAATCTTGTGTTTTTCTGAGTCTGCTTTTAATAGAGCCCAAATACATAATGGTGAATGTATCCTCCTGCTGAAGAGGCCATCAAACTGAAGATGGTTCTTTGCATACATACCTTCGCACTCGCAAATGAGATGCCCCTCTACAGTTTTCAGAAGCTTCTATTCCAAGGGGATGAAATGTCAATACTGTGGATCTCTCAGACCCAGAGCCCACCCACCCCATCACTTCCCTCTCTAACTTGCCCTTTCCTTTCTCTCCTTTCTCCATCACACTGCTGCTGTTGCCTTTTTTTTTTTCTTTCTCTGCTTTCTCTTTCTTTAGCCTTTTCCCCCTTCTCTCTCTCAAATGGGAGCCTGACAATGTGAGAAGCCTTCCTCTGCAGCTGTGTCTGAGGAGTCCAGAGTAAAGAGTCCTGAGCTGTTCATTTGCCAGAGAAATCAAGTTGGACTTGCCTTGCCCAAGGCTGATTTGGGAACTAGGAACAGCTGTCTTTGCAGTGACCAGTGGGACTCCTTTCCAGACATTACCAGGGGGAGGGAGGAGGAGGATGTAAGATGGTGTACCATGAAGTGAGTACATCAGCTGTGAAAATTGGGAAGGAGTCTGGGGAAAGGGTACGGAGAATAAAAGCCTTCCCTGTCTAGCACCATGATTTGCACATGGAAGGCACTCCGAAAAAGAAAACCTTTGAAGGAATGTTCCAGTGCCTCTTGAAGATGCCGAGATTTGTCAAACTATACCAGATGACCTTATCTGGTGCCAACCTGGCGGCAGGAACAAAATTTATACTTATCAGAATGAGGTTTTTAATTCCTTCACAATCCACCCTTCAACACCCCCGCAAAATGTTCTCCCCCATTGGCCAAAAGTTCTTATCTGTCACACGGTGTTAAAAAAAGAAGTTACTGCTTGACAAAATACAACAGCTGAGCAGTACAGCTGGGAGGACACAGTTGCTGGCACGACATTAGATGCCAGAGAAAGCAGCAACAGGTGGGGGCGAAAGAAAAAGAAACGGACAGACATCGTAAGCTTTAGAATGGGCTTGTCTGAGACAGGTCTTGGCAAGAATCAAAATCTCAATTTAACAGGGAATCATCTCTGGGGGCTTGGCGGCCTGAACAAATACATCTTGAAGAAGAGTGAGGATTAAGAGAGGAAAAAGCTTGGGTTTCTGTAAAATAAAGCACACGAATCTTCTTTATGCACAATGATAACTGATCCCTACCAAAGAGCTTTTGGTTACTAAGCTCAGAAGATATCTGATCTGGCTCATGCAGATCAAACTCTAGTGCAAATGCTACTCTCAAACTGAGTGAAAAGATTATGAGATTTAAGACCCAAACCTGTTGGATTCTGCATTTCATTGTGTCAAGGAGTTGATTGACATTGAGCACAAGTCATTTAATTTTCTGATTCATCAGCCAGACCTTTGCCTAATGTGTGGCCGTTACTTCCTAGTAGGGATGGATGGCTGAAAAATCAAAGCCTACTATGATCCTCAGATAAGAAGTACAATGTGTTAACCTAATTATTACTATAGCAATTATATAACCAAGCTATTAAAGTGACATGTAGGTTGAAAATACATTAAGGTTTTGAGCACAGGAAGTTTATTTTCTATCTATAAAATATGGTTCAAATCTCTAGCCATTTTTAGCCTAGGATAGAAGTTTTTGAAAATCCCAAATGACTTTTTATTTAAATTTGCTTTGATGCTAATTCCCATGAAGTCCATTAGGGGAAAATTTTTTTTCTCTCTCTCTCTCTTAAAAGAGCTACCCAAAATCTTCATGGGAAGAGGGTATAGCTGTCTACCCAAGCTGAGTGGCATGTGCTACCTCTTGTCTTATCACTATTGCTGAGTGTAAAGCTTTGTTATCTGATCATCTCTCTATTCTCTCTTCATGCCGTCATAGCCATATTTGCCCTATTTCATAGGAACATGACAAAGTTAGAAAGAGAGATGTGGATGACTGCGGAGTCTGAGGCAGAAAAGTGATTAAACTAAGGACTGTGTTTTGCTCTGTTGTAGTAACAAAGATAAATTCAGGGTGTGCTAAAGGCACCTTCCCCTCTTTCTCACTTATCTCTACCCTGTCCATCCTTCAAGGCCCAGCTCAGCTCCCCTTTCTCTGCATTTACCACTTGCCCCCTCCTTATGCACTGTTTTTTCTTTGTTCCATGAGTGTGTGAGCTGCTTGAGGGCCAGGACTATGTCTTTTATTAAGTACTATATATATATTTTGTGGTTGCCTGATTGGTTCTGATCATGGTATGACATATTTTGGCATCTTGTAGACATAAAAATTCACATTTAAATTTCATAATGCTTTAAAATTCTCTATTATTCCTTCCAACATCTGTCCTCATTATACAGATTAAAGCCCAAGAGAAGTGAGGCACAGAGCACTTTAATTCAAAGACCTCATGGTCAATAAGGTGAACAAGTGAGAATATAGAAGAGAATTGATAGAACTCTGAAGCAAAAGTCACTGCTTCCAAAAAACATTTCTTTCTTATTCCCTTGATTCTTTCTCCTTTATCACCAGTCTCCATTTCTTCAGTCCTACCCTCCTCCCCAAATTGGCACTGGAAGGTAAGCAAGATTAAAAGAACTGTAATTCTGGAAGGGCTGAGCAGCTGAAATCATAAACAAGGACCAGTGATTTGACCTCAGATCCTAGGTGATGTTTCCTCCTAGGATCTGAGAATTTTACAGCTTCTTCACTGGTAAAAGTAGAGGCACATACAAATCAAAATCTACAGTGGAAATGCAGCACCAGGAAGAAATGGCTTTAAAATGTCGAATATTAAATAGGTATCCTTGCCAGCTGACCAGGGAAGGAGTTGGTTAATACCTGAGTACAGTCCCTTCCACTATCAGTTGTGTGTCTACAGGCTTATTATTTACCTCTCTTGGTCTCAGTTCTTTCATCTTTAAAATGGGAATAACAACTACCACTAACTCTTGGATATCTATGAGGATTAAATTATTTAAAACCAAAAAAAAAAAAAAAAACCCATAGTGTAGTGCCACTCACAAAGGAGACTGTTAATAAATTTTAGTTTTATTCCTTACTTTTATCATAACACCCCACTCTGCAATCTTTGTTGAAATCTAGAACTGGCAGTTGGTAAGGAAAAGAGGAAGCCAGTTCTAATTCTATTGTTCTTGTAGCATTAAGGTTTTCACTGATACTTCTAAGACCTGAAGCTAACCCAGAGGGAAAAGGAAGGTTATGGTTTATACAGAGCAGGCACTGAGCATTCTGGGACCTGGAATGAGGACTTCACTCCTTTTTATCAAATCAGTTTTTAAAGAGAAGGTCAAAATGAATCTCAACCACTGCCATCAGGAAGTCACACCACTCACCATCAACTCAGTAAGTTCTCATTTACAGAGATGATTCCTAAGGCATCTCTGAATGAGTCGGTAAGCCATCTCTTAGAGCCCAAAAGAGAGCTACAGTCCCAGACCAAGACATTCAAAAAGCAAGGCATAAGAAACATTGCAAGGCATGAAGCCCTTGGATGTCTGAGATGAACAGCTTTACAGGATGGGTGAAAAGCATTTCATGGATTGCTGCAAAAAGGCACAACTGTGCCCAAGCTAGTAGGTTCACACACCTGCTAGGAGCCAGCAATGCCACCCATAAGTTTCAACAGAGTCTTTACTGATTGCAGCTGCAAAGCTTTCTCAAGGATAGAGAAAAGCCACGAATATTAGAGGTGTGTCAGTGCTATGACTTCAAACCTCACACTCTTCTTTACCATGACAACAAAGTTGGTTGAACTGAATAATTTTACAGGAAAATTCTAGTTTTATTTTTCTTTGAGGACATGCTGGCGATCCTGCTTCATACACTCGAGTGATTCAGCATGATCCCAAACACCCAATCAGCGGCAGGTCAACCTGGAATGGGCTGAGGTAGCAGGAGCTCAAGTTGCCCTCATAATACATGTCACTGTGTGGACTGGTGTCACCTTCTCTCCACAGATGCCATTTCCTGTTAACGTTGATAGTTCTGACATACAAGAAAATGTGCCAGGATCAGTCACATAGTCCGAGGAAAGCTGTGGTGAAGTAAACACACCTGTATGTGATAATTGCTAACGACATTCCATGAAACAGAAGGGTGCACTTGGGAACAAAATGTACCTCATCCCAAATCAGGGTTAACCAGCAGCACCTCTGAGTTGAGTGGGCAGTTCAGACATACACACATGCACTTCCATCTAGATTCCACCTTGGTTGGATCTCTGTAGATGGGTACCACGTGATCAGAAAGGTGCCTCACCTCTGGGACACTTCATTTCAATTCTGAATGGGCTGCATTAAAACCTCACATATGCCTTCCTTCCTCTGACACCCTCTTCCCAATGTCAGCTAAGGAAAATGCCATGAATTTCAATCCTCTCCAAACCACCGCCTCATCTTTCCCATAGAATAAAAATCACTGTTTAGAAAAACACCCAAATCCAATAACAATTAGAGACGTTATCAATAGTTCTGTGAAACGAGAACCCATCCCCCCCAACAAATTCCCCAGGAATTACCAAAACGTAGAGAGAAATTCAGTGAAGGCTAATAAAGATGATCCAGGAAGACATTATTGCCACTGGATGGACTAATACTTGTTACTGTTCGAAGCAGTACAGAGAAATGCTATGGAGCAGAAGATGCCACTAAACAAACTACAATCTGTTAATGACTGTTACAGAAATCTCTATGTATGAAACAAAGTTGGACATGTCTAACTTACCCACTACCATGATTATACAAAATCAAGGTATGTTTTTCATCTACAAATTCTGACACCTTAAATATGGAGCGATCATTTCCCACGTAACACTCTCACTTTTGCATTTTACCTCTCTTTTCATCAACCTAGGTGTTTCCAGGGCTGTGAGCAATGAACTTTCCATCAGCCACATTTTCACCTAATTAACCCCCCTGATTACAATAATTAGTATTGATTCACTCTTTGAATGACTTCCCAGGTATTCAAGCACAATCTGCACTTACTATAAAGTTCTAGATATGAATATTAATCAAACGCTCTCCTTTGTTTTGCAGCTCCAGCAGGATATTTTGCAATTGCATACACTCATAATTTTAAACATAAAAACTGTCAGGTTTTATTTTAATAAATAAAGGAATATTAGAACACTGAGGTTTCAGATCTCGATCTGTAGTCTGCTGAACACATCTATATTCCTGAGGCTCCTTTATAAAGGGATTCAGGGTGCAATTATTACTTTCTATTGAGATAAACCATTTTTTCCGTTTAGGTCTTTTACTATTCCTTTTCTGCAGATCTGAGCTCAGAATTAAATTTTATTTCAAATTTGTTTAGGTCACTGTCCAGAGGAATCATTACACATAGAGGCTTATGGCAGGATACAGATTATGAATCTTGGAAATAGATGTAGACAAGTTTGCTAACTTCTCACAACCTCACACCTCCCCTATCAGGTTAAAGGAAAAGACATCTGTATGATGAATGCTGGATTGGGGGTGGGGAGTGTCTCCAAATTCCGGAAGCTGGTAATGGATCAAACAGTCGGAGAAGAAAAGTGAGAAGGGATTTCCCTTGTTTCTGGACCAAACTGTTATGCCCAGGAATTAAAGCAAATAGTTAAATAATTGGTAATTGAGTCAAAAATCCAACATGGAGGTTTCCAAGTGATTTCTTTAAGTGTGTTATTGACAAGTAGTTAGGGAGAACACAGACTACTACTTTTCTCCCAAACCACAGAAAAATTGACTTGCAACCTTTGTTTTAGAATAAAAATTTCCCATGAAAGTAGAATTTGGGTGTGCTGGTAACAGTGGGCCTGCTTCAGATATAAAAGCTTCACCAATTACCTTTTATGAGCTCATCCTAAAAGCAATTATTGGTGTACCCGATGGAATGAACAGTTCAGATCCCATTGGAAGTAAGAGACCATAATAAAGATGCATTTAAAATCCACTCTATTCACAATGGATAACTTTAAAAATATTATTATACTGCATACATATGTTTTGGGTGCTCCTAGGCTCTAAAAATATTGTCAGTATAAAAATCTTTTCTTGAGAAGGCAATTCTATTTAGCTGGAAACATTTAATAATTCTGAATTAAATGTTTTATAACATTTCAAATTAGTTTAAAAAAATGAAACTCATGTCCAAACTCTAAAAAATAGCTAATGTTTCATAACTGTGTTTTCATAAGTAATATATCTTGTTCCTTATTTACTGGGAACCTCACTAATTTGAATAAAAATATAATCCAACAGGAAATGTTTGCAACTAAACGTTTTTAAAATTGTGCCCCTTAAAATGATTTCCTGTCTGTTTTTAAAAATTAGGCCCTTAATCTTTTTCAATAAATTTACTAATATATTTTGATATATTGCTCTGGCACAAATAGCTAATTAAGCAAAACACTAAAATATTAGATAAGATACATTCTTCACAGAAATCAACCTTAGTAAGATGATTTTCATGTAAATCAATTATCATTTACTATTCTAAGGCCAGTTCTTTTATGTCTAATGTGGGAATAAAAATTGGTTCAATATTTGAGAAGTTTGAAACACATTTTTCCATTTTCTCTTTCTAAAGTCTCACTCGTTCTCACCTTAGAAACCAATGCTTATCAAAATGAAAGATATTTGAAGACATGAGAAACATTTGCCCTGCATACAAATGCATTTTATGAGGACATAAGCGTAAATCAAATATCAATATATTCCACAGAGACCTTTAACTTAACAACTTAATAGGCTATATAATAACAGTTTGTGACCAAAATTGTAAGAGCAAAAGTTTTCACTTGTCCTTGAATTTCTAAACTATTTATATGCATGGATGTCAAAAGGGGAAGTAGGGACTAGAAATGATAATTTACTTAAACATTAAAAATATTCCTCTTAACTTCTCTTTTATGCTACGTTCCATATGTCCTCCAAATGGGCAAATTTAGAATCCTGAAACATTAAATACCGTAAAGGCAGGTCTGAGCACAAGGCATTTGCCAGAATGACAATGGTATTACAAGCATTCTCAATCAATAAGTTTTCTTTCAGTAGTTAACAGAGAGTAAGCAATAAATCTCTAACTTAATCCAACCAACATAACTGCAAAATGTGAAAAGCTGTACGAACGGTAGATGCTAAATTTTTTAAAGGCACAAAACCACAAACAAGCAGTTCAGAAAGCTCTTCCTTCTGTATAGTCTATACAAACAAGATTATAAGAGATAAAAAGGGTGTTGAGAAAGAAAGAAAAAAAAAAAGCCCCAGACATGCATTAAGCTAGTTTGACAGCTCCATTGTTCAGCGGATCCCATTGTCAGACCCAAAGATGTATTCAGTGGTACAATGTCTGCTAGCAAATAAACAAAAGACTACATTTTTCAAAGCAGGATGCCAATTCGATCATAATTCTCTCTCTGCTTCCCCAAAGGTCAGTGGTGCCTCCTTCCTGCTATGTGATAGAACCCCAACACAGATTCAGGAAACAAATATTTGCTCTCAATACATGGGACCCAGGACGCCATGCATGAACAGAGGTCTCCAAACAGGTACACATTCTGGCAAACAGGATAAAGTGATCCAAACCTGGTAACACAGGAGGACTATTTAGGTAGGCTAAGTCCAGATTAGAGCGGTATTTGGAACGCAAGTCTAATATGGAGTCTCCTCAGCTCCTTTTTCGGTGATTATTCCACGCAGAGTGCATAATAATGAAAGAGGCTTAGACATTGCAAAGGAAAAGACGAACCAAGAGCCAGATTCGGAGCCCTTAAAACCATCCACTGGCCACTCACAAATAGCAGCGAGCAAATACATGATATGCTTTCAAAAGGCAACTAGTGCAAATATTAACTCGCACACAGCGGTCCTTCGCCTTTCTCTCGCTTGCTTTCTTTCTCCCCGTCTCTTGGTCTCAATTTCGTTTCCCTCTCTCCTTCGATTCTTTTTTTCCCCCTTCTCTTCTAGGATAAGGAAGCTACTTGATTCAGAGCACGACTATCGCCTCAGCCAGCTCTAGAAACTAGAAAAGCATACATTAAAAACAAAGGACACACAACAACATACCTTAAAAGCAGCTCCTCATTTCTCATAGTAACAGCGGATTTGGGACAGCGCATGCTTTCTACACTGATAGTCTCAACAAAAGCCAGTTCAGAAGTGCGCTCAAACATCAATGCCACATCGCTGTTCACTAATGCGCCCTCTCTCCTCTCTCCCTCTCACTCTCTCTCTCTCTCCCTGTTTCCCACTCTCTTCTCTAGTCTAATGCTGAATAGTAGAGCAAAGAGGGCTCCTGCAGATTCACTAAGTAGAAATAATCCTCTCTGACAAGTTATGTTGTCTATGCATATTTTTACACTAATACACTGTGCTGCCTATAGGGGTCTTGTCTGCATTCACTCAAGCCTGGCTGGTGTTAGTTCTCCTAATTACTATCTTAAAAAATTGGAAAGAAAAACAAGCAACTCATTTACCTTTTTCTTATACATTTAACAGCAAAACCAATTCCACAGTTTCTTTTTGCTATCAACTATCAGCAAGCCTCGCAGATGACTAACGGAAGATTTGGGTAGGTCAGTGGGCTAAAAAGGATTTTTGCCTCTCTTTTCCGGGACACTGCATTCACAGTTGGACTCATCTGTTCCTCTGCTCTTGTACTCAGGAAGAGTGACAAGGTCAAGACCCTTAGCCCCACCCTGGGTCATAGATGCAGAGGATAGATTGGGGGATTTGGAAATAATTTAACTCTGTGAGCACCAGAGTTCTTGTAAATCAGAGCATAATTCAGCTGAAGCAGCGTGTCTCAAAGAGGTAGGCAATGCCAAGATTGTTTGGTCACACTCAAGTCCTAATCAACACAGGAGCATCCTCCTCAAAAGACCCTCAAAAGACCAGTGAGTTGCTGTTTTCCAAAAGGAGAAAAATCTGCTTCTCTATTTATACTCACCGGGCTTTGCACATACAGTTAACCAGGGAAATACATATTGTACTTCTGTTTATTGGAATTAGAAGAATTCCATGAAGATTAGCCAAGTAAAATAGCAAGTGAAACACACACACAGAGAAGACGAGATGCTATGGACTGAACAATCAGTTGTCAAAAGTGCAAGCAAAGGCACCATTCCAGGAGGTGTGTGCTGACTGGAAGCCAAGAATGCTCTCAGCTTGGATGGAACAACACAGAACAGCCTGAAACAGACCTGGGTCACTGAGTACTAGTCTCACTCCCATCCTCCATCAGCATGACCATGCACCTCAGTAATCATCAAAGAATTATTGGGAGTAACAGTAAAGTGGGGAAAATAATGGTGGACCCTGTTTCCCAACTATTTGAGAGTCTGGAGCATGCCTCGATAATTTGCTACATCTCTGACTTCTGAACTTGGTCTTGGTCCACAGCTAGGGAAATGGAGATGCTCTGGGGGGAGAGGGGAGTGATGAAGGTTCTTTAATTCCTGTTGCACAATAATCTTGTTAGCATCTTAATTGGACTAAGGAATATAAGCATAGGATAGCAGTCTTCATCTCTGTTTCTAGATGGCAATGAGAAGACATGATGAATTGCTTGACAAAAGGCAAATTATGAAATGAGAACCCTGTCTAAAACACCATTTTTACATATTCTTGCTTCATGATAACATATGAAAGTTATTGAACATATATATATATATATAATATATATATATATATATAATGACCCTGCCAGAAAGTGATATCATATAAGACCTCAGGTGTTCTTCCAAAGCAAAAAAAGCAACATGCAAATGAGCCTGAAGCCAGAGAGACCTTAGGGAGATAGAGTTCAAGCCTATTCCCGTTGTGACTTGTGCTGAGTGCTGGGGCAGAAGTCTCTTAACCTCTCTGTGGCTCTCTTTGCCCCAGCAGTTAAATAGGGGCAATGAATTCTAATTTGTTTTAAAGCATCTGAAGAGCTTGTAATGAAACTGGGTGTGTTCAGTCAGTGCAAATAGAACAAAAAGTGGAAGGATTGGACTGACATCAGTCATGGGTTTTATCTATGAGAGAGAGGTAAAAATATGCTGCTCAGACACAAAGCCCTCTTCTACATACTTCCATACAATTTCTAATGGGGCTAAAATGTGAGGCAGGTACTAACATGTCCAAATAATGCATATGCTTATCCATAAATAGATTCTTAGCACTGGAAGCCAGTGCTCTGTATATGGGGCTATTCTATATTGAAATAAATTATGGATCCATAGTAGTAATGACTGGAATTGAAGCAAACCATTAAATATTTTATATTCTGTCCTCTTCCTTTTTAGTCTAGGGACTTAAACAATGCGAAAGCTTTTGAGGTGAGAGTTTAGTACTTGCCCAAACTCCACTACAGTGACAGATTGAGGGCCTGACATCCACCATTGCATGTGCTGAACTTGGGGCTATAAAGATGAGGGAATTGAAAGGAGCCACAGTGTTTAATACATTTACATACTGTATAGTATATTATATATTGTATTATATCGTATAGTAAGTTTTAGCCCCAAATCCACATTGAGTTAATTTTTTCCACTTCTTAATGTACCCAGTAAAATATCTTTCCCTTAGCTGGTGCTTAATAAATATTTGTTAAATAAAGGAATGAATTTATTTTCAACCACTGGAACTATAGGGAAAGGACCATTTTATTTTCAAAATGTCTTTATGTTGTTTCCTTAACAAACATGTGAAAAAAAACCTTCTTTTTATTCTAACTCAGACATCGGTTGGCACAGATGACAACTGAGAAATTCCTTTTATGCCATTTTGTTTTAAAATTGCAAGACCTTTTTACATTTAGCAGCTCAGTTAGTCCCCACGACAACACTGGGAGGCAGGCAGAGCTGGTACCATTGCCCCCACTCAGCTGAAGAAGTTCAAGTGCAGGAAGATCAAAATACAACAGTGACTGAGCTTGGGGACTCAGTCCACTGACCCCTGGGCCTGCTTTCTGTCCACAGCACCACACTGGAACCCAGACCTCCACCCGTCGTGCAAAGTGGTACACAGACACACAGCCTGGCAAGGCACAGCTTTCAAGGAGTGTTTAGTGTAATGAATCTTACACTTTTCTAATGTGATAGTAATAAACTTGAAGATAGTAAGTTAATAAAAAATTGGATAAAAGATTATATCTTGATATTAGTGTCATATCAATTCCTTTCTAACTTTATTCCAAATGAAGACTGAGTTGAGACTAAACAGTCTAAGCATTTTGGGGGTGAATTATTATTATCATTTTTTAAAGATCATCTGCTATAGGAGTTAATTTTTAATAATCCTGATTATTACTAAATTTTATTTATAGGGGCAATTTCTTTCAAAAGAATTAAGTGATAATTAACAGAGAACAACAATAACAACAAAAACTTAGATGTCTTGATGCTGTCTAAATCCAAAGACTTTTTTTTTTAACTATATAAATTAAATTTTCAGCTAATAATGGAAACCAGTAAGGTTAAAACTGGAAAAGTACTGTAATGCAGGAATATTGGTGGTGAGCCAAGAATAAGCCAGCTTCTTGATCTTTCTAGATTTGAGCTTCCTAAACCTTTTTAAAAAGGTAAATTATATGTACATTTATTTCTGTTATAGGTAATTTCCAGAAAAAAAGCTAAACTTCCAAATGCAACATAATGACTCCAAATTTTTTCTGTCTTCTGTGCTATGTCTTTGCATTTTGACATTTACATTGCAAAGATAATAGAAAGTACTATTGCAGTGTAAGTGTATAATATGAAGTGCTCTAGGGACGCAGAGCCAGGCAGAACCCATTCCTCCTCTGCTGAAGGATGGGGCACTACAAAAATCTAGCCTGCCCTTTAGATCCACATCCTAAAAGAACAATCCTGGAATGTGAAGGCACCAAGAATGTTAAATGTATTTAGCTGCTAGTTTCAGATACCCAGAATTGCCAGGCTTAACGAAGAAACATACCATATTGTTATAAAGGATGAAAAGAATACACAGAAAATTTGTGAAGGAAACATGAGCCAATGACCATGGTTTAAAAGAAATGGATTTCTAGCATGCTAAGTGCATGACACATAGTAGGTGCTCAGCAAAGTTTATAAATATACATGTGATGGATTAATTTGCTTTCATTCTGCTGAAGAACAAAGTTACTCTGACCCAGATTTGTCAGCCTCAGAGGAAGAGTCTCTGTGGGTGTGATGGAGGCAAAGCAATGAAGTCCGCAAGAGTGGCGAGCCCATGGCAGCAGCAGGGACGGGAGCCCAGAACTAATGAGAAATGGCACAATCCCAGAGCCTTCTCCCACCCTGGGGGGGAACCTTCAAAGCCAAAAGGATATAGTTACTACAAATCACTACCTCAGACACAAAACTAATGGTTTAAAGTAAAACCCCAGCAGCCTTGGTAAAAAAAAAAAAAGGGTTTGGTGGTAATCTGAGGAACTTTGGAACATAAATTTTACTTGTGCACTCAAAAATTTCTTCTAAGTCACCCTTTGGAAGCAGGAAGCAGCCATCCCAGTGACACACCCAAGGGCCCAAAATTCCAAATGGACACTCCTTCCACAAGCTGTGGGACTATTAACTCATTTTCAAACAGGAGATGTTTACTGGGATGAGTGGGGCATAGAGATCAGCAAGAATAATTGTACAGCCTCTTAAAATGACAAAGTGTCATATTTACCAATAAGTAGGTGTAAATAATAAACCACGAAGTACTTAGAGCTCTAAGAAGCCACTTGAAAATAGGTACTACTTAAATTTAAGAGGTATTATTATAAAGAGTAACAGTGACTGCTTGCTGTAAATGAACACCAAGAACTGGCTTTAGAGGACTATGTCTGTGTAGGTACAAAAGATCCACTGAAGACAAATAGAAGAAAGTAAAGAATTTCCCATTAACGTAGACTACCATAAATAGCTTCATTGACAAAATAATGAACTTTGGTTTGTGAACTCTTATGACTTAGTAAATGTGTTCACAGCTGAGTGACCACTTTTGACCTGTTTTGCCAAGGGGTGTTCTCAGGCAGATGAGAAATCTTAAGAAGACCACAGGTGAATATACATAAGTCAGGCATAACATTTGCATGGAAAAAGAACCAAGTTTATTCTTGCTATTTTTGAGGGAGACATACGCACAAGCAACTGCATTTCTGCCTGTCCAAACTGCCACGTCAGAGAAACATAGTAACTTGACCATTACCCATGCATCGGAAGTGGGAATGTAGAATTTGATACACTTGGGGAACCCTCTTTTTTAATGGTTTTGATCTGGAGAATCCTAAGAAGTAAACAACATGACCTTAACAAAGACCATGGGTGGAACAGACTAGCCTTCTTTTCTGAAATGTGAGACCAAGATAGGGATTCATGTGATGATATAACAGAGATAGAAACCCACACAATCTAGGAAAGATCGTTTTGAAACTACCGTGACACATTTACAGCTCTTAGAGAGTACTCAGGAACTTTAGTGTTACATTTCTTTCTACAGCACTCTCTGAAATTAAGTTATTTACTTATTTACTTGTTCATTATCTGTTTTCCCATCTGAACTTAAGCTGCATGAGAGCTGGGACGTTCTCCACTTTTAACACCATTTTAGAACAATGTGTGGCATACGGTAGACACTTAATAAACATTCTGGATTTCTTCGTGAAGCCCTCTTCTTAAGTTACCTAGCCCTAGTGGTTTGCAGCTGTATATCTCACAATTTGTGAAATACTACCCTCAAGGAGAAGCAGTCATTATATCATTAATCGAGAACCTGGGAGGGACAGAAAGATTAGAAAGGTCCTATTCTCCACCTTAAGGACCTATACATTTCTTGAGATGGAATGATGAGCTTGTTTTCACATTTTTTTTTTTTAACTTTAAAGCACCATTTATATGGGTGCACAGAAAATAAAGTGACAAAACTATATATTTCTTTCATTACTTTCCATAAATGCTGAAGTTTGGGAGTTGACAAACTTCAGGCAGGTGGGACTGGACACTGAACATGAGTAGACAAGACTGTCAGAATTAGGGGCAATGGCAGTGGGAAGGTGATTTTCGTGGTATCTTGGAAAAAGCAAGTGACCTTAGTCACAGAACAAGAATCAGAAGTCAGTCTAATTTTTGCTCCATTCGTTTTCAGGAGTAGGTCTCCTCCATGTATTTAACCCTTTGGTTAACTGTGCCATGGTCCCAAGTGTCAGCAGCCTCTCCTTTCCCCAGTGGCCTCCCAGGCTCCGCTCCTCTCCCACCTCTGCTGGCTGTAGAGATCTACAACCAATTACAATCTTATTGCCACCGTCCTCTGCCTGCTATTAAAAACACAACAGTAAAAGCTGTTAAATGCCACACACATTTCCTTACATCTGCTCTCATGAGTTGTATCCTCAGTTTAAATTTAGAGTGTATGAAATCTGATTTTGTTTTACATTGCAGGGATGGACATTAAACATTACATTGAATTCTCTGTTCCTATGAAATATGTTAATATTGTTATGGTCTATATGGTCAATTTTCTAAGGATATGACTAAGTCATGGTCTTCAAAAGAAAATTCCTAGCAGGTTCCTAGAGGCCAAAGGAATAATGAAGATGAGGCAGAAAGTAGCTAGTGCTACGTGAGGAAGCCCATTGCGTTCTATACTAAAGACTTTGGCAACAGGAAGCCATGAAAGGTTTCAAGCCCTAGAAAGATCACTCTGATTTCAGTAAGAAGCATGAATCGAGAACAGCAAAGAGTCTGGAGGTGATGGGGAAGCCACCGTGCAGGTAAGAGGTGTTGGGCCCCATGAGGGAGGTTCTTCTATTCACTGACCACTACCTATTTGTCCGGCTTGTGTGACATGCTCCAGATAAGATTAAATCACTCACTGATCAGAGCAATACAGCAAATCAACATTATCACCTACATTACACAAATGGAAAAAATTGAGGGCCTGGGAGATTAAGAAAGGTCCCAGCTGACCAACCCAGTAAGTGGCAGTGCTGGGAGTCAAGCCTGGCTCTTTCCCCTACTCCACACTGCCTAGGCAGTAGCTGAGAGAGAAGAGAGGGTCCAAAGGGATTTTAGTGGTGGAATCACCATGTGGACAACCAAAGGGGTGGAATGAAGAAAACAGAAGTTGAGGATAATTCTGATGTTTCCAACATGGACGGTTTGGCAAATGATGGTACTGTTACCTGAGAAGGAAACAAAAAAGGTGAGACAGGGTAGATGGGAAAGGTAACTTCTTCCACTGAGAATAAGCTGAGCTTGAGACGTCTGCAGGCAGACCTTCCGAGCAGAGGAGGCAGTCAGAAGCACTGCAGTGACAGAGACCAGCCAGGTAGGAAGCTGAGGATGAGAAACAAGAATTGGACCAAGACCAGAACCCCAGGGTGAATCCAAAATTGAGGAAGAGGCAAGAGAAGATACTGCAGTGAGAGAGAGGCCAAACATGTTACAAAAGTGTTGAAACCTGGTTGGAGACAGAAAATATATAAAGTTCTGAGCTACTTTGTCATATATGATATCACGAATTATTTGTTTGGATGCTAAATGAAAAAGCAAGGCAGTACAAATAAGAGGCAGGAACATTCACAAAGTTTCAGAAACCAGTTGGGAACTGGGGCAATAACCCTAGAAGGTAGCCTATTTTTATTTTTATTTTGGCACCTGGCTGGTAGAGAGGTTGAACCCATGACCTTGGTGTTATGAGCACCACACTCTAACCAACTGAGCAAACCGGCCAGCCCCTAGGGCAGCCTAGTTTTAAAAGGAAGCTGCTTCTGTCAGGCAGGGCCCCAGGGCAGAAGTAGATTCTAGATGTTAGATAAAATCCTTGCTTTCACTGACTCTAGCCAAATATTCAGCAGCTTTACCTGGCTTCTGAGATAGAAAAGTGCCCTGCTGCCTTTTTTTTTTTTTTTTAACCATCTCCTCTAATGTGTAACTAAAAACATTATGGGGGCAGGGGGACTGCAACCAGCTTTCAAGTCAGGAAGCAACAGTGTGGAACAAACTCAGTGCTTGCAACAGGCTGGCTGGATCCAGTATGTCAAAAAAGCAACAGCAAAAGTAGCTTTTGAAGGTATCTGTAAATTTTGTCAGACAAGAATTCCAAAGTTGTATGGAATTATAAACTCTAGACTTGGATAAAATTTATTGGCTCAATTGTTTTAAACTTCAACCTTTTTAAGTAAAGTATCATATACTTTTAGAAAAGTACCCAGGAGTGTTCAGCTCATGGATTATTCACTGACTGGACATACCCATGCCACCAGCACCCAGATCAAAAATATCTTGTGTCCATTTTTAAGTCCATAACTGAAGTATAATTTGATGAATATAAATATGTATAAATTAGAATGCTTGTGAGTAAAATGACCAGAGAGACAATGGGAGTCCGTTGAAGGACCCTTTCTCCAGAACCTGCCTACTTCTCCCATCTAGGTCCTAGTTCAGGCCACCATACCTCCTAGGAATCTCCTGTCTCTCATCTCTCTGGCTCTGATCCACCCCACACATTTCAGCCAGTTATCTAATACTGAAATATAGTCATAGTTGCCTCCTGCCTAGAACCCATGCAGGTTTCCTGCTGCCCTTCAGATGAAGTCCAAGCCACTTAACAGTGGCTCACGAGACCACCTGCATTTCCAGCTCAGCTCTCAGGCTCTCTCACCTGACACACTATACTCTGCACCTTGAACTTCTTCCAATTCCTCAAATATATGATTTCTGTTCCCTCTGTGCTTTTGTTCCTGCTGTTTCCTACCCATGCAAACTCTCCAGTGTTCCCCACTCCCTCACTAGGTTTACTCCTGTGTTTCCTTCTGGACTTGGTTTAAATACCAAAGTGCTGAGCATGAAATAGGCGCTCAAAAATACTGGCTGGCTGAATAGATGAATAAGTCAAGGACATCATCTTGGTCGCTAAAGAAATACAATAGAAAGATGTCATAATATGGTCCCAGTTTAAAACACCACAAAAAACGTGATGAACTGAACAAGCCACACATTTTTTTTTTTTTTGATGGATACAGTGTTAGTTATCTAAAATGGAATTACACTATGGAGGATTTAAAAGAGGCATTAGACATAACTTACATATGTGAAACAAAGAACAAATACAGTTTCTATAGCTATGAGATTTTATGAGCTATAAGAACTCCAAGGTAGGAGAGATGAGATGAGTTCAGGACTTGGGTGAATCTTGAAGGGCATATGTTATGGGTTAAATGTCTCCCCTAAAAGGTCATGTATTGGAAGCTTGACCCCCATTGTAATAGTGTTCAGAGGGTAGGAAATTTGATTATGGTGGGACCTGTAAGAGGTGACTGGATTTCGAAGACTGTGCCCTGGTGAATGGATTGATCCATTCACAGAGTAATGGGTATGGTTCTGATGACTTTATAAGGAGTGAGGGTGAGGAAGTTGGCTTTCTTGCTCAGCCTATTTCTCTCACCATGTGACACACTGCACTGTTGTAGAGCCACCACCAAGAAGAAGGCCCTCACCAGATGTGCTCCCTGGACCTTGGACTTCCCAGCCTCCAGACTGTAAGAAATAAATTTCATTTCTTTATAAATTCCCCAGTTTCAGGTATTCTGTTATAAGCAATAGAAATGAACTAATACAGCTTGCTTTCATTTGGGCAGGACGTGGAGGGAAAGGGAGGGTATCCCATGCAGTCTGAGGGTAGGTTATGTGGGAGACAGTGAAAGAAAAGCTGAATAGAACAGCATGGATTGATGAAGATAGAGAAACAGACACTGGGAAGAGTGAGGCCAGGCTGCAAATCTTGTAAACTGGGCAAAGGCATCTGGACTCAACATAGTACACAATGGAGATTCCCTGTAATTTCTAGATCAGTAAATGGGAATCCTCTCTGAACATGCCAATGAGAAAGTGAAAAACAGTTCCAGCAGCTGGTAGCTGACAGGTAGACCATGATGTTCCCAACTAAGCATAAACAGCTTTCACAGAATGTAAAAATAATCACACTTTGAGACCATGGTGGAACAAAAGAAAGACAAAGACACCATAACGACAAAAATGATGAAATATTCCTTCCAACTGCTTCTTTACCAGTGACAACTCTAGCCCTGATTCAATCTCCCTGCCGTCTGGATTAAAAACTACCAAGATACTTGTGTTAGTTAGTTTGGGATGCCATAACAAAACACCACACAGTTGGCGGCTTAAAAACAGACATTTATTTCTCACAATTCTGGAGGCTGGAAGTCAAGATCAGGGTGTTGGCAGGTCTGGTTTCTCCTGATCCCCCCTTCCTGCTTGCAGATTGCCTTCCCTCTATGCCTGCACATCCCTAGTGTCTCTTTTCTCATAAGGACACCAGTCCTACTGAATTGGGGCCCCACACTTATTACCTCATGAAACTTAATTTCCTCCTTAAAGACCCTATCTCCAAATAGTCACATTCTGAAGTACTGGAGGTTAGGACTTCAATATAAATTTTGGGAAGGACAAAGTTTAGTCCATAACAATACCCAATAGTCCTGAAAACACCCAATCCAGAACTTCCTTAAAACCTGCTTAGAATCATGCAGCACAAGCCCTATTTCTACAATAAGCCCCTTCCAACTCCCTTTTCCTAAGATGCCCCAGCATACCCTTACCATGCATTTTCCATTGCTGAAGCAAATTAAATAAATATAACTTTGACTATGGATGTGTTCCTGGTGGCTTTGGTTATTGGGCTTCTATGCCAGGATCTTCCATATTTGGGGGTTTATCTTTCTCGTGCTTTGTATCTGCCAAAATTGACATTTTTCCTTCCCGAATAACTCCTGCTCATCCTTAAAGATTCAGTTCAAATGTCACCTGCCCTGAAAGCACTTCCTAATTTACTCCTTCTTAGTAGTTCAATCAGATGCCTCCTGTGATGGCTTTGCTATTTATCAACTTGGCTAAGCTGAACTACATTTCCCAGAATTCGTTTTTAAAAAAGTTTCTAGTTAGGGGTGAACGACAGGGAAGATCCTTAGCAGACCTGAAGGACGGAAGAGAAGAAACAGTCATCTTGTAGCTCGCACACATTGCTGATGATCTGCTGACTTGCCCCTGCAGCTGTGAAGCAGAGCTGGTCCTGCCTTCCCCTGCATCCTGAGCTTCTCTGACTTCTGGGCCAGGTGTGTGTTTAGCTCCATCACCAAGGTCACAAGAACCTTATAAAGGCAGATGAAACAAGACCTTACAAGTGTTTCAGTCCATCCTTAAGGGCTTCCAGCTTCAGTTTGTGGGTTCTAGCCTGCGTTAGTTCTCCCCCAGGTCACCATCTTTCTTTCTTGATTATTTGGGCTATTTACGTCAAGCCCCAGCATTAAATGCAGAGGAAAAAATCCTGCAGAGACTGCTGAACCTATTGCCACAACTGTGTAAAGTCAAATTCCAGTAACAAATATCTATCATCTATCTATCATGTATCTATATTTTTGTCTATCCATACATCCTCTACCCACCATCTATTTATCTATGATATATTCTGTCTACCCATCATCTGTCTATTGATCCTGCTAGTTCCATTTCTCTAGCTGAACCCTTACGGTTATACCCCTCCTCTAAAATATTTCTCTGTACTTCCTCTAAACCTTGAATATATTGCTCTTGCATCATTTATGATAATTTATGGTCACAATTGTGTGGTAGATTGGATTATTTTGCTAATTCTTCATGTCCTCCCTCCATCATGTGGACTCATAGTGCACTAGACTGGGTGGAATATACATTCCCCACTCCATGAAAGTTGAACTTGACAATGGGACTTGCTTCAGCTATTAAAATGTTAGCAGAAATTATGTTAAATGTGCTCGTATGGTTTGGTTTGGGTTTTTATGCATTGTGACCTGTCATGAAAAAAGCATGGCCCAGAGAATCTGCTGCCCCTTCCATCTGGGCCCCAGAACAAACACACATGGCTAAGACCTGAGCTCAACACACAGTCTGGAGCCAAGTCCAGAGGACTCGCAGCCAGAAAGAGAGCCACTCAGCCTAGATATGCCAACCACCACTGATCTGCAGACTCATAAGTGCAAGAACAGATGTTTATTGTTGCAAGCAACTGTTCTGTGGAATAATTTGTACATACCCTTATTGCAGCAATTGACTAGCAAATTCGCTTTCTTATCTGAGTCCCCATTAGAGTGTTGGCTCCTTGAGATCGAGGATGATGATAAAATTTTCCATATCTCCAGTGCCTAATAAGGTGCCTGATACACACTAGGTGCTATAATGTTTGTTGCATAATAGAATAAACAAACAAATGACCAAATGATCAAAGAACCACAATGGAGAGAGGCATGGCAGAGTGGTATTTTAGGAAGGGGAAACTGATGAGCTGTGTAGGATGGAAATGAGGAAAGTGAGTCTGGAAGCAAGTAGTAAGCAGAACGTGCACAATTATGGATAAAAGTTATCTGCCTTTCATTTTCTGATGACCAAATGTTCAAAGGGCCATAGGGGTTCCATGTGACTCCAGTATTCTTTGAAGAGCATTTCTTCTGCTCTTAACTCTCTACAGTTTTGGGGGGCAGCTGCAGAGTCTCTGTAGCTACATGGAATATTAGGGAAATCAACAAAAGATGAAAAGCCTGAACCTCCTCTGGAAAAAAAATAAAATCAAGAAAACAAAATTACTGGTAAATGAAACTTCCTTGTTCTTCGTTCAGGTAATCTTGTCTAGGTGTAATCAGCTGATTTGATATGGGAGGTTTATCATCCTTTTGACCCACTGATGGTTTTTGTTGGTGACAGCACATCTGAAATTCTCCAGGCTCTTGGCCTGGTCACCAGAGGTCTCTGCAACACATTCTCCTCAGTCTCCTCAGCAGTGGTGGTCCCAACTGAGACTGTTGTCACATTCCCTTAGCATGTATGTCATGGGCCTGTCACTAGAATTTCTCCATAGGAGACAGTTTCAAGGATGCCAAATTCATTAGCTGTCTTCAGCTGAACTTTGCAAACCTTTTTTTTACATTGAACAAACAATGCACACATACACACGTGTGCACGCATGCCCACCCGACACCACAGATACCCACATGGATTCCACTGTGTTTCTGAGAACAAAGAGAGTCTGCACTTTGTCTGGTGTCAATCATAACCTGAGATTAAAGCTGCTGTTTTATGCATTCAAAAGTTACACCCGCCAAACTCTGGCTTTCTCTGCCTAAGCTCTGAACTTCAAAAGGAATACTTTATAGGGAGAAAAAAACCCCTACACATACACAAACAAAACAACACATGCACACAAACGATCCTCAAAAAAGATGCTATAAGCACCTGAATACATTTCATTCTCAATTCTATAAATGAAGGCCCAGTGCCAGAACACCTGCAAAACCATGAGGGCTGTGAAAGTCACTGAGAACACTCATTGCCCCAAATGATACCCAAACCACTCTAAGTAGAAAAGTGTTGGTGCATTTGTGAGCAACTGATTTAATCCTATTTCCAGGCTGTTTCAGGCTGAAACAAACTTGTTTTATAACAATTATTCATCCAGAAATCTCTGAAAGATCATTTCCTTGTTTAGCCTATATTTAGCATCTTGCTACAAATGAAACTTATCAGTATAATATACTGAATTCCCACTGAGCGTATAATATTATACTACTAAAACTTTACCATTAATATGTTCTTAATTTAGATGCCATTAACTCAGATTTAGTGATAATTTGGACATAGAATGTGATTCTTTCAAAAATAACATTCCTTGTTTTTAATGATTATAAAAGCAATTCATGCTCACAATATTGCTTGGAAGTACAGATAAGTATACAGAAGAAAAATTATCATCACCTAAATCCAACTAAAAAAATAATTGTTTAACTTTTGGCACATTTCCTTTCAGTCATTTTTAAATGCATATACTTCATCTTTTTATATAAAATTGGGGTTGTTTCTATTGAGCAGTTTCTAATCCTTTCTTTATGTAACATGAGGCATTTTTCTCATAGAAGTAATGATTTTCAAAATATTTTCGAAGAACTACATGTTATTTCATTTTACTGATGTCCTATAATTTAACCATTTCTTTAAGGTTAGATATTGAAGGTGTTTGTAAATTTTTTCTGTTATATATTGCATTGAAATATAAATTCTTAAACACGTACGTGTGTGGGAATTTCTGATCTTCTGAGAGAAGAGAACTGTTTTAAGTCTGAACATATATGACCAAATTTCTTTGCAGAAGATTGTCAGTAGTTTACACTTCCCCACATACAAGAATGCACAACTTGCCATTCTCTCAAATGGACTATTTAATTCTAAATTTGCAAATAAGATGGGTGGAACATGTTACTTCACTGCCTTATTTGCATTTCTTTGAATACTGGTGAAGATAAATACCTCCCCCAATGTTTGTTATTTGTCTACTTTTATGGTCTGTTTATGTCCCGTAGTCATAAACTGGTAATTTTTTGAGTTGAAGCAGCTCTCTATTTCTGTATTTTAACTCTTAAAAAAAGATTTTTAATTTCGTTTCAGATTACTTTTAATTATTAAAAGTAATAATTTTTAATTATTAAAATCTTTTTGGTGCTGAATTTTAAAATTTTCATGTAGCCAAAGATTTAAATAATTTCCTTTATCTTTTTATTTTTTACATAAAAAGTCTTGCCCACCCTCAAAGTAGATTGATATTTACCTTTGTATTTTGTTGGCTTTATTTTTACCACTTGAGTCATCTAGAATTTATTTTGGTGAGTGGGATAAGATGAAGATTCAATCTGAGCTCTTCCTCTTTCCCACACAGTTTTACCAGCATCATTTATACATGATCATTTTCCCAGATGTTCTGGGGTTAATATGTGTATGTTTATGTATCAATTTCCGTGCTACCAAATCTGCCTGTCATTTCTTATGTTGGTACCCCATTGCTTTAATTATGAAAACTTGGTAGCTATGTTCTATATCATCTGGTACAGCAAGTCACCCCCCTTATTACTCTTTCCTTTGAAAGAGAATTTCAAGTTGAGGTTTAAAATAATCTTGTCCATTCAAAAAAAATTCTACTGAGATTTTTGATTAGTGTTTGTAGTGAATGAACCCTGAGATTTATTTGGAAAAATTTAACATATTTATAGCACTTGTTCTTTCCATCTAAAAGCATGGGTTAACTCTAAATTCCCTAAAATCTTAATGTTTTCTCTCTCAGGGAGGACAATGTTTTCCTCAAATAGTTTCCACATCTGTTAGTACTGATTTAAAGTGAAGTTATTGATTTAAAAAAATTTTTTTTCATTACACTCATCCTTAAATTCTTAGATTTTTAGTTGGTTATCTTCTATTTTTTATCTTTTTCCTCTCTTTTACAAATGATAAAATTTTTATTTTTGTGTTTCTAATTAGTATATCTGTTATTTTAGTTCCATTTCTTATTGCTATGATTAGACCTTCCATAACATTATTTAAAGAAGGATGATAATTTGCATGCTTGCTCATCTCTTACCCAATGGTGGTTTAAGATAGCTGCCTTTTACTACATTTTAAAAATTCCTTTGTATTCCTGGTTTTCTAAGATTTTTTTGTTTGTTTGTTTTTTTAACCCCTTATTTTATGTATTGCCCATTGATATAATTTTTCTTATTGACCTACTGAGGTGATGTATTATGTTATACATTATAAACTAAAACATCTTATTCTTGCACAAATCATAATTGGTTGTGGAGTATGATTTTTTTAATGTACTCTATCTTCAGATTACGTAAAGGGCCATAATTCAAAACATGACCTTAACTAGAAATCCCAAAGACTATGTAATGTTTTTTAGAGTAAAAAGTTAAAAAAATAAATGATGTAACTTGATATTTTATAGTTTAGAAAACACATTTATTATAGCACTGTTGTGACATATTTGTTTTCATTTAGTATACTCTATGCAACTAAGTAGTATAAGTATGTCTCAGTTTATTATAATATTTACCAAAATAGTTTACATTGGGAAATTGTCCAATTTTAGAAAGGACTGTTTTGAATCAGTGGGCTTTTAGTGTATTACCAGAAATGGGAAAAAATATCTCTGAAGAGCTGTTGTAATCTTTTCACTACTGACTGAGTAGATATTTTTAAATTATCAACCATTTTGCTGCTTGTGTTTTAGAATCAAGAGTCTCTGCAGACTTGCCAATCTTAATTTCTTTCATTAATACCTTGAGATGTGTTTCAAGTAGTAGAATCAAATTGAGATGGCGGGTCTAAAATTAAAGATCACCACTGCCAAGTAGTCTGACCATGGCTGACCTTCAGAAAAATCTTTCAGTGAGTTTCAGCTTTCTTTGCGTATGATAAACAATCTTTACACTTCTACAGCATTCTCTTAACATTTTCATCAATTACCCCTTGGAGTGGGGGAGGGGACCTTCTTTTCTCCTTTTATATACTCATATATACCCATTCCACATGGTGATGGGGATGCATCCCCATTGTCATTCTGACTGTAAACAGTATTTCATGCATTCCTGCAACCGGGTGACCCTGGAGAGATCAGCTGAACTACTCATTAGAGTTGTGTCATAGCCAGGTTAAGTCACTTTAAGTGTGATTTGAACCCCTTGAATTAATTCAATTTAATTTTTTAAAAAAAACCACTGAGTAGCTGTCATATGCATGGAACTATATTACAGTATAAAGATACTCAGTCTGATTATACCATACTCCTTTCTCCTTCCCAGTTAGATTAAAATTATTTCTTCTAATTGGGCATCAATATCTAACTAATTTCGATATTTTAAAAACTACTTAAAAATCACCTACCATACTTTTTCACCCTTAATATGATGCATTTATCTCATGTGAAAACCCATAAAATCTATAAATTAAATAATAGTAGGAAGATGTAGTAAAAGCAGATAAAATCTTTATGAGATTAATTAGACTCACATAAAACTTAATAATGTCCATATTATAAAATATCTTTCTTTGATATTAGAGGGGAAAAAACTCTACTGGTACTTTTCTCAGATTCTAGCAAATTATATAAACATTAATCTTTTCAATTTTTGTTTTAATAGTTTGAAATACAGAGAATGTACTCTGTTTCTAAGGTTTACACTATATAGACAGGATCCACTGTTAGTGTATAGGGTAAGGAAATAAACAAAAGTGGAAATTATCACTTATCTGGAATTTTTAGAAGTCGCTCCAGAGACAGATACATGAATGATTAAAATTCCTTCTCAAATTTAGTGATATTTCTGTATTTTGATCTCAATATAGAAACTATTTTAACCAGAATTTCTATATGGGAAGTCCACAAAATTCCTAGGGGGAAGAAAAGATTAAAATTTTACAGAGAAACATAGCCCACCTGCCTCTTTTATGGTTCAACAGAATGAAGTCAACGCTCATTGGCTGCCAGTTTGGGGACTTCATCAGTGCGGCCACCGCTGAGCTGGCATTGAAAGCCAGCTTTGTGAACATGCATTCACTGGTCTTAGAGAGATGAAGGAAAAGAAGAGGGAAGGAGAGAATGAGGAATCTGGACTCTCAAAGCAGAAAGCTCTATTTTATAAGACAATGGTAAGGGCAAAGGTTAAAGATGGTGCTGCTAATTCCATATTTCACTAAGGACACTGTTTCTGGCATAAGCCAGACTCCCACACACAGCCGCGAAATGCTCACAAAGGAAACTTGTAAAAGATGACTACCAAGCACATACGTTGAGACAATGTGTGCTTTGTGATCAATTAAAATGCAAGAACAGTCTGTAGTGGGACGTCTTGCAAAAAAGGGCCTTTCTTCTCAGTACTTAAAAAAGGCAGATCTATCAAACTTATGATAATGCATTGCCATGCTGATTTAATTGTCAATTACAAATTACTTAAGTGCACTTTAATGATCCATATAAAGCCTTTTTTTTTTTTTTAAACCTCTAATAGCTATTAATGGTTGTTAAAGAAAATGAAACCACTTTCCTGAAATGTAATGTGGGGGTCTATTAAGAATAAGTTTTCAAAATCATAAAATATTATCACAAAAATGTGAACCCTGTACATTTTAATATTCTGAGTAGGTCAATATTCATTCCACTGAAAGAACATTTCCTTCAAATTACATGCAATTACAGTTTAAACATCTTCATATATGTTATATATGGAATAAATTTTACCTAATTCCCAGTCAAAATGCATCTTCAGAAGTTGGAAAGGGAGTGAGGCAACATATTATTCCATTTCCTCGAAGTTTTAGAGGATTGGAAACACTAGTCATCAGAACAGACAGAGGTGACCACAATCATGCCCCTACTTCTCTTCATCTCTACCCTGGTCCCTGCTTTTAAAATTACTGTATTAAAAGAATGAATGACAGAAGTGTTTTGTGCTCTGCATAAGGACAACCAGATGTGCCTCACTTAACATATGTATCTCTAGAAAGAGGTGTCATTAAATATTTTAAGTATATTAGAGGGTCTTACTAATGAAACAAAACCTGTGGTGTATCCCTTTAAAAGAGAAAAATTTTATCAAACCATTATTTCCCAGAGTATCTGTTTGCAAGCCTGACTCTTCTGGACAGAGTTTGTTTAAGGGAGGCACACCTGTCCTACCTGAAGACTACTGAATACACACAGCTGAGGTCATCCTTAAAGTGTACCTTTCCCCATTCTCTAGAATACCCACTAGATAAGGAGCTATTAGGAATATGAAATTAAATATCATTAGAGTCAGAATCAAACAGCACCGGGCTTATGTCCACATAAAGTAAGGAAATTAAGAGACTTTACAATGATCTGTCTTGCTGGTAACTGTAGACAGTTAAATAAGCCAAATAGTCAACGCAAAGTAGCTATTTTAGAGTATTAATTATTCTTTGTGGTCACCTGCCTTGATCATATTAAACAGCTATCACAAATCCATCTGATTGTATATGTTGTGATTGGAAGGGAAGGGGAAAGAAGGGGGTCTTTAGAAGAAGACAGGGCTTGGAGTCCAACTGCCACTCAATGACCATCTGTGTGTCCTTCAGCAAGTTTCTCATCTGAACCTATTTCCTCATCTATGAAGTGGGGATAATGCATACTGTACATGAATGTTTCACAGATAAGTGAACAGATGTCAAGCACCTGGCTCATAATACTTAATAAGTGTTATTCTTTCTTATCATGATCTTTTCAACCCAAGGTCTTTAAAAAAAATCAGCAAAGTCACATATGTGCATCTCCCAATCTCAACCTAACATTTCAGTAACTGAACTCAGAAGTTATATGCAAATTGAAATGCTGGCTTTTAAATCCTTGAGGTCAAGAATCAAAACCTATGTTAAAAGCAGATATATCTTCAGTAGCACCTACCACAGCACAGGACCTTTATAGGCACTCAATAAAAAATGTAGATTGAATTGATTCCAGTAAAAGAACCATGTTATATATGTTTGCTCTTTGCTTCCAAAGTTAATTTCATTCTTTAACAGCCCCTAATCAAGTCAACCAAGTAAATCGTTAGGTTATGGAAGATGTGCCAACTTAGGTACAAGTGACTTACTGATTATTCTTCCCCCCAACACCCTTAGTTTCTTTTACTGTAATGTGTATAAATACTGTATTGCTAAGTAAACATTTGTGGTATTGAAGTCAAAATGCTTAAAATTTAATTTAATACTTTCATCTTGTACAAACTCATGTGTATGAATTTACCTTCTGAAATACTGGAAAAAATATAATGGAAAAAGAGCTTAAATTATTTAAAAAAATTAGTCCCTCAGCCAACCCACTGGGTTGAGAAGATGCAGACTTCCAGTAAGTGAAGAGTTGATAACCCCATCAATACAGCAAAACATCTGGGGTAAAAGGCTTCTTTAGCTTAGGCTCTTGACAATGTACTTGTTGCCAATTTAAATGAATACGCCTTGAAGCACAACATTCCCATAAAGTTTCAAATATGAAAAACACTGAGGAAAGCTCCAGTAGACCATAAGAAATGAGAGTAACCTTAAACCCAAAATCATTTGAGAAATTGAAGATTTGGGGGTTAGTTATGAACAAGAATGGGAAAACCGGCAAGTGCTTGATAAATGAATTAGCTTGAAAAGGGCTGTGAGAAAAATGTAACATTCAAGTTACTTGAATCAATAGGCTTTATGTCATAAAATAAACCTTGTCTAGAAGGAAATCAACTTTTTTTCCCTCAAATTAAAGCTGAAAGTAGAGGGTAATAAAAAGACGGCATTAGTCACATTTCTTAGAAATCTGATGAGGAGCTCTCTCCTAGACTTCATTCCCACGTGCTCTGGCCTCACCTCCTTTCTTTCAGGCCTCTAGCCTGGGCTGGGGTCTATTCTCCTGTTTCTTCTCCCTGGGACCCGGATGCTGCTTGATTAACCTCATCTGTAATTCCAGGAGAGCCAAATTCTAAGTTTCTGGAGCAGCTACCAGTTCATTTCTTGTGTTCATCTGGAAGCCGGTTTTCTTTTGTTAGTTTAGAAATATAACATTAGAAGCATGCATGGGGATGGGGAGCCTGGGTCCTTGTAAGACCTCCTACACCTTTACCTTTCATTTCTACATGACTCCAGGTGCCACAGGATTTTGATTGCTAGGGTTCCAGGAAGTAGAGAAGGTGGTCTACCAAGCAGTTAGGAGCAGACACTTGGAAACTGAACACGACAGGGTTTATATCCTGACTGTGTGGACTTTCTAAGCCTCAGTTTTCTCATCTATAAAGTGAGAATTATATAATTTCACCTGTCTAATAGAGAAGAGAGAATTAAGTGAGGAAATGCATGAAAAGGGCTTGGCTCAACGCTTGGCCCATAGAAAGTGCACAGTGAATGTTAGGTATTCACATTATTTCTATAATATCTCAGCAGGAAAAAGTCAGTGTAAAACATTCAATTTTATTTTACTACAAGATTACCAGACTCCTTGAAAGGGGAGCAGCTATGGTAAGCACTGTTAGAATATCTACTTTCTCTAAGAGTCTCAGTGAAAGTAATGCATGCATGGACAGTAGAAGACAAAGTATGTATTTTTCTGTTGTTTATAAAACAGGTATAGAAACTCAGTATTTAAAAAACATAGATGACAACCTGTGAAGTACTTATTAACTTGCACAAATTACTGTAGGTGCAGATTCTCCTACCTTGAATATATTAGACCATATGCATGTCGCTCCTTCCGGCTATTAGTTTTTAGTGCTCTCAAAATGCAGCACCAATAGGGTATTACTAAGTGGGCAGTAAAAGCCACTAAGTATTTTGACAGGTGGATACAGTTTAGTGAGCTCATTTCCCACTCAGCCTTTCAACAAATCGCATAGTTCCAACAACCACACTGACTAAAGAGAAAAGACCTTTGATTACAGGTATTTAATAGAAGTCTACCTAAGGAGGTGGAATCCAAGTGAGAGCAAAGGAATAAAATAAGTGGGAAACACTCATTCATTCAACAATATTTATTGGGCACCTCATCAGTACGGGCTCTGGGAGTTTGGTGGCCCTGTTATAAGGGCACCAGGACCCTTGTTTGCCCCTAACATATAGTCCCATGCTCTGGTAGTTCAGAACTTTGTGACAACCTCTGTTGTAAAAACTTGTATGTAGATATGCACCAAGTAATATGTGACCTCATGCCAGGTAATGAGTACAGCAATCTAAAAAAAAAGAGAGAGAGGAAAGGTGGTGAGAAGGGGTGGAGATGGGGTAAGGGATGTTTTTATACGTTGGTAAAGGGAGGCCTTCCTGAAGAGGTGACATTAGAGCAGATACCTGAATAACCTGTGTGTGTGTGTGTGTGTGTGTGTGTGTGTGTGTGTGTGTAAAAGAGAGAGAGAAGGGAAGCAGACCATGTCATTTATTGGCAAAGCATTCCAGCTAGCAGGAAGAGCAAGTGCAAAGACTCCTGAGGCAGGATCTAGCTGATTTGAGAAAAAGCAAAAAGACCAGCCCAGCTGAAGCAGAGTGAGCCGAGTTGAGTGCCGTAGGTAACAGGAGACCAGAGAGAACATGGACTTCGTAGGACATGGTTAAAATAGAGGGATAACAGAGACTAAGATCCAAGAAAGCCTTTGAAGGTAATAGTCCTTCTAGGTAAGATGGATACCATCTTGAGAGAGAATAGAAAAAAGACATGTCTTCTTTTTAAATAAATAGGCACATCTGTAAGGATAAAACTCTGATGTGGGAAGAAAAACTACACATGCAACAAAACAGCACCAGCTGAGACGCCAGGAAGGGAGAAAAAATTCAACCACGGCTGGCTGCCCAAATGTTCTCTGACATTTAAAGCGCCTACAATTTCTCTTTCTCCTTGCGTTCTTCTCTCTTTCCTGTTTTTAGCAACTTTTTAGGAAAAAAAGTCAGATGTCTTTTAGTTGAATCATGAGTGTGACCTCATACCACCTTATCACCTTTCTCTTTGCATCTGCAAGCAATGTCAAGATTCCTCTAAAAACAATGCCTTTGACTTTCTTAAAATAAACATGCTAACAAAAAAAGAATCTCTTTTGATCAAAAAGGGACAAGAGAAATACAAGGGTATTTCAAAAAGTTCAGGGAAAAATCAGATTAAAAGATAATATGAATCTATCCATGAACTTTTTGAAGTACCCTCATAGTTACTAGAATCTTTGCAATTACAAAGATTTCTCTCTTCACATTATCATTATCAGTGTTCCATTTCCCCCCATTCCCCATTTTAGACATTTTACCAGATAGGTTCTGATTTAGTTCTGCACTTAAAGGCATTGTCAGCTTTGATTTGCCCTTTAGCTGGAGTATATTGTAAATGGTAAAGTTACAATGCAATGTGATCTGTATTATAATTATTAATAATTAAGAAATCTCTATGGCTCACCCGTATCACTCCTTCTTGGACTTAGAATCTGAGGTTTGCCAATCAGTGACTCTCCTGCCCTCATCCTAGCTGCGTGGTTGGAAGGCACATGCCTAGTGCCAAGAGAACAGAAACAATACCAGTCAGGGTATAAAAAAGCAGGCAAACAGGAGGGACCCCAAATCTCTCACCCCCTTCTTTCCTTGCTCTCCTGGAGAATGGTGGCCAACCATGGGGCCAGAGAGTGAGGGGAGGGACTTCAAGAGCAGAGAACTGGCTCTGGAACCTCAAGGTTGGAGAACAGTTTCTAACTTTTGGAAATAAGAAGGCTGGAATTCTGAAAATGGGCTACAAGGTGAACACAGAACTGAGTCTCACTGAGGAGCTAAAAGTGTTCGGTTAGTGACTTCTGAAAAGGCACGAGGCACGAGGCATGCTTACATAAAACTTTCCCTAGCTCACGGATACTGTGCTCACGGATTCTTCATAGTCATCACTGATACTGATACTGTTCAGACACTGGGCTTTTAAAACTGTTTCTTTTTGTTTTCATAACTATTTTTCTCCTCTCTTCATATTCAATTTTGAGGCTTAGGGTAATAGCCTACAACCAAATCAGTAGCTCTCAAGTCTTGCCAACCCTCCCCCCCCACCCTTCCTAGATAATTACTAGATATGGCTCTGATATTTCATTCATAAGCTACTATAATATTTCAAATTGTTTTTACTGCATTCTTGGCATGTATGGTACAATTTCTGAGTTCTAATTCAACCAATTATTCTGGATGCCGAGACACTTGTAGCTGCCAATCTTCTATTACTTCATGTCTTGAAAATACTCGAACGCCTCAGAGACCTAAGTGCTATAAGGAACACTTCAATTCTTGCCATCTTAATTTGCTACCAATCAAGGTGATCAAAAAAACATAAACATATAAAAAAAATCTTGAGTTAGTCTACTTTTTAACACAGCTTTTTAAAAAGAAGCAAATCATGTTTGATTAACATTTGATTCCTCCCCCTCCCGACTTACATTATTAGAACTTAAAGAAGGCAGTGAAATGGTTAAACTACAACAGAGATGAACTTTATGTCTTTCAGTCTGAGCATTAGGCTAAAATTGGATATTCCTTTTCTGAATAACTGAACAATAATATAAAACCAGTGTCTTTGGAAGTCGAGAAATGTTTTGAGAGCAGGGGCTCTGCTTTGATTTTTGAATCATTTTTTTTTTAACTCATCAATTTTAAAAAAGAATCACCTAATGTTAACCATCTTTCTCTGAAAAACAAAACAAAACACAAAACCCTTATACCTTCCTTAGTATATTAACTTCTATGTAATAGCAAAATAGCAACGAACATTTATTAAGCATGCACCAGACACTGGTTTGAACTCTTTGTAGGTATGATGTTTATTCCTCGCAGCAATCCTACGAGATGGATACTATCAATATTTCCATTTCACAGAGGAAGAATCTGAGCCCTGAATTGTTAAACTTGGTGCTGAAGGCCACACTCAATCAGAATTTGAGTCTAATCCAATTCCAGGGCACATGACAGTGAACTGCCAAGTAGGCAGTTATATACTCAAATGAGTCCAGTGAAGACACTGGACAAAACTTCTCCCATTTTCCTTAAAAAAATTGCAAAGTTTCCCTCCTTAATTTTAGAAGAGGATGACATTCAGAAAAATGCTTGCTTTCTATCTCTGTGTTTCAGAATATCTAAATTGACTCACTCCTAATCTTTAAAATTTGTACATTTCACACCAGGAAAGACAGTCAAAGAAGGGAACGTTTTATTCCCAAATGACATTCTGGGTTTAAAAATCCTTTGCAACAGTTTTGTTTTGAAAGATCTCAGTGGTTGCATATGAACCTGCCAGATGTCAACAATGTGTCTGCCATGTACAATATCTCCTAAAGACTAAAAATGTTTCTTGCTGATACAGTATTTGCAAATAACCCCCAAACACCATTGGACCTGCTGCATCTCTAAGTGTCTGTGTAAATGCCTCTGAGACAACAGATGTTCTGGATTCTTGTTCTCTTTGAATAATAAAGTGACTTGTTGTGGAGCTGATGTTTCCCTCACTTTTTCACAAGAGTTTCAGGAAGAATCCATGAGTTGTTATCTTCAGATCATCTTCAGGTCCTGGAATCCACCTGTGGCTACTAGAAGATTTCTGCAGGTGTTTGCACATGGGAAGCTGTCACCAAGTCAGGGTAAAGCTTCTGACAGAAGGATATTAATCGGCAGGAACTGTTTTAGGTATCAGGATTTCTTTCTGGGACACAGATATATAAGTGGAATCTGTACTAAAAAATAAATCAGTGATGGAGACTGCTGAAAAGGCTGTGGGTGAGCCAGTCTGGCAGAATGCGGTTTACCTGGAAAATGCACAGTGACTGGTGAGAACTGACACATGACAGGGGCCAAGAGGAGACCCAGTCTTGCAAAGGAGAGGCATATTGAGTTACTTCAAGGGAAAAGAGGGGAAATTTCAAGAAGCCAGGTCCAGAAAAGCAAGGGAAAATGACATTAAATATAAATGAATATGGAACTGTGGTTTGAACTGCAACCTTAGCGGTAACGATGATAATGAATAACTCATATTTACAGGTGTTTTGCAATTTTCAAAGCCTGTTTAGGGGCACTATGTCACTTAACTGATTAGGAACTTGGAACTTGGAAGTGGAACCAGGTCTTGAACACAGAAAAGGAAAGAGAAAAAAAAGGGAACAGAAGGGATCTTAAAGTCTCCCCTGAAACTAAAGGCATGGAAAAGGAGTAGGGCAAAATGGCTTAACATAAAAAGAATTGCCAAGCCTGACAGGAGATGAGACATGTTAATTTCATGAAGATACATGCAGATGCAAGCTCTGTGTACAGCAGAGCCCTGCGGTCCTGGGAAGAAGCATTCGATTGCAGTAAGAAGACCCACATTCTAGACTTGGCTCAATAAGTTACCACCTGTGTAACTTTGGCAGTGTCATTCAACATAGTCAACCACATGTTGCCCTGTCTGCAAAACAGGAGTAACGGGGTCTGCTTTCCTGCATATATGCAAGAACATATATGGTACTGCTTAGCACTTAGGAGCCAGGCAGGCAAAAATGTTAGCTTAAAGTGATAATCAGATTCTTCTTAATCAATCAACTACAAATGTCTCTCAATATTACAAATTCAAGTTCTAAAGATCTCTATGAGTTAGATGTTGTTCCTACTGTACAGGTAAAGAAAATTGAAATTGAGTGGTTATTTTGTAGACCTGACATTAGAAATTAAGTCTTTGAACTTCTGATTCCTGAATATTTCCACTGGGGAAAATAAATCACTTAAATAGTGTGTCCAAAGTCACACAGCTAAAAAGAGGGTGAGAGACAGCACTTGACACTAGGACTATTCAATTCTAAAACCTGTACTCTATAAGCAATATCAGTGAAAACTAAAAACTTCTGGCATCCTTCTTTACCCTCTATCTAACTGTTGATTACAAGTGACTACCACTGATTGCAGATAAATATCAAAATGGTGTTCTGCCAAAATGGGAAGATACGTTTTTGAATCATAACATTGTAAGATCAGTATACACTTCTTTCACTTTTATGGTAAAAACCATAAAAGAAGTTTATCTCTACATCGTGTACTGAAAATTAATTTCAGTCTTGGTTCATGAGAATTTGACTATGCATGGCCCAATGTGTCTTTAAGATGGCACATTCAATTTAATTACCATAGCTGAGAGGCAGGACAGGGGAAAATAGCAGTGCAGTGAGCATTTCTTCTCCTTTTACTGATAGTAAATTGCTGTACATAATCCCATAGCCAGAGGGGATAGCTTAGTGAACTAAGCTTCAGGTTTGCTCGTCTAGGCTGTTTAAAACCTCAAGTTCAAATCCCAGCAGAGCCTGTATGACTCTCATCTCCTTGAGTTTGATCAATTACATTTCATAGATTTTTTTTTTTATTATGTAAGAGACTTAAATAAGGCCTTATAGCCCAAATCCAGTCTATGATATGCAGACTCTAAATACCTTGTACTTTTAATTTATCCAAGTATTGAATTTTAAGCTTACTGTTTCTAACATCTTCACCACAGTTAGAGAGGATATTATGTGAAAAATTTTAATTAAGATGAGAATATTTTGGTGGAATCGTGTGCTGTTGCATTTATATGTGTGATCTGCCAGTACTGGTGAAGGAATCGGTCTGTGAAAGACAAACCCAATACAATAAATGACATTACCATTCATTGAATGCTCACCATGTGCCTGGCATTCATCATGAGTTATCTCATTCAATCCTCACAGCTCCTCTGTAAGGTAGATGTTTTTATATCCAGTTTACAGAGAATTCTAAATGCTCTGTCCAAAGTCACATGAACTGGAGTAGGAGAGTTGGGATTTAAACACAGGTGGGTCTGGCTCCAAAGTCCGTGACGTTCCATGTATCTATGCCGCCTTGCAATTACTATATGTCTAATTAGAAAACAAGAACAAAGTGTGGGGAAAACACCAAAACTGGAGTTGTAAAGTGAGAGTCCAAATCAGCAAGGCAGCAGGACCCTGGGTCTCAAGGAGAAAACCTGGGCCACACTGTCATAATGTTGCATCAAGGCCGTCTTTAAAGAGCTGCTGACTTGTCCACATGGTGAGTAGGCAGGCTTTTAGGCGTGGTCTCCAGAAGAGCCCAGTGTGGGTGGGTGTGAGGATATAATACCCTTTAAAAATGTCACAGGCAGAGTTCTCACACTTAGTAGAATCTTCACTCTGCTGAGATGGCATGTCACTGATAGCTAAGTTCCCAGAAGTCACATCCCTACCTGGGAGTATGTTCTATGTGTCCTGCTTTGTTTAACCATCTCCTCAGGTTTTTCATTTTCTTTGCTATTAAAGAAACTCTCCATCCTCTGCTCACATCTTTCCAGCCATCATGTGACTATCCTGTTGTGACACCCCTAATAATTCTGTGTTGGTAGTAAAGTCACAGGCAAAATCAACAGTGCAACCATGTTTTCTGGGGTGGGTGGCTCTCCAGGTGATATCATACCTTAGGAATAGAAACAGGTAAAAAATGAAAGGTGGGTGTGGAAATGATCTTAACAACTTGAGACATGTTGGGTTTAAAGTGCCTGAGAAGCCTCCAGGTAAAGAGAGTATCTAGGAGCATCCAGGTGGGACTGTAAAGTGGAAAATTGGTTGCATGATTCTGCATTACACGGGAAGTTCAGGACCGGAGCCTAGATGGGGAATCATCAATATTTAGGACATAGTTGAAACCATAAGAGAGGATGAGCTCACCCAAGGAGTGAATATACAGCAAGAAAAGTAGTGGGTCAAAGCAGGACCCTGTGAAGTACCAACGAAGAGGAGAATTAGAAAGACAGACACAGAGATCAGACAACCAGGAGAGAACAGTGACAGGGGAATCAAGTTGGAAGAGAAGCATTTCCCAAAGCTTTACAATAAGATGAGTTTTACAGGTTAAAGCAAAATAACCTTGCTAATTTGTGTTGGGAATCTTTATAAGGGATTACAGTAATTAGAGCTTTCTAAAATTACTTGACCACGGAACTCTTCATTTTACATAAAACCTATTCATCTCCCTCAAAGCTTGTGTTCCTTGGAGCATGCTTTGAGAAAACCTAGGCAGTGAATTTCCCTGAAGAAGAAATTGTGATATCAATGCCACAGTCAGACCTGGTATAAGGAGGACTCCATAAGGGCTAAATTTTTACTATTACCAAGTAATTGATTACCTTTATGAGAGCAGTTTTAATGGAGCAGTACAGACAGACGCAAGACTGAAGAATTGACTAAGTGAGGATGGTGTAGGTGTATCAAAACATCAAGTTGTGCACCTTGAATATATACAATCTTTAGTTGTCAATGATACCTCAATAATGATTAAGAAAAAGAAGTGAGGATATAAAAACAGTGTATGTTGATTACTCTTTCAAGATACTTGGGTTTGAAAGGAAAAACAGACACACAAGATAGTAACTAAGGAGGATGTAGCATCAACAGGGCATTTCAGGATGAGAGAGCTTTGTGCAAATTGATAGGCTGAAAGGAAAAAGTCAGAGAGAGAAAAAAGCCAGAAATCTGTGTGATGAGGGGGTGGGAGGAAGGGAAGGTGCTAGACCACAGAACTGAAGATATGGAGAGGATTGCACGCCAGGTAGAACCCAGGGAGAGCTCACATAGAAATAAAGTAGTCATCTACAAGAACAGAGCAAGGGCTTCAGACTAGTTGAAGGGGGTGGGCAGAGCTCCTTACGAGAGGTGGCCTCTGATATGGGCCTACAAGGAGAGAAGAGAAGCAGAGAAGAGAGGTACTCAGGAAATGAAAGCCATGCAAGCAGAGGGGAGCCAGAAGGAAAGCTGTTTAGACGCTAAAGAACAGAGTGTGCACAAGGAAGGACATTTGGGATCAGAATTCCAGCACTTTTCATTTTTAGCTAGTTCTCTCTTCGTTGAATGTCTTTGGTTCCATGGGACATGATGTCTAATTGACTGTAGGATCTTTTTTTTTATTTGACTCCTGATATCTAAAATTACACAAACAAACTTTTCTATAAAAAGAAAAGGAGAGGGCCGAGCCCGTGGCGCACTCGGTAGAGTGCTGCGCTGGGAGCGCAGCAACGCTCCCGCCGCGGGTTCGGATCCTATATAGGAATGACCAGTGCACTCACTGGCTGAGTGCCGGTCATGGGAAAAAAAAAAAAAAAAAGAAAAGAAAAGGAGAGTAAAGAAACAACGTTTACTTTTGGTAAATTGAATAGTGTGAGTAGACAAGACAAGCCAGAAGCAACCAAAATCTCGTGAGTAAACAAATGACATGTTGCTCATTTTGCTGATTTGGAACAAAAAGTGAGTCAGGGATTTATGTAAGACCAGAATCTGTAAAGAAAAGTGTGTAATAGAGCTGAACAAGATATTTTCCATCTTGTTGGAATGATATCCTATCGTAGGCAAGAAAATGAGAGCAGTTATTAGTGATTATTGTTTGCCATTTAAAGATATGAAATAATCAATATTTTTGGTAACAATTTTAAGGACAATTATTTTAAGTTTTGCATGTCTGTGTAATTCCAAGCAAGAACTCACTAGCCATCTCTTGATTTTGGAGAAAGTATGAATACTGGGATTTGGATACATTCAGAAGAGGTTTCTGCAAAATGTTATTTGTTCTAAGCAGACTGCATAAACATAAGCCTTTCAGCTATTTTCCTCTATAACATTGCATTTTAATCCTTTAGCCAGCCATACTAAAAAATAATAACAGGAATGGAAATTTTCCAGATCTAAAGATGTTGTTGTTTTAATTAGAAGCCTGCCCTGCTCAATGGCTTGATGAAGCTTCATTGTTAGTCTGTGCTAGCAGTGAGAGAAATTTGTTCCCTATCCCAAACAAGTGTTTAAACAACAATTTATTAGGTAGCAAATTGGTAACCTATGACACCAGAATCAGCCAACATCTTACTGATGGATCAGGAACATTAAATATACATATCTTTAGCTGCCACAGATACAAGGGATGAGCATTTTCATTTCTGTGGGAAAAGCTTATATGGAAATAGACCTCAAATAACAACACGTGACTTCAAATGTATAATTTTAGGGAATGAATCTATATTTGACATGTATTCTGAGGCAAAGAATGTGCACTTAAGAGTGGTGTGTGTGTATGTCCGACAGAAACAGAGACAGACAGACAGCACAGAGTGCAATATTGTGTGTTTTTGTGTAGCAAAGTAGGAATGTTTGTAGTTTGTTCATTATTAATATGTTAAGGAGATGGACTGATCTACAGGCAATTGATTGTCCTATTTAAGGGCTAAGTCCCCATTTCACATAAGAAAATAAGCCTTTTCAAAATTCTGGAAACCCCTCCTAGTCACATTTCTTAGAGATCCCTCACCACTGGTATTTCCACATAATGCCCATCCCCGGCCTGCAACTTACTGGAATTCACTCTATGCCTTTTGGGGTTTGCCCAAGTCCCACATTTTGAAGTTGTCCCTGATACTCTTGTCATAATCATCATCACAATTATAATCTTAGCTGTTCTCACTATCAGAAAACCAAGGTCTTTGTTCATTTCATGTGGGTATTATTAGAATGAGTTAAGCATTCTCATTTCAAACAAGGAAAAAAGGCTTTTAATTCTTAGAGTGATTATCTTATCATTAATTTTAACTCCAGTCATTAGAAGTTTATTTCTTTAAGCATCACGAATAACAATGTTTTCAGTAGCCCTAAAAGTTCGACCTCACTCTATGTATTCTTTACCAGGAAAACTAATATTGAACATTAATGGTCCTACCCCTGATAACTGAATTTTTTTTTAAATCACTTTTTAAAAAATCACTTTTTAAGTAAAATCCATTAATATGTTGCCACCTTTGTTATATACTGTTTTGAGCCTAAATGAACACGGAGTGCAGTACAGTTAGAACACAGTGTACAGGTATCATCATGGGGATCCTTTGTGTTAGTTACGTTTTTCAAAAGTTATCTAAAAGAAATCCTGCTCCCTGTGTACTCTTACCTCTTACAAATAGCATATAATATACAATACCGGTTGGGGTTTGGAAACAATAACTTCTCATTTCTCTATTTCAACATCAAGAGGAAACAAAGCAAATTATTTACATAATTTAAAAGACAGCATTATAAATGCATATTTAACTCTGGGAACATCGCTAGGTGGCATCTGGTATTCTAAACATCATCATGCATTCCATCCAGTGCCATGAAACACAGATTATTTATATAAAATGAAAAATTAGGTACTCCAAATTTAAAAGCCAAGCATTTTTTTCTGGGTCAAAACAATGAAAATTTTGGCAATCTTAAAAAAAAAAGAAAGATGTGTTGTCAATTCTTGAGGATTTAGCAGCAATAATTCAGTTGGGGCTTTTTTCCTTTGCTGCCCTTTCAACAGCTTGGGGAGAAAAGTGAGGCCAAGGCTGTTTATTTTGCTCCCTCTTATCATCTCTTAAAACCAGTCCAGAGAGGCATACGGTTGAAACTGTAAGCTTAAAGGAAAATGTTCAGATCGTGGTGGATTTTAATGACCTAGGCACTCTACTTTCCAAGTACTAAAGATAATGAGGTCAGGCTGGCCGGTTGGCTCAGTTGGTTAAAGCACAACCTTATAACACAAAGGTCATGGGTTCAGATCCCCCTACCAGCCATCTGCTGAAAAAAAATAAAGATAATGAAATGGGCTTTTTGTTTGTCTGTCATGTTTTTTTTTTTACCTTAATAACACACCATCCCCATGGCAAAGTACAAGACATTTTGGCTAGTGGTCTATATGCAACACACGCCCTTCATGGAATTCCAGCTACAGGAGGCATCATTGACCCTGGGCCCAGCTGCTGGGCTCTGAAACCCAGCAGCACATTTGCTCCAAGGCCACACTTCCCACTGGCTGCTCCCATTCATGGATTGGGCACGGCAGGGCAGTAATGCGGTCCCGTTGCTGGGAGAGACCACTCTTGTGGTCAAGGTCAGCTCAAGGACTCCCCAGCAGCCTCGCGGAGTCTTCTTTAGACTGCACTGTGAACTAGGATGCTTCCGCCCATCTTCCTTGCCTCAGGGTCAGACATGAGTGCAGCCTGCCCCCCTCCCTGCCTTTTCTGGCTCCTGCCCCACTTTCTCTCACAAGCATTTCCACTAATTCAATCCTTACATGCTTATTTCCTTCTTAGTGCCTATTTCTCCAAGTACCAGGACTCACACAGTCTATAATTCTATGTGAAAATCAGACATAGGAAAGTATGAATTGGCAATCAATGAAATCCATTCACTGCCTGTGTGTGTGCGTATGTGTGTGTGTGTGTGTGTGTGTGTGTGTGTGTGTGTGTTCACTCACTAACTCCCTGCTTCGCAAAGGGTCAAGGTGGAATAGGGCCAAGTTGGTTCACCCCAGATAATACCAGTCGGGTATGGGAGTTCCTTTTTCTTTCTGACTTGCCAATAATGACTGCTTTCTTCTACTCCTTTCTCTTACCTCCAAATGCCCCAAGTGACAGAGAGCCTGCAGTTACCTGGGCTCCAGCACCAGCTCTGGGGTGGTTCATGCAGTGACACAGGGCCACAGGACTGGTGGCAACTCTGTGACCTACTGCAGCTATTCTGTCCAACCTCTGGTGTCCTGGTCCTGCCCTCTGCCCATTTCCTCAACTCCCTACCCCCAGACCTTCCTATTCTCAGCACAAAACACCTGCTCAGCTCCAGGTGTTTGGCCAAAGATTTCCCCTGAAATGTAGGTGAATGGGTGTGTCCCAAACCCTATCTCTGTCAGCTATAAATCCTTTGTCAGTCTGAGTAGAAACAGGAAAATGGAAGGGTTGGCATATCTTAGGAAGTCTATGGAGAAGGCAGGAGAGGGAACAAATCTATAGTTGATGATGGCTAAAATATCAAAGCAGATTTGACCACTGCTGGACCTTTAGAAGCAAAGAAAGGGATTATGACAAAATGAGATAAAAAAATATCCTCAGTAGTTTAGGCCATGTGATGGGCAGCTGTCTCTGAACTCCTCTGCCCCACTGTGCTAGGCTCATTGACCCCACCGTGGAAGAAGGACACCATCAGAGTCTCCCCAGCACTGGCTGATGAAGGAGAGGGGCAGAGGGAATCCGTGAGTTGGCTTCAATCAGTGTGGGGATGTGTAGGATATCCCCATAAAGCTGCACAGTGGGCATTGTCTGCATGAGCCAAAGAAAACTCCAACTTAATACAGTCATCCCTGGGTATGCATGGGGGACTAGTTCCAGGAACCTTCGTGAATACCAAAATCCACAGATGTTCTGGTTCCTTATGAAAAATGGCATAGTATTTGTACATATTATGCACATCATCCCAAATACTTTAAAAATCCCTAGATTACTAATAATACTTAAAACAATATAAATGCTAGGTAAATAGTCATCATATGGTATTTTTTTATTTGTATTATTTTTTATTGTTGTATTGTTATTTTTTGTTTTTTGTTTTCTCTAACATTTTTGATTTGCTGTTGGTTGAATCCTCAGGTGTGGAACCTGCAGATACCAAGGGCCAACCGTGTCCAAAAAGGAATTTACCATCTCCTATCTGCCTGCTCTTCTCTCTGGGTACCCCATTCTAGTTGGTGGTGATAGATAGCTGTAAATTTGAAAGTTTTCCTCTTAGAAACTCAGTCTTAGGACTATTAGAACTATCTTTGGGTGAATTCTGGGTTAGAGAGTCATTTGTTACCATTGCTTATCACAATCCTATGGCAAAACACATTTTGAGTTCCAAACAACAGATTCCAAATAAACTGAGAAATATGATCCATTCATAAGTTGGGTAATAACTGTGCTAATGATGTGGGATACAGCCTCATTTAGAAAACTATTATTATTATCATTAATCAGTTAGAGTTATTCATTCATAGCCTGATAGACTGAACTCAGCTTGATTTCTTTTAGGTCTTTTAACTTGCGGATTAAGCATTAAGTTCCTTGACTATATTTGTTTCTATGAATAATGCTTTGTGCTCTTAGATCCCAATTTTAAGTGGGCAGAGTTCTTAAATGTCATCAAATAAAATTTGGAGAAGACTTTAAACATCAATGCAATGATTTTCAAGTGTGGTCTCAGGACCAGTAGTATCAGCATCACCTGAGAACTCATTAGAAATGCAAATTATCAGCCCACCCCATAACTACCACATCAGCAACTCTGGGTGTGGGGCCCAGAATTGTGTTTTGATAAGCCCTCCAGATGATCTTGATTCATGCTCAAGTTTGTTATCTAACGTATCTAACTGTCTTTAGGCCAGGAATTATATCAATTATGGATCAATTAATCCATGATTGATAATTAATTTTTAAGTGTCCTATGTATAATATTCCTTGTGGCGAATACAAAAATAGCTCCAAGAATAAGTTTTGTCTCTAAGAATTTTCAGACAAATTGGGGAAATTCACACATTCAAAATTAACAGAAAACTGATAGGATAATAAGTAGTTAAATTTGTGCAAATCAAACTGTATCACAAGATATTCAAGAGAGGACTGTATTCATTGGACTATATCTATTTAGATATAATTCAACATTTGCCTTACAAATATATAATTAATATTGATGAAAAGGCAAGATGTTCTTCTAGTAAGTGAGAAAGAGGAGGGTAAAGCCTTTTTTTCCCCGGCACTCCAAGAATTGGGTTAGGTGTAAATTTAATCGTATCTCTAAATATGCTCTGTTTCAACCCTTAGAGACAATGTCTCCGCAGCCTCACTTAGACCATGCCAGTGCTACCACTGTAAGAGTTCAGAGAGGATTTCGTGCCCAGCTGAAATCTTTTCTCCTTGGTTGGAAAAAAAAAAAAAAGCTCTTCATAGCGAATTCATAATTGACACTGTGAGATTGTGGGATGAGAAAGCGTTTTGTACATTTTAAAATGTTGTGTGAAAGCCACATATTTGCTATTATTATTATTATTATTATTATTATTTGATTTAGAGAGCGGCACTGCTTCTGCATGAGAGGTTTAATGATTTTGTTGATTCTAAAACAGCAATATGAAAAGGGAATGTTCATATTCAGTTTAAAATTTTAAAAAATCTATTTTCTTATTCCTTCTGTAGATGTGTCTGAAAACCTGCAACAGACAAATCAAAAGCCCCAGGCTTTCTTTTGCTCTCAAAATGATATTTTTTTAAGCTGCTGAAATTACATGAAACCAAATCCCTTTGAAAGGTGGATGGCCTCACATAAGCCTGACCCTAAAACTGAAAAGAGAAAATTTGCTCACTTCTGGTGGTCACTAATTCTTTTAAGTTACAAAAGTTCCATTTAGTAGATTACCTTTTCCAAGGCACTAAATGACATATTAAAGGTCTGGAAGTGTTAAATCACCTTCAAAAAGTGGCCAGTTTACCCCTTAATCACTGATAACATCAGTCCAAATAGCTTCTTTTTTTTTTTTTGGCGGCTGGCCGGCCAGTAAGGGCACCCGAACCCTTGACCTTGGTGTTATAACACTGTGCTCCAACCAACTGAGCTAACCAGCCAGCCCTATTTTCTTAAGTACTAGATTCTGATAAACATGAAACACTTTTACAGATACTGTCAAATTCACCCTAACACCACAGTTGGGTGGGGGAGGGGAGCCTGAGAAAATGGTTTCAGAACTACCCTTGTAAGGCAAAGGGACACCACGGGTTTCAGAGAATATTTTAATTACAAATTTGTCCAATAATTGCAAAATAATGTTATCCGAACATTGCTCTTTCCTTTTTATTGGCCATGCTTTATAATGCTAATAAAGATGTCTATTCTAATAGCTCTTTGATTCTGATTTATGCTTTCAGGCTGAGCAGGAGCACATAGTCTTAGAATTTAGATTTTGGTCTAGGAAAGAATCTGAATCTTTTCATAAAACTGTGAATGTGGAAGGAACTCTGTAAGCATGTTCAGGAGGACTCTCCAGGGAATAGACAGATGTGCATACTAGAACAGGAAAAATCAAGAATTCATGCTGCATTCAGACTCGGATCAACACGTCTGGGATGACAACCTCAGGAGAATAAACCCCGTTTTTCACCTTAGATGGGCACCTTTACCTATTCAAGCTGACCTTGAATAGGTAAACTTGACCTTAACTCTGACTTTAATTTGATATTCTTATTCAAAAGTCATAAATTAAATCCAGTTAAAAAGCTACTTTATCATTTTCCAATAAACCAATGATTAAAAGCTTTCCAAAGAGTAATAATTCATCATTAAAAAATATATAAGATATGATGGACCTATTGATAGGTCCATACATAGATCCTCTGATTCTTCACTTACATATCTCTAGTTTTTAGCTTCATAGATTGCTTGTATATGCACTTCTGATAAATTTCAAGGAAATGCTCTAATCTTCAATGGTGAGAGACGTTAAAGAGCCCGTTAAGCAAACAAGGTTAAAGCCTTAAGTGTGGAATGGAAGGAGAAAATTTTTTCAGTGTAGACTAAGACAAAATATACTTTTGTTTTAGTCTACACTGAAGGTTAATCCATTTGACTTATCGAGATGACATTTCACATTTGATTAAAATATGATGCTTGGAACATAGACAAAGATAGCCATGCAAGGAAACAGAATCTACTTCAGCATCAGCCAAGGGTTGGAATGACCTTTGGGGAGCTTGGAAGAAATATTAATTTTTATCTCCTAATTTCTCCATATTCTCTCCCCTCTCCCTTTATTTCCTCACTTTAGTTGGTGAAACAAGATTTCTTGTTAACAGTACATTTTCTCTGTGGCAGATCTATAATCTTATCCCACAGCTAGTAGTGCTTCTGAGAGATCTTCAAGGTTTTGTGAATGGGTGTAAAAGGGCAAAGGAGACAGGGCCAGGGCAGGGATAGCGTGCTGGTACCCAGCAGCCCATTTTGTTTATTCTGAATCCTCTACCATATTGGTACCATGGGCTTGTGGGTTAGAAATGGGAGAGAAGAGCCTTTTTCAAAAAGCGAATCTAAAATCGGGGAGAAAGATTTGCTGGAAGAAAAAGAGAAAAAAGAATACCCAGAAAGACAATAAAAGATTAACATAAGAAGACAACATTAAATAATGTGGAAAAAATGTCAAATATCTTTTTTTTAAAAAAACAAAATTTTCAGTGTCACTGGCACCATTGTTTAATTAGTCAAATGAAGAAATTCACCTGCATGGGAATGTCACCCCCTCCCTCTTTAATATGATAACATTTCACAATATATTTTTAGTTTTCCTCTTCAGGAAATCAATATCATAAACTATAAATACACAGTGTAATCTTCTGCCAATAAAATGAGGTCAGCTTTCCTTAGGGTCTTCTTTAAACTTGAAATCATTATCTCCCTACTCCAAATCCTCTCACTGACTTAAAGAACTTACCTCTTCTGTTTTTTAGGGAAAGAAAAACAGAAGCCAAATTAACTCTTTGGCTTTCTTCAGGCCTAACGAAAATGACTTCTAAGAAGATCATCTCGAATTCAAAGTACATTGAGCAGCTGCGGGCTGTGCTAAAGAAACAGGTAGAGATATTAGGGCAGTGAAAGTGATCTCGTCGTTATGTCCTCTTTAATCCCATTAGCTAAAGAGAATGTGGTACTTGGAGGAATTTAGGATCAGAGACTTCTCTGGCTAGGGGCACAACTAGTTACAATACCTCCCTCTAAGATGTGCCTAGTGTATTTAAATCTATAAAGCTAATGCCCAATTAAAAAGAAAGTGGAGGCAAATTCTAACTCATACCTATTAGATTTGCTATAAAAAATAAGAATGACCTGACTCTGCCTTGAGGAGAACAACTAGCCAGCTATAACAAGAAGGCTCTGCTAACCTGCTCTGCTAGGAAATGGAATGTCATGTCAACTCAAACATTCTGTTTAATAGAGTATTATCAAAAACACTAGGCATGCACCACCAATTTGCAAGATATGGAATACAATAAAATACACTTAACACTAAAACAACACTGAACTTATTTTAATCTGTCTCTGAGGATTCAAGACGTTTCAGAATTTTTCATTGACTCTAGGTCACTATCATGAACCTCAATTTTCACTATGCCCAGTGAAGCATAGTTATATCAATTAATAGAGGTTTCCATTTGACAGAATGTTCTAACGACTAGCTTTAACAGTATATTGTTTCTACTGGGTTGGGTACTGCACAACACACGAATACCAATCAGCTGGATTGTTCTTACATGGAAAGGCAGTATATTCAGTTCAGTGCCTTTAAAAGAGTGCTGTTTTCGAGTGTTTTGAATGATAAAGATTTGGGGAAAGGAAACTTTTCTTGCCGCTGGGATGGGTACAGATGAAGAGAGACAATCAAGTCACTTCGATTTCCTGCCCGCATTGTTCTTGCGGCATAAATAAAAGAAAGCTTTCTGGTTGTAACCAGCTCAGGCCTGTAGAGCTCCATTTTCTCCAAGGAGTAGACCTCTGGCTGAAGGGTTGGCTAAGAAGTTTACTATCTGGCTATAACATCCCAATTGCAGTTTAATGCCATTCTGAGTGGCTGGAGAGTTCTGGAACCAGAAGCAGGGATCCTGACAGCTCATGCTTATGTCGATAACCACTGTGTTGGAATAAAAGCATGTTGATGCTAATCCTTTTTCAGTTTAGGTCACAGGAGGTGACAGCGACTAGTGCTAATTGAAAAGGAAAACGATAATTCAATGTTATAACAGTTTGCACCTCCCTCATGCTTTTTCATCCAGACGACTGAAAAACGTTTTTCACAAAGGAAAATAATCTAAGGTAACTTCCCCTGGGGTATGGGGTCATTTTGTGTCTCTGAAAAGGCCAGGTAATACTCACATGATGACAGCACCTTCTGCACACAGATCAGAAAGACCCAAAGAGGAAAAATGTAATATTCAATCTTAAAAAGAAGGTAGAACTTGAACCGAATAACTCAGGCTGGAGATTCAAGAACATTCCTCTAATCCCGGTCTGGTTCTCCATGTTGGAAGAGTCACCCAGTGGGAAACTTATCGTTCTCCCTTGTAAAATGTGTGCAACAATTGAGAAAAACAGCTTTGTTTTCTTCTGAGCAGACCTCAAAGGATTTTAAATGTTGAGTAAATATTTGTGGAAGATGAATCATAGTCTCCCATGAAAGGTAAGATGCCATATAGAAACCGGTGAGCCATAATAAAATTGTACCTACTTTGATATGGCTGATATTCATAATGTGCCATATCTGGACGGCAGAAATTGATAATGTGAAATGACACAAGAGGTATTAAAATGGATCTGGGACTGCAAAAATGTGTTAGCCTAGTCTTGTAACACGCCAACCAAAGCACCCTAAGTATATACATTGAGGTGATGATGCAATCCTATTCTTTGCTTGTTTTCTAACATATTTGAGAGGCAGAGCATAAGATGACACTTCAGAATGTGGGGACAGGATGGTAGGCTTTCCAAATCAGAGGTCCTCTGTCACAGTTAACCCCAGGTTGGGGTGCAAGATCTCTTGGGCAGATGGCTGGGCTTCTCACTTCTACCTCCCTCACTTCACAGTTTGTTCTACTTTCCTCTTTTAAAATATGGTTCACTCTAGAAGCAGATGAATTGGGACACACAGTACTTCTGAGGACAGATCCCTGAGAATTCAGCTGCAAAGCCCAGGAGAAACAATATCTCTGGGAAGAAGCCAAGCACAGCTTTCAGTGAAACACCACCCTCCTGCTTGGACATGTTTTTCTTTCCTGTTGAAACTTACCAAATTCCCTCTCTATGCCCTTCTCTCTAGACAGATGGACAGATAGAGAAACAAAGAGACAGATACATGCTTATTGTGGTCTAAACATTTCTTTGATGAAGTACAGCTTTTGGCTAAACTCAATTACATAGTCCTAAAGAACTGTTCACATTTAATCTGTCTACTTCATCCCAGTTCGCTGAACACTTCATAAACATTCCTTAAGTCATAACATTCCTCTGAAACAGATAACGAAAACAGCAACACTAACAATACCTCACCAAATGATTTTCTTCTAAACAATGTGAAATGATTAAAGTGTTTAGTCTCATATAATCTCACCATGGGATGGTGAGAAGATGTAGAAAAGAATATGATCCCAATTAGGAAGGTGGGGAACACTAAAGAAAAACTTAGATTGTGACTTAAAGGGCTTGTGTCTGTTCTGACACCCAAACCGGTTTCTATCCACCAGCTACCAGCTCTTTTGAAGTCATGCGAGCAATGAGGAGCTGGACGACTTCGCCAATTATCAGTCATTTTACAATGAGGCATAGAGAGCAGAAGTCATCATTAATGTGTTGGTCACTGACTTTGACCTCTGCCCAAGAGACAAAGAGAGACAGAGACAGAGAGAGAGAGAGAGAGAACCCACTAGGCAAACGCCTAATGGCTGTTTAAAGCTGAGCGAGCCTGGTTCATTCCGATAGAGATTCTATAGCCTTAGCTCACACGGCCTCACAGGTGAATCAATTCATCCTCTCACATTCACACAAAAGGCAACCAGGATCAACCTTCAGAAACTGAATGATTCCCAGAGGAGACATACACACAAAAAGAATGTTAATTCTATCAGAGCACTAATGTACCATTACTGTAATATATTTCTTTCAATAAGTTAACTGGTACCTTAGGTCATATCCCAATACATAAACCAATTTGAGTGAATTAGTGATAAAACTAGTTAAATGGTAAAGAAGATAAAAATTATCATCTGTGGAAAAGTCAAGAACTCCAGAGTGCTATAATAAAGGGATTTGGGAGAGAAGGTGGCTGCTTTTAAATACTTTGAGGGGTTACCTGTGGAAGATTCTACACTTGATCCAGAAGTACTCAGAGGGCAGAGCTGGGGCCACTCGAAGTTATAGGGAGGCAAAGAGGATCTGAGATTTAAGGGGCGCCAACTGTGTGTAAACTACTGTTGTGGGTGCTTTTACATATGGCAGCTCACTGAACCATCTCAGTGGCTTGTCTGGTAGATATTCTTTAACACCATTGCAGAGACGTTAACAACGAGGTGCAGAGAAGTTAAGAAATGTGCTTGCGGGCACGCTGCTTCTAACAGCAGAAATAGGATTAGATTCAAGTCTGGGCTGCTACAGAGATTGTGCCCATCTCATAGCTGCTACCCAGGACTATAAGATAACTGCTCAAAAGGGAGAGAAATATGGAAAGTCAATATCGCACCTGAAGTATTTTCCACTCGTGACAGGAAAGCATTTTCTCTAAAAGGAATTTTAAAGCCCTAAAACTTTGATTATGGGGTTCCCTTGAAGAAATAGAGTGGAGTAAGTTTCCATCCTTCTTTCTTTTGTATTTTATTAAGGGCAGTTTTGTGGCGGCAATAAAGGAAAATAACTCAGTATCGATGTTCAGTAGTGAGTTCCCTATCAAACACAGAGTGAAAAAGGAAGAAGGGTGTTGCTAGAAAAATATCTGTAAACTGATCCATCCACATGAGACAACGTTAAAAGCCAGGGCAAATGGATTTGCAGTTGCCCTTTCTTTCCCATTTCTTTCTAACAACTGTAATCTTTCCTAACTTAGGTCTGAACAGTTCCAAACGATGGCTTGATTTGCAGTGATGGACCTAGAAGGAAACAGTGAAGCTCAGTTAAGCGTTTAAATTCTCGTGATTGCGCACAGGATACCAGCCTGTCACTTTGCCTCTCTGAGCTTTGGTTTCCTCATGAGTAATGTGAAGGGACCCCCCTGTGGTCCCTTTGTCCTCGGCCTACATGAACTCAGAATGTCCCTACAACAATATCCCAGTGTCCCTTTCTTGTCTTATTATTGAAAGTATTTTACGAGGATATGAGCACAGTATATGGCTAAAGATAGCCCTGCAGCCGGATTATCTGGGCTTAAATCTCAGCGTTGGCTCCCCTTAATACCCGGCAAAGTATTTATTTAATCTCTCTCTCTAAGCCTGAGCTTCTGCATCTGTGAAATGGGGATATTACCATTACATACTGCACACAGTTGTCTGATGATCAAATGAGTGAATATGTCAAGAGTATTTGCTATTATTACTATTGCTGTGTAGTAGTGGTTCTGAACTTCTGTGTATCGGGCCTAGGAAGCTGCAAAGTCCATGAGTGACCCTGATGCATGGCTAGAAGTGAAACTCCATCTCATAAGTTACTGTGAGGCCTCCCCCGCAAAGCAGACAAGGCACGTTTGCACAGTATGGGCAAGCAGAACGCACACAAGCTTTAGATCTAGACAGACCTGTGCTCAAACACTAGCTTTGCAATTTTTTAGCCATGTGGCCTCGAGCAAGTTTCTTATCGTCTGAGTCTCAGTTTTCTCATCTGTAAAATGGAGAGAATTCCATCTCCAATAAAGCAGTTATGAAGTTTAAAGACAGATCAATGATGACAAATGTAAAGCCCTACCAGGCAATCAATAAATAATACATCAAAAAATGTATACTTATCCTTACACACGTTGTTCAAACCAGAAGGAAAGATTATAGAAATAGGAAAACTTCTGGGCTATTTGGAGCCTTCAGAACAGGCAACTGATCTTCTAAAAACTGTGAATTATGATTTATCTTTTTAAAACAATGAATACATATGTATGTAATTTTTTCTCCCTTTTGAACAAAAGATACATGCATTCTTGCTGCATATTGAACTGAACAGTGTATCTTGGGGATTTTTCCAAATCAGTACATAAAGAAATCCTCATTTTTACTTTACAGAATCATAGTATTCTACTGAATCGATGTCTCATAATTTAACCAGTCCTTTACTAAATGGTGTTTAGGTTCTAGTATTTGCTTTTACAAACAGTGCAGGAATGGATAACTTTTAAATAAATCTTTTCATACAAATGTATCTGAAGGATAAAGTCCTGGAAGTGCAATTAGAAATTGCTAAATTGCCCTCCATAGATTTTATACCAATTTATATTCCCATCAGCAACAGGACAAAGCCTTTCTCATCCCTTCAACAACACAATCTGTTGCCAAATTTTCTGACTTTTGTCAATCTGATAACGAAGAAGTGGATCTCTACATAGTTTAATTTGCATTTACCTTATTATGGATTTGTGATGCATATTTTCTTAGGTTTTTGGAAAGATTTGAATACTTTTTTCTGGGAAATGGTTATTCATATCCTTTGCCTGTTTCTCTGTTGGTTTGTTGGACTTTATCATTTTGATTTATAGCAGCTCTTTACATATTTGCAATAGCAGGCCTTGGTCTATGATATGAATTACAAATATCTTTTCCTAGTTTGTCATTTATTTTTTGACTTCGCTTATGGTGGTTTTGTTCTGTGTATGTTAGTTTGCTGTGCAGATATTTTTTTTATGCAGTTGAATTTATGTAATTTTCTTTCGTGCTTTCAGGTTTTGTATGATGGTTTCAAAAAGGCTTCCATACTCTGATGTTATAAAAGAATTCTCCTATGGTTTCTTCTAAGTTTATTATTTTCTTATGTTGCCTTTAAATCTTTGATCCATTTGAAATGTACCCTGGTGTAAGGTATGGACCCAACTTCTTTTTAATTGGATAAATTCAATTTTTTATATTTAAAGAAGAACGAAATACAAAAAAGCATACATAGTGTAAAAAAAAAAAAAGGCCTTGAAGATTTCAAGCAAAGAGAAAATGAGCTATTATTCCTGTTAGATAACTTTCAACAGCTGAATTTCTTTCAGTTTTCCTGGTGTGAAAGCACACTCAATATTCTTCTCCCTCTCTTAACAGTTGTCACTCACTTACTAAAAATATTAATCTTCACAGTGAATTGAATTAAAAATTACAGATGGTAACACTGAGTGAAAATTTCTGCAGATGACATGAGTGATGGGCTCTATTCTCCCCCTCTCACATGCTTTTCTTCTGTGGGCATTCTAGCTCCTTGAGTTCCAATGCTTTAAAAGCCTTGATGCAATAACAATATAATCATAAAAGCTAATTAGTAAAGATTTTGTGTCTTGTTAATGATGTACAATTGATTGTGGCTGGAGGACAGAACAAGACTAACCGCTCATCCGTGATGAGCACTGCGCTTTATCTTCCTTCAACGTGAAGGGGGTGGCATTTTTATTACTGTCTTTCTGTTATGCAGACGTCTGAACCAAGTCACCAATCTGTTTTTCTCCAGCATCCTCTTTTACTTCTACCAAACCTGGGCCCTTTAAAAATGTAGAGATAATTCTGGATGCCTGATTCCAGGAAGAATGAGGAAAATTAATTATACAGAGACCAAATGGTGAACAACAATCAGAGCATCATTTATCTACTCTATCTTTGCTCAATTTTTTCAATTATACTTTTCTCCCATAAAGTCATAGGCCATAATTACATTATACAAATGTTTGATTAAAAATGACTTTAAAGTAGCCACTTAAGTACCTGTAATCCCCTGTCTCGTTGGGTTTTTTTTTTTTTTTTTTTTCCTGGACCATTTCATAGTCATTAATCCTTATAAATAAATAGATATAGATAGACATAGACTATATGGAGAAATGTTTTACATGTAGAGAAGGGATTAGTTCAGAGACTCTGGGACTCCCCAGTAAAAGCCATTTCCCAGGAGTTCATTCCCTGCTAGCTTTCTCCCCAAGTCCATGGCTGGAGACCTTCATTCCTGCCTTCCTCCTCCCTTGCCACCTTTCTTCTCTTTTCATGACTTCTTCCTCCACCTCCAGGGGCTCCAACTCTGAAGCCACATGCAGTTGTAGCTCCTGTCTGGGGTTTGGGTTTGGTTCAACACCCAGTTTTCCAAAGGGCTTGGAGTATGACTCTTTTCAGAGTTGGTCTGTATCACACATCTGCAATGAGAAAAGTGCGTAATAGATGCAGGACTTCAATGGGGAACGGTTAAGAGTTTTTTATGACATGGCTCATTTCTCGGAACATACAACCAGGACAGTGATTCTGGCATAGTAATTTTCTGTTGCTATTTTTTGACATTTGAAAACGTCCAAAGGTATGTTCCTTAGATGCCTGTAGAGAAGCCCTGGGGCCTTCACCCCCATGACCTGGGGTAGCCATGCACCTGCAGGACCTGGAACCCTGTGCTCAGTGCCATCTGGACTCCACCTGCACCCTACTCTCCAAAGGTGCCACATGGCCAGTCGGCCAACCCCAGAGGCTCAACATGCAGCAGACTGAGGGGCATCTGGCAGTGTAAGAAGTGCTTGGCATTTTGCACACTGGCTCCAGACATCTCTTCACACAGAATGCCTTTACATCTCTCTTGCTGGTGGGTTAGCTTGACTCCAGCTTTATCAAGTTGGGCCGCTGGGCCCACCAGCAGAAAGAAGCAGGGGCTGGCTGGGGGCACAGAACAGAAGGGATCTCTTTATTTTTTCTCCTCTCTCTCTAGGTGATGAGAGTCTGGTTTAAATGGAAAGGCATGAACTTGCTTTCTTCCTCTGCCCTGGGGTACAAGGGCTGGCTCTGAGGAGGGGACACTAGCTGAACTGGAAGGACTGAACACAAGTCATCGAATTGGGGAGGGCTGTGGTTTTCAACCTTCACAGCTAGTGTCCTCAGAGGAGCAAAACAGCATGGAGCCGTGCTCAGCCACCCAGTCACCCTTCTCCTTCGCCGATGGCTATTCACTGAACAAAAACTTACTACAATTAAGGACTTGAATATTCAATACCGTGAAAAAAGAGGATGTCCTGAAGGTGAGTTCCCAGCAGGTTTGAAGAATTCACGATGATGGTTTTGGTAACTGGCTACTGTTGACAGCAAGTGTCCAGCTAAATAGCAGACCATGAACTAGAGGAGGTCTCCAATGGGAGACCAGCGATTTTCATGAATTACCACAAAGCCATCACAAGAGGATAATGGCTGCAATGTACACGCACCACAAAGCTAAAAGTCCGACTGTTCTCAACTTTGACTTACAAGGTGTTTTCCGTGGAAATTCTACTTCCATTTAGCAGGAGCCTAGATTCCAGGGTGCTCCACGTGACATATTTTGTAAGAGGCATTTAGCAGCAGATATTTTAATATGTGCTGATAGCTGCTGCTGTTCTGTCTTACACACTCTAACGGAACTTTCATATTTTATACTTGTGCCCTGAAGCAATTTAATCACAAGAATTGTAAGGTGATGTACAAAAATGATAAATAAGTAAATGGTATCCAATTCCCAAAAGGAGTGAGCATCCACGGGGAATCATGGAAGCAGTCCCGCTTCCTATCACCCTTGTGAAATCCTTGCAATTCTGCAATTCTAAATTCTAAATTTTGCACTTTACTTAGTGGGCGGTCCCTCAGTAATGTGCGATTGAAGAAATCCTACATGCCCCCTAACACGCACAGAATAAATCCAACAGGACATTCAAAACCCTCTGGTTGCTACTATTGGCAAGACCACTGCAGAGTTCTCCTGTCCTTGTCCAGGTCCCCAGTTGAAATCTTGACTTCTTTAAGTCTCTTGCCCCACTTGTTCAGACCCAGCATTTGCTGGGACCACAGACAGAGGCAGATAACCCTAAGGGGCTCCAATCCCTTTGGCACAGAATGGCCAGTCTCTCATCTGCCACATCTGTCCTCTGACATACACCCTGGGTTCGTTCCCTCCTCCTCATGTCATCTGGGGCTCCAGAGGCCCAGAGGTACAGAACACGCTCGGAACTTCTATTCAGACCAAGCGCTTCTCCAGCTTGGGCTTCCTGCTTCTGTTTGAGAACACATGGTGAAGGCAGATGCCACACTGGACCTGCAAACCAACGCCCTCAATCAGCACTCTTTCCGCAGCCCAGGGATAAACTCAGGCATGATGACACAGGGTCCCCTGCACTGTCAAGGTGATCAGAGAAGACCATTAAGCAACCCAGGTTCAGAAGGGGGGGGGGGATGCCCCTTCAGTATTAAAAAGGCAAAGTTTCATTCAGCGAAAGAACCTGAATCTCTTAAGTAGACAAGATAAAGGGTTTTCAGCCAGAAACTGCTCCTAACAGTGTGAAGTGAGTCTGAATTCCTAGGTGGGATTTTACAAAGACAAAACAAAACTGACTGCACACCTGAGTGACAGAGGACCCCTTCTGTCCCCCTCCTCCACAGTGTGCTGTCCTCTACTTTGGCACTTGGTGTTCCCTCTGTCGTGTCCACAGAGGTGATACCAGACTTGGGGGAGTAGAGATAGAACCCCTCGTGAAGCAACATGACACAAGTGGGGTTTGGGGGCTGATAGGTTGTTCCAGAAAATGCAGGGACTTTGGGAGTGGGCCAGAGATTTAAGGAGAGAGAAAGAATGTGGGACGGGGATGTGGTTGGTGAAAGTTGAGAGGAGGTGGCCTTAGAGGGGGAGGGAACACACATAGGAGCCCCTCCAGCTCCAGGAAGTTAGACCTCACATGCCAAGTATATTTCACCCCGAATTTCCTTTCCCTCCCTGGTGGTCCTCACCCGCTCTGATTTCCTTTGGGTAAATATTGGCTTCACCTACTCCATGTGTTTGTGTGTGTTCATTTGGGGGAATTAGGTCAAGGCAGTACCTGGAATTCATGAGGGAGTTGCTCCCTCTTCCCGCTGGTCAGCAGCGGGCACCCCATCTTTAGATGGGAACAGAGGCAGCTGAGACTATATGCAGGAAGCCGGAGCCAGCTGGTTCCTGGGCACAGGGGACTGAACAGGGGTTTGATCACACCGAGAAGGGCCCCAGAGAGCTTGGAAGCGTCTACAAGGTAGAAGGTGGAAACATGACGGCCCCTGTGCAGGGAGCTTGCCTGTTGTAGAAAGGGGTGTGGGCAGGTAGAGGCTGAGGACGCAGTGCTCGGAGGTCCCACCCACTGGGCAGAAAGGAAGCTGTGGAGCTTGGTTCAGAGAAAAAGCCCACCCCACCAGAAGGTGGCCCAATTCAGCCTTGGCTTCCCGAACATCCTCCAGGCTTTCTAAAATGTTCAGAAAATGGCTAATTCAGCCAAAGGAAGAAAAGAGTGAAGCCCACACACTGAGAAAGCAGCAGAACATTGTCTCAGGGCCAACACAAAAGGTGCCATCATGTAACAGGGTGTGGCTTTGGCAGCAGCCCCACAGTTTAGAGACACCCAAGCCTTTCCTTTAAGGACAAGGGGTGGCAGGCCTAGATCCCAGGTCATTCTTCTGAGGCTACTCCTTTTTCTGCTGCTACCCTGGATAAGAAAGACATCAAACGTCAAGATGCGAGATTCCAGAGGCCACTCCTGATGGCAGGGAAGACATGGTGGCATGGGCCCAGCAGGAAGCGAGGTCTGTGTTGCAGGCCCGGCCACGAATGTGGAACCGTAGGAGCCTGGGTGAAGAAGGCACAGGCCAGGTGGCACTGGGGATGCGGCCTCCATCGATCCTTCCCTCCTGTTCACTTGGCCACTTCCCAGTCGTGTGGTCTGATGAGGCAAGGTTTCCGGTAAAATAAAGGCCCATCTCCTATGGAATTTTTTAAATTTTGGAATTAAGAAAAGTGGGCACTATTGTGACCGTTTTCCAGGATCCTGGATCCATCATGACTCTGAGTGTTAGCAGAGTGTGGCCGCATCAAGCCAGTGACCAGTGTCTGGCTAACTTCCCCGTGTGTCCTGGGCGCCTTCACCTTCAGCCAGTGTGGGCTGGAGCCACAGATGAAGCTACTCCCACTCGCCCAGCTGTGAGGCCACAGCACTGAGCACAGCTGGACTGTGTTGGGTGGCTTAGTGGGGAGTCAGTGGTCTTTTGTTACCCTAAGGAGCAGGCCCAGGAGAAAGAACAGCAGTGCTCTCTGTACATGGCATTCTTCCAGTTTGGGGGATTTCTCAATGTACCCCATGTCTTGTACTACCTTTCAACCTGTAATGGACAAGGTGGTTGAGACAATGGACTACTGGTAGGTGCTATTTAGAAGGGCTTTAGGGCACGAAGATTTGTTCCCTCAGGTACTAGATTGTCTCAAAGGGGTATGTATGAAACAATCTTTTGATATGTGATAATTTCATGGTACTTTCAGGCATTGTGTAGGGCACAGCATAGACTAACAAAGGGAATCATAGATCTGGAAACCTTCTGCCCACAACCAGGGGGAAATAATTGAGGGATAAGGAGCCAGTGCGTATGGTTGAAGGTGACTTTATCTCCCTCCGTGACTTGATCCGTGGCCGGAGGCAGCCCCAAGAATGGACAGATGAATGGGCAGGACCACTGCCTGCCCAAACCAGTGGCGAGCCCTGGGAATGAAGACACGGTGTTTGGGAAGTTAGTGCACTAGAGAGTCAAAGGGCCAGAACTGGCTTACCCCAAAGAGCCTTTTATATTACACACAGAAACCTATTTTGAGAAGCTGGAGGCAGTTCAGTGTCCAGAGGACTGCTGAGAAAGAGCTGTGTTGCGATGGCTAGAGTCTGACAGCCAAATCCGATGCCTTTGTAGTCTTAAAGACGGTTCTCATGGAAACGTATAAGGATTACATGTGTGTGGACCTTTTCAGGGTTGGATTGAAATAACCCTCTTCCCTATGAATTAACTAGGGTGAAATGGGATTCTGACATGGGACATGTTGACAGACTGGAATTCCAGCCTCTCACGTTGGCCTGGGTTTGGCAGTAGAGATGCTGACCCTGCTTCAGGGGCCTCAGCTAAGAGGGGCCCTGAGAAGGGAAGCTCAGTGAGAAGCTCCATGGCTGAGGGGACAGAGCCCGTAGAGAAGACACTGGTTTCTTCTACAGACCTAAGAACTCTGGCACTGGCAAAAACGGTCACTAGTTAATGGGAAATATACCCAGAAATTAGTGTCGTTACTCAGAACCAACTGATTTTGTCAGTTTATGACAGCTGTCCTTCCTAATCCCAAAATAAAGGGAACCAGACACAACAAGGAGAACACACACACACAAAAACCAAAGTTTATTTATTCAACAAACATTTACTGAGCACCTACTATAAGCTGTGTCACATTCTAGGCCCTGGGGATATAGTAGTGGACAACAGAGACAAAAATCCCTGCCTCAGTGGAGCTAACATTCTAGTGGGAACAGACTAATAAACAAATAAATAAGGGAAAAGATAGTCCGTCCAATGGTGGTAAATGCTATGGAATAATAATCACTAACTCTTACAGAGAGCTCCCATGTGTCAGGCAGTGTTCCAAGCACTTTACCTGTGTGAACCTATTCTGTCCTCACTATAACACTTATTATATCCCCATTTTATGGATTAAAAAACTGAGGCCCTGAGAGGTTGCAGTAGCTAGTTCAAGGGCATGCATCTGGGAAACAGAAGAGTTGAGCTTCCCTCCAGGCAGTGTGGTCCCAGAGTCTCAGTAGTCTCTGCACTGCAGGGGAAGTGGGGAAGGAGTGCTGGAGTAAGGTTGGGGTGGGAATGAGGATTTTAATAGGGACGTCATGGAAAGTGGCACTGAGAAGGTGACGTCTGAGCAAGACCCTGCAAAGAGGTGAGGATGGGACACAGGAGTCTGTGTGGAGGAGGAGGATCAGTCAATTGCAAAAGCCCCAAGGCCTGGGGGAGAGAGGAATGAAACTGAGTGGCTGGTGTTGTGTAGCCAGAGCAGGGGGAGGGGGGACCAGCAGGCGGTGAGGGCAGAGAACTTTCTGGCCAGACTGCAGAGGGCTGAGACATGCTCAGAAGGGCTGTGGATTGTATTGGGGTGAGTCTGAGCAGAGGAGCAGCATAGCCTGATTTTTATATTAAAAACATCATTCTTGTTGCTATGTTGGAAATAGATTAAGGAGTTTAAGAGTAGAAGCAGGGAAATTCCAGCAATCTGACAATGGCCACTACTATCACTGGGCAATGGGGATGGGCAGGGGTCATCTTGAATGAAGTCTTTGTGAATGTGCCCCTGGCCTTGAGCAGTGCACAGTCTTGTGTCCTGTGCACTTGCTGGAGAGGATGGGGAGATGGATTCTGGTCACCAAAGAGGAGACAGGAGTTTCTGATTCAGATGCCTTGTGCTCACAGAAAATGAATGATTAATATTTTTCCTGACTGTGCACAAGCCATTCTTGCATGCCCCATCTCTCTTATGTTCCCTCAGGGTGCGGATCCATTCTCATTTCTTCTACTGTACTTCCACGGAGATAACCTGGAACTTACAACTCCAGCCCACAGAGGGCAATGCACGGTTCCGTACTTCCTGTCCCACCCGAACTCAAATCCATGGCTTCCCTCTCCCACCAGCTCTTCCTCTTGACCCCCCCCCTATTTCTTGACCACCTGTTGCCCTGGTTCAAATCTTGAGTTGTAACTCTGAATCCTCCTTTGGCTTTTGCTCTCACCCAAATAATCTTGATTCCTTTAAATTATGCCTTTGAGATAACTTGTCTTTCCATTCCCATGCCACCATCTTGGTTCCAAGTTGCTCTTCTTCCAGATAATTCCAGTAGCCACCCAACTGGCTGCTCTGCATCCAGATGTGCCCCTGACTACACACTATTGTGAGCTTAACCTTGCCAAAGGCAGTACTCCCCATGATATGTACAAACCTGCAAGCAGCTTTCCTACTCCCTTGCATGTTCTGTACATATCTAACACTCTAAGTCAATTCCCTGTAATTTTTCTCCCATATCCTGCTCATCCCAGTCTCAAGCTCCTACAGAGCCTCACCCATCTACCCTCTGCCAGCTTTCTCCACTACCCTCTTTATGAAGGCTTTTTTAGTCCCCTATACTGTTAGCATTTTCTCTGTCCCCTAAAATACCATATTCTCTTATGCTGTTGTGGTACTGGTTTATATATTTGTCCCATTACACTACTTATGACCTCAAAAGCAGAAAATTAGAGACATTTAAGTGTTTAGCAGGGAGTACACAGTAACATTTAAGTGTTTAGCAGGGAGTACACAGTAGGTGCTCATTTATTCATTCATGTCTTTATTCTATAAATGTTGAAAGCCAGGCATTGTTCTAGGCACTGGGACACAAAGGTAATAAGACACCATTCCTCTCTTCAGTATGCTTATTAGGTATTCAACACAACGTGAAATAATTTACAAATTATGGGAGTGGTAATCTGACCATCCTCAGTTAAAAATGATGTTTCATGCTACCTTCTACTCCTGCCCTCATAAATCAAGGTAATTACTTCACAATCTGGCTACGCCTTGTAAGGCAAAAGAGCTGTTTGTGTCTTGTGTCAAATGGTGAGCAGGGAGGGGGAGGAAAAGGGTAAATTACCCTGCCTCCCATCTGTGCCCAATCAGCTGTAAATCTCCAGGAAAAAATGTGTTCAGGATCGCCAAAGAAATATCCTTCCAACTGTGCACCTAAAGGTAGGATTTTGCGCAGTAGGAAAGGGACTGGCTGGAGTAAGTGTAAGCATATCTGAAACCGTGTGTTGATTTTTTATATTTGAGAGTAAGCATGTGCACTTCTTCTAATAGATGTAAAGGTGACCTTGCCAGCTCCGACGGTACACACAGCGAGCAGAGCAGGGCTCTCAAGGCCTGACTGTGACATGTGCTGCACATTCTAAAGATGCCCGTGCAATGGAAAACACCACTGTCTGCTCCAGCACAAGTGAAGTTCTTATGTCGTATGGATCTTCGATGCACAAACTTCTAATGCCCCAATATTTTAAAATGTGTTCTCTCTAGAAGAGAGAGCCAAGATGGGACAAATGAATAATTTAAATGCCCCTTAAAATTGAAAACGGTCAAAATGTGTGTAGTGTAGTCAGAATATTTTAGCAGTTAAGAGCACAGTCTCTGGAGCAAGACTACTTGGGTTGGAACCCCAGCTACCCAACATACTAGTTATATGAATCTGGGCAAGGATAGAGGTTTAGTAACCTCTCTATACCTTATTTCTAAACAGAGGCAGTAAAATAACTTACCTTAGAAATGGCAGTGTGAATATTAAGTGAATTAGTATTTGTAAGCTGCTTAGAGTAGTGCCTGGCAATAATTAACACCACATAAGTGTTTATTAAATTTAAAAGAGTTTTTAAAAAAACTTCATCTGTTTAAGGAAAAAAAAAAAGAAAAAAGAGGGAACATAGACCCACCAGTAACCTCTCCTAGCCCGGGAAACCCCTTAGGACCTAATCGTTATTTGGAGCCATCTCTTAATTTCCAACAGTTTTCTTAGCAGCCAACATTATTTGTAAGGAAAGAGAATGAGTGAGTTTTGTCATCTACAGTAAAATTTTATACTCACTACTCCCTTAAACTAAAGCAAAACATCCAAAGAGGAAGAAAAAAATCTTTCCCAAAGGATACTTGAATAAACCTGAATAAATGAAAGCTCTGTAGGTAATTTAACCCTCTGGATATAGTGACACAAATTCTACACCATTAATGAGTATCACGTGCATTCCTGTGGGGAGAGAAATTCCCCAAATTGGCCCTCTTTATGCCTTGTTTCCTCCTTTATGTGCAATTTCATCTTTCTGGGGCCTCTATAAATCTCTCTCAGCCTGTATTATCTTCCCATTATGAACAAGCGGCCATAATGACAGCCACCTGTTTTAATGACAGAGCCAGGATGTCATCATTTTCAGCAGCGTGCTGTTAATCTGAGTAACCTTTCCTTTCAGGAATGCCAGCCCCACCCTCTTGCCGTTACACGCCCATTCCAGAGCACCTGTTCCCCTCCAGTTTTAAAAGGTAAATTCTTCCCCAGGGGGGCTCCCCTGCTTATTCCCAATTCCCTGCCACACTATCTGTATAAATCTTGCACTTTCCATCGCTATGGTTTTCTCAATCAAACCAGCAGGAGGAGAAAGTGGAAGATGGAAACATATTGTTTGTAAATGCACATTAACATACAGTAATAGCCCAGTCAGAAATTTGTCAACATCGTGAACTGCCACCTTCCGTTGGCTTCTGTCTTGGAACAGCTGCTGACAGGTCCTTGCTATCACCTCCTCCAGGACACTAGGGGTGCAGAATCAACAGCGCCATGGAGTCTCATGCCAGGGACTGCCAGGACACCACCTGACATTCAGATACAGATGTGGAGGGGCTCCCAGAGCGCTGGCCAGCTCCACTTAGCCCCAGAGACATCCCCAGGCTCCCGGATGCTGTCTAGTCTCCTCGGCGTGGATCGTGCCAGCATGAAGCTGTTTGGGCAGACGCCCCGAAGTCAAGCCCAGGGAGCCCTTGGCTTGCCCGGGGTGCTGGAGACACAGTGTGGCACACACAGGCCATCAACGCAGCTCTGGCTCTTCCTCTTGCAACTGAAAGACCCCGCAGGCGAGTCTTGTCGCTTCTCTGACAGAAGGCTGGAGGGAGGACAGGTGACACAGGGCAGGGTCTGGTGGACAGCAGGTTCTCGGTGCCTGGTGTCTGCTTCCTCCCCTGCCCCCAATACCTGAGTCCTGACCATCCTCCAAGGCCCACAGCTTCTGCAGAAGCCTGCCCTGGCTGGCCTGTCCCTGCTGCTCTCTTCCTGTCCAACCTCCCCCCCCCCCCCAGCTCCTTCCTCTCCTCTCCGTCCTCCCTTTGGTCTGCACGTCTGCACGCCACTCCTCCTGCTGCTGAAGTGCAAGCATTAGGCCGGGGGCAGAGGAGATGCGGTGGCCGTCCACATCTGCCACCCCCTGACCTCGTTCTCCTGCCCTGTGTTGGGCTCATCAGCAGCGTCCGTGCTCCTGGACTATCTCCCACTGCTCCAGGCTAGTCTTAGGTGGAATGTCCAGGACACTCACTGATGCCGCCAGTCCCACACACTGCTCTGAATCCACACACACCTCTCCTCCTTCCATCCTGTTTACATGGCGGCGTTGGCTCTCCTCTCAGGCTAATCCCACCGTGCTCTGGATCCCAGGCCCTCTTGCCTTCCAGGCATCTTCACCCCTCTTCTTCCCTCTCTCCTGATTCTTTCCATGCATTTAAACATGAGCAAATCTCTCCTACCTTTAAGAAACATCCTCCCTTAAAGTCCGTTTCCCATCAGCTGCCGTCGCCTCTCTCCTGTCCTCTCTGAAGCTGATCTTCTCAAATGAACTTCCTATGCTTGCTCACTTCTAAATCCACTCCACTCTGGCTTCCTTCTCACCTCTTAGGCCAGTTCTTCTTCTGGGTGCACTTTTTCACCTGTTCCTTAGTGCATGCAATTACTGTGGAGCTAGTCCAAGTCTTCTGCTCTTCTCATTGAAAATACTTCCCTCAGGTCAAAACTGTTTGCTAATAACTCACAAAATTATATCTCCAGCAGCCAGGGGAAGAAGTGTTCAACAAGGAACAAGGAAGTGGTCAATGGTTTCAAATATTGCCAAGAGACTAAGTAGTACACGCACTGAAGTATCTACTGGATTTACCTATACGCTGGTCACTGGCAACTTCTGTAAGGTTTTATTGGTGGTGTAGGGACAGACTTCCATTTTGCAGATCAGTTACCTAAATGAGTCAAGGTGACTTCTGAGGCTCAAAGTCACATATCCAGGTAGATCCAGTACTAGAACAGGGACTCTTGACTTCCAGTTCAACATGTGCCCGAGATATACTGACTATACTGTTTCATATTAAGTATGAACTAAGCTTGCTTTCCCTTGTGCGGGTAGAGAACTACAACTACTCTTTAAGGCATGGCTAGCCCACCCTTAGATGGGCAAGTTACAGAGTCAACAGTCTATTGAGTAGCCAACATAATTTGAAGGAAAATACAAACTAAGGAGCAATCTTGGGTAGGTGATATAACTAATTCTTTGAGAACACTGTTTTACCCAGAGCTCTAAAGTCCTTCTAGAGCATTCCCATCTTTCCCAACCCAGTCCTAGATCAGTTACCCTTTTGTCTCCTATCATAATCTGCTCATTCTTGTAAGAAGTGTACTCTTGAGTTTCTGCTCCTCTCATCTCATCTAGGTCCCAGCTCCACATGCCTTTCTCCTTTCAGATCTCAACTACCACTTCCTTCAGGCCCATGTGGGAGTTCTGACCCCCAAGGTGGTCATCTGATAGTAATACATGTGGGTCCTGTCCTATGCATAACCTTAGCTTGGATTCTGCTTCCTGTCTGGCCAGAATGGGACAATCTCCAATTATGGAAGAAACATTTAATTTAATTATCATATTTTCTTGGCCCTGATTTCTTCTTCACCCTCCGGATATTAATCCATATCCCCACAAATAATTGGGAATTTGTCTTAGAACAAAGCATTTACTAAAACACAAATAATTCACCATCATATTGTAATTTGGAATCACATCTGTACAAGCAGCCTCTAGAGGGGCCCCCAGTGCCTCCTACCAACTGGTATTTGTGTTCTTGTATAATCCTTCCTTTGAATATGAGCTGGATCTCGTGACTCCTTTAGAATGAAGAAAACACAGTAACAGGGATGGAATGTGATGAGATTAGGTCACAAAAAGACTGTGACTTCCATCTTGCTGGCCCTGTCCTATTCTTTCTCTTCCCTATGGAGAGGCCCATATGGCAAGGAAGTGAGGGCGACGTCAGCCAATGGAAAGCAGGAGCTAAGACCCTCAGTCCAATAACCAACAAGGAACTGAATCCTTCCAACAACCACCAAGTGAGCTAGAAAGCAAATCCTTCCACAGTCAAGTTTTCATATGAGTTTGCAGCCCCAGCCAAAACCTTGATTGCAGCTTTAAAACACATGTCCCCAGCTAAGCCATGCCAGTTTCCTGACCCACAGAAACTCAGATAACACATGTTGCTTTAAGCAACTAAGTTTTGGGATAATCTGTTACACAGAAACAAATAACCAATATAGCACTTAAGCCAACACTTTTGCATGTTTCAAGAGTAAATAATATATCCATGACAATTTTTTTCTCCTGAGGCCTAAATGAAAATGAAGAAAGAAAAATACATTGCCAAGATTCCAGCATGATGAAAAGCATGGCATTAGTGAAGGTTATGAACTTTTGATTTCTAAGGTTAACTATTAAGGGGAAAATGACACTCATGTCCTTGTATTCCTGCCATCCCAACTGAGTAAATGGAGAAAACAAGTAGTCACAGCTTGTTTGGTGTCACTTGTTTTCTGTAGCTCATTTGGACAGATGGAAAGTGGGTGTTGGAGCCAAGTGCAGTGTTAGCATTAATGAATTCCCAAAACATCCTGTTTTCCTGGGATAAATTTACTTTATAACTACCACCATCGCCAACCAAAAATTAAATCAATAAATCAGTATGAGGAAATTGTCAAGAGGAGCTAGGAGTCCTGCTGGAAGAAAGCGTTTGTGATTGAATTCCCACACTCCTGTGTAGCCAGCCTGCCACCCGGTTCCAGGTCATGGGAAGCCCAGTGAGGGAGACGTGGCCCCCGGGGTTAGAAAACACTGAGCACTCTGGGTCCACGTTGTCCCTGTGTCTCTGTAGCACATTTCTCCACTCCTCCAGGAAACAAAGAAAGTAATCATTGCCAAGCTTCTTCTGGTCTTGTTTCTGGCAAGGAATAAGTTATTTCTAACTCATTAACCCTTTGCTCATCCTGTCGAACTCTGCATGCTTAATGTTGCTTCCCATATGCCCCTTTCCCTCTGTGTTATTTCTCTAGAACAACATCATTCAGGACCCAACAAAGAAGACAAAAGAGCCCCCTGACTATAAGTTATAAAGTGGACACAGTTGCCATAATTAGAGAGGGGTGTTCGGTGGAGAAATGGCCTTTTGAGGCTTTAGCACTACACAGTAATTCGTGCACTCCTGTAATGATCATGATTGCTACAAAAGTTACAGATGATCAAAACCGGCAAATTAGCCAAAACAAACAAACAAACCATATTTCTGGAAGGAATCCCTCTCTACAACCCTTCCTGTCCCCCAACCTCCCACCATGTACACATACGCTACACATACAAACACATTCAGATCCGTGCTTGGCCAGACAGACACAGTCTCAGGGTATAACCATCTATCTGTATAATGAGAACTATAAGAAGAATAAATAAAAGCAATCACATGTTATTTGTACATATTTCTACGTTTAGTGCCATGAATTTAAAATATCTGTGTGATTTACTGAATTTTGTCCTCTTCTTTCAAATACACTGGTAAAATGCAAACAGTCGTGGGTATGATACTGAACATCCTGATACTGGCACACAGCCAAGTGACTAAAGCAATTTTTCTGTTTTTGTCTGGACGCTGGATATTGTCTGTCCTTACCTCAAACCTGCACTCCACACCCCACTCCTTCCCCCCATGACCATGAGGCAAGTCATCTCCCTTGTTCACTGGTCTAGGACTTAGCAAGGATAATGCACACAGCTCTTCCATGATTCATTCGTAACTATGAACTGCCTGGAATACTGGGAACTCATATATCCTGAATAATCAAAAATAAACATTCTATTAATCTTTTAAAAAAATTAAGTGGGTATACTATAACTATTGATGTCAAAAGTCTAAGCCCCCTACGTGCCATCCCTTAGAGCTGAGGTAGTTGATACACAGAGTTATTTGCTCTCTTGTGCCCACCCTTTCTTTCCTTTTCCCATCTCTTTATGCATAATAAATGTGGCAAGGATAAAATTTAGATATTAGCTTGGGGACCTAAATTAGAGGTGTAATACCATTTTCAAAAACTATCTTTAGTCGTTGATCTATATTGCTGCCTGACATGTTGGCAATGCTGGCTTTTCTAATTCTGTTTGAGTCATTCATTTTCCTTCCTTCTTTCCTTCATTGAATAAACACTTATTAAGCATCTGCTAGGTACCAGGCACTATAACAAGTATATTAGTCCATTTTCTGTTGCTTATAACAGAATACCTGAAAGTGGGTAATTTATAAAGAAATTAAATTTATTTCTTACAGTTTTGGAGGCTGTGAAGTCCATGGTCCTGGGGTACATCTGGTGAGGGCCTTCTTCTTGGTGAAGACTCTCTACAGAATCCCTTGGCAATGCAGGGTATCACATGGTGAGAATGGCAAGAGCTAGAGAGCTAGACTTCTCACTAGCTCTCCTTATAAAGCCACCAGTCCACACCATAATAACTCATTACTCCATGAATGAATTAATACATTCATGAGGACACAGTCCTCACTATCCAAGCACTTCTTAGAGCCCCACCTTTCAAATACCATCACTGGATTTCCCATCCTCTTAACACTACTACAATGGGATCAAGTTTCCAATACATGAACTTTTGGGGGATATATTTGACCCACAGCCATCAGTGTTGGGAATACAGTAGTAGCCACACTGATAAGGTAGATACCATCAGTGCCCTGCTTTTATGCCCTCAGTCTGTCGAGGGGTTGCCTGCAGCTCCATTCCCAAGAAGCCCATGGATTTCTGCCTCTTCCTGCCTTTCAGAGAGGGCTTTCTCTGCCCTAGGAGTGCTTGGCCTGGGCTTGGGGAAAGACAGAAATGCTTAAGAGTAAACGCCCCCAGAGCAACTTCAACCATGAGGGACAGGGTACAATGGATAAAGCCCACAGCTTTCTTGCCCCTCCATGGAAAAGTGTTTCACAGGGCCCGGTGGGTCAAGTCCCAGTTGCCCAGGCAGTAACCACTTGTGCACGTCCTTAAGTCCTTAACTGGCTTTCCTCCCTTCCTCTCTCAGACCCCCTCCCCCATCTTTGGACACAAATCCTTGTCTCAGGGTCTTCTTTGGGGAAATTCACCGAATCTAAAATCTCACTGGGAAGACATAGAAAAAGAAATCTGAATTGTCCTGCAACTCCTATTTTTTCCCCACGTAATTCAAATAGCATTGCATAATTCAAATGGAGAATCATCTAGCCCTAAGTTGCCTGGTATGTTTACAATGGCATTTTATCATATCCCTAAACATCACAAAAACCCATAAAGCATTCATTCAAATGAAATTTGAAGGACATAGAAAACACAGGCATATTCTCTGAAAGAATTATCATGCAATGCCTTAAACATAATGCACTGGCATTTTTCATTCTCTAAATTTAAAGATAATCCTTTGGTATTTGGGTCTTTGGACTGGCTGTACTATTCAGCTTTTAAAAAACTAAATAACATTTCCTATTCTGCAAAATAGTATAATACCCTGAACCAAACCAATTCTACTTGGTAAACTTTACTTGAATGCTATTTTTCATCAACATCATATTAAAAAACAAAGAACAGCTGGCTTTTCACTAAACTGATTATTTCTTTATTATTGAATTCTGAATATTCAGCATTATCTATCTGTCTCTCTATCTCTCTTGAGTCATTCTAAATTAGGTTGCTATATTCAAGACACCTCAGTTTACTTTAGTAAAGGGGATAGAATGAATGGGAACAGAGGTGAAAGAGAAGTAATATTGCTTCTATACTTCTCAGTTTCATACGGAATAAATAAAACAAAGACAATTTTAACATCTGCACAGTCAATAAATGTCAGTTTCCCCAATCAGCTTCAAAACTATAGTCAATTCACAGACTCTCTCTCTCCTTCTTTGTGTGTGTGTATATATATTTATACTGTCCACAGTCACTGATACAGAATGGGAACATCTGGGAACTCAATTGCTTGACACAAATAATACTTCACATTGTAAAATAAAAACTTTCTCATATAAAAACTTCCGGTCTTTCCTTCAATTATAGCTACTCATAATAAACTCAGATTTGGAAGTCAAATCTTGACTGATATTGTATCCTAAACTCATATGGGATCCCTAACATAATATTGCCTTTATAGAGTTCTTCTCAACCCACAGGCTGCTACAATGGTTTTATAGTAACTCTGAGTTTGGAAGGAAATTACTCCTGCAGTGGCAGTTTCCAAAATGCTTTGTAGCAACTTCTTAAAAAGCAAATAGGAACAAGCCAGATATAAGGTGGAATCACAAATAAAAGCATCATATTCCTAAAGGTATGGATGTGGGACTTGGAATGTGACTGCTACTTCTTTCAAACAAGATGTAACTGGTGGTTCTGTAGTCCCTTGCTACTTATTCAGGGTGGTCTGGGGACCAGAATTATTAGAACCTCGAGGGAGCTTGTTAGACATGCAGAATTTCAGGTCTCAGCCTAGGCCAACCAAATCAGAACATAAATGTAAACAAATCCTCAGGTGACTTATGCACATGTCAAATTTGAGAAGCGCTATTCTACACCATGACATAGACAACGAGCATTGACTCTTTTTCAGCACTTTGCTTTAATTCAGATAGAACAAAGCTTTGGTAGAGAATACTGGAATTTAAGTTTTTGTCCCGAGGGGCAAGTGGCGAAGAGGGATAGAAGTTACCAAAGAAGTGGGAAAAATAGGTACCGACAACCAAGAAGTAGTTAAAGGGGTTTCTGGCTCTATCACCTCAAGAAAAGGGCCTTAAATAAAAACTGGACTCCAACCACACCCAGCTTGTCCCGTAAGCCCAAACGGTGTGGTTATGAGGACTTGCCTTAGGCTCTCTGATCTTCAGTCCACTCATCTGCAGGACAAAGAGATGACACAAAACAAGTTCCACATAGCTCTAAGGTTCTGCAATTCTAGATACAAAGAACAACAGGCTGGGTGTATACTGTGGGGTGAATAGTCACATAACATGAGAATATTGGCACGATTCTCATGCAGATGACTTTGTGATCTTTTCTTAACATGTGATTATTGCGCCACTGACAGCAATCGTTTATCTTTTTCTCCCCCCTGAAAGCCTTATTGCTTCTTTCTACTTTACAAAAATCAACTACAAGCACATGTAGATCAGAGAAGGGAGCTAATCCAATGAGAGAGCAGAAGAAGAAAAGAGTTAAAGGTCTGTGGGGCTGGCTGATTAGCTCAGGTGGTTAGAGCACAGCCTTGTTAATACCAAGGTGGTGGGTTCGGATCCCCATATCAGCCAGACACTGAACAAATTAATTAATGAAAAATTTTTAAAAAGAGTGAAGCATGTGAGGAGTCTTCGCAGAGCCACTGGGTTGTGAGGATTCCTCTGTGTCCAGTGAGACAACCACTCTGACCTCATCTTGCTTTCCCACTCTTGGTTCCTCTTGTAGAATTTCACCTCCCAGTTGTAAAGTATGATTGCCATCTACTAGCACTGGAAACGGGAGCGTCACTTTCTCCGTCTCATAAGCATCCTTGTATGTTTGAGTGGCCACACTCGTTAACAAACAAAATTAAAAATCTCCATGGCTTAACTTTTGGGACGATACGACTTACTAACTACCAGGTAGCCTCTTTATGTCTTATTGTCTCTTACCTATGTTACCTGAAGTTGTCCCAAAGCACCCCCAACTAACTTCTGCTCTTTTCTAGGAAATTTTAATTCATAAAATTTGGACCAGACTGGACAAGGTGATAAAACAAATAGCTAAAATATCACATTATACGCGGGTTTCAATTTACACTGTTATTCAAGAGAAACTCTTGTACCATGGAAGTTGAACTTGGATAGGACTTTCTCAACTGAACGCTGTCAGCTGTCAGAGCTTCAGGCAAGAACCCAGAAAAGATGAAACCCCCAGACGTGATGAAATAAGCCAAGACATACCAGGCCAAGATGCGAAAGGCCAAATGAGAACAAGCAGCGTACACAATTCTGTTGCCAGCAAAGCTCCTCTAACAGTGTCAGGGACCAAATTTCCACAGTGGATGTCAGGAAAAAGATGGGATTGAGGCAGGCAATTAAAAGAGAAGCATGGTTTACAAGGAAGTCACCCCAGAGAAGTCCTGTTTTCTTCTTCTCCTGAGAAATTGCCAGACTGAATGAGAATCCATTCGAGTATCACACTTATCTCTGCATCAACAGTATCTGTCCTCAAGGAATCTATCAAATTTGCATCTTGTCTATCTTGGCAAGGAATATCACCATGAAAAGACAAATGTACTTGTGTACAAAATGGCGTCAACTTGTCACCATGCAAACAATGCCCAAGATGCTTTATTACTACACGCTCAAGCCCCACGTCCCACATCCAGAACTGCCTCTTGACTCCCACCCTCTGGCCTCTATCTCAAACTCAGTACAAAACAACCCTCCTTCAAACCCCGCATTTCCAATAAGCTCTTCCTCCAGACTCCTCTGACTTTTTGTTGGTGATGCTGTGACATTCCCAGTCTGGAAACTCGAGAATCATGTGGATGGCTCCCGCTTACTCCCCCTGAGTTTAAGCAAGTAGTACTGATTTGTTTTCTCCAACGTTTTCAGTGATCAACCATTTCTTTTTCTTTCTCCAACAACCAGTCTAGTTCATGCATTTATTATCCTCCCTTGAACTATTTAGAAAAATCCTTATCTCCCATGTACCCGTTAATTCATTTGATGCATATCTATTGATGCATATCTGAACACCGACTGTGTGCTGCAGGCACTGCGCTGCGTACTGAGGACAGAAAGGGGAACAGAATGGACTTGGGTCCAGTCCTCAGGCCGGTGTCTCTTCCCACTGTGATACATTTTCCAGGACACTGTCAGATTAACCTTGCTAACATGCTCTTTGAAGCACATTTTTAACCTGCTCAAATGTCCCTAATGGCCTGCTGAAAACAAAGCAAAGCAAATCAAAAACAAAACTCTTCCATCATTTGAAAACTTTGCAATCTGGCCTGTACCTACTTCTCTAATCTCATATTTCATTATTTCCTCAACAAACCGTCTGGGTGAAACCAGCAGGTGGAATCTCCTTCTCAGGACACTCCACATTCCTTGTTCTTTGCTTTGTTACTGCCCTTTCTTTTTCCCACAAGATCTACGCCCTCCATAGCTGCCACAGAAAAGATGCTCTCTCTCTCCTCTGCACTTATATGGTATGTAATGTATTTAACCAAATTTGTTTTTACCTTATGACAGACTTGGTCCTAAAGGAAAAACATACTTTCTCCTACTATAATTCAGATTTCTACTTTCAGAAGCTTTTGCTTCTAGTATTTATTAATTTAATTTTAATTAATTAATTAATTTGATTTTTTTAATTGACATAGTAAAAATTGTATATGTTCATGGGATACAGTGTGATGTTTTGATATACATATACATTGTGGAATGATCAAATCAAGCTAAGATTTCCATCACCTCAAATACTTATCGTTTTTGCGATGAGAACATTTGAAATCTACTCTTAGCAATTTGCAAGTATACAATACACTATTATTAACTGCAATCCTCATGGTGTACAGTAGATCTCCTGAAGTGATTCCTCCTAAAATCTTCCCATTCCCGCCCCCTACCTCAACAGCTCCTAGTAACCACCAGGCTACTCTCTGCTTCTAAGAATTCGATTTTTGAGTAGAATCTTTTGGTTCTTAAAGGCAGGGATCATTATACCTTGCATCCTCTGCAGGATCTCATATATTTCCCTGCTCATGTGGGTGCTGAAACTAGTGATGGAACTAGTAATGATGATATTACCAATATCAATAGATTCATTTTAATGTTTCATGATTTATTATGTTCATAAGCATCTTCATTATTCATTAAATATTTTTAAAATTGTGAACTATCCACAGAAGCCTATTTCATTGAAAGTCTAATTTGGGAAGGATTTTCCTTTACTTTGGAAAGGGGCCTTACTACTCCGTAATAAATTATGAGCCATCACTTGTCACTCTTGTAGATGATAGCCTGAGTTCCACAGGTCTGGATCCGGGTGGGGAGGGTCTCAGATGCTGTACTGTGGTGGTAATGCAGAAGCTCTGCTTATTCACTGGATAATCATGTTGCCAATCTGAATTTCTCTCTGGAATCCTTTATGTAAGCTCAGCATTACTCTTTCAAGTTAAAGCCCCCCCAAAGCATGACCAGTAGAGGGTTAAGTATGAATAGTCAGGCTTAATGGTGAATTTATTTCTCTGCTGGCTTGTGTCACTGCCTCAGCTTGGTTTTACATAGTGTTTTGTGAGTTTAATGTCGCTTATTTGAAAAATGAAAACAACATAGAGTGCTTGAGTGGTTTGGGCCCAAAAGGAAATCTGTATATCTGCCAGAAAGAAGGAAAAGGAAAATGCATAATAGAAACATTTACGAAACCTAATCTGAAAAGAAAGGTTTATAAGGCTTAAAACTATGTATAAATGATAATAAATTTTATGAACACATATACTCTTGGTAGCTTGACAATTTCAAATATCAACAGAGGCAAATGCTTAAGAACGTATAAAAAAAAAATGAACCAACCCTGAGTGGGGAGAGAAGCTCTCCCATGAGGTTTTTTGTCAAAGCTCAGTGGGCAGCAAAATCTGAAATCCTTCAGGGAGCAAAGAAGTCTTTTCACCTGACACGGGTGTGCTTTGTATTACAAAATGTCATAAGAATATGAGAAAATTGAGAAAACTGTATTTAACATACAATTTTATCTTGGCAGTGTTACTTTAAATCAAAAGAAAATGAATGACCAAAGGTCATGACACAAAATTATTTACCCAAGAGGCTGCAGTAGCTCTTAGGATGCTCAAGCCAGGAGTTCTCCTATTTCTGCACTGGCTCTTTTTCCTGAAGGCTGTGAGCATGTGCGTGAGAGTATGTGTGTGTGTGTGTGTGTTTTCCCTTTAATCCTCTCAAGAAATGCAACTGTTACACAGTAAATTAGATATTCTAATTGCACAATTGTATCTTACACAGAAACCACTTTCTACCCCTTTGCTCTATAAACTCTGAAGATATGAACACTTCCACAAACAGAATGAAGCTCCAATTCTCTACGGTGACAAATTCAGGAAGTGGCAGCTTTTGTCTTAAAGGAGTTCAACAGCTACACAAAAGCTCTCGTGCAAAAAATGGAATTCTCAAACTGGGATAAATATGCTTTTAAGAATTTTTATTTTGATTTTTGATTTCAGGTTACACTTGTGGATCATGCAACACAGCTTTGAATTATAAGAGCAGATAAGGAAAATCTAAAAGAAAAAAAATTAGGACAGGCCTTTATTAAATTTTAAAGTATGTCTTTGCTATATTCTTATAAAGAGCCAAATAGGGTATCAAAATCTCTGGAGATCACCAGTATAATTTCTTTATCATGTTCCATTTAAAATTTAATTATGTAGTCTACAACAAGAAGAATCTGTGCAGTCTAAATAGGTCATGCAGTGAGTAACTTAACAATATTCTAAAGTTTTCCTTGTAAAGATTGTTCCTTTGATAGTCTGTCACACATCAGAATGCTATATTATAAAACAATTGTAATTTAATTCAGTCACTACAGACCTTATATGCATCTGCAAATAATGAAATGTTTTGATTTAGGTAATTTGGAGAATTAATGAAAACCATGTTCCTGATGGGGCTGCTGCCCACAATAGATGGGCAGTACTTGCACAGGTACTTTCTTTGGGCGATTGCTATTTTCATGTATTATAGCAAGGTGAAGGGAATTTTACATTTAGTGCTTGGGGTATTTTGTTTTAAGTCATCAATAATCATTTGTAGCAAGGCAAAAATCTAAATACTGAATAATTAAAATCTGAATTGGAGGTTTATACAGCTAATGACTTGATACTCTCTCATTCTCCATCTCAAATTTCAACTAACACACAACTTTAATTTCCTTATTAAAAAAAACAAAGTAAACACTGTTTTAAGCACTTTACATACATCACTTTACTTAATTCTCAGAACGATTGGTCTTATTATTACCCCATTTTACAGATGAAGGAAATGAGGCACAGAGAGGTGAAGAAACTTATATAAGGTTCAGAGAACTGGTAAGTGGCCAATTCAGGGATTTAAACCCCGGCCCTAGAGCAGATGTGCCAAACCACTTCACTGGGCTGCTTCTTATGATGCAATACTCTGTCTTCTCTTAGATAGGGACACTACCCAAGTGTTGGTAAAAATAATGAGTATAAAGCTATCTTTGAATGAACCACAATAATAGTTACCATGTGTTGATGGCCTGCTGTGTGCCGGGCACTGAGATAAATACTTTACATGGATTATCTCCTTACAGTAACACTGTGAGATGGGTATTCCATTTTTTTTTTCTAAATTTATAAATGAAATACTGAGACAGTGACAGTCACTTATTTGCCTAAGTTCACACGATAAAGAAATGGCAGACACAGGAGTCAAACATGTCTGAGCCCAAAGCCTAATATCTTAGCCTCTATCCTAACATACACCAACAGCAATAGTTCTGTACAACTTGGTAACAGTTAAATTTAGGTTAATAACTTTCCAGCCAATTAGATGAATTTTTCTGAGTGCCAAAGACTATCAAGCAGTGAGCAGAGTGGGGAGAATAACAGAAGGCAGAAGTCATATATCTGGTCTACCTCTGGTTCTTTGGGAGAAGGTTTCCTCAATTCTTCCTCTTTCCCTTCCCAATTCAAACATTTATTCATTCATTCAAACATTTATCAATCCATTCAAATATCTATTCACTCAGACGATCAAATACTTATGCAAATATTTATTCAGTGCCTACTATGTTCCAGGCACTTCCAGGCACTGGGGAGAAACAATGAATAATAATAGTATCTCCATGTGTTTCCTACTTAGGGGAGAAAGTATAAAAGCCCTACAGTCAATTACATTATCAGGTGATACAAATGCTAGGATAGGGTTTAGCACTGGGGGCTTTTGGAACTAACAGAAGGAGCTTTTAAAACCCTTCAGGACTGAGAAGGCATCACAGAAGAAATGACATCTAAGCTGTGTCTAGGACTGGAGTCAGCAAACCTTTCTACAAAAGTATATAGTAAATATTTTCCGCTTGCTGGGCCCTACCGTTTCTGCCTCAGTGACTCAGCTCTGATGTTAGTGCAAAAGCAGGCATAGACATTATGTAAATGATGGGTATGGCTGTTTTGCAATAAAAATTTACTTATAAGCACAGGCCATGGTCTGGATTTGGTCTGCAGGCTGTAGTTTGCCAACCCTGGTCTAGAAGAATACGTGGGAGATAGTTTGAGAAGGGAGAAAAAGAGCAGGCAGAGGACAGGGGGCTTCCAAGTAGAAGGAGGAACTAGTGCAATGACTGAGAGACCAGACCTCAATTTCCTTATCTCTAAAAAGGGGGCTCACGCAGTCATTCAACAAATATTTACTGACGGCCTGCTCCGTTCTGGGTCTTGCAAATAGAGGAATAAACCAGACAGGCAAGGGGGACACTGTTCTGGGGCTGAGGGGAAGGGAACAGATCATAAACCAATGAACAGATGATGACCAGTGCTGCGTGGACAATACCGTATGGCTATGAGACAGTCAGTGTGTGGCAGGAAAGGGCCACTTAGAATAGAGTAGTCAAAGGGGGGCTGTCTGAGGAACCAAGAGGGAAGGATGGCCGGTGTGTCCAAAGCAAAGTAGATGAGAGGGAACGCAGGACGTGATGCGGCTGCAGAGATAGACAAACAGCCCTTGGAAGCCAAAGCACGCTGTTTTGATTTTGATTTTACTCTAAGCAACAGGCAACTGTTGCACGGTTGTAAGCAAAAAAAAAAAAAAAAAAAAAAAAAAAAGTCATGGTTGATTAATAGCTTTTCAAAGATCATTTAGGCTGCAACGTGAGGAATAAATTGCAAAAGAGAAGTGGGGAGACCAGCTGGAAGGCTGTTTAATAATGCAGATGGGAGTTTACGGTGGCTTGGAAAAAGAGAGATAGACAAATTAAAGGTAAATTCTGGAAACTGAGCCAGTAGGCACTGTTGATGGATTGTCTGCTAAGTGTAAGAAAAAGAAAGGGCATAAAAATGACTCTTTGAGCAGCTGGGTGGAGGCAGGATTCAGGAGTTCTTTTTTGGCCACATCAAGTTTAAGGCTATATGTTCAAGCAGAGGTGTCAAACTGGCAGACGGGTATGCATTATTATTGTTTTTTTTTATTGTAACATGGTTGATGGTACATATCTGTGGGGTACAGAATTGAATATCAGTACCTGTGTGCAATATGTGGTGCTCAAATCAGAATAACTAGTACATTCAACATTACATGATGTAATCATTTTGCTCTGCCCTTTACCAATTGCTCCCCGCTTCCCCAACTTCCCCACTTCTGGTAACCTCAGTTCTGTTCTCTCCTTTTGAAAGTTCAACATATTATTGTGATTGTATCTTTCTTTTTTTATATATTTGTTTATTTTTTAGCTCTACTTATGAGTGAGGACATGTGGTATTTCTCTTTGTGTGCCCGGCTTATTTCACTTAACATGATTTCTCTAAGTTCATTCATATTGGGCAGCTGGGTATTCAGATCTGAGGCTCAAGAGGGAAGCTGGGGCTGGAGATTTAAACAAGGAACTATCTGCATAAAGATGACCTTTAAAACCATGGAACTGGATGAAATCTCTCTCTACATCCTCCCCATAGGTGAAGGGAACAACATCCAGGGAAAACCTTGGGAGAGACCAGAAGAGTTTGGTGTCCCGGGAATGCAGAGAGCACTTCACGGAAAAGGAAGCAGTCCCTACAATGAATGCAGCTGAGAGGCCAAGTAAGATAACAGAGGGCACTGATTTAGCCAGATGGGGGCTTGCTGTGGACTTTGACCAGACCGACTAAGTGGCAAAGAAGGATCAGAAGCTGGCTAGAGTAGCCTGAGAAGAAAATGAAAGAAGAAAAGCACCTGCCTGTGGTGGGTACCATTACAAGTACTTACAAGCCATTTTCCCCCAACCCTGACATCTACCTTCCTCCTTACTGGCTTCTAGAATATGCCTCCCATTATAAAGTCTGAAGATACCAGAAACCCAATTTCCCCTCCCCAAGGGCTTAGGCATGGGCAAGATATTCCACAGGAAGAACTGGATGTGATTGTGTCTCCATGTGATGGCTGGAGCTGCTGGAGCTGCATTGCGAGCATGAGGGCACCATCTCAACATGCTGGAGATGGCAGAGGATGTGCCAAGGCACTGTCTTCATCCATTTTGTGCTGCTATGACAGAATACTACAGTCTGGGTGATTTATAAAAAAGATCGACTGATTTCTCATAGCTCTGGAGGCTAGAAAGTTCAAGATCAAGGTAATGGCATCTGGTGCAGGTCCTCTTTATATGTCCTCACATGGCACAAGGCAGAAGAAAGAGCAAGAGAGGACAACCACTGTGTCCACACACAGCAGATGACAAAAAGGGAGCAAACCCACTCCCTCGAGCCATTTTTTATAGGGTTTTATCCATTTATGAGGGTGGAGCCCTCTTGACCTAAATACCCCCACATTAGGCCCGTCTCCCAACAGTTGTGTTGCAGATTAAGATTCCAACACATGCATAACCCCCTCACAGAAGGCATAGAAAAAAAAGCTCAAGTCATTGGATTAAAATACAAGAGAAGAAGTCTAAGTTTTTCATTCATAACTTTACTTTAAGCTTTGGCCCCTTTCTCCATCGGTTTATGCTAAAGTCTAGCACAAGATAACATCTGATTTATACACTTAATTATTTAAAGTTTCATCTACTGATACTTCATATTGCTCAAAGAGCATCCTGGCTTTTGAGCACTGTGTATAAAAACCAGCTTGTGAATGTCTACGGTAATACTTAAGACACTTCTATTAAGGTCTATTACATCATTTTATTTTTCAAACTGTTTAGTTTGAGTAACAGTGGACTATGTTAACAAGAATTAAAATGCTCTCTCTTTCTCAAAAACAGCCGCTAATGGTGCATGGTTACAACAAAACCTCTGCGGATATAAACCCTGTTTATACGTTTACTCTGCTATCCAAAATAAAGTTTTATCTCTGTATAGGCATCATTTATACTAAGCCCCCAGCTTATCATCATTAATTTAGTGCCTGCATTCCATTTGAACAACTAGAGTTTCACCATGATTTAATTAAAACACATCTACCTAAATTAAACACTCCTTACCATAAAAAAAATCTTGAAAAACATGATTGCAATGGAAAAAAAATTGTTCAGATTGCTAAGTTGTCATTTGCTACAAGCAAAATAAAAGCAAAGAGTCATATCGAAGATCGAAAATTTTCATATTCGTGGTTCAAGAAATGGAATCATATGTCCCACTCTGGGACACTTCAAAGCAAAGATGATAGCATGAACAGCACATGTAGCCAGTTTAAATATTTGTTTTAATCCCGGCAAGATCATTGGTTTTAATATTTATAATATAATTACAATGCTTAGTGCATGTTGCTCATATAATCTAATTTTTTCCTGGTGACATATTATTAGCAGGCTTTAATTTCAGCGGTGGCAAGAATTCAAAAACACATTTAGGATATCATTAGTAATGAAAAACAAACCCAGTGCTTGTTCAAGCACCCTGTGCACATACCTCATTTCAACCTCAAAGAGTTTTTAACTACTCATACACAATCCACTGCTCCATGATTTGCACATTTTCACAGATTATTATCAACCAGTGGCTGGCTATTTTAAATTAATGCCATGTAAGGCAATTAAAGTGGAAATACTCCACTGTTGTGCAACAGTTGCAAATGGCCTTTCGGAAAATTTCAAAACAGACAAGCCAATGAAAACCAAACCATAAAACTGTTCTCGAATGCCACTGCCTTCCTTCCTGGCCACCTATCACTAGTTAGCAGTTGCTTGGATTGCAATTTTCCATTTTCCCTAGATGTCACAGCATAAGCAGGCTTTTTATGACTAAAAGGATAAAAAACTCAAAGTGTCATGTTCCACTAATCATTAGCCAACAAACAAACAAAATAACTACAGGTACCTTGTTCTAAATAGCACCAAGGTATTTCAAGGCTCATTTGCACTTTGCTGGTGACAGGCTGAAGACATCTGAAAAAAGTCTGAAAGCTGAGCGACTGATGGAATTCTACAAGATTGTACAAACAAACGAATGCTAGCAAAAGAAATATAATATTCTGGACACCAAGGGAAGTATTCATCATCACGTAATTACATTAGTTCATGTTAATGCGAGGAAGGAAAATACTTGTCAATGGATATATACCAAACTGCCCCCAGAGAAAGTCAAAAGAATACCCGAGGCTACATTAGTAGACATGTCATTGAGAAATAGCTGCATATTATTTCCCACACCCTTATTGTCATGAGCTACAATGACTGTGAACTGCAGTTAGAACGAGGTTGTTGGCATATTGCTTATTTTCAACATGCATAACACAAATTCATGGAAAAAAAATAAGTAGGCTTATTACCAAAATACCACCCACCAAACTCAAGAGGAGAGCGTGCTTTCCCTTGAGTAATAAAGCAGCTACAACAGAAGATCATTCGTGGGGAATATATGAACTGCTGCTTGGTATTCACAATATAGCACTACTTAATAGAATTCAGGGTGCCGCTGCAGATTTCTCAGACCTCTGAGTAATTTTCATCTGCATGATTACAGCACGGTGTGTGTCTCCTCTGACAATGCAGAGGTGGTCCGTGCCTTAGCTGTTCTATAAAAGTTTGGAAGTCATTCCTCATTCCATTATTTCAGGATTAACTTCTTCACCACAAACATGGGCAGATACACAACTCTCTCTCTCCCTGCAGATGATAGGATGCTCTGGTCTTCGAGATGGGCTTTTTCCAAAGTGAAAGCACAATGACAAGCAAACTCAGAGGGGATACAGAAACCAGAACACACGTACGGTTTTAACCCTGTAAACTGGCTCACGGTTGAAATGTGTCTTTGGGACATAATCCAAAGAATGAAGACATACATGTAATTTAAATATTTGGATCACGGTAAACAGTTTTTTGGCAATATTCTCCATGATCCTATAAGCAAAGATTTTCTTTACATAAAAAAAGCAACCAAATGCGCTTATCTCCTATAACAGATGGCGACGATTTGTACTTCCCCCATTCCCCAGTACTGTTCAAGATCACATTCTGTTTGCTCTGTTTTTTCCTGTTCTTGAGATTCTCTTGATTTCCATTTCCAATAGTTCCAAGGCAATATCCTATGGCATATGAATTAATTCACAAATGGTTCTCGAGCACCTGCAAAGACTAAGGCACGATCCTAGGTACTCAGGCTTGATTCTAGAAATCCAGTGCCCAGTAATATACCTCTTAAAATATTGCCATTCCTTCCTTCCATTAAATATTGGTAATTATTCTTGATAGTTAGTTGTCTAGAATTTGTATCCTGTTAATCATATCTTATTTTATATATTGAAATAAAATATCAAAAATATACCAAATACATTGATCAATTATAAATCAATTTCGTTTCCTGATATTATATCTCTAAGCATTTATTTAAATAATAATAAAAATTAAAAATGCATTTATTTCATCAAAACTATGGTGTAAGTTCTTTAAGGAAAGCTCAGGATTCTTTCATAAATCTATAAATCGCTGAACACAATAATAGTAATGAATATACTGAAGAAAAAAGCCAATTCAATGCCTCTTTAGATTGCCAGATCCCATGAATATAAAGAGGAGGCAGCATCTTCATGATTTCTGTGGCAAATATAGCTCATGTATACATCTCCAAATATGCAATATAACTTTAAAGGAATAAGAATGATTTCTCTAAGTCATTTATGAAAGTATTACTCTTGGTTACATCATTACTTCTTGGTTACATCACTTACATGTGACTCATACATAATTTTTGGCATTTACATAGTGGTATATGAGGTGTTAAAATCTGATGGAAGGAAGAGAAAACAAGAAGACCTCTTAACAAGGACACAGTATGTCTTTCCATGTGTATGAAAGCAAAGGCAGCTTACTCACCTTGGTAGACTTCCAGCTAACTCTGTGGCAGTCTCTCTGTAGGACAAAAAGCAGATAAGTATCATTAAGCTTATTTTGGTAAATGATAAAAATTTGTTTAATCGCATAATATAATGCACCAAAGTATTACGCTATCACATGTGAGGAAGATACTGTACATGCAGGTGCTTAGAAATTTAAAACTGACTAATCACGTTTCTGATTAATTCTCATAAACATTTCAGTGGTTATTTTCAAAGGAAATTTTACACACATGCAAAATAGCTGCCTTTGCTTTTTGGTGGTAGAACTTAACTGAGTTCAAAACATTAAAATTTTAAACTCTACAATATCTAGAAGGGAAACAGGAGGAAAAGAAATCCCAAACCACCTTTTAGATATTTGCCAGTTAAGGCACTTACAATCTCTTTCTAAGAACCATTTTAGAAACAAATTCTCTCGGGATGTTTCTTTGTGTTGACCTCTGTACCCTGAAGTTTATGAAGGAACACAAACACAAAACACAATTCTTTTAGTAGCAAATTGCTGTTTTTCATTTCTTTGTTATAACGTCCCACCATCTGAAACTGTCGAAGGCAGATGCTGTAATAATTCAAATGGCACAATAGAAAAGTCACCAGTAAAGGGTTTGTAGCACAATGATAAAAACGATCAGAGGCAAATTTCAAAACTAACTTTTTCCTAATAGCCATATCTTGTCTTTCAATCAGAGATGTGTTCTTGGAAATAAAGGAGAGCGATGAGTAGGAGGAAGAGATGGAGGTTTTACGTGTAGATATTTTAAGAGTGGGAGTGGGCTTAGTTTTAGATGGAGGGATTAAAGGTGTAATTCTTAGGAACAGTGGTACATAATCTTCTTAGGGTCATATAACCCCGTTAAGAATCTCATTAAAGATATGAACACGTTACATAGAAAAAATAACAACGTACATGCAAACACAAAACGTGGTGCCCAACTGCAGATGGTTCATGGACCTCCTAAAGTTAATTTGTCAGTCACAGTCAAGAGCCTCAGCTTCAAACTTTTTCTTTACTAATTTTGTCAATCTAAATAGGGATAATATAATAAATACTACAATAATCCTCCATGAACCTTCCCTGACCCTCCCAGCTTCTTGAACTCCCCCCTCCTACCGTCTGTGATAGTACCTGGGCACCCGAGGCAATTGGTGATTCCCAAAGAGCTGTACTTTCTTTAAGAAATGATTGATTGTAAGTTTAGCTCCCATAGAAATGTTCTTTCCTACATAAACATATAATTTTAAACCTTCAGCTTTTATTGCTATAGAAACTGGCTTTGGGGAGAAAGACTCTATTTCTTCTGCAAAACCACAGTTGAAGGTGTTGCCCACTACTCTGCTGAACGCTTCACACACAGTCATCTCTTCTGAGCATTCGGTGCTTGCGTAAGAAATTTCTCTTTTCAAACAGAATCTGGAACGGTGGGTACTGCAGCTAAGAAGCATCCCTCCCTTTACAACACTGATCACAATAGAGGTATCTTTTAAATGTTTATTATTTATCATGTGGGCACTTGAGACCAACATATATTAGTACTCAGTAGATATTTGTTCTGTTTATCACAAATGAATTGATGTACTTTTCTGGTATTGACCTTGAGGGTTAGATTTGTGGGTATGTTCATAGCTTAGTCATAGTCACAGTAGTAGCCCAGGGTTAAGGTACAACTACCTTTCCTTGTTTCTAATCTTTTAACTCTTTATTTTTGCTTTCCAAATTACACATATTTTAATATTATGAGTCTCTTGGTATCTTTTAAAACTAGGTTGTTCATACATTACAAAAAATCCACTTAAATCACAGTCGAGCAGCGTTTTTCAACCTTGGCATTATATTGACATTTTGGGCCAGGTATTCTTAGGTTGTAGGGGGCTGACCTGGGCATTACAGCATGTATAGTAGCATCCCTTTCTTCTACCCACTAGATGACCATGGTACCCCTCCCCCTAGCCCTGTCTTGACTACCAATAATGTCTCCAGACCTTGCCAAATGTCCATGGGGAACAAAACTGCCCTCAATTGAAAACCAAGGCAATTGAGCAGTACAAGTGTCCATAAATGACCTCTGTTTCAAAAGCTTCCTGGATTAACCAACACTCTCCATTCCCGTGGAAAAACACATGACACAGCCCTCCTAAGAATGTCTGTCTCACTTTGGTTCCTGCCACTTAAGTTTCCATGCTTTCCAGAGTATGTGGTGTTTGCTCCCTAACCGGTTTATAGCAGTGGCACTCATTGTAATTTTTAAATTTAATTAAATGTGATGCAAAATTGATGAAATATGAATGTTGAAAAGTTCTTGTTTCTATGAACACTAAGTTGGATACTTTGGAAAGTTTAAAAATGATGAGTCACTCAAGAAAAACTGAGGTTGAATCAGGTCTATGGGCAAGATAACTACAAAAATTGGGGAAGAAAGACATGGTTTTCAGAAGTCTCTTTAAGTTCCTGTTCCTCTTCAAAAATAAATTGGAAATTCCAAATGGTGAATTCTGGGTAGATTTATGCACGAAACACAAAGAAAAGGTGTCGGCCCTACCTTTACAGCAAAAAATAGATGCTGGGGGAAAAGTCATGTTTGTAACATATTAAGTACCAGCAGGAGAAAATTATGCTTTACACAATCATGGACTCAAAAATTTACATTAGAATTACAGACATCACTTGATGTCTATAATGACTACAACCCTGATGATTCCATTGGAGCACGCAGCTCCAAGATTAAAACAAACAACAACAAAGAACCACTGCCCCTGACTGTAGTAATGTAGTGAGGATTCACCAACCAACCACTGTTTTGAGATCACCAAACAATGATTTACTCATTTTTACCCTTTGCTGTTGCTAACAAATTGTCCGAATTATTCACATGTTTTCATGAATTTACACCTTTTGTAAAGAAATCTTTGAGGAAAACAAATTTAGCAGAATATGCTATGCTTCATCTAAATAACACTCCTCCTTAACCCAGTTGAGGGAATTTAAAGAAGATGACATAAAGTCCACACATTTGTCATTTTAGGTTGCCATGTCCATTAACAGTATTGCTTCCTAAGCATAAATCATCTTCGTTCACTGACCAAATTTATTCATACAACATATTCACTGAACACTTAATATATGTTCAGCACAGGCAAAGCTGGGTGCTTTGAGAGACACCAAGATGAATGTAGATCCCGATCCTCCTTTATACTCTGGTAAATGATATTATACAAGGTTCAAAGAGGAGGATACTTTTTAATTTTACACAATTGAAAGCTCCTCTAAGTTAAACACCATGTCTTATTCAAAATGTTAAACGTGCAGTGCCTGGCACACACCAGTCACTCAATAAATATGAGTGTAACAGAACCATAAAACATTTTCTCCTTGCAGGTAATTCCAGTCTCTTAGGTTCATTTTTTAAAAATGCCCGTTGTAGTTACAGCAGTATTTGGAGTTTAATTGCACTAATTGCCTTTCCTTAGTTATCATTACCAAGATAATCTGATTTCCAGAAGAGAATGTAATGCTAAGAATTGAGTGAAAACAATGACAAAAAAAAAAAGGTGAAATCATATACTCCAAGAAATATGCTCCAAGAAAGAGAATTGTCCCAGGGACTAAGAAGTAGACTGAGATGAAGGAAGGTATGTGCTTCTGATGACTGCACATCCGTGAGCAATTATTTTGACCTCTTGGGGTCTCTTTGTCCCAGAATGTAATAATAATAATGCTGCCCTTTGACCTAAGGTTGCTGATGTGACAAATAGGGAAACTCTCTGCAAACTTGAAGTTTCACGATAAATCCAATTTTATCAAAGGGAAAATCTCAGAAGAGACAAGTACCTTTCAAAAGCAGACAAGTGACCCTGTGTATTACACAGTTTTGGTAGATTATTTAGCATCCCTTAAAAAAAAAAACCTTTAATTTTAAATGTGTAGGACATTCGCCAGTGCACCAGTGATGCCAGATTTTATCCGCTGTCTGAAATAACACTCTTCCTCATCATCTCCTTCCCCATTCCTGAACTATGCAAACAGTTCTTTTTTTAGGAAGTGTTGAAGCAAGAGAACACCCTCAATTCCTGTGCAGCCTGCCAGTTTCCAAACTTAGCTGACAACTACAAAAAAGAAGACATAAGCCCCCATGCTAATTGTGTGTCCACACGATAAGTATTTTTAAGACCTGGAATGTTTCTTTACGATGGTGCATTTGATTCTCCCAGAAGTACAAAGACTTTTTTTAAAGAAGGTAAAAATCATTTTATTTTTATTGCCTGCCCTGCAAATGATTTTATGTTCTGATTGCAGAAGGAATGAGGTTTTCTTTATTTTAATTAAGGGTGAATGTATTACAATCAAGTAGATCTTTCTTTCTTTCTCTCTTGTTCTTTTTATTTTTTGCTTAAGTCTTCTTCATAACATATATAATGTAAAATAGTAATAAATATGTGTTTGCTTACTTGTTTTTTGTCAGTCTCTCCCTTCTAGAATATAAAGAATTTAAAGATATGTTGTGGGCCTTTAAAGCTGGATCTATTTCCAAATAATACATAAACAAGATGTTACCTTAAAGGCATCATTACAAATCCATATATTAATTTAGGACAGTTATTTTTTTTCTTATATTGTGAACCTTAGCTCTGGGGAATCCAAAACACCTTAGAGATTAAAGTTTCTTCCCTGTTAAAGAAAGCCTAAAGACACTGCTCTTCCCCTGGGTTTTATTTTCCTCCACTCATTCATCTCTCTCTTCTCTTTATTTTGGACCTTCTTTATTTCTTACCTCCCACTTTTATCTGTCCTCAGTTTTCACGCCCATGATCAAAACATCAAAATATGTATGTGTATATGTGTCTGTATACAAACACAAGCAATTATTCTCACGTGGTGAAATCTACTATCTCATACACACAGTGTAATTAGCCACATTAATTGGGGTCTTATTTAATACCAGCCACTATTCTAGGATTTACAGGTATTCACTCTTTTAATCCTTATAAAAGCCTCATGAAGCAGTTATTATTATTAAATCATGATAGAGATGAGGAAAATGAGACAGAAGAATGTTAAATAACTTCCCAAGCCACACAGCTCGTGACAGGCATAGTCAGGATTTTAAATGAGCCCAGGCATTCTGGCTCCAGGGCGTATGTTTTTAATCATGGTGTTGTACAGCCCCTCAGTACATGCAAGCTACAGATATGTTATATGTATTATCCATTCATTCATTCCTGCTGGGTTCTATTCTACAGCGGTGAACTTGGGAACTTTATATTCTAGAACGGAGAGATGGACAAAAAACAAGTAAGCAAACAAATATTTATTACTACTTTGCACAATATATGTTATGAAGCAGAATGAAGCAAGGTAGGAGGATAGAAAGTAAGCATAGGGGCAGTGGGGGCTATTATTTTCTGTAGGGCGTCCGGAAGGGGCTGTCTCATGAGTGACTGAGTGGACACGTTAAGGCACTGAACACAGCCCCTTCCACCTGCACCTGAGATTCTCATGCCCATCTCCTAGGGGATTTCTTTCTTCTTTTCCAGGACTGTTCGCTGAGTACCTACTGCAGGAAGAAGATGACACTGCTGTGGCTGTGGTTTAAGTAAAAAAAACAGGTGGTCTGGTTCTGTGCATTCAAAATGCTGACAACCTAAAACAAGACGCTTACAGAAACTCACCAAGTCACTCAGAAAACTGCAGGTTTCAACAAGAGATACTTCAGATCACTACAGAGGCCAGCCTCTTGACGCCACTCCTGTGTGCACGTGAATGCAGTGTTAACTGGCCACCCTACAAGCGGCCCGGCCTTCAGAATGGCTTCACGAGAGTCACCGCTCCAAGTTCCTCTGCCTGGCCTGCACTCCAAGGGCTGGACCTTTCTGTATCTCTCAGTTCATAAAAATAAAGTCTACGAGGTGGAGTTTGTCTTTAAATCACTCTACACACTTTTGGTGAAGCCTGGCCTTCCATCCAACAAACGCTTCAGTAAACACTTAGGAATGTTCCTGGGGTGGGCAGGCGTCTAGAACAATGAGTTGCAGCTCACAGTGGCCGGGCCCGCAATCTCAGTTGTCAGAAGAGCTGCGACAGTCAAGATGAATTGAGTCTCATCAATGACTGATACAGCCTCTTTCTGGTAGTCTTTTCAGAGTACTATTCAGAGTCCTTGGCTAATATTTTATTTGGCTTAAGATTTATTCATTCTATTTTAGTGTTCTTAATATAAAATGGCCACAAACATGTGCCTTTGGCTGTGTTCTTGTGCTCAAGTGCCTTGAAAATCAATTTGCCAAAGGTTTCTCTTAATCAACTCTGCAAAAGAGTCCATCTGGCCCGCCTGTCATCCATAAGGGAGGCCACTGTTCAATGGGACTGCTGTCCCTTCCGTCCTGTAGAGATGGCGTTAAAGGCTTTTGTTTTCTTGTCTTTCAAAAATGTCATCTTGACACCCAGCTCAGAAATCCACCTAAGAACAGGAGGCCAGTCTTCGACACTGCTAGTGGCATGAGGAGGAGCAGTCAGCTCCTGCACACTGGGCTCTGTGTATTAATCATCAGCTTCTTCATGCTCTGTGATTCTACCACAGTCAAATAGTGCAATCCACTAAGTACCTGAACCAGCCGAGTAACAATTCCTGCTCATTAAAATGCACTCATTTAGATTTTAGCGATGGCAAATGTAACCAGCCCTGGAGAACAGTCACAGAGCCTAGAAATGGCACATTAAGTTTCATTTACCAAATTCTACTCTCAGAGACAGAAAGTGGAGCAAAATCAAAACCACACAAAAAAAGACAAAACACATGGAAGGCTGTGTGTCCGTGTGTCTTTTTAAAGCTTTGTGAACATAAGGACATCTCTCTGAAACAAATGAACCCCAAACAGGTATATTTTCTTCAAATATATACTTCTGCAAGGAGGAGAGGATCAGTTTATTAAAAGAATTCTGCATTTAATATTGCTGGATTATTGTGCTCTAAACTGAACTGCAATTCATAAGTGGGCTTCTTACAAGAAAATATGCCCAAAATAAATTTTTTTCTTTGATGAATAAGTTTAAAAGGATGTCCATTTGGCAATAACACCTAAATTTTCTCTATTAGTTCCCAGGGACATAATATCACCAATAAGTTCCCTTAATTAGAGAAAATCATCCCTACTCCAGAAAATTTCTGGATCAAAGAGGGATTTGCAAATACCAGCCTGCATTGTAATGTTTGACTAAACATGTGATGGCCTAATCCATCAACCAACAAGTATTGGTACTGAATTCATTAACATTTATTAATCTATTCAACAAATATTTCTGTAACTCCTACTATGTGCTGGTCTCTATGTGCTGGAGATTAAGCAGGGAACTGAACAAACATAGACCCCTCCTTCAGAAGGTTGACAGTCTAGTGGGGAAGACAGAGCCCTAAACACTCACACATGTGAATACACGGTTATAAGCAGTAGGATGAAATTTTATCCACCCCTAAGGGGAGGATCCCCGTCTGGGGAGGGAAAGAAGGGAGTTTTTGGTGAACAGATTTCATCAGTGTAACCACTAATGCCAGAATCACGACTGATGAAGCAGAGAACATTGTCAAGAGGAAAGATATTTTGTCTTAGAGATGCTCTCGTCTCCAAAAATCTAAAATGCAAAAGCCACTGTCTTTGAAGGGATGGCCCAGGTAACTGTGAGAACCAGGACCTGTGCACATTTCTGGGCTGGAGACTGGTCTGGGGGAAGATTACAGGGTGTGGAAGGCACATGAGGAGTAGGGGGAGGGAGGAAAGCACGGTCAGACTCCACCTGGGATGAAGTGATTTAATGAAAAACGTGAAGAGATAGGCTACGCCAACTCCTGGACTTCTGGTACGTTCGAGATTAGCTTAGAGTCATATAAATTTCTCCTGCCGGGTGCTGGGTGCTGGCTGCTGGGAGAGCTTTGAGGAACACGAACTTGGCCTTGTTTGCCTCCACCAGATATGTTGAAGTAAGGGACAGATGTGCTTACATTTGGGAAGTAGTACAGTCGTGGTGACTTACCAAAAGGTCAGCCCCTCAGGGGGCTTCCCTCTACCTGAACCTGGCCTCCATCCTGGTGTCAAGGAACTGGGCTCAGTAGAAGACATTTTTTTCTCTTCAAAAAATGCACCAGAAATGATCTCCAGGCTGACTCTGACTACAGGGTTGAAAGCTCTTAGCCATCCATGGAAACAGAAATGAAGGTTGTTCTGATGTGATTTGGGGGAAATCTTTTCTTTGTTTTCATTTTTTAATTTTCCCAACAATCGCTATAAATACATAATCAAATGCTCCTGTCTTTTGAAGCTAAAGAACCCACATCTTTTTGCCAATCGTGTATTTACCTATTTTTTAAAAATCTACCCTCATACAGTCTTTGATGAAGAATGGGATGGTGCTGCCAGCACTCATGTCACAGAGGAGTAAAGCACAACGTTCCATAGTAGCTCGGGTCGCTGAGACCAAGCCCTTCTTCTCACTACCCAGACAGGCATGGCATCACCAGTATGGGCAAAAACAGAACTTGATTTGAGTCCCAAGCATAAAGGGGACAGAGAGAGGAAAATTTTCCCATTCATGGGATGCTTTTACCCATTCGAAATAACACTACTCTGACAGCTATCCACACGAGGTAGCTAGTATTATTTTAGATCCTCCAAATTTTCCAGGTAGCTTCTTGGACCCTGCTGTGTAAACTAAATGTGGTATTCAATATCACCTCTGAAAATTCAAATCTGTGTTTGCAGAGTATTCAACTATGGTGGGTCATATCCAAATCTCTCATTTAACAATCTCCAATATGCCTTTTTCATGGCCATGGGAATTTTGAAACAACCTCAGATGAAATCTACAACCTTCAACACATTCAAAGATGACAATTATATCTCTACATTCACTAAAAAACAAAAAATAAAACCAACAGAAATGGAATCAACAGAAAAAGAGCTAAATTATAGATAACAGAATATTCATAAAAGTATACCTCATCTCGTGAATGTGTGTGCGCTGTCTGGATGCCAGGATTTCTTCAGCCATTGCTGATATTCAGCATATTGCAATTGAGAGCAATTACAGTTAGCTATAATTAAGAACAATTAGAGCTTTTATTTCTCTACTTGTTCTTTAAAAGCACATTTGTAATAAAACTTTTTTTTAAAAGGTGAAGAATATAATTATACATCCTTATAACGTCTCAAATAATTAGTTTGACTAAAGTTTCTTCTGGAACAATTTTCATTTTAACTGTCAGATCTGCCATTTATACTCAATGGAACATATTTAAAAAAAAATTCCATCATTAACCTTTTTCACCCCATATAGCTGTATATGAATTATTGGTACAAATTAAAGTTTTCAGTATTTAAACCTCTAGGGCCTGCTAAAAGCTATATACATTTTTTTCCCTTTTTAGTTACATATATATGTGTTTGTATGTGCACACACACTTATGTGCATGTGTGTGCACATGTCTTTGAACAAAAAAGAAGTGTTATGTTTAGAGAGTATGTTTTCTCGATCAAGATTTTTTTAATTGCTTGTATTAAAAAGCTATGTTCTCTACTTTGTTTATTACAGAACACTGTCCCCTTTGTTAATTACTGAATATTTATGCAGTGCTAAAGCTAAGAAGTCCTGGATTGTGACAAATGTGCCTCTTGGTTTAGTAACACATGGAGAACATGGTCAATATCAGCTTAATTAGGATCAGTGAAATGCTACCTTCTCATAAATCTAGACTCCAACTCAGCTCTCCTTCAGCACTATTTATCTCCTATGCTAGACTGTAAATTTCATGAGGGCAGAGACTTGATCACTTCTGAACATCTACATCTCTATTACCAGCTCTCAGAACAGAGAGTGCCCAATAAATTGAATACGTTGAACCAATGAAGAGGACTTTTTTCAGGTCTTTCCCATTTATGTTGGGAATAATTACAAATTAATCACCTGAATGACTTTGAAGATAGAAGGAAATTAAGTAATACAATTCTGGAATTTAAGAATATTTTCATCACTTATCCAGTTGAATTAGCAGCCCTGGGAAATAAATCATCAGAAAAGGTCTATGCACTTTTGGAATGAGGAGTTGGAATAGATCATCTTTTAAGGTCCTATACAACCTTGAGATTCCCTAATAGTTTACCAAATTTAGACCAAACCCTAATGGTAATTAAAAGAATGTTGCAAAAATCATGTGTACTTGTGTGGGGGTGGATAGACATCGATCCCATCCATAGGACAGACCATGAGTGACAAATATACTAATGCACTGAAAAATTGCTGTTACTAAAAATACCCTCAATATTCAAAATACTAAAATAGACTTGGATGCAATTTACATTGTGAAGTTGATCATTTATTCCTTAACAGCACCAGTTACTATGTACATACTACATTTCAATCACTTTGCTCAGCACACACACACATACATTCTTTCATTCTCAACAACCCTGTTATATAGTTATTAATTATGTCTGTTTTTCAGTGTCCAACTGAGGCTCAGAGAAAAGTCAAGTAAGTTTGAATCTAGACCTGTTCAATTCTAAAACATATGATTAAAACAAGAAGATGAAACAAAACATAGCTAATCATGGTCAAGAGATACCCCAAAATAGCATAATTTGGGTGGATCTTTATCAATACCAATCTTAAGGACAAAATGAGAGAAAAAGGGATGTAAGAAAAAGTTTCGCTATCCAACCTTACTTATAACTGTAAGCGTTTATCTCATTGTTCTCAGGCATAAATAACTTGCTATGAGAAAGGTCTGTACGTATTAGAAGTTTTGAGAATAGATATGGGTAAAATGGTATTTCTCAGGGGTGTGGGGTTAGAGGTAGTTTAAACTCCTTCTGGGTATCCATTCTCCCAAGTGCACAAGAAAGCTTGAACACGGACATTAGCCACAGCACTGCCCATGACAGAAACATCCTAAATGTCCAAAAATAAGGTAATGACTAAAGAAACTGTGCTGTGGATAGTGTAGAAAATCTGTGGAGCTGTTAGACAAAATGAGATTTTTTAAAATGGCTAGAATTGCAAGGCACGTTGAGTGATAAAAGAATAAGTTGCAGAATAACATGGTTTTGAAACTGCCTAGAATTAGTTGGAACTGGTTTATTTTCCCTGTCTCAAGTTGTTGCCCGCCAGATGAACTTGAGCACCACAGGAATCAAAAATCTTCCCCCTGTGGAACTCAAAAGCTGGAGGACGAAATACTGGAGCCCTTTTGGAAGCACGAGGTCCTTCAGCAAAGAAGTTCAGGCATCCAGAAGTTTCTGCACCCTAGATGGCCTGACTTGAAGCTAGCCAATCTGTTTACACCCCATCATATGGCCTAATTCTGGGCAAGCCAATCAGTTTTGCCTCCTTATCATATGTGGCTTGACTCAAAACTATCCAATCCACTTTTGCCCCATCAAGTGGCCTGACTTGGTGCTACCCAATCCACTTTTGTCCTGTCACATGGCCTGATTTGGAGTTAGCCAGTGAGGTTTGCCTAGTACCCCTTAATGCCTGCACCACTCCTAGATTGAGACAGATTTGAGGTGCCTTGCCACCTATCTCCATGCTGGTTGACCTCGAGAAATAAAGCCTTTTTCTTTTCTCAGAAACTGGTGCTATGATATTGCTTCTGTATGCAACAGACAGTGAGCCCCTGCTCAGTAACAATTTGGTTTAACGATGTTCATGTTTAAAATAAAAAAAAATACAGAACAAAATGTTCTATGGGTACATTTGAGTCTGGACAGGGACAGCAACAGGCCTGAAAGGGAACATAGCAGCCTAATCACTGGTGGTCTCTGCCACCTTTCAGGGGGTGGCAGTCTCCCAAAGCAAGGAGGGGACAGATATATATTAACAAACATGTTCCCTTAGTCTATGACTTGTCTTTTCATTCTCTTATTGCTGTCTCTCAAAAAGAAGAATTTTTAAAATTTTCACGAAGTCCAATTTACCAACTTTTGGATCATGCTTTTAGACCTGTATCTCTTTGTCTAACCAGCATCACAAAATTTCTTCTCCAATGTTTTCTTCTAGTTATTTTATAATTTAAAGTTTTATATTTAGGTCTGTGATCATTTGGAGTTAATATGGTGTAAGAATCAAAATTTGTTTATTTATTTGCATATGGATGTCTAATTAGTCCAGTACCATACGTTGAAAAACCTACGGTTTTCTCGCTGTACCTTGGCACCTTGTTGGAAATAAGTTGTCAATATGTGCACAGATCTCTTTTCTTTATACATACAGGTTCTCTATTCTGTTGCCTTCATTTGCTTGTCTATCTTTGTGTCAGTACCACACTGTTTGGATTACTGCAGCTTGATAATAAATCTTGAAATCATGTAGTGTTAGACTTCTAACTTTGTTCTTTGTAAGAGTTATTTGGTTATTTTAGATCCTTTGCATTTACACATGAATGTTTTTCAATTTCTACCCCAAAAGCCTGCTGGCATTTTTATTGTTATTGCATTAAATCAATAGATCCATTTGGGGAAAATTGATATCTTAACAATATTGATCTTTTGACTCAGAAATCCATTGTGTCCCTTTATTCAGCTCTTTTCTAATTTCTCACCACAATGTTTTGTGTTTTTAATGTACAGCTTTTCACCTTTTTTGTCAGATTTATCCCTGAGTACTTAATATTTTTGATTTTATCATAATTGGGGTAGCATATAGAAATATGATTTACTTCCATATATATATATATATCTTGTATCTTGCTGACTTGTGAAACTTACTTAGTCCTCGTAGTTTTTTTTAGATTCCATTTAATTTTCATCATCTGTGAGAAGTAAGTTTAATTTCTTCCTTTTCAATATAAGTGAATTTTTTTTATTGTAACATAGTTGATTGTACATATCTGTGGCGTACAGAGTTGAATATCAATACCTGTATGTGATATGTGATGCTGAAATCAGGATAATTAGTGTATTCAACATGGTACAATGTAATCATTTTTCATGGCCCTTTATCAATTCTTCCCTTTACCCCCCCCCATTCCATCCCTCTTTCCCACTTCTGGTAACCTCAGTTCTGTTCTCTCTTTTTGAAACTTCAATGTATTATTGTGGTTGCTGTATCTTTCTTTTAAAAAATTTTTTTTTATTTTTTAGCTCCTACTTATGAGTGAGGACATGCAGTATTTCTCTTTCTGTGTCTGGCTTATTTCACATAACATACTTTTCTATAAGTTCATCCTGTTGCTGTGAATGGCAGTATTTCATTCTTTTTTATGGCAGAGTAATATTCCATTGTGTAAACATATCACATTTTCCTTATCCAGTTGTCCAATGGTGGACATTTAGGTTGGTTCCAATTCTTGGCTATTGTAAGTACAGCTGTGGTAAACATAGGAGTGCAGGTATCCCTTTGACATGATGATTTCCATTCCTTTGGGTATATAAACAGCAGTGGAATTGCTGGATCATATGGCAGATCAATATGTATTGTTTGAGGAAACTCCATACTCTTTTACATAATGGTTGCACAAATTTACAATTCTACCAACAGTGTAGGAGAATTCCCCTTTCTCTGCATACTCACCAGCATTTGTTATTCTCCATCTTTTTGATAACTGCCTTTCTAACTGGGTGAGATGATATCTCAGTGTGGTTTTGATTTGCATATCCCTGATGCTGAATGTTGAGCATTTTTTCATGTGTCTGTTGGCTATTTGTATATCTTCCTTTGAGAAATACCTATTCAGTTCCTTTACCCATTTTTTAATTGGGTTATTTGGTTTTTTACTGTTAAGTTGTTTAAGTTCTTTCTATATTCTGGATATTAATCCTTTGTCAGATGCATGGTTTGCAAATATTTTCTCCCACTCTGTAGTCTGTCTTTTCACTCTGTTGTTTCTTTTGCTGTGCAGAAGCTTTTTAGTTGATACAATCCCCTTTGTTTATTTTTCCTTTTGTTATACTCATAAAGTTGTGCCCAGTCCTACTTTTTGAAGATATTCCAGTTTTCTTTTTGGAGTTTTATAGTTTCAGGTCTTATATTTAAATCTTTAATCCATTTTGAGTTGATTTTGGAATACAGTGAGAGATACAGGTCTAGTTTCATTCTTCCACATATGGATGTCCAGTTTTCCTAGCTCCATTTATTGAAGAGGCAGTCTTTCCCCCAATGTATGTTCTTGGTGCCTTTGTCAAAGATTGGTGGCTATAAGTTTATGGATTGATTTCTGGGCTCTCTATTCTGTTCCATTGGTCTGAGTGTCTGTTTTTCTGCCAGTACCATGCTGTTTTGGTTGCTATAGTTTTGCAGTATAATTTGAAGTCAGGTAGTGTTATGCCTCTGGCTTTATTTTTTTGCTTAGGATTGCTTCAGCTATTCAGGGGTTTTTGTTGTTCCATATGAATGTTAGGATTGTTTTTTCTATTTCTGTGAGGAATGTCATTGGTATTTTGATGGGGATTGCATTGAATCTGTGGATCACTTTGGGTAGTATGGACATTTTCACCAGTTAATTCCACCAATCTAAGAACATAGAATGTCTTTCCATCTTTTTGTGTCCTCTTTAATTTCTTTCAACAGTAATTTGTAGTTCTTGTTGTAGAGATCTTTCACCTCCTTGGTTAAATTGATTCCTAGGGATTTTATTTTCTTGGTGACTATTGTAAATTGCCTAGCTTTCTTGATTTCTTTTTCTGCTAGTTTGTTATTGGAACATAAAAACACTAATGATTTTTGTATGTTGATTTTGTATCCTGCAAATTTGTTGAAATTGTTTACCAACTTTAAGAGTTGTTTTTGGGTTTTTTGTTTGTTCATTTGTTTGTTTTTTGTAGACGTTAGGCTTTTCTATATATACAGAATCATGTCATCTGCAAACAGGGACAATTCGACTGTGTTTTCCAATCTGGGTGCCTTTTATTTCTTTCTCTTGCCTGATTGCTCTGGTTAGTACTTCCAATACTGTGTTAAACAGGAGTGGTGAGAATGGGCATCCTTGTCTTGTTCCCGTTCTTATGGATGATATTTCCAGGAAGATTTGGCAGTAGGTTTATTGAATATGGTTTTTATTGTATTGAGATACTTTCCTTCTATATCTAATTTGCTGAGCATCTTTATTGTGGAGGGATGTTGTATTTTGTCAAATGGTGTTTCTGCATCTATTGAGATAATCATATGGTTTTTGTCTTGGTTTTGTTGAGGTGGTGTATCACATATATTGACTTGCATGTGTTGAAGCATCCTTGCATTCCTGGAATGAATCCCACTTGATCATGGTGTATAATTTTTTTGATGTGTTGCTGCATTCTGTTTGCTAATATTTTGTTAAGGATTTTAAAGATATTGGCCTATAGTTTTCTTTTTTTTGTTGTATCTTTGTCTGGTTTTGGGAGAATGACCTCTGTTTCAAATTTTGCAATAGTTTGAAGAGAATAGGTCTTAATTCCTCTTTAAAGGTTTGGTGGAATTCAGCAGTAAAGCCATCCAGTTCTGGGCTTTTCTTTGTTGGGAGATCGCTGATTACTGCTTCAATCTCATTGCTTGTTATCGTTCTGTCCAAGTTTTCTATTTCTTCTTGGTTCAGTCTTGGTAGTTTGGATGTATCCAGAAATTTATCCATTTCCTCCAGGTTTTCAAACTTGTTGGCATATAGTTGTTTATAATATAAGTGAATTTTATATTGCACTTTTATATTGCATTCTTTCTGATTGCATTGGCTAGAACCTCTAACATAATGTTGAAAAAAGGTGGAGATGGCAGACATCATTGGTTTTTTCCTAATCTAAGGGAAAAATTATTCAGTCTTTACTGTGATATCAGCAGCATATTTTTCTACTACTAGATTGAGGATGTTTCGGATAAAGGAAAGTCCCTTCTATTCCTAGTTTGCTGAGAGTTTTTATCAGGAATAGATGTGGGATTGTCAAATCCTTTCTCCATCTATTGAGATGATCATACATTTTTTTATTTTAGTTTGTTAACATGATGAATCATACAAATTGATTTTCAAGTGTTACACCAAGTTTGTACTCTTGGCATAACCCCCACATGGTCATGGTAAATTTTTCTTTTTAGAAATTGTTGGATTCAATTTGCTAAAATTTTGTTTAGAACTTTTACATCTATGTTTACAAGGGAAATTGATCTGTAGCTTTCTTTTCTTGCAGTGTCTGTCTGCCTCATAGAATGAATTGGGAAATATTTCCCCTTTTTAAATTTCTGGAAGAGTATGTGCAGAACTGATATTATTTCTTCCTTATATATTTGGTGGAATTTATTAGTGCAGTGCTCTGGTCTGAAGTTTTCTTTGTAAGAAAGTTTCAACTTCAATTTCTTATTTGTGTGTGTGTGTGTGTGTGTATATATTAACCTGAATATATATATTATATATAACTTATAATATATATATAGGGCCATTCAGGTTAATTACTTCTTGTTGAGTGAGCTTTCAAACTTTGTGTCTTTCAAGGAATTTTTCCATTTCCTCTAAGTCAGGGGTTGGCCCATAGCCTGCAAGCTAAGAATGTTTTTTCACATTTTTAAAGTTAAAAAGTAATAATAATATGTGACATGGACTATATGTGGTCCTCAAAGCCTAAAATATTTGCTATCTGGCCCTGTACAGAAAGAGTCTGTTGACACCTGATCTAAGTTGTCAAATGTATTGGCATAAAGTTGTTTATAATATCCATGATTATCCTTTTAACATCTGTAGAAGCTCCACTGATGTCATATCTTTCACTTTTGATATTGATAAACTGTGCTTTCTTTCTTTCCTCTGATTAGAGTAGCTAGAGGTTTAGCAATTTTATTGATCATCTAAACCAGCATTTGGTTTCATTAATTTTCTCTGTCATATTTTTCTGTTTTCTATTCCACTGTGATCTTTATTATTTCCTTTCTTCTACTTACTTTGTGTTTAATTACCTCTTTTTTGTAATTTCTTAATTTGGTAGCTGAAGCCGTTGATTTGGAACTTTTCTTTGTTCTAACATAACAGTGTAGTGCTAAAAGGTCCCCCATAACACTGCCTTAGTGGCATACTACAAATTTTGATATGCTGTGCTGCTATTTTTATTCAGTTCAAAATACTTTGTAATTCCATTTGATTTATTTGGCCCACTGGTTATTTAGATGTATGTTATTTTAGTTTCAAATATTTGGAGATTTCCTGTTATTGATTTCTAATTTAATTGTTTTGGTTATTTATATATTTTGTATCAAATAAATACTTTTAAATTCATTGACACTTGTTTTATGCCCCAGGGTATGGTTTATTTCATTATATGTTTCACATGAACTTGAAAAGAATGTACATTCTGTTATTGGGTGTAATGTTCCATAAAGGTCAATTAGGTCAAGTTGTTTCAAGTGTTACTCAAATTTTTATACCCTTACTGATTTCCCTTCTATCAATTATTGAGAGAGGAATATTGAAATCTCTGACTACTGTGGATTTGTCTATTTCTCATATCAGCTTTTCCTTCATGTATTTTGAATCTCTGTTATTAGATGCATAGAAGTTTAGGATTGCTATGCCCTCTTGATAAATTGATAAATAGGCCCCTTTATCTTTATCAAATAACCCTCTTTATCCCTGGTTATAGTCTTTTCACTGAAACCTACTTTGTTTACTATTAATATAGTCACTCCAACTTTTTTCTTTGATTAGTGTATTATTTTGTTACGGCTGCTGTAAGAAAATACCAGAAAACAGGTGGCTTAAAACCATAGAAATGTATTCTCTCACAATTCTTAAAGGTAAAAGTCCAAAAGCAAGGTGTCAACATGGCTGTGCTCTCTCTGAAGAGCATCAACTCAAAAAGTTTCAAATATCATCATACAAATCATCTAAATTAGGTGTGGGTGAGACACTGGAAATAATTAAATCTGGGAAGATTTCTATCCATCTGTGGACCTGTGATACTAGAAAACAAGTCATCTACAAGTAGAATAGTATCATATGGGTCAGGCATATGATAGACATTCCCATTCCAAAAGGAAGAAAATTGAAGAAACAAAGGGGTCACTGGTCTAAAGTAAGGATGCAACCCAGCAGGGAAAGTTTCATTTGTTTTCAATGCCTGAGAATAATTCTCTGTGTCTTGATCAAGCCCCTGAGTCCATGGAGACTGAGCCAGCCCCTGCCTCTGGGCATGTGGAGACCACATGGGCCCCTCTCTGGGCCTGCCTCTGCAGCTCTGCCTTTGGAGCCATTCTTTCTTCTTCATGAAGGTAGAACATGTTTGTAGGTAATCAGTTCTATCAGCCTGTTTCCTGCCTGCAGAATCATAGAAGTGTGATAGCCTTCTTTCATTGCATCCTTTCTCTGTTCCCATCAGTACAAGCTGTCAGTGTTTCCATTGATAAAATATTCTCAAAAACCTCATTTATCTTCTGTGCATATCATGGGATCCATGCCATTTCACAAGAGGATTCTCCACAGATCCTTCCTGGGTAACCCATCTCTCCTCCTGGCTTCTGCTGAGATGGTTACTTGGATCCATGAGTCACAGGCTTAAGCTCTTCAGCAAAGGTTTGTCCAGCCACACCCTTGGTCCTGTCTCCAGATCGCAGTAACTGGATAAGTTGAGAATTTTCCAAACCATTAATTGCTGGGTTTTTTTTTTTGTTGTTGTTGTTAGTTAGTTAGTTAGTTAGTTAGTTAGTTAGTTAGTTAGTTATTTTATTTATTTATTTATTTGTTTGTTTGTTTGTTTGTTTGTTTGTTTATTTATTTATTTACTTACTTACTCAACAGTTTCTTCCTTAATTTATCACTTTCCTGTCTCATTTTACTATATAAACAGGGAAAAAACAGGCCACACTTTCCACAGTTTGCTTGGAAATCTCTTCAGCTAAATATCCAAGTTGATTGCTTACAAAGTTCTACTTTTCACCAAACATTAGGATGCAGGACAGCCTCATTTTCTGCCAGTTTGTAACAAGGATCACCTTTTCTCCAGTGTCTAATAACATGTTTCTTCCGAGACCTCACCTGAAGCACCTGCAATGTTCATATTTCTACCAATATTCTGTTCGTGACAACATACTAGGGGTCTTCAAAAAGTTCATGGAAGGGTTTGTATTATCTTTTAATTCAGTTTTTCCACAAACTTTTCAAAGTACCCTCATATACATTCTCTAAGATCATAGAAGCTGTCATTACCATGGTCTTCACTCTTGCTGAGCTCTCACCAGAATCATCTTTACTGCCCATATTTCTACGAACACTCTCCTCAAGGCAATCTAGACTTTTCCTATCATGCACCTCAGAATTCTTCTAGCCTCTACCCATTACCCAATTCCAAAGCTATTTCCACATTCTTAGACATTTGTGCAACAGAACCCCTCTTCCCTGCACCAAAATCTATATTAGTTTCTTAGGGCTACCACATTTAATTACCGGAAATGAGGTGGCTTAGAACAACAGAAATTTATACTCTCACAATTCTGAAAGTCCGAAGTCTGAGATCAAGGGTTGGCAGGGCCATGCTCTGTCTGAAGACTCTAGGGACGAACCTCTTGCCTCGTCCTCCCTTCTGGTGTTTGCTGACAATCCTGGGTATTTCTCAGATCGCAGCTGCACCACTCCAGCCTCAGCCTCTATTGTCACATGTCCTTCCCTGGAGTGTCTGTGTCCCTGTGTCTCCTCTCTTCTTCTTATAAGAACATCAGCCATATTGGATTTAGGGTCCACCCTAATCTAGGATGCCCTTGTTTTAACTAATTATGTCTCCAAAGACCCTATTCCCAATAAGATCATATTCTCATATTCTGAGCAGACATGAATTTTTGGCAGACACTATCCAACTTAGTACACATGGTGTATCTTTTTCATCCTTTTACTTTCAGCCTATGTATATTTTTATATTGGTAATGCATTTCTTGCAGGAAGCATATAGTTGGGTTTTGCACAATGTATGGCTTATTATTTCCCACTGTTGAGGCAAGACCCTTCTAAGTATGGCACCCATTGCCCTATGAATCTTGAGGCGTTCCCATGTGGCTGATGGGAATGAGCACTACTGTCAGCCCTGTGTGAGTGCCAGTCACTGTTACCTCTAATCCTTTCAGAGGGTTCTCTCCCCAACTTCCAGTCATTTCTTCACATGCATACATGGATCAGTATTAAGCTGAATACTCAAGAGGGACTTTCTGCAACTCTCTGGAGTTTTGACTCTATATAGTCCTCAGCTCTCCAGTACTCTCCTGTGAATTCGACCTACCTTGGTTTCCTTGGACTCTCAATTTTGTCCCTCAGCTCAGGGAGTCCCCTGGGTTCCTTCTTCTTCCCCCACCCCCTTAGGCCCTTGGCCTGAGCCGTGGCCTGGAAACTCTCTCAAGACAGTGAGCTGGGGCAATGCAGAGCTCACCTCATTTGTGTCCTGCCTCTGACCACTCTTTTATTGGCTGGTGTCCAGTGCCTTACAAACTCTTTTTTCAAAACTATATTAAATTTATTTTATATATTTAAAAATGTTTCATATATTTTGGCCTTTTCTTGGTTGTCTAAGCAGACAGGAGGGTAAATCTATTTCCTGTTATTTCAGCTTGGTCAGAAGCAGAAACCCCTCCACTGGATTTTCTTGAACTGAAAAATAAGCTTTCAATTCCATGATTACAGGTAAGATTAAAATATCTAATATTTCTTTCTTGGGGAAATATATTTCTAGGGTGAGTCCATGAAGAACGTCAGGAGGCAGCATGGTAACGTGAGCTCAGGAGTCCGACCGCCTGGGTTCAAATCCTGCTTCTATCACCTACCAGCTGTGTGACTGCAGATGGGTTACCTCACCTCTGTACCTCAGTGTGTCATCTGTAAAATGTAGATAAATCTGGACTTTTGTGAGGATTTAATGGGATATCACTCAGCACAGTGCCAGGCATGTAAACACTGGCTCTTACTACTTCAGCTTCATCATATTGCCTCGAGATGACAGGTGAGAGCAATGTAGGAAAAATTCTTTAAAAATCAGTTTTCAGTTTCTAAATGGACAGATACTCCCCAGTTTATAAACACAGGATGAAATCATATTAGATTTCCAGGGGATCCATCATCCAAGTGAATTTACCCCAAGGGAGCAGGAGGGGAGGGCTTGCTGTGCAGAATCAGTTTGGGAACTGGCTTAGGGTCATTTAAGACAGACTCCTTGATTTCAATGTAAATTTTTTTCAGGTGGCACATTTTATAGTTGATCATAGTAGATTACTTTTTCTAGTTAACTGTACATTTCCTAAGTTCAGACAAGCTTTTATAATCAACTGCCTAAAAATCAGACGTATTGGTATGATTGAAAATTGGTGATATAAACCAGGACCTGTGAAGTCTCTATGCTAGAGAAATTTTCACATTATCTTTTAAACTGACCCACGTATCTGTGGCTTTGATAAAGAGGATCCACTTTAGAACAATACCAGAGAAATCAAGTTACTCTCAGAATCTCACTATGTGGGTCAGGCTACTTACAATATCAAAGCTTAGCAATTTTAGACATTACATTAAAACCATCATGTTGGTGCTATTGAACTGGTCAGATGATTCATCTTAGGAAATCCAGTAACATGTTACCGAGTCTTATACTCAAGACCTCAGTTTTATTCTATTTGGCTCTTTATAATCCATTTTAAAGCTCACATTATACCTCCTCTTTGAGCTGCAAGTTTTGGCCTCTGGCCCAAAGTGGTAAACTTCTGACATTAACTCCAATTCTTTTTTGCCCAAAATGAAAAATCAATCACTTGGACGTTCTTTGCCCTATGAGAATCAGGTTAAAAACACTTTTGTTAAAATTATCTCTAAGGTTTGAACTCACATTCATTACCATTCTGGTAAAAACAGTCATTCTGGTCCAAGAACTCTCTCTGATTCTAGAAACCATCAAGAGCTCCCAGTGCTTACCTTCCTAGACTGGGTTTGCTCCAGAAACCCTGTGCAGTAGACCAAGGCCATGGTTTTAGGTCCTGTACAAGAACATGATGCTGGCTTTGTACTCTTATAAATTCTGCTTCTGCCTGACTCCTGGGTTTAACCTGTTGCTCCCATCCTCATGGCAGTTGACATGGCAACCACTTGGACTGCAGAGTAACTGCAGGGTGCCTCAGGTAACACAACACTTCTATAATCTTAGGGCTCAAATAATTAAGATCTTTTCTAATGTGTAATTGCTTCCAAGCTGCTCAGTAACTTGCTGTGTGGCCTTGAGCAAGTAATTTACCCTCTCTTGTGTCTCTGTGTGAGATGCCCTGCATCTGTGAAATAAGAAGAATTCTACTGACCTCCCTCATTGTGATTTGGGCTGGATTAATTTTTTACTGTATTTAAAGGGCACTTCATTCTAATTCTCGCTTCAAAGGCAAATGTTAGAATGTTCTGTTCTAATGGTATCCAGGATGTCCAGAAGAGCCAGGGTTAGAAAGGACATAGTGAAGAGGAAATCATCATAAGAAAAGAAGGAAGACAAAAAGATGATATCAGCATTTTCCTCTCCGGCACTTTTTCTGTTCTTCTTTCAAGCACTGTTACCTCCACCTGAAAGCAAGTAATAACCAGACCTATCCCTCCTTGATAAGCACATTTCCTGGTGTTTCCCTCACACAATATCGAGAATCATTTTATGTGCTTTTCATCTTCTACATGAATACGCAATGCCCTCCTGCACGATGGAGCCACAAAACTCAGGAGAGGCATCGGCGGCTTTCCAGGCAATTGGAGCAATATGAAGAGCCTGATGGCAGATCAGGGGAACAGCTAGTTGTCCAAGTTCACTATGTGTCCCAGATAGCTCAAGTCGCCGTGGGAACTCATTTTACCATTACTATATGAGGCAAATAACAACAATTAAAAAACCCATTAATGAGAATGTTTGGGGAGCAGAACATTTTGATAATTTGAGATTTCTATTTCTAGCCTTTGTGGTTGAAACTCTCCTAAAAATCAATTCATCATGAGTAGGCACAGTCTACAGGAACAAAAAAGGTGTCTTTCCTTGTGGATGGAGGGGATCCGAAGGACTCATTTGGAACATCAGTGTGTGCTCACATCAGGCTGAGATGAGGAGGTAGAGACAGAGGCATGTGGGGGATGAGACAGAAGACCTCAGGGCTGAGCACCAGGAGCCTGGGCCCAGGCTTCCAGCTGGGACAGTGACCTTGGACATCTATGGTCTCAGGGAAGCTTTCTGCTCAAACAGTCTCTGATTGTGACCCTAAAAATATCCTTAGAAGCTGTTAGATTTTTAGCAAATCCATGCTCTTCACTTCTTTCTTACTAATTGTGTCTTGCTCTCGAAAGTGGAGTTCAAGAAAGCAATAAAAAAAAGTGAAGATAACTAAGAGTTTCTATTAATTTGGGCTGTAATTATATAGAAGTTTTATTGCATATCATTGCTTGTGCTACTTGATGAGTGCCTGTCTTAGAATAATACAAAACTTTTAAGACAAACATATTTTTAAGAATAAGTCTTGCAAACAATACCACTCAAGAGGGAAGAGTCCGAAGACCTTATATTTGTCTAGCACTCAGTAAACACTGTGTCATTTGGTCCTCCCAATGGTCCTCTGAGGATTGATGGCCCAATACTAACAACACTTTACAGCTGAAACAACAGGCTTAGAGTGATTAACAGACTCTTCCAAGATCACAGAGGTCATAAGAGACAGAACTGAGACTCTGAAAGTGAGGAATAACCAGACCTACCCCTCCTCAACAGACACAGGAGATGCCAGAGGTGATGTGACCTCAAGGCCTGCTGCTCTGTAAATCCCTCCAGTCTGCACATCTAGCTAATAAACATTGAGGCAGCAGCATCAGGTAGTGGAACGAACTGAGGCCTGGGTTCAGAGTCCAGTTCTGCCTATTAAAAGCTGTCCCTGCTGTTTATCCATTGAACAAATGGGAAATAGGACACATACCTGTCAGGGTTGTCATAAGCATAAAATTGCATGAGCTAATGCGTGTAAGTACCTAGTGCTGCCTCTGGCACAGAGGAGAAATAGAGTAAATGTGCCTATTACTATTATCATCATTATTATTATTGGTGACGAAATAGAAATTTTTTGGATTCTGTCATGTCCAATACTGACAGCTACTCTTTCATACCTGTTTTGGAGGAAGCAATAGCAATCCTTCCATAGAGTTTGACAATCAGGGTTTTTTAAGTACTGCTTGCTCCCCAAGTGACCTTCCTCGGCTAAGGATTTCTATCCCAGAGAGTTAACAACACAGCCTATTCCCAGTCATTCACTCTAACGTATGGGAAAAGCAATAATCCTAAACAGATACCCCCCCAATTACTGACACTTGTTCTTATGTAAACTATGCACGTACAATCCCCTGGAAATAATTTTAAATGAAACAGAAAAAAATCACACTTAATGTTGAGCTTCCCCACTATGTTCTCTTTAATCATTCTCTCTGTTTTCTGTTGTGGAAACGAGAAAGGAAGCCTAGCTAGAGTCACCTCTGTCAGCGCACATCCCACTTCCCAAGGCAGAGAGGTGATTCGTGCTTCACACGGACTTTTCTTTCAACACATGGGCAAATAAGACAAAAACAAAAATCGCGTCTGTGTTAATCAGACTGCGTGGAAAAATCAGGAAAATTATAAAGTGACAGTCTCAAGAACTAGCTGTAATAATGAGCAAGTGAATTGTATATTATGCTTTTTAGTTTCCAAAGCATCTTTTCCATGACAGTCTATGAAGCTCAGACTGTCTCATACGTTGGCCTAGAAGACGCTGCTGGCGAGTGGCAGAGGGCATGGGCAGACTCCCGTGTCCCCACATTCCGAATCTGTGGTCCACGAAGCGGACAATTCAGCCCTGCACGATCCATGCTCAGAACGTGCTATGTGGAAGTACCACTGATTTCCAGAAATTTGGACAATCTTGTTTTGATCTCCTTCAAGCTGGGTATGTCATTATTCTTATTCTCTTTAGCTACTAATTTTACTCTCATTTTGAACTGGAGAGAAGAAAGTCATGAGAACTAACCATACCATATGATGCCATTAAAATTCTATCAGCTGGGGTTTGGGGGAAAACCCTCCTCGGTATCATTTTGACCCCATGCTCTACACCTCAGGAATCTGCACACTTTTGTTTTTAGGCTAGAAGATCAAGTTTAATGTTGAACAACATTTGCGTAGGACTCTCCTAGCTATCACTTCCCCAAGTTTATCATGCATAGGAAAGACTGTACATGCTCCAGAGAAGAGAAGTGCTCCTCAAAGATTTCAGAAGAGCTGTTTTCTTAGAATCAGAACCAGAGTGTAGATCGTGTTACTTTGGGAGACTCTCCTGTGCGATACTAATCTACTGCAAACCCCTCCCACAAGGGAGGGTTGTTTTATGCTTTCTTAGCCAGCAGGTACACGGCTGGAGGTGGCAGAAATGAGTTCGTAACAGCAGTGCCCAAACCCAGGCTAAATCTGGGCATTTGCCCATTACTTTTATTAGAAAGCAAAGGTCAGACTGACATGGGCCAGAGACCGCTGGAAGTCTTTGGAAATAAAACTCATCACCTGGATCTTGCATATTTCTGATGATCAGACATTCTCCAGTTCTAACAGAGTAAGTACAAAACCTCTGATTTTAACAAAGAAATTACTCACATCGATATACATTTGCTTGGGGATGGCAAGAGAAAAAAAAAAGGTTTTACCTGCAGTGATAAACATTGGCTTATTTATCACTTTTTTGTACTATGCTGCCTAGAAAAGAAAAACCCCAGAGCCCCATAAGTAGAGTACAGTATATGATTTCTTCGAAACTTCATTACGTGTAGATTAACCCCTGCGAAATGCCTCCATCACATGGAATTACTGGGAAGAGGTGAAAACAACAAGAAAGCAAATCCATAGATTTCAGAGTGAAAATCCCTTAGGCTTAGTTTCTTCTCTGTTGGATCTACCCACATGAACATTTTATATTAGAGGATTTTAAGTTTCACAACCTTTTTCTGCTTTCTTCGTCAGGGAAGGTTTTACATTAAGAGTTTTACATTTTTTGACTGGATAAGAATATAAAGGAGGGAGTTGGACTGTCCCCTTAACTGGCTGGTGTCTCTTCTCTGGGCACAAATTTATTCAATTGTTTTAATAAGCATGTACTGAGTGCATCAGTCTGTTTCCATTGTTTATAACAAAATACCTGAAACTGGGCAATTTATACATAAGGCATTTTTTTCTTACAATTTCAGAGTCTGGGAAGTCCAAAGTCCAGGGGACACATCTAGTGAGGGCCTTCTTGTTCCGGGAACTCTCTACAGGGTCCCTTGGCGACCAGGGTGTCACATGGCAAGACTGGGCTGAGCAAGAGAGAGCTGACCTCCTCACCTGCTCTCCTTCTAAAGCCATCAGAACCACACCCATCACTCCATAAATGGATCAATCCATTCACAAGAGCATAAGTCCTCACAATCTAATCACTTCTTAAAGGTCCTGCCTTTCAAATACTATAATCAGATTTCCCATCCTCTTAACACTGATACAATGGGGGTCAAGCTTCCAATACATAAACGTTGGGGGGACACATTTAACCCACAGCACTGAGGGTCTATGATTTGCCTGGGTAAGGCAGGACAGGATTACAAAGATGAAAATGACATGGTCCCTGCCCCAAGAAAGTCACAATCTACTGGGGGAGACATACTGGATTGTAGATACACCACAATGAATAAGGCTATAAAAGAAATATGTACAGCGTGCCTGGGGGTTTTGGAAAGGTGTTATTCACTAATTTTGGTGAGAGATGGTGAGGACTATTTGTTCTGGGTCAAGAAGGATAAGCAGGAGGTCACCAGAAAAAAAGAGTGTTTCCAAAGAGGTAACAGATCAAGCAGGCGTGGAGACGTGAGCAAGTTCCTCACGTGTGCGGGATGCAGACTTTATGGTGTGGCTACAGTCAGCAGTTCAGGGTACACAGACATGAGTGGCTGAAGGAGGCTGGACAAGATGAGCTTTGCTTTTCTCTTTACCCACAGAGAAGCTTTTACGTAAAATGTTATTTTAACATTTACTTGTACATATTTATGGTGTACAGGGTGTTGTTTCAATACATGCATACACTGCACAATGATTCACTTAGGGTAGACAGCATAGTTTGTACCCATTAGTCCACCCCTTTTCCTCCTCCTCCCCCTCTCCTCCTGGCCTCTGGTAACCATTATTCTATTCTCTACTCCTATGAGAACCACTTTTTTTTTTTTTTTAGATTCCACAGGAGTGAGAGAGACCATGTGGTATTTTGTCTTTCTGTGCCTGACTGACTTCACTTAACATGATAGTTTCCAGTTCCATACATGTTTGCTGCAAATGATAGGGTATCATTCCTTTTTATAGCTGAGTGGTGTTCCATCGTGTATGCATACCACAGTTTCTTTATCCATTCATCCATTGATGGGCATTTAGGTTGATTCCATCTCTTGGCTACTGTGAGTAGTGCTGCAATGAACATGGGAGTGCAGGTGTCTTTTTGAAATACTGATTTTATTTTGGGGGGGTATATGCCCAGTTTGTGGGACAGCTGAGTCACAGGGTAGATCTATTTTTAGTTCTCTGAGGAACCTCTGTACTGTTTTCCACAATGGCTTGCCAATTTATACTCCCACCAACAATGTAGGAGAGTTCCTTTTACTCTGCATCCTTGCCAGCACCAAATGATCATTTTTAGCCATTCTTAAAGTTATGGTGTGAGACGAAACTGTTCTCCCAACTCTCCACCAGTAGAACTCAAATCACAGGAAAGACCACTCAATGCCCCTCAATACCCTGTGTGCACAATTAAATTTCCTTCCGAATGTTTCTAGTAAGCAAGTCATGCCTTGAAGGAATGTCTATCATCTTTATGCTCTTATCAAACTCGAGGTGTTTTTTCACCATTTAAGTCTCTTGTCATTTAGAAATTTAGTAACTCAAATCATTTGTTGCTTAATCCATAAGTCTTATGCACCAACATGATTTGATGCACTAAACCATCTCCCACATACACAGCTGGAATATCAAAAGTCGACACAGAACAACTTCATTTTTGTCTCCTCTAAGGAGTATCCCAGACAATTAAAAATTTTTCAACTTAGCATTCCACAGCTTTGATGTATTAATTTCTACAAAAAATAAATAAAAGGAGATGCAGAAAAATCTTTTCAAAGTGTGTCTGATATTCTGTAAGTGGTTATAAAAAATATCTGAGCAGCCAAACAGATAATCTCTATTATGTGAACATGGGTTTTAGTACTATCCGTATTTGTTATTTTCACTCTACAGAAGCAAAATCAATTGGACAAGAGGCCTAGTCGATTCCATTGAACTTTGCAAACTACCACCCTGTCATAATAACATGCGCTGAAACGCCTGCTCAAACTGCTTACACAACACAGCTCTTATCGCATGAGATTTATCAACAGCCACATTTTTCTTAGGCTGGAGCCCAGCGAAGTCAATGGTGAAAGAGTCCTATTAATCACAGTTGAACTTCGCCTGCTATCTGTGATACCTTGTAAAGAGGAGGGTGATAAAAAAGATGCATAGTGACACTGACTGTCAGAAATGCTTACGGGATGATGTGCTCATATCAGATGGCTTTGCCAGTTGGACTGGCATTAAACATTCCACAAGTGGAGTTTAGAAAAAATAACAATGCTACAAATCTGGAAAGGAACAGCTCTAGGCTTCTGCCAGTCCCTGGTTATTTTAGACCTGGCGAAAGGGAGTTTAATGCTTAAGAGAGGTTGCCAAGGCATCTATCCCAAACTGCAAGTTCAAGAAGCTGTGACACCTAGACAAAAACTCGCCTCCCCCTTCCACCCACCCCAAAGTCCCACCCTGTCTGGAAATGCAATTCCTGTGACAGTCCCTTGCCTGGTATTCCACAAACAGCTTACAAATAATGTCAGCACATTACTCACTTACTTTTTTAATGCTCAGGCATATTCAGCCCTTGTCAGTTGTGAGACTTTCCCTTGTCTATCTCCTTGCAACAGTTTTATCTGTCAAAAAGTGTGACCATCAAGAGGGCAGCCTCTCTGTCAGCACTTTGTCCACCTTCTGGATGTTTTAATGTTCAACAAATGTGTGTGTGAGTGTGAGTTCTGTGTGTCTTGAGAATGCTGGTAGGCAAAAGAGCAGTCCATACGAGCACTAGTTCTAATTTGTATTATCTTTCAATTCTATTTTTCCACAAACTTTTTGAAGTGCCCTCGTATAAAACACATAAAAGGTTGGACAGACTCTGTTCAGTCTTAAAAGTCATGCTAAAGAATGCGTGCTTCGCTTTGTACATAATGAAATGAAACCTTAGGGAACTCTGAGAGTACCGCGTCATTCACATTTGTGTGGACTGAGATGGTGACCTTGGACATGTGAAAGCACTGCAGTGTTAGCACCGGCAATGGCTACATTAGGGACAGGGGTGAGAAGCAGGCATCACCGCCAGCATGGCCCAAACCACCTCCACAGTGGCTGAGGGGTGGCTCTGCGTTCTCACGGCCAGCTCCGGGCAGTGCCAGCTGCAGTGGGCAGCAAGATCCCATCTCGCCGTAGTTCCTCTCCATGCAGTCACTGTGCAGAGCTCTGAAACTGGAAGAGGACCTTGGAGATGACCGTTCGCTCAGTCTTGGCTGCTTTTTCAGTGTTGATGTTCTTTTATATCAGTTACAATGGGGAAAAAGGAGACTGAGAGAAAAGATTGGGGGGTTCCTTGTAGATTCCTAAATCATATTCCCAAACAGCTCCTGACAGGAAGAAGCAAGAGGAGGGGGAGGAGGAGTGGGACGAGGAGGAGCAGGACCATAAGCAGAGCACCTGGGCCGTGTTCTCTCTTCAATACCATAGCAGGAGGGGAATGCACTAGGCTAAACATATGAAGTTGCCAGTTCTTGTAGGTTAAAAGATGGTCAATTACCAGCCATTGGATAGGTGAACCCTCTCCTTCCCCTCCACCTCCCCTCCTTGAAATGAGTTTCTTGACAACACTCAGGCCTTGGCATCCTCTCAGCCACAGCAGATGGCTTCAGCAATGGCACCAACAACGGAGGCTCTTCTTGTCACGATGTCACAGGAGCCGAGCAGGGACTCTGCAAATGATGCAACATGAGGCGCACACAGCTGCATTCAGGAGAGTCGAACAACACTCTTCTAGGCAGCAGCGACGGTGAGGACCGCTGGCAATGTCTAGAGGAAGAACTCTGAGTGCCAGTCTATGCTAAGAGAGCGAGCTTAAAAGACGACTCTGTTAGGGACGCTGTGCAATCTCAACATGACGGCCTGAATAAAACATTTTCTTCCCTTACAACATAGGATATGAAATTTTGGAACATGAAGGATGCTGCGCTTCTCAAAATTTATTTCTTAAATGCTCGATTTCTGGGAGGAATTTTAAAGCTAGAAATAAATACAATGAAGCTTGGTTAACATCTCATTATTGTTCTGCAGATTTTAAAAATATGTATATATTTGGTCCTCTTGTGAGTATTTAAATTTGCAAAGCTTTATAAAGATATTTCTCTTGGAATTTAGGATAGATACATATTATATGTGATAGAGTGAATGGGTCTGTTACTAGGTTAGCAGAATGACAGAGTATTTGTGGATGTCTTGTAATGGCCTGATAAATATAATAAAAAAGTGAAAGTAAACCATTTTTTTCTACTTCCAGGCTATCTTACTATTAATTACTTATCTAATTAAAAAGTGTGGAACTAAAATTTCAAGAGACAGGACAAATGACAATAAGCACTTTTGTCACCCTTAAATACCCAGAGCTTCTAAACTTGGGGAAAAATGAGCTTTATTATATAGTCAAGATGAGGTCATATATCAGAGCAGACTCAGCCTAAGCTGCACTGAAGGCAGGTAGAGGGTCCAAAGCTTAGCACTGTACTCAGACCATGAGGGTTTTTATTCTATGTTTTAAAATTGTGAATAATAGAATAATAAAATAATAAGAGTAGAATAAGAAAATGCACTTTATTTATCAAAGGGCCAAAATGACAAGAAAACCTTCAGGGAGAATATTCACATGTGGCATCCTTGACATTAAGCATAATATTTTCCCTCTCTTAGTATATGATAGTTTGGTTCATCAATGAAGGAATTGCTTTTTAGAGCAATAAAACCCACTGGAATAATTCAATTTGTTCATGTTAGCAGTGGGATACTCCAATAATGAATTGGGTTTCTTGAGAAAGAGAGGACATATTTTCATAGCAATGAATGAGGATTAAACCAATAAAAACTTCCTTTCCTGTTCAGGCAAGTAATTTAGTGACAACAGAACACTTTTCCTTTGTGGTCAAATAATGACAGGGTGGAGATGAATTTGAGAAAACAAACTAGGAGGAAAACCACATTTCAGTCCTGCTGAAATGAATTATGGCAATTTCAGCTGGACTAGGGTCACTCCAGGGATTCTGTTCTTTTTTTCTTTCTTCTCCTTTCCCTTTTCTTCCTTGTTAAGGTTTTTCGACTGCACTTTTCTTGCTAATTGCTTCATTTTATGAGACAAGACTGAGCAATAAGATGCAAGCCCACAGCAATCTAAACAATGTTGACGAGCATTCTGCGGGAAATGGGAAAACCAGCCAATAAATGGATATAGTAACAACTGCATTCTTCAGAATTATGAGGGTGATCTGCCAGCACTGCCCAATTTACTTTCTGCATGTTTATCCTGCAATGTCCTTAAAAACACATTAAAAGATGCAAAACTGCAGTAGCACTAGATAAGAAAGCTGTCAGTTGAAAACATTACTAATCTTTAGGGAAAATTACCCCCAACTGCAAAACAGGTGGATCATATTGAAGAAGAAATAATAACTAGTCATGCTTAGACTTCTGAAACTCAATAAAGTAGAATCACAGCGGATAAACGTCTGTTAGGCAGCAGAAATTTTGTTTGGTGTATTCACAACAACTTGCTCTCAGGCCTCAGATCTGACAAAGGGATTTTCACTCATCAAGGAGATGAATCTGTCAGTGGACAAACACTGGGTATAGAAAAGTCTTTGTTGGAGAATTAGTATAAAAAAACAAAACAAAAATTCAAAGTGGGTCTATGAATAGAAGCACTAGGTGCCTCCTGTAAGTAGAGTCATGCAGTATTTGTCCTTCTGTGCCTGGCTTATTTCATTTAGCATAATGTCTTCCAAGTTCAGGCATGTTGTCACATGTTGCAGGATTTCCTTCTAAATCAATGGGTATAAAGTTTCAGTGATGCAAGATGAGTAAGTTCTAGAGATCTGCTTTACAATACTGTGCCTATAGATAGCAGTACTGTACTGTACACTTAAAAAAATCTGTTAAGAGGGTAGATCTCATGTTAAGTGTTCTTACAACAATACAATAATAATAATAATAATAATTTTTTAAAAGAATTAGCATACAGGAAAGGATCCATTGTCCCACAGATGCAAAGGAAGTTTTCTTTATACAGTGTGGCACCTGTAGCATAGTTTGGTGGCTAAGTGTGGGGGTTTTGGAGCCAAATTACAGCTCTTTCATCTATTGGGTACTTAGTCTACTGGGACTCAGATTTTTCATCTTCAAAATGGAGAGAATATCAGAACCATATAGAGTGAAGATTAAGTGGATTAATACACGTCATGACCTTGAAACAAAGTCAGTCCACAATGTTTGCTATCCTGTCATCACCATCATCACCATTGTGTGGACTACAGGCCGTGTAACTCTGTGTTCTCTTAAGACATGAAGGAAGCGTGGGTTTTATGAAATAAGAGATTAAAAAATGATAGAGGGGATCTGGCTGAGATGTGAAAAGGGAGCTGACAGAGTAGAAATTTGTGTAAGAAAAACACAATACAAGTAATGAAAACGTGTACTCAAAGCAATAAAAACCCAGAATTGACAATGTGTAGGAAAGCACACTGACACTGAAAAAAAAATTACAAATCATTTATAGAAAAACAGTAGAAAACAACAATTAAGTAAAAAAGATTAAAAAAAAACCCTCATAATCCAATTTACAGCAAATCCACATTCCCAAGAAAGAAACCAGAAAGAAGAAAACAAAACAGATATGAAATACCAGTCTGCTAAGAGGTTCCTCCTCCCACATAGACTTTTTAAAAGTTGTGAAAGCAAGAGGTTATCTTCTCACTGATTTGTACTACACACACGTGTGTGTGCACTACACAAATGTATGTACATATAGTATACTTATATACATAAAATATATTTATTATATATTTTAACTTATATACATTTATATGTGTATATATAAAAATATGCATACATATACTATATATAATACAACACATATGTAGACACACATGTATATACACATATGTATATATACACAAACGTAAGCAATTAAATCAATGAGGTATATTACAATTAATGGCATTTTAAAATAGAAAAAAATTCAGCACTTTACTGAACTAAGAAAAATAAATCAATAGGAAAAGATTTACTCTGTGTTTTCAGAAGAATTAAATACGTACCTATACACATTCTGAGATCTTTAAAGTGTCAAGACTACCAAAATATTCTTATCAAAAACCAGACAGGAAACTTAGCTTTTAACATTTTATTTCTTTAAAAAAACCCTGAAGTATATATGAAAAAATGTTTCATTATGTTAAGTCTGGATTGTGGGTTTACCTTTGTGTAATTTTACTAATCTTTGGACAGTGGGATAAGTTTGAAATATTTCATATTTTAATAAATGCTAGCCTTCCTTGCCAGACTTCTTTTTCTCAACTATACACTCCAGAAAAAATAAAGTCTCAATTTTTTTTTTTTTCTGAAAGAAGTAGGTGTTTACTCATGAATTCTGTACATAGCCAGATGGCTTTCAGATTTTAAGTCTATAGTAAGTCTTGCTTAGACACACGAGGTCTCTGAAAATATGCATCCATGTCTCAGATCTGAAAATTCATGTAAATATATTCCAGTGATAAGTGAGATGGATCCAAGGCAAGAAGTTAAGCACAGAGAGTCCAAGTGTGAAAGGACAGTAGCGAGCAATTAGACGAGTGAAATGCATAAAATTACATCCAAACAATAGTTGTAAATAAAGGTGCAAATTAAACATGCATGTTAAAAAGTAATTTTTGAAAGAGAATATATTTACTGTAATAATAGATGATTTAGTAATAAAAATTATAAAGTAATAATAATCAGGGCCTGGAATTACATACTACACAAAGATTAGCTGGAAGGTAGGTGAGAAGTTAAATTTCTCATCATACATAAGGAAGAATAAAAAATAATGGTTCTTGAATTAGGTCATTAAAGTAAATAAAGCTTTCTACCTTCCAGGAATGTACCTTCCTCATCACTAGAAAAAAAAAAATAACAGCAAAAAAGAGAATTATTGAAACAGTAAGGCAGATAAGCATGGAATGTGTAAAATAGTATGATAGAAGTTAGCCCAACATTTTGGTTAAGACAAAAAATTAATGTTTGAACAAGGTTTAAAATCCCCTTTAAAAATGAAGACTGCGAATTTGTTAAAAATAAAATCCAACTATAAGTTGATTTCAAGGGAAACAAAATGAGAGCTAAATGTTAACTTCAAAAAAAAGATGAGCTATATTTACCAAGCAACTGAGTGTCATTTTCGTTATTTAAAGTTAAAATCCTTAATAAAGAAATACTCAAACATGTAGGTGACAAATCAGGGAGCATTTCAATACATAATCAAAAATTTACAAATAAGAGAAATGCAAAACAGCTCACGGGTTTTAGAAATCACATGGCAAACCATTAGGAAAATGGAATTAATAAAATAGATTTAATATAATAAAAAATAAAGAAGAGAAATGAACAGAAACAAAAGTCTGTAAGAATTACATTTCTCTCAGTCTTTGACAGTATAAGGGATAAAAGAGTTGAATATTATAAAATGGATAGAATTAAAAAATATGCCTATTCGACTTTATATTATACAAAGCAGCTGTCATGAAATTATTACAAAAGTCTTGATCCAATAAGCTATCAAAAAATGAACAAATTCCTTAAAGAAAAAAAAGACATTCTAAAGGCCATAGATTCTGACCATAATGCAATAAAACCAGAGATTAATAATGAAAATTTAAGCAAACATACCCAATCACTTGGAAATCTAAAAATAAAATAAAGCAAAACAAAAACTAAATCTCTGTTAAATAACTCTTAGATTAAAAAGAAAATTTAAAAATCTTCATAAAGTATTAGGGAATAAAAATATTGAAATACAACATATGAAAATTTACAGATGGGGTAGATTTATTAAACAATGAATGAAAATAAGCATCATACTTATGAGAGTAAGAAAAAGATAAGAAAATAGGAGGAAGATATAAAAGATATAAAAGAAAGAGAAACAAAAATAAATTCAGAAATATATTCATGAGCTAATTATTTGGGGAAAAAAAAGTAAATCAACTCAAGAAAATAAAAACCAAAATGAAGTAAGAAAAATGACCTTTTTAAAAGGCTCCCATATCAGTTTTATCAGAGCGGTGGGTGGTTTTTTTTCCCTTAAATCCCCACCCTTTAGAAACAACAACAAATTCTTTGGAATTGATCAGTCTCTGCTACATGATTCGTTCCAGAGCACAGGAAAATACAAAAGCTAGTCAGTATATTTGACGAAAGTAGCAAAACTCTACTATTAAAATCTGAAAAAGAAAGAAAAAAATTAAAATAAAGAAATCTCCCTTATGAGTATAGATGTGAAAACATTCTAAGTAAAATCTCAGCAAACAACATTTAATATACATTAAAAGAATCATAAGCCAAGAATTCATAGGTTTTGCCACCAAGAGGTAGGGATATTTACATATTAGGTAATCTATGAATGAATAGATTATATAAACAGGAGATTAAAAAAAAAAAAAAACCCAAAAAACTTTAGATGAAATGGAATCAAAAGTAATCTTCCTTAACATGCTGAAAAACATCTACCTATATATCTTAAATCAATGATCATTACCCATTTTAGGCAAATATTTCAGAAGCACTACAATTAAAATTAGTATTGCATGAGTCCTTCTTAGTAGTAAACCACACAACCCTCTCAAACCTGAAGCATGGATCTTTGTCCAAATTTCTTGCCTAGCAGTCACTTTCTGGACAGCAGGTGCTATACACATCTGCATTTGGGGGTAGGGAGCAAATACCATTTCCAACTTTTCCACTTTTGGCTCAGTTGCAGCTCGGTCTTCCCCTCAACCTCCCAAGTACTCCTCAAGCTTCAGAAATCATGCCCTATTGGGGCTGGCAGGTTAGCACAGTCAGAGCATGGTGCTGATAACACCAAGGTCCAGGGTTCCTTCCCTATACTGGCCAGCCCCCCCCCCCCCCAAAAAAAATCATGCCTTCCTAGAAAATCCATATGTTCCAAATCTTTTAGTAGTAGAGACTGCAGCCAGCGTACTCATAACCCCAAATTTCATTCAAAGGACCCTCTGGTTAGAGTTATAGTCCTAAAAGGGTTAAGGAGATATGCTCCTTAGTAACTTTCTTTGCTTGATCATCCTAAGAAATGAGGCCAGAGAATTTCTAGAGTACATTTACTACCCCTATTATCTCTGCTCAGAATATTCAGGCCTAACATGCTTGTGCCCTTATCTTTTCAGCCACTTGTAAGTTGAAAGACCGTGGAAACTATAACATGTGCCCCATGAACAGTAGGCATGGAAGAAAATCTAACTCTTCCCCGGCACAAATCCATGCTCGTTCTCCCAGTTCTCCCAGCCCCTCAGAGTCTCTGGAGAACTTGTCAGAACCAATCTTCTGCCGATGAATAAGGACAGCCTCCCCTTGTGCCATCCTTTCAATTGTTACCATGTTCTTTTATTTAGATATTCAGACTTTAGATTTATGGTCCTTGAAGATAGGAACCTTATCTTACCCCTCCTGACTATCATTAGATTGAGCATATTTTCTTCTACTTAGCTGGCTGAATAAATATTTGCTAAATGGATTTAAAAGTGAAAACTGAACTGCTTGAGTTCACCCTGTGTCAGATTTCCCCAGAGGTTAGATGTCAGGTTTTATAATGAGGAAGATGATGCCATTACTGTCAGATAAGAAGGTCCAGAAAGTGGGTGAGGCAAGGTGACGGGTGCAGGGCGGGGGTTGGGGCAGCAAAATTATTTGAAAACACTGGAAGAGAAGGCTTAGGATTACAGGTTATAAAGGAGAGTTGGAGAGAGGCAGCATTTACTTCCATGGAGAAGGCAGAAGGGATACAAGAAAATGGAATTACATTTGATTGAGAAGAATTCAGGTTGGGTTGAAGGAGGGATTCTTTAACTCAGTGTTAAATGATTTGGACAGTCGTCCTGGAGACTCTTTTCCTAAAAAGCTTTAAAAATACAACTGCCATCTATCCATTCCAAATGGTTTCAACGTGGGGCTTCCTGGGAGGGTACTGGTAAATTAAACACCGTATTTTGTTTATAATTCTGAGAATCGGTGATATGAACAATGTCAAGGACAAGTCTTACAACAACTCAACACTAAACAATTTAATTTTCTTTTTAAATCCATAGGCCAAAGTAACGTCCCAAATCAAATTTGTAGTCTGGGTTTAACCAGGTTGCATTTAAAACTACCAACCAGTGTGTGGTGCTGCTCCGTGGACACTGGCAAGGCACTGAGGGGTGGGTGACCGGAGACCAGCATGAGCAGCCAGCATCGTTTTCCATCCCTGCCTAATGCCAGGACTTGGATGCACGAGGCTCTTCTTCAAAGGTGTTTTGAAAGTGACACAGAGTTTACTTTCCATTAGGAGCAAGTGCATTGCTGTGCAGGCTTGGAATGAACTGTTTTCATTTGATTACCTAAAGGATAACTCTCTGGGATGTGAGTACAATTGTCCGAGTTACTGTCCTGGATATAAAGAGACAAGTAATTAACGTCCCCTTGTGCATCCTGGCAAAACAGAAAGCAACTGGAATAGCCTGGGGAGTCAGGAGTGCGAAAAGTAAAAGATAAAAATCTTAGTTTACTTTTCTGGACGATGCATTTGAGGGAGGGGGGAGGAAATTGACGGCAAACCAGTCAGAGCTCTTCCTTTGCCCCGACCCTGATCTTCACCCACACCATGATGGAGACAAGACGCCAGGACGAAGCTGTGGGAAGGACAGCTGCTTTCATCTGTGTCTACGTGGAAAAGACAATCATGTTTTCTGTCATAAACAATTTTGCAATCTCAGTTTGAATGGGAAACAAACACTCTCTCCTCCACAAGGAGTTACGTATCATCACCCAGAAAATCCTTCACGCAGCCAAGGTGAGGAGAGACTTGTCAGCACAGCTACCATCTCGAGAGAACGTGGGCCAAAGTCGAGGGCATTTGTACGACCGTGTGTCTAGGCCTGCCCACTTGGACATTTGTACATAAGATTTTTACTTACTGTCTTATTCAAAAAGGGGACAGAAATCCCAAGCCTCAGGTTTGAGCAGCTGAGTGCAGTGCAGGTTAAACTCAAAGTTTCGTTAAAGGGAACTGCTTCCCACACAACACAAGTGTTTGCTTAGAGTCTTCTTCTCTGCCCAGGAAAGGAACTTGTGCTTAGAGGCTCCCAGAAAGGTCTATGGCTTATTTCCCATCTATGGTTGGTCATCAGATTACTTCAGGAGGATAACCCCTCAAAGCAGCAAAGGACAAAGCAGCCCTGGGCCCATGGTGGTGACATTGGAATCAATATCGTTCCCTTTAGTTGAGGGTGAAGGATCCTGACATACTCAAATTTGGTGTCTCTAGGCTCCTCACATTGGAAGGTGTAAGGGCTGGAAGTCATTTCTGTGTCCAGGAGGGAAATTCCTGCTGGCATGCCGGCAATCCCAGCTTTTGGATAGCCTCAGCTTCCTGGGAAGGAGGGAGGTCCGGTGGGTCCCCAGGGTTGGTCTTTTGTATGTCAGCCATGCCCTATGGTCTATGAATTTTTTTGTCTTGGAAGAGTGCATGTTCACTGATTTTCTCTGGTTCAGGCTACTAGAAAATTAGATCCTTTCTCACTGAATGAATACAAGAGAGGCATGCTGTCAACTACCAGAGGCAAGAGGCTGTGCTGGGCTTGTTGAATATAAAAGGCATGAAGTAGAATTGGTGAATGAATGAATGAATGAATGAGTGAAGGAAGTAACCTATTCAGCCTCCACTAAGAGTAGCAGTAAAATGGTACCCTCCTACCCAACTTTTCCATTTCATTCACTATCTCCCAGTCTTACCAACTTCCTTCTCCAAATTTGGGTAGTTGAGAGAATCTTCCATCCATTCAAAAATGTTTAGTCACACTCTTGAGAAGTTTAAATTGAAAGAAAGTTGAATTACTGGTTACCCATATTTCCAAAGTGGCATCTACTTTGATTATACAGTGTCTACATTAGTTTTCAGCCTTTATGGAGCCATATCTGAAACACTTTTTAGTCGTACAGTCAATTAAGACTCTTCTAAAAGGAATGTGAAACTGCTGATAGACAATAGCAGTATAAATAAAACTTCCAGATGCCATTCGGCTGAGGAAATGTGAGTTCAGGAATTCTGGGCATGGACCCCAATCCCTGTCTTGCATCCATGCAACCACACATGCACACGTAAACATACACACACACCACACATTACTGTGTTTTAAAAAGCATATTTTAATTTATGTCTGAAATGTCACTCTCATGTGAAGGAGTGCATGGTGAGGATTCTTTCCTGACAGCAGGAAAGGAGGAAGGAAGAAGAGAACACGAGAGCAGTAATCTTGTGAGTGCAGGAGCATTCTGTAGAGTACAACTGGCATTTCCCGGGAGGGTGGGGTCAGGGAGGAGCTATTTCCTTACTGTACACATCTGCCTGGCAGCCATCAGAAAATCGGAGCTATGCTAAGTTCAGGTCTAGATGGCGGAATAGACGGTCCCCAGCGTCACTCTCTACCACAAATCAACGAATTTACACTATAAAAATGTAACGTCAGCCAAGCTGGGGCCGCTGGAGCTCAGGGGAAGAGGAGGAGGGACCTATGGAACTCATGAAGGCAGGAGAAACCACGACGAGAGAAAGAAAAAACTGTTCTCAGCGTTTCAGTCCGCGGCCACTTTTACGCTGGAGCGCATGGAGCAGAAGCCACAGCTGTGCCCTTCAGATGGAGTTACTTGGAGACAGAAGGGGAGAAGAGGAATTTGGTGGCCCCCAGGAAAGCAAGACCATTAATAGGGTTCCTGTGGACCTATGCAGGAGCGAGGACCAGAACAGCTGAAAAAGGGGAGCCATTCAGAGGCTGGTGAGTCAAGGCAGGGGACCAGCGCAGGGCGCGCCCCATGGGAACTGTTTGGAGCATGGGCGGTGGGGGAGACAGGCCCAGCGGGAGAACACTGGGACACAGCAAGGACAGCTGATCCACCCCCCAATCAGCGCAGGACCACTCAGAGGAGACTGGCCAGGAATGCAGAATTGCAGGGGGTGCAGTTTAATGAAAAAACTCAAGCCCAGATCAGAGTTTCTACACAATCCAGGTGCACCGAGTAGGTGGAGAGCCGGAAGTACCTATAAAGTCAACCATTAAACCCTGAGCTGCACAAAAAGCCTTCCCTAGGGAAATAGCAGCAAAGTAGCAATTTAGCTCAACCACACAGCTCAGGTACTGGTCCCCACAGGAAGTTCCCTGTGTTAGAAGTAAGCAAAGGACAAAAAATTAGTTCTGGCCCAGGCATACCACCAAAGCCTTGGGGCCCACCAGGGGACATGAGGCATGGAGCTAGGAGCAGGACCCCCACCAACAACTATTGGTTGGAACAGGAACTCCCACATCCAGGCACACCACCAATGCCTCAGGTCCCACCTGGGGACCGGGGCATGGAGAAGGGGACCGCCCCCCCCCCCCCCAAGGAGGCACACCATGCCAGCGCCTCAGGACCCACTCGGGGACCTGGGGTATGGAGCCAGGGATCGGACACTCTCCACAACCAGGCACACCGCCAGCACCAAGGAGCATGCCAAAACCATCTCCTCCATGTGAGTGGCCCACCACAGCCACCTCAACAACCATGGCTGCCGCGAAGGCAGCTAGATGCCACAACCATCACACAGATGGTCTGCCAGCCACTGGAATGCATCACACAAGTAGAGTCACCAGCAGAGATAAAGAAAGGAGGAGGATGTCTCTCTCCACAGAGCTCACTTCAGAGTGACGAAAGAGGCATCTGCTCTATGATAGTATTGGGGGACCTGATTACACCTCTCAGCATTGGACAGATCATTTGGGCAGCAAATCAACAGAGTAACAGAGGGTGAGAAGAAATTTAGGGTAATTAGAGGGGTGAGGGAAAGAGGGATGGGGAGGGATTGAACAAGGGGCATAAATAATAATTACGATTTGTAACAATATATATGCAGTAATATTGATTTGATCAACATATCTCAATGTTGAACTCCCAAAATTTGTATAATCAATTTTGATTCAATAAAAATTAAAAAAAAAAAATAAAAGACCATTCTAAGGAGGTCTTGGATAGAAATGACGGAATTTATTGGAAACTGGGGCAAAGATCACCCTTGCTGTGAACTGGCAAGAAACTTGGCTGCATTGTTTCCACGCCCTAGGACTTTGTGGAAGTTGGAACTTAAGAATTGTGAACCAGAGTATCTGGCAGAAGAAACTTCTAAGCAGCAAAGCATTAAGGAAGCTGTATGGTTACTTGCAACAGCCTATGCTGAGTTATGGTGTCAAGGGCATGACATAAAGCCATAATTTAAAAGGGAAGGAGAGCATAAATATTTGGAAAATTTGCAGCCTGACCATATGGTAGAGAAGCAGAGAGCATGCAATGGTGCAGCCCAGCAACACTTAGCTAAGAAAATTAGTGCAAAAGAAAAGAATTATCAAGAGAAGGAGAAAAAGGCCCTGAAGGCCCTGCAGAAGTCTCTGGGGCCAACACTTCCATTTCAGGCCCAAAGACCTAGGGAGACAAAATGGTCTTGGGGAACAGGCTTGAGGAGCCCTCCACGCGCTCGCTGCCCAGGACCACCTGGGGAAGCTGCTTCCAGCACCTGCACCCCAGCTGCTTTGGCTGCTCCAGCTGTGGCTAAATTGGCCCCAGGTGTGGCTGGATGTGTAGCACTGGATAATACAAGCTGGAAGCCTTGGTGGCATCCATGTGGTATTAGGTCTGCAGGCTTGCAGAATGCCAGAGCTGTGGAGGCTTGGGAGCCTCCACCCCGATTTCAAAGGATGTATGGAAAAGTCTTGGAGCCCAGGAAGAGATCTGTCCCAGGGGCAGAATCACTGCAGACAACCTTCGCTAGAGCAATGCCGAGTGGAAACGTGGGGTAGGAGTTGCAGCAGAGAAACCCCATCAGTGCCATGTCTAGTGGAGCCGTGAGAGCGGGACTGCCATGGAGACCCCAGACTTGTGGAGCTGCCAGAGCTATCACGCCAGCCTAGGAGAGCTAAAGCATCAACGAGACCAGTAAAGCCATAGGAGCAGAGCTGCCAGAGGACTTGGGGACCCAATGCCCACACCAGTATGCAGAGGACATTGAACATGGAGTCAAGTTACAAGATTCACCAGCTTTGAGATTTAATGCCGGCCCTGTTGGATTTGGGACTTGTTTGGGACTTTCTTTTGGCCGATTTCTCCCCTTTGGAACAGGAATATATACCCTATGTTTGTCCCACTGTGGTATATGGGAAGTAGATAAATTATATTGATTTCACAGGTGAGACTTTGAACTTTGGACTTTCGAGTTGAAACAAGTTAAGACTTGGGGGATGAAATGAATGTATTTGCATGTGAAAAGGACATGATTCTGGGGCGTCCAGGGGTGGAATGTAGTGGATTGAATTATGTTCCCCCAAAACTCACTGGAACTTGAATTGTGTCCTCCAAGTTTTATGTACTAGAAACTTGGCCCCCACTGTGACTGTAAGAGAGTGGGAAATCCTATTATGGTAATTGAAAGGTGGAGCCTTGGAGAGGTAATTGAATTGTATGACCATGCTGTAGTGAATGGATTAAAAATGGTGGTCAGAGGCGTGGTTCTGAGGGCTTTAAAAGAAGAGGAGAGTCTGTCTTGCTCTCTCTGCTCTTTCAGCTTCCACCATCTTGCAATGTGAGACCTTTGGGTCATTGTTGCCACCACCAGATGGACTTCGGATTTCCCAGTCTCAGAAACCATAAGCAATGAATTTCATTTTCTTAATAAAAAAAAGAAAGAAAGAAAGAAAATCTGAGCTATCAAACTGCATTAAAATGGATCAGACTCATAAAAGGCAGCACATTTTGCTCCATCTCTTTTGGGGTAGACATGTTTGTCCAAGTGTGTGGGAGTCTCTGCTGTGTAAGACGAAAAATAGAAGAGGGGACATGGGATGCACATATATTCTGATCAGTGGCAGGACATTTGGGGCCTAACTGGGGACTCTGTCTCTAAGCACTTAACCGTGTAGTTGAATGATATCTCACCAGAGACTATACATTGGGAGAGGTGTCCTCCCAATTCTCCTACTATATTTATAGGAGAAGGTCTTTCTCCAGTTGGTGGTTAAGTGAAAACTGACATTTGGTTTCCTTCTAAGAGACAGATGTGTGTGCAGCTTTTTATAATGTCCTTTGTGCAAACCCGGAGATTAAAATGAGCCTCAACATAAGCCATAGGGAAGAAGCATAAAGATGATTCTAAACCTCACCTTTGCCCAGCTGACACCTGTAAAGCACAATTGTGTTTTAATGATAACACTGTGAAACGGCTCAGGTAAATATAATGCCATATGCAAGGCTTTCAGACCCCAGCAAATGCCATCAGTACTTACGATCCCTGTAGGTAGGTTTTCTCTTGCTGAGTTCAAGTTTGAATGGAATATAAATGCACCATTAAGGCTGCCCTCGAAGTACAGAGAGTGGCGGCTGCATAGCTAAGTGGAAAAGGCAGCATTTTATGTCTGATAGAGCAGTCATCTGGCAAACAGCAAATTGGTTTGACAAAAAGCAAGGGGAAGAGATGTACGGGGAGTGGCTCCACAGGACAGGCAGATGGGAGCCTGCGTTCTTTTATACATTCCTTTTAAACAACAGACTTTATTGAGCTTTTAGAAGAAAAATGCAGATTCTTTCCTGGGTTTAGAAATAAGGTGCCCATCCCCCAACCTCCCACCCCAACACACACATCAGAGCCACTACCATCACCACCACCATTGTTAGCAAGAAGAGGAAAAGAAGAGAAACAGGAATAAAAGTCTTCTTTCAGCCCAGTAAACAAGGCGAGTTTAGCTTGTCACTGAGAATGATGAATGACCACCTATCACTTTCCCAGGGAGGGAGAAACCAAAGATTGTGTATCAATTTTTATAATTTTAAGGCTGAAAGATAATAACTCTGCAGAAATGGAGCAGACTATATAAAAATCCCCTCTGAAAATGTGATTACACATAAAAATCCATAAAAATGTACAAAGTGATAGATGAACCAAAACTAAACAAATGCAGTTTTTTATCCTTTTGGAACTGAGCAGAAATAGCATATGTAGAGAGAATGATTTTATTTTGTATTTTTAAAAGAAATATTTGGAACTTAATTGAATTATACTTCTGGTGGGAATTGAAATTTTCAGATGGAATATCAGAGTTTATTTTAAATTGAATTCCATATTGAAGAAATAAAGAATGAACCATCAGTGAAATATTAGCAATAAAGTTGACATATTTCAATAAACTAAAAGAGCTGAGCATAACATAAGCTAGCACAATTTCTTCCAACACTCTTCTAAACCCCCAAAGGGTCCATATTAACCATTCTTGATAATTCTAATAAGGAAATCATCTTTTGATCTACTTTAATAAATTCAGTTTACATCTGATATTTATTTTTATAGATTCTTCAAGCAAATCAAAATTCCATGCTTTTTTTGTGGCTACTCTGCTAAATCTACTGTATCCCTCACACCTTCAATTTCATAGTACTGATGAATCTAGAACATGTATTGAGATACATGTCTCATTGTGCTTTTTCCTTAGAAGTTATCAAGTTAATCCCAGATTCTCTACACCACATCTTACTAACGTGTATTATTTTTCATTAATTTCAAGTTATTTTGTTTGAGTTGAACCTTCAGGAATTTCATCAGTCCCCCATTAGGTAAATTTAACCAATAGCAATGTACACAATAAAATATGCTTACATAGCTTGCATTTAGAAATTATACCAATAATTTGCATTTCTTTAGTAATTATAGTCAGTGGAAGAAATGACTTTTTTCTCCTGTAGACTTTGAAAATCCTGTGTCAGAAGTCCTTAGATGTCTATTTATATTTTTCAACTCATGGTTAACAACCAGTAGGGACATTATTGTATAGTATTAGTTGAGGTTTTTTTCTTTTCTTTGCAAGCTGGGTCTGAATGTTTGTCCCCTCCAAAGCTCATGTGGGAGCTTGATCCCCAGTGTGGCAGTGTTGAAAGGTGGGGTCTTTAAGAGGTGATTGGATCCTGAGGGCTCTGCTATCATGAATGGATTAATCCATTCATGAAGTAATGGGTTAATGGTTTAATGGGTTATCATGGGTATGGATTGGTAATTTTTTAAGGAGAGTAAGTGAGCACTTTAAAAAATACTCTTCCCACTCCTCACCATGTGACACCCTCAGTCACCACAGGACTCTGTAGACGCCCCACCAGGAAGAAGACCCTCACCAGATGTGTCCACCGGACCTTGGATAGCTCAGACTCCAAAACTCTAAGAAATGAATTTCATATCTTTATGAATTTACCCCATTTCAAGTATTCTGTGATAAGGAACAGAAAACTGACTAATACAGTATTGAAAAAAAAGTGGTATGGCTTTTAATATAGTATGCAATTTCAACATATTATTTATTTCAACTAGGTTTAGGGATAGTACAGAGACTAGGTTAACATCATACAATCAAACCTGTATTTTTAAGTGGCCATAAGGAAAAACAATGCACCACCTGCACAGGTCAGCTTTGCTTACAGAAACTTTCTCCTCCACACCCTGAGAAAGGGGCGAGGGTCTGAAAATCAACAAGGAGAACACGAGAAAGGAGGGGAGAACCGGACAGCAACTTCAGGTTGGAGAAATGAATTCCGGAGCCCAGTGGGGGTGGAGAGATCAACCAACTTTCGGTTTACTGCTAATTTCTTAAATATATCATGATTCTAAAACCTTGGTTAAAAACCCTCTCAGGTTGTATAAATTCTACTTCTCAGCTGCCCCAATTCCTCATTAAAAAGACCTGGTGAGAACAGACAATGTGCATGTATGTGGCTGTTATAAACAGTATAAACTGCAGTTCATCTTATTGAACACCTTGGACAGAACCCAGTTTGAGAATCATAAACCACCTTGGGATAAAAGATGTTGTCACTGAAGAAACCCTGTTTGCTTATCAAAGAAAAGACAACCGATTAATAGTTTTGTTACTAATACCACTGCCCTGAGGAATAAAATTAGGTTTATTTATTTATTTTAAGTTCAACATACTAAATTCCATCCTAATGCACAACGAGGTACAGCTCATATTACAAATGAATAACTTAATTAAAAAACATTGATTTTGCTCATTGACTGCTGCAAATTTTATTAAATATTAATGATAACATTTCGTATTTTTTATACTAGTCATGAAAGTTTTATGCACTCTCTCCCCTACAGCAGCCTTAGATTTTATGACAAAATCGTAGGCAGCTCAAAGTACAAACATAAATATTGCATTGGCTAGCTCTGTACAATATATGTGTGTACATAAGCCAACGAGGGGATGTATATACACTTATCCAAATGTGCACCGAGTTAGGAAAGCTGACTCAAAGAAAGCAGGGGAGAAACTTGAACAGTGTAAATTTGTATTTTATTTTAACTACCACGTAGGGTCACCCAGAAACTCTGGGAACAAGCACCCTGTGAGACAGGACCTCAGAAGACAAAGCACAAAACATCACCCCATAAATAATGTAATTTTACATGTTGCTTCTATGGCAAGAGGTTTCACCAAAAGGACAAATTTCTCCTCTTCCTTTACCCAATTTGCTTAAAAAGTCAATAAAGACCACCAGCCTATGGGAGAGCCTTTAAAATTTTGGTAGATTTTGGTTTTGCTTCTATGGGTTTATCTTACATGTTTGTATTAGAGACTGCACAGCCTCGGACTGTTATCAGTCTAGATGGACTAGAAGTGACCCTTATATGGTTCCTCTAAGCTCTTAATGAGAAGCTTAAATGTTTGGAGCCAACAGAGAGTTGTGTGTAGTAAATTCAATGACACCTTATTTGGAATGTTTCTCTATTATTTAGAAAATTTTACTTAAAAATTTGTAAAACATTCAGCAGAACATCATTACTTTGAACTGCTGCAGTGACTTTTTTTTTTCTTTTTCTGTATCTCAAAGTCATTTAGAAACATTCAAGAAGTGAATTTGTTTAAGTCATCTCCTCAAATCACCTCTGAGGTCAGAGGGATAGGTCAGTCCTCTGAGTTAGATTGTCTTTCCAAAACTTAATAAACTTCCTTAGGGATATAATCATAGCAACCCTGACTTGAAAACAAAGCTGGAGTCTTATCCAGTACTTGTCAAAAAGGTTCCAGTTATACTCTGGATCATTGCCAAATGCCCACATCGTGAAAAGTGAGGGAGAAAGGACAGGGAGGAGGAATGCTTTTCAAAGAAAATACTTCACATGAAACACACTAAGCATTTTCTAAAATAAGCAATTAAAACGCAGACTAGGACATTCTTCGAAATGCAAACTAGAAGTTTTTGTAAAATAGGCAATGGAAGATAATATATGAAAATATCTTTGTTCAATATAATAGTTACTATAGCAGTATACTTAGGAATCCACATATATTTGGGTATTTCAACTATGTATTGGTTTGGGCTAAGTTATCAAGTTTCTGGCAATGTTTGCCTCTCTCCACTATGTCCTCTCTTCTGTGGCTGCAGCACTCACTGGCCTCCGGAAACACCATTTCCTCTCCTTGCTCCCGGGGCCTCCTGCTGCTGCTAGTCTCTGGGATCCTTCAGATCCCCTGATTCCACACCCAACAAGAAGTCTTTGGAGCCACCTGCATTGGGATTTCTTTCCTTCCTTCTTTCCTTCTTTCCTCCCTCCCTCCCTCCCTCTGCTAGGATTCTAATGCAAGCAGAGAAGTTGTAGCTTCTACTAGGTGTCCTTTCAAGGTTGTGTCATGTACAACAACTCCAGATATCAGGTCACAGGTGGGTTTTAAAAAATAAATTTTCTTAAGAAATTAAACGAGGTACAGCAATCACCAATGACATTAGAATTGGTGCATACATTTTTCTATGAATGTACAGATATGCAAAATGCCACCTAGTTTTATCACACTCATTTCCCTTTCAGTTGTGGAATAAAGTTTCTTTCTGTCATGTCGAGTTCTCAGGAAAACAAAACAAAGCAAAAAAGAAAACACCCATTCCTTGCATGGTGTTTGGCGCTAGACCCCGAGGGCATGTGTTCTGTGAGTCTGACACATTTTGAAAGTACTACTGTCCCCAGCTCAGCATGACTGTGAACTGGGTCTTTATAGCCACCTTTAGTCCTCCCAGGGAATAAATTAAATCTGCATCTTGACCGTGTTGCCTGGAAGAGATTGCTCAATTATTTATGGAGCAATAGCAGGGAATTGCTCTTCTCTGCAAAAGTTGGGGGTGGGGGGGGGGGTATATACTGTCTCTGGGCTACTCCAGGCCACTGCGTTAGTAAGTCCAGTAATGTCTAGAGAAAATAACAAAGCTGGAGGCAACAGAGATATATTAACAAAGAAGATGCAGTGAATCACTTTCCACTGTTTGGAGACTGTTCTCAGGCTGCCACTGAGGTTCTGTCTGGGACGTCACGGATGTTTGCTGACACCTGACAGGGAAGGCTGGGCAGTTACTGGGTTAAGGACCACATGGTTTAAGGCTGAAGTTCTAAAAAAATGTAAATAAGAAGAAACTCAAGAGTTTGTAACTAGGGATTTCACTAATAGGAAACTTCTGCATTCGATTTTTGGTCTTGGCTCATATACTCAGTGTTAAAACAGCTTTATGCTGAGAATTAGAAAACGTGACATTGGTTCTCACAGGGCTGGTCAGGAATAATTCCTTAGAGTTTCTCAGTTATTTACTGTTGTTTTGGAAATCACCGAAGCAGAGTTGCATACAGAGCCTCAGTGGCGTTTCCATTAGGGTGAGTCTTTCCTGTGGAGATTTACTCCTTGCTTCCTGGTGCCCAAATTGCATTAACACGGGAAAAATGAGTAAATAAAACTACTGTATAATTACAGAGATGATTTAAACACACATACCCTAAGACAGGCAATACATGTACATGTCAGGGTGAAATTATATCAATGACTAACAGCTGATTTTCTAAAAGATCCATTATGTTAATGAGCCATGAGAAAGAGCAGAGAAAGTGAGGACCACACAGAAGGAAAGACGCAAGGTAAAAAATGATACCCATTGTGTGAGTTTCCCCCTAAAATCAAGGCTTAGAAAATGTTCTGACCCAGTTGCCTGGATAGAGAAGAAATTCCATCCTAAAATGTATATGCAGGGTCATCTTTGTTTCAATTTCTAAGGGATTTTTTTTTTTTAACTTAACTTCATTGGAACTATAATAGAAATCAAAAAAGTTATATTTACATGGACTATCTCTCTAAACCTCAAAACCTTTTTTAGACCTTATCTAATGCCTCCAATATCCAAGTTGAGGTCAGTTTATCATAACATTTTACTACTAAAGAAGGCAAGGAAAAATTGAAAGTGTTTGCTTTCTAGATGATAGAGATATTATAGATAATATGTAGTTAGTTTTGTTTGCCCTGATATTAGCATGTGTTACTATAACATTCTGACTTTTAGATGTGTGGTAAGTGTTAATCAGTTCTCTAGTCTAAAAAGAAGAGTGCTAGGTTTGGGTGGTAGCTAGCCCTGAAGTTAGCAGCAAAAAATACATTCTGTGAAGACTCACACATTTGCTAGCAGTAGGGCACAAATTCTTCCCTTTTTTTCTGCCATGTTTAAACTTTTCATTGAAATATAATATACATAAAAAAAAGTATACACGTCATAAGTGATAAATTCATTGATCTCTATACTTTTTTAAAACAACGTAGGGCTATAAGAGCTTGCTCGTAGATTGAGGCAGGAGAGGAGCCAGAAGGAAGGAAGCAGATAAAAACTCGACGAGTTTTAGTAGTGTGGCAGATCGTGGGTCCCAAAGATGGTTGCACTGTCTCCTATCCCATCTGCTCTTCTGCAGTGTGACCTTTCTACTCCCCCACAAAGGGCTAGATAGAGTTTAGATCTCCACCCACTTGCACCTGGGTGGGTTTTGTAACTGCTTTGACCACATATTTTATATTTTAGAATATAGCAGACAGGAAACTTTGTCATTTCCGGGCACAACTTTTAACTGGCTTGGCAGTTTCTTTCTGCCTCTTAGAATATTTGCCAGAACATGGAGAGAAGGGAACACTCCTACACTGTTGGTGAGACTGTAAATTAGTACAACCACTATGAACAACAGTATGGAGGTTTCTCAAACAACTGCAGATACATCTACCATATGATCCAGTAATCCCACTTCTAGTTATATACTCAAAGGGATGGAAATCATCATGTTGAAGGGATACCTGCACTCCCAAGTTTACTGCAGCTCTGTTTACAATAGCCAAGATATGGAACCAACCTAAATGTCCATGGATGGACTACTGGATAAGGAAAATGTGATGTATATACACCATGAAATTCTACTCTGCCATAAAAAAGAATGAAGTTCTGCCATTCACAACAACATGCATGAGCTCGGAGAGACTTATGTTGAGTGAAATAAAACAGGCACAGAGGGAAAAATACCACATGTCCTCACTCATAGGTGGGAGTGAAGAAAGAAAGAAAGAAGGAAGGAAAGACCACAGTGGTGTGCTGGACTTGCAGAGGGAGAGAGCAAGCCTAGGGTAGCAGGTTGAGTGGGGGAGGGGGTGAGGGAGGGAGGTCAGGGATTAATTGGGTGAGGGACACAGGGAATAATTGTAATTTGTGGAAATGGGAATGCTGCTAGTGTTGATCTGGCCATCACATCTTGGGCGCAGGTGGTGACAGTCAGCTTTGTACCCCATGTATATGCATAATCAATAAAAAAAAAAAGTAATAAAAAAAGAAAGCGAAAAAAATAAAGAATATTTGATCTTGGTATGCTCTCCCTCAGAACCTGGAGCCAGACTGTAAGAAGCCCGAGCCACGTGGAGAGGCCACGTGTAAGTGCTCTGGTCACACCCCAGCTGAGCCCACTGCCGGCATCGACTGCCAGCCATGCAAGTGCTCCATCTTAGATATCTATCCCAGTCAAGACCTCGGATGACTGTAGCCCTAGCCAACATCTGACTTCAATCACTTGAGAGATCCCATTGAAAAATGCCCAGCTGAGCCCAGTCAACCCACAGAACCATGAGAGATAATAATAAATTGTTGTTTTAAAGTCACTAATTGTTTGGATGATATGCTAACCAGGAACAGATAACTGGGACAGGTTACAAAACACAGACATGGGAATTTGGCTTTGACAGGAGGAAGGCAGAAAAGCACAATAGTGAGATGATAGATATATTTTCAGATTGAACAGTGGGAAATCAGAGATGAGAATCTGGAAGCAATATCATTTGGTAAGAAAGAGGAAAAAAAGATGGAATAGTAGGTTTAAGGAAGAGATAAATATTTGACATATCAGATATGCAGAAATGGAGACAGAACCCAGCAAAACGGCCACTGCCATAACTTGATGGCCAAGCTGATGGTATGAGCTATAAATCTGAAGACTGCCACCTGTCTGGGGCTGGGATTTTCTCCATCTGTGCTCAGCTGTCTAGGTGAGAAGAGAAGGCATATGACTGCATGGATTGCAAGTTTGCAGAGTAGGTGTGGAAGGAAGAGAGAGTGAGATAGCTATGGGTTCCGGTAGGTGGTAATTATAGCAATGGCCCATGGATTTTAGCCTGTGCAGAAAAAGAGAATGAAGCTGGTTGAGGCCTGATATTAGAAATAAAAAAAAAAGGAAGATGCAGAAATTTGAGGTCAGTAAGATTACCTGTGGGAGGGAAGAGATTGAGAAGTCTGGAGAGATAAGTTCTGATCCCAAAATCGAATATTTTTGAATCCTTTGATGTGTCTTTTTTTTTAAATATAACATTACTAGTAATCAAGAGTTACTTATAAAATATTTAAGGATTAATAAAAAGCCAGTTAGTATTTCTACTCATCAGTAATTTGTAAAAGTCCTGACTGGGAAGACGGTTCACAACGGAGGGTTAGACTGAGGTTTTATTTGCCCATACCCAGTGGTGTGCTAGCATTGATTGGCTCATATCCACTTGTGAGCACCGACTGTGTGCATGACTTTTCCTATCTGCGTTTAGTGATGTCATGCTGGTAGCTTGAAATTGACCATGGTGGAAATATTTACACCACAGAAATGTGCAGACACTATAAATCAGCACTTTTGTTTCCCAGAGAGCAGGTTGTTAAGCATTTACCAGCACACCACTAACACCCTCCCTCTACCCTATTTACCATATGAAAGAAAATTTAATTGTGTCCATTTCTTATCAATGTAGATCTATTAACTTATGGCTTATGCTGCAGAATTATACCCAAAGGATGTGAGTGGAAGCTTATTTCACTACCCTTTTATTAGCTGCATGAAGCACAAATGTTGGATTCACAGTAAGTGATTTATTACTTGTGAAGACACAACTCCCTCTTCACTATGCCAGAACATTCCGAGATGGGAAGGAAAAGGCCACCAAACAAGCTGAAGTATGCAAAGCTCAGCCGTGCGAGGATGTGGGCCCTATCCAGATGTATGAAACCGAAAAAGGGATGAACTGTGAAATGAGGATTTTAAGAGGGAAAAAACTGGCACACGTTAATCTCACTCCTCGGTGAACCTGTGGTAAAGAGAAATTAAAGTCGGAGACAGGCATTCCTGCAGCCTGAGCAAATATACCCACCAAGGACGCTCAGGAGTCACAGGACCAGGGACCACCTCAAAATGTTCACCTTCTTTCTGTTTTTGGTTTACAAATCCTGTAACACTGGCATTGAAAACAATGCTGAGTCAATTAATCACTTAAAAAAATAATTTAAACTCCCCAATTTGCCCAATAGTGTAGCTGCTATAATACAATCTAGGGCCAAAACAGGCTTTTCCTCCCACTTCATGTTATTATTATTTTCCAGTTTAGTTTTCAAATACTGTCTGCATTCTTCTTTTGCCCTAATTTTGCTTTAGGATAGTAACAAAAATGAATGAATTAGCACAACAGTAAGACAAGGTTACTGGGAATATGAATAAAAACATAATCCTCAGAGGATTTCAACTTAGCAGGTTTGAAATAAGACACAAAAATTTTATCTGCTAGGCAAAGAAAACCTGAGAATTTTGAGCTGTTTCTTCTTAGTATACTAAATTATATTAATATTTTCTTCCTTTCGTGCAATAAAAACTGGTTGCAAATGACTTATATGCGACTACAGGGGTAATAAAGCTCTTTGTGACTCTCAAAATTGGAATATAAACTTGAAAGGTTTCATTAAAATTAGAAGCATTTTAGCTTGTTTTGTTTCCATTAAATGGGAACACATTAATGTCTTTTATTTCGAGGAGAATTAGAAAAGATGAATACATAATAACATGTTGAAATGCGGGGCAATATTTCTGAGACAGAAGAAAAACACTAACAGAACCTCCACACCTCTTGAACTCTGATCTGTGACATTCTTTATCCAGGTGGCTTCAGTGATAATCCCTTTAGGCATCTGCAGGTGTTGTGTAAGTCACTAGATGGCTTCTTTCCATATTTTTCCACAAATACAGTAAAAAGCAGACCGTATTTCCTACTGAAATCTGAAAAGGGAGGCACACGGTGAATTCTGCTTAATGGTGATTCTGTTTAGTGAATGAAAATTACTTAACAGGGAAAAATAATTTTTCTTATTTTTCCTTCCAAGGGCACTTATTAAAATGGATTTTTAAAATGAACATGCAACAATAAGGCATATTAAGCTTGCTCTATCAAAATAACAACACACTACAAGATGTGGAAAATACCCAAGTTTCTTCTATTTTATATAAGGGGGAAACTATTACACTGTGGATATATATTTTTTCATTACTTCCAGATAGAAATTGGGAACAAGAAGAGGCTTTAAAATTTGAACAAGCTTTCTTGAGGGGAAAATGACATGAAGTACTGTGAACATGGAGAGTAAAGCTGGTCTATCATGGACTGAATGTTTGCATTCCCTCACCAAATTCATACGTTGAAGCCCAGACCCCCAAGGTAACAGTATTCAGAGATGGGGGCCTTTGGGAGGTAATTAGGTTTAGATGAAGTGGTAGAGACCAGAGCGTATGCTCTCTCTCTCTCTCTCCACCTCCACTGAGACACCCCCCCTCTCCCGATCTGCAAGCTGGGAAGAGAGCCCTCACCAAGAACTGAATTGGCCTGGCGGGCACCTTGATCTTGAACTTCCAGCCTCCAGAAGTGTAAGAAATAAATGTCTGTTGTTTAAGCCACCCAGTCCATGGTGTTTTGTTATGGCAGCCTGAGCTGATTAACACCTAGGCCCTGCCCTCAAAGAGCTCAGGGACAAAGAAAGGCACACATGATCTCGATAAAAGTACAGTGCAGAAGTTTGCAGGGTGCTGATGCACTGCAATGGAGAAAGGACCTAGTTCTTCTCTGAGACGTAACTGGTGAAGAGATGAAGAAACTGTGCCCAGATGTTAAAGTGATTTGTCCAGGATCAAAAACTGGTTGGTGGTAGAGCCAGGATATTAACCGAGATTTTACTTGAGTGTGTGTGTGTGTGTGTGTTATGTACACCTATAATACACTTTTTACCCATTCATTCAGTGAAGTGTTATTGAGCACTTACTATATGCCAACTACCATAATAAGTGTGTTAAACCCATGAATGGAGGCATGGTGAATTTTATAGTTTTGCAACAGCAATTCATGAATTGGGCGGCTGCTAGCCTGAATTGGTTCAGGCACTCCACATGAAGTTGCCTTAGTTGGTGTATCTTGCTGGGAAGTCCCTAGGTATATAATTATAAGTTAGTTGGCTGCTTCTGACTGGATGAGTTTAAGTTCAGTTTTTTTTTTTATTATAGGCATTTATAAGAAATAGCTCAATTACGTTTCACTTATGTCCACAAATCAAGAAAGGGTAAGTTCACTTATGAGGCCTAACTGGCTTTGTCTGCTCAGGGGTTCTTCAGGCCCAGTCTCCATTTTCATTTACTTTAACAGCATTTCCATAAATTATTTTTATCCTCACAATACCCTAGCCCCATTTGACTGATGAGAAAACTGACGTTTAGAGATATTTGCTAACTTGTCCACAGTCATATAGCTAGTAAACATCAGAGCTGAGTTTTGAACCCAGATAATTGAAATGTCAATGCTTTTGGAAGGTAAGAAATCTAAAAGCACTTAGAAAAACTTAAAATGAAAAGAAGTGCTGATCAGTAGATCTCTAGTATCATTTCACATAATACTCTCATATACAAAAATATGCAAATTGTATCATTTTGCTACCAGTAAAACTGGGGTAATACCTTCTCCATAGGGTTCACATGCAGATCAGTGTGATAATGTAAGCAGTGCCCCCAGCCACTCTAATAAAGATGCTGCCCTCTCGTACCTCAGGTGGCCTAGCTGGGAGGAGGGGGGGTGTCCACCTTGCTTATCCATGCTTTCTCCAGACCACTGTGAAAGCTCTGCTTCTCCGAGGCTCACAGATCCAGCTACTCCAGCCTCTCAGCACAGCTGGTACCATCACTGCTTGATACCCTCACTGTTTCCATCATTTTAAGCAACTGTAAAGTCTATGTAAATGACACATCCAACACCCTGGCTCGCAGATCCTGTCTGATCACCTTCCTCACTCCACCTCAGCCACTTACAATACCCCCACCCTCACCCCAACATTACACCCCTGACTTCACCATCATGACTGCAATCACAAGTTCATGCACCCTGTGATGGACTAAATGTTTGTGTCCTCCCCAAATTCATATGTTGAAATTCTCACCCGCTATGTGATGGTGTTAGAAAGGAGGGCCTCTGGGAAGTGATTAGGTCATCAGGGTGGAGCCCTCATGAATGAGGTTAGAGCTCTTATAAGAGGCCCCAGACAGCACCCTCACTTCTTCCGCCATATGAGGTCACAGCTAGAAGTCACCATGTATGAACCAGAAAGAGGGCCCTCACCAGATATGGAAACTGGTTTGACCTTGGACTTCCAACCTCCAGAATTGTGAGAAATAATTTCTGTTGTTTGTAAACTACCTAGTCTATGGTATTTTGCTATAGCAGCCTGAATGGACCAAGACACACCCCATTCTCCTATCACAACCTCCTCTCCTTCTGTCTTGCTTAAAGAGCCTTTCTGAAGTCATCCTTTGAGTGGATGAACAACTTCCCATCACACTGGCATTCTCTTTCAATCTCTCCTCTTCACCCCTCCATTTACTCAGCTTAAATGCCAAGGCCCACCACCATCACCAGTCTGTTTGCCTTTCCCTCCTTCCTTCTCTACATGGTACGGAGGGAAAATTGCTTACTTACAGCAGCCCCTGCCTAGGAGATATCAAAATGGAATGTTGTGCTTCATAATAACTGGCTCCAACAGCTGAAGCTGATAAATAACTTCGAGTGACTTGAAACACCAGGTTCTGCTGGACCTGCCTGAAATGTCTTTCCTGATTAACAAGCAACAAAACTTTAAAAAATTAACTGTGTACAGATCTATGGACTCATTCCATTCTACCCAGAGTGCTAGTTTTTAATCCTTAATTAACATAATCACTATGAATTGTCTCCACTTCTAGCACTTCATGATCTCTGACTTTTTCTTTCAGCTAACTACTCAGTTAATTTCTTTACTGGTGTATACTTTCTGGCCTGGAAGGTTAAAAACATTGACTTTGTATCTTTTAAAAGTCCTAGTGGTATTTGTTTTGTTCTTTGACAATGGAAAATGCCAACTCTAGATAAATATAGTCACCCTCCTTCTTAACTGCTTAGTCTGAGCAGCTGAAAAATGCTGAAGAAAAATAACACTAACTCACATATTGTTATCACTAGAATATGTATAAATTCCACCCCTACCAGGCGGGTTCAGTAGATGGTTCTACTGAAATGTTGCCTCAAACTCCACAGATAACTTCCCAATTGCTCAATTTGCCAAGTCAACGGCATATCCTCAGTCCTCCCAAATTCAACCACAGAAAAATTGGACACCATTGTCCAGTCACTACTACTTCTTAGAGCTTTACATTTCTTTTGGTTGCCATGATTCTCTTCCCATTTTTTCTGACCTCTTATTTCTTTTTTTCTACTCACCCCTTAAATGATAGCTGTTCCTTGAGGTTCCATCCTTACACATTCTCTTCTAATTATGTCCTTTCTCCATGGATCTCTACTCTTACAAATGCAATTCTCACAACTCCAAGTCTAGATCTCCATACCACAACATCCTTTTGATTTCTAGACCTAAATTTTCAACTGTCTATTAGACATGCCTATGATTGCATTTTCTGAAGGCAGGAAGGAAAAGAGCTGACCAAGAGTACCTGTGCAGGGGAGGAGCTGGGCATTCCAGGCAATTGCAACAAGCCCCAAAATCCAGAGTGTGAGGAGGGGAATCAGGGAGGCAAGTGGCAGGACCAGCAGTTGGGCATGTATAGCCTCATAGGCTGCTGTAAGGCTTTTGCTCTTCAACTGGGAGGTACTGAGATTGACTTAGACTTTGGAAGGATAATTGTGTTGCCAAGGATGACAGCATGGAGTGCAGATAGGAGGTGCCGTTGTTTGAATGTCCCCCCAAGCTCTCATTGGAATTTGACCCCCAGTATGGTGATGGAAGGTGGGGTCTTTATGAGATAATAGGACAGTAAGGACTGTACCCTTGTGAATGGATTGATCCATTCATGGAGTAATGGGTTAGTGGTTTAATAGGTTGTCATGGGTGTGGTTCTAATGGCTTTTAGAGCAAGCGAGAAGGTTAGCTAACTCTTGCTCTAGCAATTCATGCCATATGACACCCTGCGTCACCCACCAGGAAGAAGACAATGCTCACCAGATATATTCCCTGGACCTTGGACTTCCCAGCCTCCAAAACTGTAAGAAGTAAATTACATTTCTTTATAAATTACCCAGTTTCTGGTATTCTGTTATAAGCAACAAAAAACAAACTAATATAGAAGGTGATAGCAGTAATCTGGGCAAAAGGTAAAGGGTGACTTTTTATCTAAAATTCAAATGAGACTTTGTTTTCAAGCTTTTCCTTATGACTTGTCATTAGATTTCCACATTTAAAATGAAAGATAAATATCACATCTCAATTAATTACTATGAATTTCAACTTAATTTAATATGGCTCTAATTCTCAGTCTTAAATTTGAATGTTCCATTTTTAACTCACTCTAAATTCTGTCTTGGTGGTAAATCTGCCCTGGATCTGGTTCAGCTCTTGGACTTTTGGCCACCCTGTTTCCGGAGCCCATACAGTTTCTTCCAGCTTATAGGCGATGGGCATTTTTTTAGCTTTGGGAATCAGGCATATATAGGCCCCGTTACCCATTGCTTACTCTCAACCTTACATGGTCTGTAATTTTGCATATTTCTTTTCAGTTTTCTCCTTTTTTACTCCCATATAGAAGATGAGGTTACATTAGTCAGCCCTATGCTGAGCATATGCAAATCTTCCCTTTATGTTCATGTACACACTTCATAAGTTTTCATAAATTGAAAGAATGAAACAATCGTTCTTGCAATCGTTTCTTATCTCAGAGCTTATCTGAACAATTTTAAATAAAATAATACTTAATTTAACAGTAACTCTAGCAATGGCTTAGCAGTCTGAAGCTTTTAGCTAATTAACTTAAAGAATTCTTTAGAATCTGTTTTCTGAAAAAAGTTGCATCCTTTACACAGACTAGAACACTTTTAATGGAATTAGAAGATGAATCTTGAATATAGATTGTTTTCCCATGATCACGAATATTTTTAATTAGAATAAAAATACAAGTATAATGAATTTTACTGATATTACATAGTCTTTATGGGAAGTATTTTTCTTCATTTGAAAATATTAAAGCAGACACTGTCAACTTTACCTGATATGTCTATTTTAAGGCATGTCTGCAAATTTTTCAATGTTCTTCCCCTTGAAATGTAGGGTCTATGTGCCTTTTTCTTGAATATGGGCTGACTCTAACAATACACTTGTAACCAATAGAATACCATGGAAGTGATGCAGGATGACCTCAGGCTGGCTCAGAAATGGCCAAGTAACTTCTGTCTAATTTCTTAAGAAGCTGATTCTGGGGTAAACCAACCAGGCACCCATAAGAAGGTGGGAACTGTCACACTTGAAAGTCCATGTTATAGGCATTCTGATTGACAACCCAGCTGAGTTCCAGTCAGGTGAGCCAAATACACGCCTCAGGAGAGCCTTCAGATCATTACAGCCCAGCCAACATCTGACTACAACAGCAAGAGAGACTCTAGTGACAGCTGCTCAGCCAAGTCCTTCTTGAATTCTTTTGAATTCTTGACCTACAAAACTGTGAGCATGATAAAAGGGGTGTTTTAAGTTGGTAGGCTTGGTGATAATTTGTTACCTAGATAAGAACCAGAAACATGGATATTAGAGTCTTTACATACTTAATGTCCTCTATTCATTGCTGTCTGGTCTAACTTATAACCTTGCAAACAATATATTAATATTTCCAAAGGAGTACACTTTCACAGATAGAAGTCGTATGTTAATATGAAGAGCTCCCTTCATTTTCATTTAAATGCCCTCAAGAACTCTGTAAGCGAACTCTTTAAGCGTTTTGGAGAGCTGGATACAATAGGAATAAAAAATAGGTTGACTCTGCCAATTCCTCTTATTAGGCCTATTGTTTTAAAAAGATTATATCTAATTATATAATGGCTAGAGAGTCAAGGGCCTTTGTCTAACTTTGAGCATATTAATTATATTCCATCTTAGTTTCACAAACTCAAGGATGTGAGTAATTTTTATCTGCTGTGATCACGTCTTTTAGAAGAATCAGAATTTTCAAGAGATAAACTTTGAATTATTTTACTTTAAAAAACATGATTTTATGATCTCTAAAATAGGAAGATCCAATTCCTGCAGGATATAAGAAATTTACAGGTAAGGAGTGGTTGGAAAGGCATAGAGTTGTTGAGTGGCGGTTAAAGTAGCTGGAGGCTAACTCTTATGGTGGACTCACCTAAAGCACTTCAGAACTGAGAAACATACTAGGGCTCACTGACTTTCACAAGACCATGCAAACACACACTTTTTAAAAATAAAAATGTACCAAGTCTCATTATATAAAATTTATCAATTGAATTACAATTGAGTTTTGCCATAGAAACCAAATGAATAAAATTTATTTGAGGAAATAAACATTACTTTGCAGATGATAACTATAGCATTTATACTGAGATAAGTAGATGTTTCAAGGTAAATCGGAAACTTAAGTTTCTAAATCTATGTTTTGCTTCAAATCTCAAAAATTCTAGTAAGAGTCAGAAAGTCTGAAAGCGTCAAGGCATAATGAGTGGCTTGACTGATAGATCTTGGTTATTCAGAACTCCCTGAATCAAAGACTCTGGCAAGTGTAAAAAGTTTTGTGTGTAGAGGTGTGTGTGATTATTTGACAGTATGCAAGATTAAGAAAAGAAATTTTCCTTTATAAAATGCTATTAGTTGAAGAATTTTCAAATAATCGAATTAGAATAATTGAAGAATTAGGTAATTGAAGAGTTATCTCCTGTCTAAATCTCTCTTCTCTCTTTTCAGACCAGATAACAGAGTCACATGTGGTGGCTATTCACCCTTTCCTCGCTTGCTTTGGAAAGTACGTAATATGGAAAATGGTCAGAGGTTTCTCTTCCAAAAGACTATTAAGACTCACTCCATTTAGTCTCCTATTTCTTGACCAACAAAATTAGGATATTGAATCAATTTTGATTAAGAAGTCCTGAGGTTAGATTCTAATTAGGATAATAAAAATCAATTATCCTAACCAACCTGAGCCTCCAACCAAACCCTGGCCTGATTATTAAGTTTTAAAGGAATGTGTGATTTGTTTTTTATTGTTTAATGACTTGTTTTCAGGTCTTGATAGTCACATTTTTAGCTAAATACAAGTGAGTAAGTGTGGCAAAAAAAAAAATAAAAGGGAAAAAAACACAAAAGACTTTAATAATAGGACTTCTTGAAAAAAATGTAATTCTTACAGTGCCTACTTCTGATTTTGAATTTGCTCTCTAAGAGCCAGTCCTTCAGGGAAAAATGAATATTTGCTTCTTATCATCTGCTGGTTATTGAGCCACTTGTGGTGGGTACATGAAAATTGAACAGAAGATAAAGAAACCACATTGTCTATCAAGAATTGTAAGACAAAATTACACTCCTCCTTACTTCATAATCTCTTCTGGCTTTCTAAATCATCTAAATGTATAATGTTATCTAAATGTCCTACTGAAAAGTAGAGACTGTATGTCCTATGTACTTTTTAGAAAATCTATCTATTTCTGCATACTTTCATTCAGCCCACAACTATTTATTGACCAAGTATTGTGTCCCTACACTAGGTAATGAAATGTAAAAAAGAGAATGTCATGAAGTTTATATTCTAATGTAGTATATAAATTAATATTTGATATAATTTTGAGTACTTATAAATGATAAGCAGAAAAATAAAACAAGAATACAGAGTTTGATGGGATATGGAAGGGGAAATATTTAGATAGGATGGTCAATAAGGCTTCTCTGATGGAGTAACTGGGTAGATTGAAAATGGTCACACATTGTTTCTGTCTCATTATGCCTGCCTCTATGAAATGTGATTTTGATGTTTCTCTCATCAAAAGATAGAATATATTTCTCTAACCTTTGAATCTGGCCTAGGTCATGTGACTTCTTGTGCCAGTGGGATATTAGAAAATGGGACATAAGCAGAGTCTTGAAAAGTAGTTGGACACTGGGGTACTGCCTATCTCGCAACTTCTTCCACCACATAAACAAGGCATGGCTTTTCTACTGGATGATGACAGGCCAGGTGCAGAGGGGCCTGAGACATCCCTCCCATCCCTGCTTGAAGTCTGTAAAATTCTCGGATCTGTGGGTTTATAGCTTTCATCATATTTTGAAAAATTTCTGTCCTTATTTCACCAACTACTTATTCTGCCCTCACTCCCTTCTCCAAACCCAAATTACATTTAAGCCCTCTTCAAATAGGCCTGTTGTTCATTTGGGCTCTATTAATTTCTATTCATCGATCTTTTCTTCTGTAGTTTCTAATCTGCTATTAAGACCATTTAGTGATTAAAAAAAATTAGCATGTTTTTCAAGCTAGAAATTCCTTTTAGTCGTGTTTTATGTATTCCATTTCTCCCCTCATTATGTTTATGTTTTCTTTAAGTGCTTGAGCATATTTATAATAGCTGTTTTAAAGTCCTTTCCTCTTAATTTCATCATCACTGTCATTTCTGGGTCTTTTTCTATTGACTGATTTTTCTTTGGGCTATGATTTACATTTTCCTGCTTCTTTGTACATCTAGTAATTTTTGAATAAATGTTAAACATTATTAAAAATTACACTGTTGTATTCTTTTAGAGTGCTTTGGCAGGAAGTAAAATTACTTGTGGGGCAGCTTGATCCTTCTGAAATTTGTTTTTAAGCTTTGTTAGGGTGATTTTACAGTAGCCTTTACTCCAGGGCTCGTTTAGTCATACTTCTAAGAGGTAATCCTTTTGGAGTCTCTACTGAATGGTCTGGCATTCAACAAGCTCTCTCCACTTTACCTGGCTGGAATTCAAACATCTCCCAGCCCTCTGAGAGCTCTGTAAACTTTTTAGCTTATAAGGTTCTCTGGTTATTTTCCTAGCCTTGTGTAGATTCACCAATGCATACAAAAATTTAGAAGTCAGCCACTGACTCAAGGTGATTTCATGGAGCTCTTTCTCTGGAAAGCTCCTTCATGTCTCATAATCTCCCCAGCAAATTCCAGCCTCCCTAGCCTCTCCAAACTTAAATCTTGTTCTACTCAACTCCATGAGACTGCTGTCCTTTGCTTGGGGTCCCTCTTCCTGTGCTGTAGTCCAGAAAGTGCCTCTAGGCAGAATACTGGGGTAATCATGGAGCTTACCTCATTCATTCCCCTTCTCTGTGCTGCCTGTTGTCCAATGTCCCAACAAACTTGTTTTATATATTTTGTCCAATTTTCTAGTTGTTTACAGTGGGAGGACAAGTACAGTAGTAACTACCCCATCACATATAAAAGTGGAAGTTCAGAAGATTAACTGTTATTTATTTGTTTGTTTGTTTTTGTTTGAAGATGGAGGATACTATGGCAATGTTGTAAGCCAATGGAAACACTCCAGTTAAGAAGAGAAATCTGGTGGTGCTTGAGAGAAATGATCAAAGAATATTACTATTCATAGTCAACTCTGTACCACACAAATATATGTAATCTATTATGTTTCAATAAAAAAACAGAAGCAAATCCTTTCAGAAAATAAGAATGTATGTACATTGGGGCATGAGGAGAGGAGAATCAGCATCGTATCTACTGACTCAGCATTTAAGTAAGATGCTAATAAAGTCAGAATAATAAATTAAAAAATAGTATGCAATGGAAAGACTATTTCCATTATTTATTACCTGATCAAATGATTTGAATAAGCAGAGCAGCAAATATGATAATTTGTTCTTTATCTTTGGTTGGAATGGAGTCATTTTTTCCTTCCCAAATTACAAGCTTTTGAACATTTAATCTCACTGTTCCACTTTGCAAGTTTCTTATTTTGATGATCTCCATATTCAAAGAGATCAAATAAAAGATTTTTTAAAGTACTGCATGTGAATGATTTGTTACAGATGAATTCTGGGTTTTGGTGCTGGTCAATTGGTTATTTCAAAAAACACAATATTTGCATTCTACTGTTTTCTAGTTAAGAAAACAAGGAAATCCTGTGTAAAAAATGGGATTAATATGTACACAACAGGATTAGTGTTAGGATTAAATAAAATCTATAGTTAATATGCTAACCACAGTTGTCACTGAAAAACCATCTTCCTTATTTTACTTCTTCCTAGATACTTGAAGCCCTCCTTCACATAGTTCTGCTTCACGTTTAGAAATTTTAAGCTCTTTGTAAAGATTAACTAACTAGGAAGACAATATTAGATACCATGCACTAAAGAAGAATAACTTGGTTTAAGTTAACCACCCTGATTCTTTCTACCTCTATTGAGACCTTCTGTAGCACAATGAATGGAAACTCTTTCTTTGTATATGTCAGAAACAGGCTGTATCCTAGTTCTGGTAGCTAAGCCTATTAAAGTCACAATCTGCATAGGATTTATGTGCCAGTGATACTGAAAGGATTAAATCTTTCTATGCTCTGCTGTCCTATGGTGACGGGGCACTATATTTCCCACCATCAGAGCCCCCATCTTCACTCTCACGCCAGTGCCAATGGTTCTAGATGAGCAGACTGGGCCTCGCTGTTGTGCATACACATGTCAGCAGCAGGAAGCCCATCCCAGGTGACAGCAGTGTCACTTTGGTAACACATCCTCTTTTACACCTGATCACACGTGCAGATGGGAATGCCAAAATCACCTCTGAGTTACAAGGCTAGAGAAAGCGACTGGGGGAATAGGAGCCAAATGGACATCTTGATGGGAAAAGGGTTCCTGAAGACCCTCAACATGAGCTCCATGAAGACAGACAAAGCTTGTGCATCCTGTGCAGTCTTACTAGAGGGAGAAAGAATCAGGGTGGTTAACTTAAACCAAGTTATTCTCCAGGACAGCAGTTCCCAAAATGTGTTCCATGGAATACTAGGATATTTGGAGGTATTCACAGGCATTAATATTCAGCACTAATTCCAACTCCAACAGTATTTACTGGGTACCTACTGGAATCCAGTTGCACAAGATGGAAACAATTCAGGTACCAGAGAGAGGTGGGTGGAATTAGTGGTGACCTAAAGAGGGGCTCTCTCAATAGGAGAAGACTGACTTCGACTGGCCTTTGTCTGCTCAGCAGAGTTACACCCTAGCTGTGTGGGGGATGTGAACCTGCTCATTCAGGCTTGACGGGTGGGCTCTGTCCCTCACTTCCTTCACCTGGAATTCACTTTCTGCCCACTCACATAGGACTAAATCCTGGTGTGATTCAGTACCAGTGGGTTAAGGAAGGAGGTGAGAGAAGGGTGGTGAGTTGGCGCGGGGCACCTACCTTAGATGTGTTAATATTTACACACAAAAGTGAAAAAAATTTAGTTCACAGAAAGATGAGAATGGGTTTTGGGTTAAGAGTTGAAAGATGGAAGAAGAGAGATGGAGCCTTCTGGATGCTGTGTAGTGGAGAGGCAGAGAGTAGAGAAATGAATAAGGAGGGATTTGGGGAAATGTTCTGGGTTATGAATTGAACACAATTCATTTAATCTTTTTTTTGAAAAATGCAAATAAAGCTGGAATCATTTTTGCCAGTATTTGTTTGGATTCTGGACTACATTGCTTTGAGTGAGCTATTCATGAATAGACTACATGAACCCCGGAGAATATTTGGGTTATGTTCGAAGGGAATCAATGTCTTTCCTGTGGCCCTTTAGTTGTCCAGCACCTATAAACTTGTTTCCAGAGTAAATGGGCCTTTCAGAAAGAGCTGTTTGCAGGTATGGCAAAACATTTTGCTATGGGTCATATCAGATACATGACTCCTTATTCTGCCTGGCTTTGACACTATTCCGAGCTTGGGACTGACACCTGTAACAGGTGTAATGCCACTAAATTGTTCCTTAGGTGAGGCCAGTTCTGGACAAAACTAGAGCAGACACAGCCTCTTTTTCAACTTCCATATTCCAGGTTCTATCTTCATGTTGACACAGAGCACCCCAAGTGTTCCCTAGACAAATGTGATGTTGATATTTAGGTATTCATGACTTGGCATTTTGCCTCTACCGGGAGAATGGATATTTTAAGTAGACTATCCAACGAGGGTTTATGCTTAACAGGAAAATATTCCCAAATGATAGAATTTTAGAAACTACACAAAAAAGGTATTTTGAAGATAGAAAAGGTGCCACCCAAGCACTCTTTAAACACCACACCCTTTGACTTCTGAATATGCATGAGTTTTGTTTTCCCTTTTAACATCTTTGTTGAGATGGACATTTATCCTCTTCTGGTCAGCCAGTGTCCATTTCCCCTTCCTGATGACTTGTCAATTTTCTCCAAGGGGGCCACTCCTCCTGCACTGTGGGTAACTTATTGCGATGTTAAGTTCTGGTATCTGCCCCTCACTGGGGATACCGAAAGGGCCAGATCCTTGTTCTCGTTATCTGCATGTAGTCAGGAGGAAGGCCTTGCAACGAGAGGCTTTTTTGCTGGACCTTGACTCATGAACTAATGATGTTATGACTGAGAAATAGTTTTACATTCCCACCAAGAGTGTATGAGCATAGTCAATCCTTCAATTGGAGCCATTCTAACAGGTGTGCAGGAATAGCTCATTGTAGTTTTAATTTTTATTTCTCTAATGTCATTCTCCCCAGCCCCCACACTTCCCCAGCCACCTGTTCCTAATGAGGGACCACTCTATTTACACTATCCTGTTTCCTAGACCTCCAGAGCTGCTCTTGTTTCTGCTCATTTCCAAAACTGGTTCTGGAACCTCCCAGTAGATTCTCTGAACTCTCCCAATCTTTTCACCAAATAAATACCTTTTTTTTTTTTTTTTCCTGCTTACAGTAGCCTAATAATTAAGCCAGTTATTACTGCTACCAAGAATCCTGGGCAGATAAACTTGGAAAAGACAAAGTTAAAATAATGATTAATAGTTTCAACATATACACACAAATCCTTCTGTGTTCAAGTAAAATTGAAATGTTAATCCTGTTGTTCTAAAAGGGATACATTAAAAAGAAATTATGATTCTCCCATCCTGCCACCAAAGTCAGCTTTTGAAAACCAAAGACCCGGAGAAGGACATCTTACCACATGCTGTTGTCTTGTGTGTGTGTGTGTGTTTTAATTAAACTTATTTTGAGATCATTGTAGATTCACATTCAGAAATAATAAGAATAATAATAAGAAGAAATAATATGAGAAGAGACCCTGTGTACACTCTGCCTATTTTCCCCAATGGTAACATCTTACAAAACTGTTATAGTATGATATCACAACCATGAGAGTGATATTGATTCAATCCATGGAGCTTACTCAGATTTCCCCAGTTTTGTGTGTTCTCATTGGTGTGTATGTGTGTACATTTAATTCTATGCAGTTTTATCACACATATAGGGTTGTGTATTCACCACCACAGTCAAGATACACAACAACTCTATCACCACAAGGATTCCTCATGCTGTCCTTTTATATCTGCACACCTCTTTCCCATGCCCCCTGCCCATTCCTAACTTCAGCAACCACTAATATATTCTCCATTTTTTTATGATTTGATCATTTCAAGAATTTTATATAAAGGAAATCAGATAGTATAGGCTTTTGGAATTAGCTTTTTTCACTCAGTATAATTCCCTTGAGATCCATTCAAGTTGTTATGTAAATCGGTAGTTTGTTTCTCTTTGTCACAGGGCAGTATTCCATGGTATGGACATACCACAGCTGGTTTAACCATCTACCTGCTGAAAGACATCTGGGTTGTTTCCAGTTTTGGCTATTACAGATAAAACTCCATACATATTCATGTACATATCTTCGTATGGAAATACAAATTCCTCTCTCTTGAGTAAACAGCAACAGATAGAATGATTATATCATACGGCAAATACATATTTAACTTTGTAAGAAACTAGCAAATTGTTTTTTAGTCACTGTATCATTTTACATTCCCACCAGCAGTGTATGAGCATAGTCAGTTACTTAATTGTAGCCATTCTAACATGTGTGCAGGAATAGCTCTTTGTAGTTTTAGATTTTATTTTTCTAATGACTTGTGCTGTTTGGAATCTTTTCTTGTGCTTCTTGGTCATCCACAATCTTCTTTCGTGATGTGTCTGTCCAAATCTTTTGCCCATTTGAAAAAAATTGGTTGTTTACTTTCTCATTGTTAAGCTTTGAGAGTTCTTTATATATTCTGGATACAATTCCTTTATCAGAAATGTAATTCAGGAATATTTTCTCCCAGTCCGTGGTTTGTCTTTTTATCCTTTAAATAATGTCTTTCAAAGACAAGACACTGTTTTTGTTTTGATTTGATATACTTATTTGCTTGTTTTAATGAAGTTCAACTTATCAACTTTGGGATCATAGTTTTAGCATCATACCTAACAAATCTTTGCCAACCCAAAGTCATGAAGATTTTCTGTGATGCTTTCTTCTAAAATTTTTACAGTTTTAAGTTTTATATTTAGATCTGTGATCACGTTGAGTTAACTTTTAACATGTGCTGTGAGGCTGAACGTTGATGTTTTTGCATATGGAAGTCTGATTGTTCCATCATTGTTTGTTGTCTACGGTGGGAGGGTATGCAGGGTACCAAAAAGCTGCTATGAACATTTGTCATGAGAACTGAAATTTTCATTTCTCTGGGTAGATGCCCAAGAATGCAATTGTTTAATTTAATAAGAAATGGACAAACTATTTTCCAGTATGTACTTTGAAAAAGATGTAAAGGTTTAGAGCTTAAGTAAATTCTGCCTCTCTTTCTCCCTTGTAAATAATCTAGGGCAACTTACTAAGTATCTCTGTGTCATAGTTTCCTTATTTCTAAATGAGGGATAATAAATATTGCCTATCTCCATTGGGTTATTGTGAGGATTAAATGCATTAATAAAAGCAAAGTATTTAAAAGAATGCCAGATGCATAAGAATGATTAATATAAGTTAGTTAGTTGTTACTGTCTGCAATTGGTGTTGCCTTTTGTGGCTGTCCAACATCTTCAAACACCATTCCTACCTTTTGATAATGTCCCACATTATGAGATCCAAGGAGAACTTGTATTCCCAGATTCCCTTGCAGCTGGAGTAAAGTCAATTGATAGGATTGGTCCTATCAGTCAGCACAGCTATGAAAGCCTTGGATACTGAAATTAGCAATTAAAGGAGATGGCCATGTACTAGTAATTCAATCTTCCAAAGAACCTTTAGGGTCAGCATTGCAGAGCTCTAGGATTCAATCCCAAGTAACACCGGCACCAAGCAGCAACAGCAATTATCTTCTTCTTAGAGAGAACCCTGCCACATGTTTGGGCTTTTTTTCCTAGCTGTGTCACTTCAGAGTGTTGCTGTATGGCATTTCTGGAGATTATTAAACTACCGAATATTATTTCATCATTTCCCTTGCCATTTAAATTAGCCACTTTTAAAAAGCATTTGTGTGCATGTGTCTTAGAGAAATTTTTTGTCCATATACAAACACATGCACACATACAGAAAATATTTTTTTGTTCTCTCTGTGTGTGTGTGTGTGTGTGTGTGTGTGGTGTGTGTGTGTGTGTAAAAGAAAAGACATTATTGGGACAACAGGAAACATTTGAACAAGACAGATTGTATAATAATGTACTACATTAATTTCTTGATTTGATAATTATGTTGTGGTTATGTAAGAGAATATCCTTATTTTTAGGAAATATATACACTGAAGGACTTTGGAGTAAAAGGGGCATTATATCTGTAACTTAGTCTCAAATGATTCATAAAGAAATATGTACAGATAAATCTAGCAGAATGTTGAGAAATAGGAAATATGGGAGAAGAGTATATGGCATTCTTTGAACTATTGTTGCAATTTTTCTGCAAGTTTGAAATTATTACAAAAAGTAAAAGGTAAAAAAAAAAAATTAGCCAAAGTGAATTTTGCTGTTTGTAATTGAGAGGTCTACGAATTCAGAAGACAAATGGGAACATTAAGCTTAGAGAGGGAGGTTGCTCTTATGATTTCCCCCTTTACCCCAGACCGGGACCACGGAGGGCAGCCCATAGCCATGGACTTGAGAAGGGAGATATTCAGATCCCACCTGAAACATGGCGGCAACCCCTAGCAAACTCCTCCTCACAGCCCTGGGCTATAATTGCCATTTTCTAGCTGGCTGAAGAAACTCAATAGAGATGACTGAAATGGCTTTTTCAATTTACTGGATGGATCGGGGTGTAAATAGAAACCTCCTCTTCTGATGTCCTTCTTCCACCTCCCCCATTGACCTGGGAGAATAGTCCAGGCCCACGTTAAGACCAAATTAAACACCTCCCCTCCTACTCTGAAAGAGAGAGCAAAATCTCGCAAAACCATGTGAGCCTTCCAGGGGGAGAAAACAGAACTCTTGCCTCAACTAGTCTGTTGTGGGTGGCTCTGGACTACTTTAATTAAAGACTTCTGTCTTAATCCCACTCATAAACTGAAACCCAACTTTAATTCCCCATGAAGCATCTTCTGGTCAAAGGCAACATTCCTAATCTTTAGCAATTTTGAAGTTTCACAGGTCATGCTTTTAAAGACTGCAATACATAAAATGATTCCACCTCAACATTCAAGGCACTGTTGCTAATTTTAAAGGCTGAAGTACAGACAGCCTTTAGGAGAGAAGCCAGTGTGAACAATAGATTTACAAAACAGTTTTACCCCCTAAGTCAATGGCATTCAAACTTTTTCAGGACCATACAATTTTTATTGCAATAAAGTGGCACTGGATGGATCAAATAGAAAAGCTTTTACCTGAAATGTATTTGTTTAAAAGGGCAATTTCATATAGGAAAAGGAAATGAAATTTCCTCCAAAGGATTTAATCTGAACTGATATGCACAATATAGCAGGAAATTGTAATCTTCAGTTATCTGATGGACTTAGTATATACTTTAAGGGTAAGAGAAAGAAAGAGAGAACTAAGAGGAAGAAAAGAGAGTTTATCCTATACCTGTACTTTGATCATCTCCTACATGGTTAAAATTAAATGTTTACACTATTTACTTGAATGTAGTCATTTTAATACAGGCGTTTTTGCTGTGTCTTAAATATTGTGTCTTTATATTCATAGATAATGCTATAAAATCTGGCTGCCCGTTAGAATCCCTAGGGAGATTAAAAAACTAAACCACGTCTAAGCCTTATCTCAGACCAAATGAATCAGAAGCTGTGGGGTTTGTCCCAGGTGATTCTGTTGAAAACGAGGGCTGAGAACCACTGCTTTAAAATATACACTCTGCTTTATACAATAAACATGCTCGTGCAAATGGGAAACCTTTAAAAATTCACTAGAACTTGCCATTGAAAGTCATTCCACAATGACGCTTTTTAGGCAAGAAAACCATCTTCCCTTTTAGAAATGTGAATCTGAATTTTTATACATTGTGTTTTCTTCAAATCACGTGAGTGTTTACAGAGATGGGCTCGGAGCAGAATGAATGTGCATTCTTCATACAGGTGCATCGCAGGGATGTCACTCAGCCCGCACATTGAAATTTTTCCTGCTAGAACATTTTCTCATTTGAGCCTACAAAGTAAGTAGGTCAGATGATATCATCACTATTTTACAGACTGATGAGGAAACGGGGAGAATCGAAATGACATCTTAAAATTATCTTTGTGACAGGACCAGAGTACAAGTTTCTTTTTTCACCCTCCACTTTTGTTTATACATGTGTTACTTATATACATTATATATATATACTCATACACATTATATATTAATATATAATATGATGTAAATTACATATTACCATATACTCTACTTGTGTATGTGTGTGTGTGTGTGTGTGTGTGTGTATAGTAGTCCCCTTTATCTACGGTTTTACTTTCTTTGGTTCCATGATCAACTGCAGTCTGAAAATATTAAATGGAAAATTCCAGAAATAAACAATCTATAAGCCCTGAGGAGCATAATGAAATCTCATGCCATCCTGCTCCATCCTACCCAGGATGTGAATAATCCCTTTGCCCAGCACATCCGAGCTGTAGAGGTGACCAACAGCTAGTCACTTAGCAGTTATCTCAGTTGTCATATCCACAGTCACAGTATCGCAGTGTTTGTGTAAAGTACCCTTGGTTTACTTCATAACCACCCCAAAGCACAAGAGTAATGCTGACATATTGTTATAATTGCTCTATTTTGTTATTAGTTATTGTTGTTAATCTCTTACTGTGCCTAATTTATAAATTAAACTTCATCATAGGAATGTATAGATAGGAAAAAAATATAGTATATATAGGATTCAGTGTTATCTGAGGTTTCAGGCATCCACTGTGGGTCCTGGAACATTTTCCCTGTGGACAAGCAGGGACTATTTTGTGTGTGTGTGTGTGTGTATTCATATATCTCCTGTGAATAAAAATATTAAGCTACTGTTTAACTTTTTTTAGGGTGCCCTCTTCAAGGTTAATAATGGACTTAGCTATCAAAATTGTATATCAAGTACGTAGGTAATAAAATAAATCACATCAGATATATCTTTCTTTCTTAACCTTAGGCCAGCAGGTATGGGGAAATTGCAAGAGGGAATTACAAACAGAAAACCAAAACCTGCAATCACTTGAAAGTGCTCAAATCTTATTTAAACAGCATGTACAATAGTTTGGTGCCAAAACTCAATTTTTATTTTAGGAAAATATAACTTTCCCTTAGATTGTTTTCTAACCTCATTTCAACAAAATAGAGCTCGATCTCAAGATTCATATATACTGCACTCTGCTTGCAGGCATACCTGCGAGGGCGTCTCTCTGCTTTGTGTTAAAAGTGGACTCCAGGTAGAAGGCATCCATTACAGATCTGGACCCTTCGGTGTTTTGCAATGGTTTTGCACGTTACATTCAACCCAGAAGGCAATTACTGCTTTCTCTTGCAATTTATGGATCCCTTCTAAATCTTTATCCCTGGTGATAAAAACATCCAAATGAGGACAAGTTCCTGAAAAGAAAGTGACAGGGAAACGATCTCATACATAGATTCTTCTGGGGATAGTTAGGAAGTTATTTGCTTATCTGAATGATATTTACCACGATGAAAAGACACCAGCAGATTCCTCAGGCTCTCACTGACCAGGCAGCAGCTGCTGCTCTGTTGATACAGGGAACATCTGTGAAAGATTCTGGGCAGGGAGTGGAAAGATTTCAGTCAGCAAAAAAGCTTTAGGAACAACGAGATCCTGAGAAGCATGAAAAAGCTGGGAAAAAGCACTGAAACCTTGGATAAGAAGAGGATGTACTAGATGTAATTAATCACGAAAATGCCTGTCGTAGCAGAAGAGGAAGAAGGAATAGATTCTTCACTGGGATAGTGAGGTTCCCAAATATTGCCAAAAGAAAAGCTTGCTGCTATTTGAACTCAGGGAACACGGAAGAATCTGTTCAAACCACAAAAACCTACAATAAAAAGGGCCTCACAGGTCAATGAGTCATCTTACAGATGGGGAAACTGAGACACACAGATGCACTTACATCTTGACTTAATTACTGAATTAATAATTAAGTATTGAATTAATGATCTCATCACTGACCCAGATGGTTAAATAAAACTGAGCTTTGGTTTTTTGGGGGTTTTTTTTGGTTCAGTTTTGTTTTTCAGCTTTAATAAGGTATAATCGACAAATAAAAATTGTATGTATTTATGGTATACAATGTGATGTTTTGGTATATGTATACATTGTGAAATGATTAAACCAAGATAATTAACATATCCAAATAATACTGAGCTTTATCTTCTGCTTTCAGAATTTTTCTCCACGGTACTGTCTTTATCCTGGAAAATATAGCTAGAAATGACTGGCAGGCTTCTAGTTACGACTCCTTGTTTGTGTGTGTGTTTGTGTGTGTTTTGCTTTGTTGTATTGTTTTATCATGTTTTCTGTTTTGTTTTAAAGTTTTAGGGAGTTTCCACAGATATCACCCCAACAACATACGGCTATTTGCAAAACCAGCTCCCCTTTAGTTTGGAGCAATGAGCTGAAGGCTAATGGACAGGACACTGAGATTGCATTTTCTTTCTTTCTCCCTTTAAGAAAGACAATTTGTGCTTGGAAACACTTTTAAAACAGATCTCCCATTTGAGGCCCTTGAAGAATAAGCCTACCATCTCAGACATTGGTGACTCAAGCAAGAAACTGGCCAAAGCTATTACCCATCTATGATGGCAAAAGCCATTCATCATTAAATAAAACATTTAAGCAGTAATTTAAATATTACAGGCTATGAAACTGCTTAGGCAGTGAACAGGAACTGAAATTAGAAAACCAGTCCTGTCCTTGAGCAAATAATTATTAAAACCTTGCTGTTTCTCACACTTGTCTACAAAAATGAAACAAAAATCCTGGTTATTCACCCATCTAACCTGAAGCTCTGCGAACTAAGGAATAGTTACAAGGCTCTTTCTCAAAAGGGTCCTTAAAGGAAGGGTGAGAGATAAACAACAGGCATACTTTCCTGATTTTCCAAGGCAATCCTGATTTCAAATTTTCTGCCCGTTTTTCAGGGCATATGCCAGTCTTTGTGCCAGATTTTTCTGCTAATTCCAATCAAAATCCCCTTCCCTCTGGTCCTAAAACACAGTTAAAATTTCCTAAAGTCAGAGAATCCCAAGAAAACTCAACAAAGAGTAACTAGAGTGGAAATTTCTTTAGTATTAGACAAAAAGCATATGCTAATTTGCACGACTGATTTACAGACATCATAAAAGAGCCCTTTGTGAAAGTTTCCCCAGGTTCCTCATTTTCCTAGGATAAAAGTGCACACAACAACACAGCAAGTCCTCCTTGGACGTTCTCTCCCCACTCAGCAGAATCCTCTGTACTCTCCAAGTTCAGAGGTCTTAAAGAGTTCACCTGTTGGCTCTACGTGTTTATTCCAGAAGAAGGCAGCAGAAGAATCACTGTTTTGTCCAGAATTATTGATAAAGACTCCTTATTTTTCACCAGCTTTTTCAGACTCACCACTTTATATGGCTCCCTGGGGGTATGGATTGCTTTTCTTTTGGTCTATTTTGAGACAGGTGCTTCATATCAAGTGATGATCTCAGGAAAAACTAGTAAGATACTTGACTCACTAGGTTCCTCAATAAATATACTCTTATATATTGGTTAGAGGTCACAAATTAGGTTTTACTAAAGAGATAACCTCTATTACTGCAGACAAAAATAGTAGGTTTTGAGGCAGGAAGAAGAATGGGAGCAAGGAAGTAGAAAAGTCAAGGGAAAATATCACCAAGAGAATCCAGAAGCAACTGCGGTATGACAGAGTCTCTGAGCTGAAAGGATCTTAGAAATCATCTAATTCACTTTTTTTCTAATTCATGATTCCTTTCCACAATATCCTCCACAAGTGGTTGCTCAGACTATTTTTTTCTTTTTTTAAATTTATTTTTTAATTTAAACATAACTGATTACACATTTATGGGGTACAGAATTGATTATCAGTATTTGTATAAAATATGTGATGATCGATCAATATTATTAGCATGTTCATCATTACAAATCATAATCATTCTTTGTGTCCATTACCTGATTTCTCGCCTCCCCCTTTCCCCTTCCCCTTTCCCACCCCTAGTAATCACAGCTCTGTTCTCTCCTTCTGAAAGTCCAGTGTATTTTGGTGGTAGTTGTTTCTTTCTTCAGATTCTTTTTTTCATACTTCTAATGAAAAAAAAATTCCTTAGTAATTCTAAGAAATTTACTACCATCACTTTTCAAGGATATCCATTTTCATAGTTCATAAAAAGACAACTGGGGTGGATTCAGAAGAAACTTGGCTCTGCAGTGTTGGGTGGTTATTGTGTTTGAAAGATCAAAACATTGTTTATCCCTCTGTCAGTATTTGATACAGCAAGTAGGCAGAAACTCAGGAAAGACATAGATGATTTGAACATCATTACCAATGAACACTTATAGAATTTTTTTTATCCAGCAACAGCAGAATTCACATTCTTCCTACATTCACGTGAACATTCAGCAAGATAGATGACATTCTGGGACATGAAATACACCCTAAAATATTTAGACAAGTATAAGTCACACAAAGTATGTCCTCAGAACACAATAGAATTAAATCGTAAATCAATAACAGAAAGCTAGAAAAATTTGTGACATGCAGCAGCAGGAGTACTTAGAGAGAAATACTTAGCACTAAATACATGTATGAGAAGAGAAGAAAGATATGAAATAACCTGTTTCCACTTTATGAAATTAAGGGAAAAAGAGCAATTTAAACCTAAAGCAAGCAGAAGAAAAGAAACAATAAACAATTAGAGAAGAAACCAATGATTGAAAATAGAAAAACCAGAAAGAAAATCAATAAAATCAAAAGCGGGTTCGTTGAAAACATCAATAAAGGTGATAGATCTCTAGGCAGGTAAAAATAAAAAAAGCAAAGACACAAATTGCCAACATCAGATATAAAAGATGGGTCATCATTACTGATCCCATGGACTTTAAAAGTATAATTAACATTATGAACAACTCTGTGATTACAAACTGGATTACTTAAATGAAATGGACTGATTCCTTGAAAGACACAACTTTCAAAATTCACAGGAAAAATAGATAACCTAAATAAGCCTGTATCTATTGAAGAAATTAATCAACAATTAAACTTCCAAAAAAAAAAAAAAAACTACACACACCAGGCCAAGATGACTCCACTAGTGAATTCCATCACGCATTTATGAAAGAAATAATACTAACTCTCTCCACATTATCTTCCAGAAAATAGAAGCAGAGGGAATACTTCCCAAATCATTCTACAAGGCCAGCACTCCCCTAATATCAAAGCCAGATAAGCACATTATAAGAAAGGAAAACTATAGCCCAATATCTATCATGAACATAAATGTAAAAATCCTCAACAAAATATTAGCAAATAATATTTGCTAATAATATAGCAATTATATACTATGATCAAGTGGGATTTATTTGAAGTATGCAAGGCTGGTCCAATATTAAAAGATCAATCAATATAATCCACCATATCAATAAGCTAAAGCAGAAAAAGCATATGATCATATCAATTGATGCAGAAAAAACACTTGAAAAATTTCAACATCCATTCAAAACAAGAAAATAAAAAACTCTCCAAAAAACAGGAATATAGGAAAACTTCCTTAACTTGATAAAGAACATATACAAAAAACCTAAAGCTAACACCATTCTTATTATAAAGGAATGAGCTATCAAGCCAGCAAATACATGGATAAAACTTTAATTCATATTGCAAAGCAAAAGAAGCCAGTCTGTAAAGGCTACATACTGTATGCTGCTTATTGAATGTCCCCCCAAAACTCACTGAAATTTGATAACCATTGTAACAGTGTTAAGAGGGTGGGAAATTTGACTATGATATTTGAAAGGTGGGGCCTTTAAGAGGTGATTAGATTGTGAGGACTGTGCCCTTGTGAATGAATTGATCCACTCACGGAGTAAGGGATGTGCTTCCGATGGCTTCACAAGGAGAGTAAGTGAGCAGGTCAGCTCTTCTCTTGCTCAGCTCATTCTCACCATGTGACACCCTGTGTTGCTGTGGAGAGTCACCACCAAAGAAGGCCCTGACCAGATGTGCTCCCTGAACTTTGTCCTTCTCAGCCTCCAAACTGTAAGGGAATAAATTTCATTTCTTTATACGTTACCCAGTTTCAGGTATTCTTTTATAAGCAACAGAAAACAGAATAATACACTGTATAATTCTACATATAAGACATTCTGGAAAAGCTGAAATTATAAAGATAGTAAGCACATCAGTAGTTGCCAGTTCAAAATGTAACAAAACGAACCACAAACACGCACATGGGGGTGTATCCAAGGAGACATACATAGGAGACAAGTGAAAGAGAGATCCCAATGGCCAAAGCTGGAATAATTGAGCAATGACATAAATAAAGCAGTATTAGATTATATAATCCAAAGAATAAAATAAATACCATGTGTCCATGCATCCATCTGATATGAATAAATGATTTAATGACTTAATAAATGGGAGACGGAAACAAATCTCCCATGCAGAAGAGTTATAATTAATTTTTGCAGATACCCACCCTCAAGTAGGTGGAGAATCACTCCCTACTCTTTAAGCATGGGCTGTGCATCGTGACTTCTTTCCAAAGAGTATGGTATGGAAAGGGGAAGAAAAGAATAACTTTACAGTGGAGAAAGGCGATGAACACATGGTGACCAAGGTCGACCTCAGCAGTGACAAGCTGTGCTGATAGCATGTACTCTTGATATGATGTGATGGGAAAGGTGGCCCTTTGCTTCTGTGCTCTTCCTTCCCCAAATCCATCATCTCAATCATGAGGAAAATATCAGACATATTTCAATAGAGGGACATTTTACCAAGTATCTGACCGGTACTCCTCAAAACTGTCAAGGTCATTAAAAACGAGGAAGGTCTGAGAAACTGTCACAGCCAAAAGGAACTTAAGGAGACATGACAACTAAATGTAATGTGATAAATGGGATCCTAGAACAGAAAAGGTCAGTAAGTAAAAACTAAGGATCATGTTTATTAGATTGATGTTCAATTTGAACTTCTTTTTCATAGCACAGACCAAATGACAGAAGAAAGACGCTGCCAGATGTCTCCTAGGGTCACGGTGAGGACAGACCAAGAGTAAGAACTTGCTGTAAATAAGCTACAAAGTGGACTTCAAGTAATAATATATTAATATTGATCATTAATTATAAAAAATGTACCATAATAATGTAAGATGTTAATAACAGAGGAAACAGGATGTAGCATATATGGAAACTCTACTCTCTTTTTTCTGAAAATCTAAAACTATTCTAAACTTAAAAAAAAAGTTTACTAAAAGCAAAACAAAACACGGTCACTGGGTCAGGCCTTGTCACTTTGCCAGCATTATCCCTGAGGACGGCATCAGGAAGGTACAAACAGTTCTGTTTTCCTTGACCATGCCCACGAAGTTAGAAATAAATGGGTGGAGAGTGTCACCACCAGTCACAAAATGATTACTACGTACTCATATGTGTAAGGCCGTGTGCTGGGAAAACGCCAAACGCAATGTCCACTGTAGTCCCTACCCTTTGGTAAGCTAAGACAGGAAAGATACATGAATAAAGGCAGTATCTGATAAATGCCACCACTGGGGTGGCATACAGAAGACGCTATAAAATTCAGAGGATAAAGAGATCAGGGCTGTCAAGCGAGCAGGCATTCCTGCTGTAAGGGTTCCTGTGGGCAGAGGTAGGAAAGGAGTGCGATCAGTCCAGTGTGACCAGAATGAAATACTCATGTGGACGACAGGTTGCACAGGAGGCTAGGAAGGGAGGATTTTATGTTACAGACAACAGGGAGCCATCTCCAGTGTCCTGGTAAGGAAGTCAGAATTCAATGAGGATTTTAAGTGGTGACTTGCCTGCACTGTCTCCCCTTTTCTCCTGTCCACTCCACTCCAGAACAGCTCCTGCTCCTGCACCGCTGCACCGGTGGGTTGTTACCTGCCTCAACGTCGGCATACCTGACCACACACTGCCAGCTGTATCTCTGCTTCCCTGCAGCATTTAACACTGCCATCGATCAGCTCCCTTGAGACACCGTTTTCTACGAGCTTCTGCAACCCCGCCCTTTCCCGTGGTTTTCCTCTCTCTGATGACTCTTCTCTACCACCCTCTAGGTGACGGGGTTCGTCGGGTCCTCCGTCCCTTCTCTTCTTTCTCTTTATGCTCTTCCTAGTGGACTTCGCTCATTCCCATAGCTTGGTTCATTTCCATTGGTTTGACTGTTATTCCACAATTTATATCTCAAGCCCGGAATTCTTCTTTAAGTTCTGCTCTAATAGATACAGCTGTCTTGTGACACCTAAGAATTATGTAAGAGCCATTTCAACTGCAACATGTCCAAATTCGGCCCCTTGATCTCCCCTTCCTCCTCCTCAAATCACACTGCCCCAATCTCCAACATTTTCATAAATGGCTCTGCCTTCCTCCTAGTTCTACACAGAAACCTGGAGGTCACCCTTGATTTTGACCTTTGTCTCACCACTCCTCTCCCCACCCCCATCCAATCCAGCTCTATGGTCTTCTAATTATGAATTTCTTTACATGTTTTTGTCTATATCCTCCATTAGCTCATAAGCTCCAGATGGATGGGGCTGTGTCTCTTTTGCTTATCATGTAACCACTCAAGCATTTAAAAATTAATCTGGCCACAAGGTATCGGCTTGTTAAGAGGCTAGTGCAATAGTCCAGGCATCATGTTGTGATTTATACTCCAGCCTCCTAGGTAGGAAAAATGGGGGGTGGGGAAAGAGCATAATGTGAGAGACAATTAGACGGTCAGAAAGACAATTTTGTTACTGATTTGATAAGGGAAGAGAAGAGCGGGAATGAAGATGACTCTAAGGTGTGGATCCTGGGCAGACGTATCAGCTAATCACTGAGATAAGGAGGCTGGAAAATCCACAGGAGAACAGGACCATAAACGTCACAAGTTTCTTTGGGTGCTGTTAATGATTCTATCACTTTATTATATATAACAGCAAACTAAAGTTTTGTCTTAAGTGTGATGTTCAAGATTACAGGAGAGCTTCCTAGTTCTTATAGAAAGAGGGAAGGCTTTGGAGTCAGGTGGAATTTGGGTATAAATCCCAGCTCTGCCGCTCCCTGGGTGTGTGTCGTTGGCATGTTCATTAACCTCTGATTCCTGGAATCTTCTGTAAAATGGGTAACAACTTCATGTGGTTGTGAGAATTAAACTGAAGGAATACACAAGGCCTGGCTGGGCATGGCACCTGCCATGTGGTGTTTCAGAGCCCAACTCACCCTCATCCTTCCCAACACGGGGCTGCACCCATATTTTCCTTGATGTCATGACTGAAAATCCTCCACTGAATTCCTACCTAGTCTTAAGGGACAGTGTGAGAATAAAAGAGGGAATGCTGTCTGCTCCTAATTATCCACTTTGTAGCTTCTTTACAGTAAGTTCTAACTATTGGTCTGGCCTCACCCTGACTCTGGAAGACATCTGCCAGCGTTGTTGTACTGGCAATTGGTCTGTGCTATGGAAAAGGAGTTCAAATTGAATATCAGTCTAATAACCATGATCAGTAAGGAAAAACACCATGTACATTCCAAAACCAAGCATAAATGCCTTTGAAAATTATTTGTGGTTTCAAATTATGTCTGCTGTTGCTTCATTTACATTAACCAGGTTGATGAGAATGGGCTCCGTGCCATAATTCTAAAAAGACTTAAAGCTCTTTGGAGAGAAGACAAACCATAAATATAGGCCTTATCACTGAAATATTATGCATGAGAGCGGATCCTCAAAAGTATGAAGGGTAAAAAGTGGCTTCGCTTTTTCTCTTTGCTACATTTTTTATTCACAGAATTCACATTAAAAATCTATATTTATACCCTTCTCTGTGTGTATGAGGCTCAAAAAATTGAGAAATTGCCAGTCAGTCAATACACCTGGCACGGAGAACTCTAAAACGGTGCCCCCTGGTGATTCTTAGATATTTGACAAAGTGTAGTGGATTGAATTATGCATCCCTCCAAACTCACTGAAGCTTGAATTGTGTCCCCCAAGTTTTATGTATTAGAAACTTGGCCCCCACTGTGACTGCTGGGAGGGTGGGAAATCCTATTATGGTAATTGAAAGGTGGAGCCTTGAAGAGGTGATTGGATTGTAGGACCGTGCAGTAGTGAATGGATTAAAAATGGTGGTCAGCGGTGTGGTTCTGAGGGCTTTAAAAGAAGAGAAAGGAGAGTCCGTCTTTCTCTCTTGCTCTCTCTGCTCTCTCTGCTTCCACCATCTTGCAGTGTAAGGCCCCTGGGTCACTGTCGCCACCACCAGATGGACTTTGAACTTCTCAGCCTCAGAAACTGTAAGCAAAAAATTTTGTTTTCTTTATATAAATGATCCAGTTTCAAGTATTTTGTTGTAAGCAACAGAAACAGACTGATACGGAAGCTAGCTTTTTATAACCAAGACATCTCATTCTTTACTGTTTTTAGTGATAGGCTGATTTTGTATTTTCTCTTCTCGCCCCTCCAGTTCTAGTGGAATGAATGCACGTTCTCAGAGGTTGTTTATTCAAGTATTTCCACTTAAAAAAACAAGGCATTGGAGAGGGGGAAAAGCAACTTTGAGACTATTATCAAAAAATCTACAGAGAATATCCTAAAAACAGGATGGTTCCCTAAATCATGGACTATTTGGTCGACTGATTGACCATCAATGTTTTATTGAACAGTCACCTGCACAGCCGTCACACATCTATAATCACTCCTAGAAAACGTTATTCTCTCCTTTGTTTTACTATTAGAACAGCATTTGTCAAGAAGTTGAGGTCCACTGTGAAATGCAGAAGAACCTGGAAATTTTCTGGCTTTTGAAAATGATTCCTGTCGTATGGGTGATTTTATCTGTCCTTATGTCTGGGATGTTACGAGAAGCCTCAAGGACAGTTGAATCTATCTGTGGGTAGCTCTAGAATTCTTGTGCAGACCCCATTTCTACAAAGTTCCCCAAATTGTTCTTGCTGCAAATATTTAAATCCCTACCATGTGTTAAGCACTGTACAAGTTTCCCTTTGGGGAACACTGATATGGGACAGGTGGCCTAGGTAGAGGTCAGGCTTCAAGGGGGACATCAGGGGTCCCAAATGTGCCTGTGTGAGTCAGGGCTCCCCTCACACATGGTGGAATGATGCCCTGTGGACAGGACAAGTCCAAGAACATAGAGCTTGAAAGCACACTTGTATCCTTCTTTTCAATACCTTCCTTTAGCATTTATTGGATCACCTCTCCAGGCCAAGGGCTATCATAATAAGCAGATGCGCATCAGTCTGCACCAAGTGCACGGTGTAGGGAAGACAGAAGTGGCTCCAGAACCCTATCCTGGAAGTGCCTTTGCTCCCCTTGGTGTTAGCCACGACCCTCAGCTAACCCCAAAGAGGTAAACACCAGGGAATCTGGGATCACATTCAAGTGTCTCAGGATACTCATTATACCATCCGAAGTCAACACTGGAGCAATTTGCTGTAGAATAATGCTAACATACTTGAAATTTGCAGTTGGGACTTTAATTTATTTCAGAACGTAAAAGCATTCCTTTCTTTGTTCTACACGCTTCAGAAAAAAAAAGAAAAAGTTCTAGAATACCACCACGGTGCATTTCCAGCACTGCTCGGTTTATTTGAGGCTATCCTCTCTCATCCTGCCTCAGACAAGCCCAACATTTAAGCTACTTTAAAGATCAGACATAGAGTTAACCAAGACTGGAATAATCAGAAATGTGGAATTTGATTTGGTGACGTCTATTGTTTTTAACACATTTTTTTTTAAAGTTAGGGGAGTAGATTCATCGACAGATGTGTACAATTGTGACAAAAAAAATTTTTGCAATATATTTGTGTTTTGCAGCTAGGCAACCAAAATGACTAACGCACAGGAAGTATGTAGTTATGTGCTTTTTCTAGCCAAATTATGGGAATTATAAATCTTTCATTTTCTTTATGTGAATATTCTCCATGTAAAAGAGGAAAAATTAAAAGAAATAAAGCCCTGTGAGTTCAGAGGGCTTGTTTTTGACTGGTTTCTCTCCCACAGTTCTTTTATTTTCTTTCCTTAGTTAGTCTTTCCCACAGGGTATAAGAAGTGGGAAATTATGTATTAAAAAAAGGGGGGTGGGTAGTGAATTGCAAGCTATTAATTAAAAAAATTATTTTTTTCTAGGAACTAAGGAAGAATAACATAAAATGAGGAGTCAGTCTTGGCTTTGTTATGGGGACATATCACATGAACCATATTACATTTTTTTAAGCTTTCAGGAAATAGACTAGTATCGAAGTAAAGATTATTGCTATAAAATAGCTATGATTACATTGCAACTCAGATTCCAACAACCTGCTATAAATACTGTTTGTGTTATTACTGTAATTCCAAAATATCCTCCTGTTGGTCTTTTTTATTTTTTCTTAATCCACGGCATTTAATAGCCCACAATTTGTAGTGCCCTTCGGAAATCTTTTCACCACCTAGGCTAAACAATTGCTTTTGTATATCCAAGTGGGGAGACTTTCATTACTGGACACCAACCAGGCATTTTAAAGAAAGGAGTCTGATAAAACTCCTCAACAAAAATTGCTGTATCTTGACCTTTGACTGGCTATAGTTCAATAACCTTTCTACACTGATGCCAGGTAGGCGAAGAAGTAGATATGATAGTGGACCAAAGCAATGGTGGAGGGAGAAACAGATAGAATTTAGCCTCTGGGTGACACTGGTTGCTTCTATTTGGATTTTAGAAAATGCAGTTATATTTTAAAAATGAGATTACATTAATTCCAAAGATTAACCAACTGCTAGGAATGTTGAGGAACCCCATTAGGACATATGCATCATGTAACGCAGATGCCAGCCTCTGCAAGGGCTGATGGTCACCATCTCAGCTCTACCAGGACCACTGTGTCCCAATCACCCTAGCCTCTCTATTTTGCTTCTTGTCTCTGGGGATGTAGGCTGCCCCGAGGCACAGAGACAGAAGTACATTTTAAAAGCTGTTCACAGAAAGGTGGCCAGAAGAAATCCTTGCATCTTATACCCCAAAGCCTGCTATGCCTACAAATCTGATAGAGCAATTCTCTTGGAATAACTTCTGGCAAGAAATAAAGATATTTAAGTCTAAATTCCACAAAATGATTAAGGATTTTTAAAAGCTATATAGTTTTTTAAAAATATGTATGTATGTATGTATTTGTGTGTGTGTATATATATATATTATATAACTTATATACAAATTGATGGGAATCAGTCAAAACCTCAAATTTATAAATTCATAGAAAGTCATTATTTCATCTTTGTAATGAAACATACACACACATACACATACATATTTTTGTCTAATAGTATTCTCTGCATACAGGAAAATAAAATCAATACCATGAGTACTTTTAAAAAGTATTTTACGGAGTAATTATGAATCACAAGCTTAATCCAGCTGCACGAGAACATCCTAGGGAACAGGAGTACTTTCCACATCTGGACGAGGGAATAACATATACAGTCTACTCTAGATCATCCTTGGTAGCTAGAGTCAAGGATATGATAAATTACTAAGATCTATAGATAAACCTGATTAGTTATTTCCTTAAACATTTTTTTCTCCCCTGGTATTTTTCCAGAGTGGTTTATTCTCAGGTTGCAAAGATAAATGATTTATATTGTGTGTTATTTCTTTGTTCCCTCCCTATCCTCATAAAGAGACATGATTAAGACGTTTGAGTGTTGGTAATAAAACAATTCTTAGAGAATATTTAAAATAAGGGAAGAAGGCAAAAATCCGTAAGTAACTCATTGTTTAGATGTTTAGCTACTGCATACACTTCGATGGACATGGGGATATAAAAATACTTGTAAATTACAGAAAAACATGAACCTGGATGGTCCAGAGATCTGGGTCAGAGTAGCAGAATTCCCTATTTACCTACCTACAAAAACAGCTGCATCACAATAAAATTTCCAGGAAGCCACAGAATTACTCAGTCTTACCTGATTAGGCCTACCCCACCTGGAACATTCCTGCATTCCTCTTCCCTGAAAGATCTCTGGAAGGGAGTGGGGTCACTGAATTCTAGTCCCAACCAGTTGTGACTCTGCATAGTTTGGGTCCCTGTCTATAAAACAAGGGATGTTACTACCCACTGCTCAACACTGAACTTCTACAATTCTGCTTTTTTCAATTGCTTTACACAAACCGTGTTTACAGCAGTGCAACTTCTGGACCCCAGAAGCAAAAACCCAAAACAGGGCCCCTAGAGCAAAGCGTTCTTTATTTTCTAAGGCTATTCAGGTGTTCTTATGGATTCTTTAATCTTCAATATATTTATTATTTCATTTTCATCATCCGGATTTCAAACTTCTCCAAGACAGGACCTCCCACTGGCCCCAATGTATCTACCAAAGCATAGGGATCCAGATTCTCTCACTGAATTTTGTCGTAGATAGGAATGCCAGATATAAGTACAGGATGCCCAGTTAAATTTGAATTTCAGATAAATGACAATTTTTTAGTGTAAGTATGGCTGTGTACTATTTGACATATACTTCCATTAAAGAATTATTCATTGCTTATCTAAAATTCAAATTTAACTGGATGTCATGTATATTTATTTGATAAATTCCACAACCTTAGACCTAGAACATCACGTTTGAGAGCAGGAGTCCTGGAAACTAGTATATATGTGTTTGAAGTTCATTGTGGCCACAGATGAATGAATAACTGAGCAGGTTCCACAACTTCCGTGTTCCTTGATTTCCTCATCTTTCGAATGTGAATAATAACAATTTTCCTCAAAGGAGGACCAGCTCAAAAATAATAATAATAATTAGTCTTGCCTCCTAAAAAGACTAATGATTTTTTTCTTCATTTAATCAATATGAATTAAATATTTGCATGAAATTTATTTAGTGAAAGTAGCAGTAAGCTGTTTTATTTTAAGACAAAATTAATGCTCAAATGAGAGATTTAATTTATTAGAAACCAAACTCCTTATGGTTTGATTGCCCTGGCATTATAGTCTCTTAACCTGACTCTGCTCATAGTACTGCTGTAAGGATTAATATTAGAGATTGTACTTAAAATTCTTAGCACAGGTCTTGGCACAGAGTCTGTACTTGTTAGATGCAGATAATATAATTATTATTTCTGAAAAGATTTATTTATGAATAACCTACTCCTGAAAATATTCTTTGAACACAGCTTTACGAGCATCGTTTAATCAGAGCTTCCGATCTGAGAGATGATGCAGTCTAATTGTATCTGCTTATAGATAAGGAAACTGAGGCCTAGGGAACTTAAGTAATGTACTCAAAGTCCTCTAGCTAGATGGTTACACAGCCTGGTGTCTTCAGTGCTCTTTGTTGTTATACTGCTTTGTGGAGAAGTACACCAAAACTGGACATATCTAGATAGCTGACATAAGCCATAAAAGATCCACCCCTACCAAGCAAAAATACCAAGCATATTTAAACACATACGCAAATATTAACTTTATCAGTATGAAAGTTTATGAGAACACAGAAATCTTACTATCACAATTGGAGGCTGAAAATGTTGGCATTTTCCCCCACAAAAAACAACTCAAATCATCCAGGGAAACACCAGGGAGGTTGGAGCTAATAATCCTACCACAGTCATCTCCAAATAAATACCAATTTCCAATTGTGAAACAGCACAAACTAGTAGACAAGTATCTTTGGAAACTATTAAGAAGCTTGTGCAGATTAGAATTACAAAAGCTTATTAAAACAGTATGCCCAAGGAAGCAGAGAGGGCAAACAGTGACAAACACGAAGGTCACCGCCTGATGAAACATTTCCATTAGGTGGCCCACGTCCATGCTCCTTCCCTGATTTTCTTCTTAATTAGAGGTTAAAAGAGGTGCGAGTGAGTGCTGGGGAGTTAACTTTCCATGAGAGTTAAAACCTTCAACTTGCAATCCATTGTTCTAAACATTTTCTTATGTTTTTTGGCAGCTTGTACGTGCACACGCATATCTGAGCTGACCTCCTTTGGCTACAGTTCACTCCCAGTCTGGTTGGCAACAGAGACTAAATATTTCTGACATTGCTTGAGAAAGGAGTCACTTGAAGTGGGTTCACACTTCGCAGTCTTAGTAAAAGTGTGTCTTAGTACTGATAGCGTTAATGCTCTAGCTGGAGATCGTGCATGATTATTATCCGAGATCCAAGTGGGGCCAAGGAAAAGGGACTATCTGAGATGTGCACTGAAGGTTGTGCTTTGACATGCATTTCAAATATCCTCAAGTTTTGTTTAATTTTATTCTTTTCCTCTCCAAATTTTGGTTGATGATCTCAGGTTCCTGATATGCATTTGAATTTGGGGGGTTTTGTGGATAAAATGTAGAGGTGACACATACTGTGAGCCGAGACAAATGGAAAATTCTAGGAAATTCTTTGCTGTATAAGAAAATAAATAAACAAAAATCACACACTATTTATAGCATTCTTCAGTATGGTTGACCCATATAACACAGCTCATTATTTAGATGAGAGCAGAGGATTTTCATTAAGTTCTTACGTAGATTTTAACATACCAGACTTCCTACTTTTAAACTTTAATAATTAAAATTATTTGTCTAACAGGAACAAACTCCTATTAGAAGGAAAATGAACTTTTATCTCTCAGTTGTGGTGAACTTCAATTCCATCAGCCATAAAACTATATATGTATATATACACGTGTATATATATAATGTGTATATGTGTATATGTATATATACACACATTATACAACAGTACTTCAAAAAGTTCATGTAAAAATAGAATTAAAAGCTAATACAAATCTTGCCATGAACTTTTTGAAGTCCCCTCATATATACATTTTTGTTTAGTGTAGCTCATTTGCTTAGTGTGCTCATTTGTCACAGGATCTGAAATAAGCATACACACTACTAGTGTGAGTTTGGGCAAGTTTTGTGCTTTTTTTTTCATGTATAAAACGGAGATAATAATAGTACTTGCTTTACAGGGTTGTGGCAAGGATTGACTGAAATCATAGATGTAAACTGTTTAGAACAGGACTTGCCTCATGATGATTATTCAAATGGCAGGTGATATCATACTTCAAAAGGATTTATTACTAATACTATTATCTCCATCACATTTAGTTTTGTGTTTTTAAATGAATAAAATTCTTTTGATGGTTTTTACATGTATTTAATATAACTCAGCCACTCCATTTGCTTGTCTGTAGGAAAATACACACACACACACACACACACACACACACACACACACACGGCTCAGATTACAAAGTCCCTTACTTTATTTCTCATGACTATAGTTTGAAAAGCATTATGTACAGATAAGAGAGAATTTAAATTTGAAACTTCACAGCCTGTGATGAATCATTCGCCGTTCCTTCAACCAGATCCCAATTTTCATTCCTGCAAGTTCTCAGTTCTCAGATATTTACTCCTCCTGGCCCATCCATAACTCTGTGCTGGGAAGGTCTGTAAACGTCCAATTAAAATGTAGTTGCAACCAAAATCCTCCGTGACAGTGTTCAGATACTGAATTTTTACTAAATAATACATAATATTCAATAAAGATTCACTATACATTTATATTTAACTAGAGTGAGAGAGGGTGCAGGCCACCCCTATATATTTTTTTCTATGTTTCTTTCTACGCACCGAGAAAAAAAAAAAAGAAAACAAGTGCTTTCTGATTGTGATTTTTTTAAGGAAACTACAGAAGACTAGAGTTACATATGCCATTTTTAAGGGCCTTTTTATTCCATCTCAAGAAAATATTCTACTCTCAACAGCCTACATGTATCCATGCACTTAATAAAATAAGTAAATAATTTCTTTAAAAAATCCACTTTGGATTCAATTTATCTGCATTCAACATTGCCTCACAGGTGAAAATCCTAGAACTGTACAGAATTTTTCTTTGTACGTCGATTCCTTGGGATGCATTAATCTTAGGTTCAGCCAGCTGCTTTCCAATCAAGATGAAAAATAAAAATCTGTAATAATTAAACAATCCAATTTTCTTTTCTTTGAATGGCTAGGTTTCAAACATTCAAAAACACTCTGTTTCTCTTTCCTGCTCTCTTTCTTCCTCTCTCCCCGCTCCCCCCCGCCCCTTGTCATATGAAAACAGGCAAAGATCTAAATTGAAGAAAAACAGTAAAACAGTAATTCAGGTCTACATCTAAGAAGCACAGATAGCTAATTGCCTAGAAGGACACCTTTTCCCCTGAGATTCTTCGAATTGAAGTTTGAACTTTTTCTTACTGATCACATATAATTAATCCGTGGGAATTTAATCTGACGGAGGTTTTGAGGGCATTTGATTTTGAGTAAAACTGGTATCACGCCTAAACTAGTAAGGTAGCTTTGGCTATTGACTTAAAAATACATGATTGCTTATGTATTATTATTATTTCTTCTAAGCATTGTCTATAGAGCTCCTCTCTTTTAGGCAGAGGGATCCCTTCACTTACCAGCAAAATGTGCCTGTGCAGTAGCTAAGAGGCAGACACTTTATACGTGCATTTGCACAGAGGGAAAGGAAGGCAGAAGCAAACGACAAGACTGGGTCAAGTTCAGGGAGCAGCTGAGTTCACATCTCTGCACACCCCTATACACCCATTGCTCGTCCAGTCTTTGGAGATGCAAAGGTGCTGAAGTCCAGCCCCCTCCAGGAGAGAGTGTACTACATCCCTGCTGGGGAGGAAACCCAGGCTCTTGAATAAGTAGCCACAGTGCAATGTGACACTTGCCAGGCAACCATCTAAGTAGGGAGGAGCCAGAAAACAGAAAGGGAAACAGCAGATCCATTGCTAGCAGTCTGTGCCAGCTCAGAACTTCACTCTGCAGGCAACAGGTAGCCCCAGAAGCTTCAGAGTAGGGAGAAACAAGATCACACTTGTCTTTGAAGATTAATCCCAGCAGCAACTGCGGGAAGCACTGGAGTTGGGAGAGAACATGGCAGTGTGTGTTAGAGGCTGTTGGAGCATTTGAAAGGAACAAAGGAGGCCTCCATGAAGGCAGGAGTGTGAATACCAGAAGGGCCTTAACTCAGGAGGGGATTCCAAGGAAAAAATGAAAACATTTCATGACAATTACATACACGTGGTGAGCTCAGGTTGAGAGCTAAACCCTCTACAACTGACATTTTTCCAGCCTCAGTCCTTGGTACTTGTCCCTTTCCATGCGAATCATCGAGGGCTTAGCTCCTTTCCCATGACACAAACTGCATCCAAGCACCACATATGCATTCAGTGACCTGCTCTACACAAACGAGGGATAAATCCATCTCTCCAGCCATCTCCTTGGAATTCCAGATCCAGACAGTCAACTGACAGCTTGAGATGTCTTCTGAGCATATGAGAGGCACCTCGGACTTGAGATGTCCAGAGTCAACCCCAAATCTGGTTGTCTTGCAGGACTGAATCTGAGTAAATGACACTCCCACTGTGCCAGAAACGTAGGAGTTTTCCTTCCCCCCCATATCCAACATCATTCAAATTCTTACATTTTACTTCCTAAGTATCATTAAATATGTCCACATATCCCCAGTCCCACTGCCACTGTCCCAGCCCAAACTACCAACATCTCCAGCCTGGACATTTACGTTAGCCACCAAAATGCTGTCTCTACGTTCACCCTCATCCCCTCAAATGCATTCTCCGTACCGCTGCCAGAATGAACTTATGGAAATGCCAGTCTCTTTGTGGCACTCTTTCTGTTTAAAAAGTGAGTAGTTTCCATTGCTCTTAGGATGAGAGAACAAAATCCTCAATGTGGCCTTGCATGTGTCTTAATACTCTTCCCTGATCTTTGCTAATTAATTCTTAACATCGTGTTCTAATCTCAGCTTAAGTAACTACTCTTCAGGAACTCCTTTCCTGACTTCCCTCTCTAGCAGAGACCCTTGTACACAGTTCTCACAGCTCTGTGTATCTCTCTTGCTACCCCTTAGCACAGGTGCGATTTCATATTTATTTTTGTTATCTTGTAAACGTTTTCTCTCTGACTAGAAAGTAAACTATGAGGCAGGGGCTGTATCTTTGTATGCTCACCATTGAATTCTCCTCTCACACAAAGCCTGGCATATATTAGACACTCAATAAATATTTAAAATAAATATTTATTTTAAATATTTAAAATAAATATTTATTTAAATATTTAAAATAAATATTTATTTAAATATTTAAAATAAATATTTATTTAAATATTTAAAGAATAATAAATATTTAAATAAAAACAGACTAAATTAATAAATGAATAAGTCCATGGTTCCTAACGTGGAAGAACAGGGAGATGGAAGAAGTCATTGATCAAAGTTGTGAATAGGGTTGGACAATGTGGAAAGATGGACCTGCAGATGAACTCAGTGCAGAACAAGCTAAAACTTTTTTTAAAAAGATCTCTGTAGGATACCCAGATAGGTAGTGGGATACCCAAAATACTTTCAAGTGAGAAGTTGAACTGGGAGTCACCACGTACAGGTACTTGAAACTTTGCAGTGCTAAGCAGGAGGGTACAGAGAAGACTTGCAAGCTCTAATGCCTCCAGGGACCACCCAGATAAGGTACAATAAGGGACACTGTGAAATGGTGAAGCATGAGACAAATGGCAGGGGGTGTGACCTGCAGGGTGCATGCTGTGCTTAAGGCATGCAAAATCAGATTAAAAAGGAATGTCCTGCCAGCAAAACAAAACACTTCTGCAAGTTCCTTTCAGCCCTCTTGGAGGGCTGTTTGCCACCAGGAAAGAAGGTCAAAGATAAAGCCCCAGGTAAGCCGAGGAAAAGCCAGCAAAGGAAGGGAAGAAATATGGTGACAGAAGTCGGAGAGAACCAGCGGAGGGCAGTCTCCTGGAAGCCAGAAGAGGAAACTTCTCAAAGAGAAAAGTTGAGTTAACAATGTTTATGCTTCAGAGAGTTCACCTGCAATGAGAAGTCAAATTAGGTCACTGATTTGGCTGTCAGGACTAGACATCAGTAACCTTAGCAAAAGCAGCTTCATGGTAAAGTTCGTGGTTTCCAGCTCTTGAGCCAGGCTGATTTCAGCACTTCCTTTTCAAATAGGAACCTCAGAGCAGTTTCTGACCTTAGTTAACTCAAGTTCCCTTTTGACAAATGTAAGTATCTCACATTCCTCCTAATGTTATTAAAAAAAAAAATCAAAATGAAATTTAAAATATAACTAAATCAAAGCAAGGATAATTTTGCACATGCATCATATTATCATAATTTAGATACCCAACAACTTTTAGAGGTAGGTTGGATAGCTCTTATCCCCATTTTACAGATGAGAATACAGAAGCTCAGGGAGGTCAAGGGTTTACCCCGGATTAACAATCAGGTAAAGGCCCCAATCACAATCATCCCGAATCTGGGTCCTCCCATGTTGCTGTGCTGGACGCTTCCTGGTTAGTCTACTTGATGATATACTATTCACAGCATCAGCCAACCACATTCCTATCACAGGAAATGCACCCACAGAGCAAGCCAAGTTGACAGAAGAAGTTCAGAAGTTCAACTTTCCATATGGAAGAAGCCAGGATGCGTGTTGGAGCTCTCTAAGGCTGGGACCTTCTTTAGACCCCAGGAATGAGGATGTCTGCTTTTTCCTTAGCTTCTGTAAGGTCATCAACTGTGACCACATTTGTAATGGAAGCTGAACCTTGTCTCTATGAGTAGACATGTCTTCTGGATTTATGTCTTTAGTAGCTAGGTAGCTGAATCTGCTTGAGTCCTCTGCTTCGGGCATCTGGAATATAAAATTGATATGCCCACACCAGCCACAAGGCTGTTTCTTTCTGGCAGAACAGATGTGAGGATCACTAAAGGTGTCCTGCAGGTTTCACAAATGCTTATTAATACAAAACTAATGGCATATGATTATCTTTTAAAAAGTATAGCCTCAAAATACAGTTTCTAAAAGAGGTGCTGCCTAAACAATTTTATTTACCCCAATGAAATACTCTATATGATCAGAAATGTTTGGTTTTATGTACAAGTGATATTCAGTACCAGTTTGTTGAGTGAGTGAGTGTGTGAGTACTGTGTGCCAGGAGTTTTATAAAGATCACCTGTAAACTTAACAGCCACCCTACAAGACTGACCATCTCAGAGATTCAATACTTATACAAGGTCGTGAAGAGGCAGACTGGGTTTGAATTTGGGTCTATCTTGCGTTAAAGCCTGATATGAAGTGCTCAGTTTTCGGTGCTGGGTTCGGGTTTCAGGACATGCCTCTGGGTTTCCAGCCACTCCCTGAGGTCTCAGGCCCCCTCCTCTTGGCTCTCCCCTGAAGGAAAGCTACTGTTGCCTATTAGACCTACTTACAGCACCAACACAGGGAAAATGAGATCACAAGGGGCTGGCTTATGCAAATCTAGTGGCTGGGCATGCTCAATAGAGAGCACAGAATATTCTTGAATATGCCTGGTGCATGTGATAGGCTCTGACCAATGAACATGCTCCAGGAAGAGAGCCACTGAGCATGTGCAAGACTAAATGTTACATAACTGGAGCCACCCCCTTAACTGAATATTCATTAGATAGAGGAAGTATAAAAGCTGAATCCCAGCCAAAGGCAGGGTTGTTGCTCACTTTCCTGGAAGCTACCCACACTTGGCTGGCTGAGGTGTATATATTTTACTTTGCATCACATTTACTCTCAGCAAGCAGCTGCTCATTCTCTTGAGCCAGCCTGCACTCTGTACTGAACTTTAAGTATGTTTTTCTTGCTTTTGTGTTAGACTTGATGTCTGTACTGATCTTACTTTTGTGTTAAACTTGGTGTGGGCCCTGCTCAGTCTCTGGAGCTATGCTGCACTCTCTCTGTGGAACCTGTAGTTCTTATCTGTTATATTAAATTTGTTCTCACTTTCCAATCCTCTCCTGTGGCAGTCAAGAACCTGGCAAGAGGACAGGGTGGGTTGAAGCTGACTATCAGGCCCCCCAGACCCTGCCTCCGACATCAAGCCCACTCTTGCACTATATGTGAGGCCTCAGAAACAAGTTAGACTAAGCAATATGCTGAGGCAGGGAGCAAGTTCACAAAACTTTTAATTTTACTGTATAATAGTGTTAATCCCACAGTTCAGAACAAAGAAAGCCTAATATAGACAGATGTGTCCACTCCTTCTAACTCTGATTCCATGTGAGGCACCGATTCCCTGCCTGCCACGTTTGCTGTGCATCCGGAAACTTCTGGCCCACTTTCCAAGTCACCTGTCTGAATTGCTGACACCATGTAATTCTGACCTACAAGATTCCAGAGTTCTTTGCTAACTCCCAATTTTCTTAAGAAGGGGTTGGAGTAATGCATATTAACATACTTTATCTTTCAAATACTAGAGGTTTTCATGTTGAAAACTCCAGTGCAGTCTGCGGTTACCTGCTGTCTTTTTACAAGAAGATCTGCGTAACTTTTATCCATTACCTGAATCTGGAATATACTAAACCCAATTGTTATGTGGAGTCACCTGTGGAGAGTTTAATGGAAATGCGAGGCAGCAAATTAGTACCACATGATTAGCTCGAGTAATACTACGTTTATCTAAGGACCCTCAGAAGAATGGACTGTATTTTTAAGATAGGACTTGTTTTCCATATCTGCACAGAAGCATGTCTCTAGCTAACTGGACATTTAATTTTCCACTTATTCATTTCTCCCCATACAGACAGCTCTTTGGCTATTCAGTCTGTGCATAATGCAGAGAAAAATAATTATAGGAAAAAGGACACAGAGAATATCATAATTAAACTGTGCCTTTGCAAATATACTCAATATACCCAAAACATCTTGATTGCTATAATCAGGTAGATTAGGTCTTCGGCAAATACTTTTTTAAACAGAGGTTTATCTAAAGTCAGAAACAGAAAGGCAGCTCTCAGAAACACAAATTTAAGTACATTTACCTCTGATTATTTTTTAAAAATCAGATGTAAAGAGAAATCAAAATGTAAATCAATGGATTTATGAAACATTAGGGAATCTTCAGCTACTTTTCAGAATGGGTTTGTCTCTTGTCTGAATTCTCATTAAGTAAAGCTTCTGTGTGCACTAATGGCAAATGCAGAAACTTATTGCTTCGAGATATGATTTAAACCTTTATTTTACAGTTTGGAGATTAAAGTTTAGGGCAAATATGATTGCAGGGGTCAATTGAAATAAAAGATCCATGTGGGAGAATGGTGTTACCATGAGCTAAGAAACCGTCGCTGTTTTTATAAAGAAAAATATTGTCTGCCAAATAATAAGAAACGATGATCAAAAGCAATTTAGGCCAATTTATGGGGCAAAAAACCCCCCAAGCTATGAAATATAGAGTCAAGGATTCCAAATCCTCTTTCTCTTTCTCTGCTTTATGGTGTTTGAAGTTGATATGCAAAATCTTTAGCTCTGTTCCCTGTCTAACAACTAAAAGTTCGGTTGAGGGTGCCACAGGTCTGCTGATTTACTGAACGGTAACCCACAGAGAATAAGCAAAAGACAAGAAAGCAAATTTTACGGCTACAAAAAAATAAATAAATAAATAAATTAACTAGAGAATTAAAGCTTAATATAGCTTTATCCTCTGGAGAGCTCTGCCTGATTACAGACAGAGCTTAAAACCAGGATTCAAAAGCACAACAGACTAGTTCCGTTATAAAGCCTTTGCCCAAGATACGTCCAAAAAATGGAAAACCACATTTGCTGCCTGCCTTCTATAATGAAGCAACGACAGGAAAGCAAATAAGTCTGGGAACCAGACACACAGGTTTTATTCTCCAACTCAGTTGCTAGTTTTTAATGAAACAAAACCCAAGTTCTCAGGAGCTGTTTTCATCAAACACACTCATCCTTCTTTCAAAGATGAAAATAATGACCCTTCCTCCTTTCCTGCAGAAATATTAATTGAGCAGATTATGCCTTATGCAGCACTGTTCCTTCCTGCCACCTCTGTCATCAGCATGATGCTGGCCACCCTGAGGTGAAATCTGCCTCCTGCTCCACTCGGGACAAGGGACAATGAGGAGGACAAAGCCAGGAGGAAACCTGATTAGAATCCAGGCCAGGGCAGGTGCTCCAGAGGGGTTTTTCTGCCCATTAGGAAGAAGTCACAAATGAAATTAAAGTCTTTAAAAGAAATTCTGCCTCAAACCACTTCTCTCTCCAGTGATCTTCTCGAAGCCCCATTCTTGTACAATTCTCATTCTCCGACAAGGCAGACCGACACTTTCAATCTTGTCATTGTAGGGCAATTTATTGTGAAGTGGTAATTTATTAGGTGAGATAAGAGTGGAGAGAGCTGTCATAACCAGGACACGCTCGCTCCAGTCTTCCTGCCTCAGGTCTTCTAGTCAGAACCTACGGGGTTGATTTCAGGGACACAGAAGGACTCACCAAACGTCTAATTTCTGAATTCTTTTGTTCCCACCTCCCAGCGCATCTCACACAATTGGAAATAAGTCATCAAATGTGAACTCCCTGATGTCATGTTACCTTGACTTAAATTCAGGGTATGCAGTAACTAACGGATCTCTCCGGAGAGCCTCACACTGTAGGAGGACACTGGGAAGGCCCTCCTGTCTCATGTGGCTTAGGGCCAGCTCTCAATTCTCGATCTTTTAAAAAATACTGTTTCTGTGTTATAGTGATTGTGATAAATGGTCCATCATGGAAGGGCCAAAGAGGCACCTGCTTTGAACAAGAAAAGTGGCTGAGATGCTGAGGCCCTCTGCTTGCCATGACCACGTCTGCACTCGATCCACGCATGAGCTTCATTTTTGTTTAAAAATAAAACGTGTGGCCCCATCCAAAAGAAGTGGTAACTTCTGTGGCCACAAAGACAGCAATCGTGGATACAGACCAAAGGCAACAAGAATTAAGTTACATTTCTTCACAAGTCATTTTCTGGCTCTTTTAGGCAGTAAATGATCCCAGCTGCCTTTCTTCCGCAGATTCCTATATTCCTTTCAGGGCAGGTTTTTCAAGGATCTTCTTTTCTTTCCTTCCCTTTCTTGGCCTCATTTCCCAAGGGGACAAACTCCTGGTATGGAGCAGGTCATCGTGAAGGCCGCTTGCTAGGGGGTGGAAGTGGTGGGTCTTCCTTTAAAGGTGAAGTGTGCTCTGCTTTGTTGCCTCAATACAGCCAAAATGAAAGGTGATCCTGGGTCTGAGAATGCCCACTTTTCCTTCTCTCATTCTGCATACACTCTATCTTCTTCCCAGGGTCTAAAGCCCAGGACAATTTAAGCCAGCTCAGCACCCAGCATGTGGGGAAACATATTCCCTCTTGCTGCTTTATCTGGTTCAGTCTCGCTGTTTGCTGTCCAGGCTGCCTTGGATCTGAAAGGTCTGAAACTCAGTGGGCCATATACAGTCCACTGGTTAACCCAAGAGCTGATCCAAGGAGCCAAATCCAGTCCACTGCCTATTTTTGTAAATAGAGTTTTATTGCAACACAGCCATGCCCACTCATGACTTATCATCTCTGGCTCTTTTTGCACTACAATCGTAGAGTTGAGTAGCTGTGCCAGAGACTGTATGATTGGTCCACAAAGCCAAAAATATTTACTCATTGGCCCTTTACATAAAAAGTTGGCCAACCTTCGCTTTAGCCATTATAAACCTCTTCTGAAATATTCTGCGGTGGTTACCTGCAGCTAAAACAGTACTAATAGACCAAGGTTTCAATGAGAAACGGA